>NC_089505.1:22160421-23360421 GCF_036850995.1 Saccopteryx leptura | reverse complement strand
AAATCCCAATGACCACTGCTTCTATCTGGTAATGATTCAGGTAGACTGGAAAAGTCATCTGCAGCATGTGTAGAGATGGAGCTTCTGTTCTCCTCTGCCTGGAGAGATGAGACCAGGTTGCTTTTCCCTGGAGCTCTGCAACTGTGGTGTGGTAAAGAGAACCTTGGGATATACTAAGCTGGGTGGCATAGGTAAATTCATAATAGAAGTTGGCAAAAGGGGAAAAGAATATAAAATTTTAAAAATAAGTGAAACTAACCTACAATACCATCAACAACGTATAGCTAAAAATATGAATTTTAAATGTATTTGTAATTAGTCAGATTTAATTAAGGCTAGTTGCTTTTATGTCAGTTAGCATTTAGATTAGTTTACCTGCACCTTATTTATTTAAAATTTCCTAATAAGATATATTTACTCTGTAATAAACATGCAGTTTTTCCTAGAAACCATTTTATACTGGGTGGTATTCCAATTTCAGTCCTTCTCGTCTCTACCAGTTTCTGGAATAAAACTTGAAATTAGAAGCTCATTTCTTTTGAGGTAGATTATTGTTTTTCAATTTTTAATTGTTGCTCCTTGTACAATGCCCAGATGATTTTTCTTTTATAAATTATTAAATGGAAGATAAAAAAATCGATCCATAAAAAGTCAATGATAGCGTCTATAAAGAAAAGAGATAAAAGGGTCTAGAAAGGGCAGGGCAGGTGGCCATTCACAGGCTTAGCTAATTCTGGTATTGGTATGAATTCTAATTCTTCTGAGAAATTATTAGAGATCATATTGTCACTGGTCCTGTAATCCCATGAATTTGCAACTGGAAGTATTAGAGGTGAGATAAGATGCAAAAACAGACATGGTCTGTTTAAAGGTATTTTTAATTCAAATTTAGCCTTCTACACTCATCAAAATGTAAGGATATGAATCATCTTGAAAAAGCTGTGGAGTCAAAGTCTGACAATAAAGACAAATTAGAACAAAATATGACAGCTTCAGATGGGACTGGTGATGCAGAGAAAGGAAATAAATAATTTGCCTCATTATCTTTGTTCTATGATTCTTTCTTTAATATATTGGACCTATTTTCATAAAAAGAAATTGAATAGGCAAAAGAATTTTTAGTTCCAACCTATTTCATCCTTTGTGATTAGAGTTACTACAATCTCATTAGCATACTTTCTATAAACTTAAATTTCAAGAATCCAGCTTTTGACCTGACCTGTGGTGGTGCAGTGGATAAAATGTCGACTGGGATGCTGAGGTCACCAGTTTGAAAACCTGGGCTTGCCCAGTCAAGGCACATATGGGAGTTGATACTTCCTCTCCTCCCCCCTTCTCTCTCTCTCTAAAATGAATAAATAAAGTAAAAAAAAAAAAGATTCCAGAATTCATTTTGTTAAACACTCATTTTCAGTGGCATTTTCAAAGCTAATATCCATAAAACCCATATAAAAATTTATAGGTGTTCTTTTTTTCTTTTAGTAAAATATAAGCCAAACATATGTTTGCAGAATATGTAAGAGGGAAAAGTATTCCCCTGCTGTGTAAGATTTTCGACAGCCTAGGTGTTATAAAGTGAATCACTAAAATGATATATAAAGGCCCTCATAATAGAGAAACCTAAAAGTAATCTTAGATTTCTAACATTACAGGATTTTTCTAAAGGATAATTTATACATGGAAAGATTAAATCTAAATGCAAATAAAATACCAGTAACTGGATTTGCATATTATTTTTTATATATTCAAGGAGGCTTATTGTAAAGAATCAGACTCTTTATTTTTCCACAAATGGCTTTTATAGACCTATAATTCACCTATGTATTTGTATATATTCAACCACTGTTGTTGTTTTTTTGTTGTTTATTTGTTTTTTAACTTCCATTGTTTAGCAGGCACTGTTCATGGTGCTGGAGAAGCATCATGAATGAAATACTTCCTCTTTACTGGGTAATATAAATACAAGAATATTAGTGTTGGTATCAGCATAATCACTGATGCTCTGCTTTTCCTTTGCATACTAGAATTCAATGAAATGTTTTATTTGGAAAAGAGATTCCACCTTATCATAAGAGTTGAAAACATTCTTTTAAGTTTTTCAGGGGGAATCTCAAAAAGATTTCATAGTAGAAATATTTGGTAGTGTGAAAACAGAAATATATGAACATCTTGTACCAAGTATAGTTACTGCCAAATTTTAAGTGTGGGGTGGGAGTTTGGGGACTAATTGAAATAATCTGTTTTATTAGAGAAGCAAACTTTATATCAATCTTATCATATATCAAATCCTCTTCAGGTATGTAAAAAGGAGAGAAATGGAGAAAATGGCTCATGGTTTGGCAAATCTAATAGCAGGATAGTAACAGGGGCTACAGGTGAGTTTGGGTTTAGTCACTGGAATAGAATGCATACTTAAGAAAGTAATCTTTTTGGGCCCTGGCCAGTTGGCTCAGTGGTAGAGCGTCATCCTGACGTGCAGGTGTCCCGGGTTCGATGCCCGGTCAGGGCACACGGGAGAAGCGCCCATCTGCTTCTCCACCCCTCCCCCTCTCCTTCCTCTCTCTGTCTTCCCCTCCCATAGCCAAGGCTCCATTGGAGCAAAGTGGGCCCAGGCACTGAGGATGGCTCTATGACCTCTGCCTCAGGCGATAGAATGGCTCTGGTCGCAACAGAGCGACGCCCCGGGGGGACAGAGCATCGCCCCCTGGTAGGCATGCGGGAGTCTGTCTGACTGCCTCCCTGTTTCCAACTTCAGAAAAATACAAAAAAAGAAGTAATCTTTTTGTAATTACTGGCAAGTAGCAGAAGCAAGAAAAAGTGTCAGACTTCATATCAACACACTGGAGCCCAGAACATAAAAGGTGAGGAGAACTCTTTGAAGCAGAGGGATGTACAATGGTCGTTATGAGGCTGTGTGTGTACGTGTAAATAAAGAAAAGGGAGCTAAGTTCTAAATACGGGTCAGTATGCAACTAAAAGAAAGAAATAGAACGTGGTGAGGAGACGCAGGTGCAATCAAGATTCCCCAGGAGCCACAGCAGGAGAATGGAAATCCTTAGAATGTGCAATAATCTTGCAGTAGAATATGGGTTACAAACTAGACTAAATTACAAATGTTGAAGACAAAACTTGAGGAAAAAGTATTGAATTTTGTGAATTGGCATCAGAGCAGCAAAAGGTATGGCAGATAAAATGGGAAGAGAAAGGAGTTCAGGTGGAGGAAGTGACACAGGCACAGCAAATACCAAAGAGTGTATAGATTATACAATGAAGCATATAATGTTATCTGAATAGTGAAAAATAAACCGATACACACTGTCTCTTGCTCTTAGTATATTCATATACTGTCCAGCTTCTGTAATTTATATACTAGAAATGAGTAGGTTTAATTAGCCAATCAGATGTCATTTAGTTTATGGCAATCTGGACCTATGCATTACTGTACAGTTTAGAAATCTTACTTTTGGGAATTGTATAAATAAGTCATTGCTGTAAAGTGCACTGAAAATTGTTTTGCCACACTTTTTTTAAATAGCAAATGCAGTCTTAATTGATCTATAGAGAAAAACTACTTAGCAAGGTCAGTAACCAGTACAGCTCCTTAATCTGTTAGAGCTGCATCCTGGACAGTGTTCAGGAAGAGGCTAATTTTGTTATTTCACTTTGTCTATGGTATTAGGAAAACAAGGCACAATTATCAGTTTAGATGAAATGAGTGGCTGGCATCCAAACCCTGTCCCCGCATTCCATATTTTTTCTTCAGTTCTTCTACTTTGTTGATGTAAGCTTTAATGGCATTTTCCTTGGAGGTCTCTTTCGGCTCATTCCGGGCATCCCACTTGGCCTTGTTTTTGAGGTCCAACATCCCAGACTGTTCTGTATTTATGTCACCCACAGCTGCTTGTTTGTCGTGCTGTAGATGAACAACATCTCAGGTCTGCTGGCACTTGGTCTTGCACTTACCATCCTCAGCAGCTTTGTCAAACAGCCAGAGACATTCCTGCAGGGTAGGTTGCAAGGATTCTAGGGCGCTCGTGGGGGTGGTAGAGCAAGAACAAGTCTGCCATACTTTCTTTCAATAATGTTGTATCAGAGCATTGGTTTTAGAAAGAACTACTTCTCATCAATCAACTGAAGTATTTGTAATTATTATTATTATTATTATTATTATTATTTGTTTGCTTTATTATCCTTTAATCCAGTCTGCATGTGGTTTTTAAAAGTAAATCCTAGATTCTTCATAATGAAGACTTTCTAGGGTACTCTAGCATTCATTTCTCAATTATTCTGTTGTTACATGACAACACTAATAATTCTTTAACTTTATGATAACTAAATTATGATGCATAATGAAATGTATTCAAGCTTAAACAAATTAAGTCAAATAAAATTCCAGTGTTCTCATCTGAGAAATAGAAATAAACAGGCTTATATAGAATTTTCATTCTTGCTCGGGGAAGAATTATGTTTTATCATGTATTATGCATTCAAGTGAACAAAAAGCAATGCTTTATTATCTGTCACAGAGTCCATCTTGTGAATATCTTTTTTTTCTTTGTATTTTCCAAAGTTAGAAGCAAGGAGGCAGTCAGACAGACTCCCACATGCACCCAACTGGGATCCACCCAGCATGCCCACCAGGGGGCGATGCTGGGCCCATCTGGGCCATTGCTCCATTGTGGCTGGAGCCATTCTAGTGCCTGAGGCGGACACCATGGAGTTGTCCTCAGCATCCCAGCCAACTTTGCTCCAATGGAGCCTTGGTTGCAGGAGGGGAAGAGAGAGAGAGAAAGGAGAGTGGGAAGGGTGGAGAAGCAGATGGGCGCTTCTCCTGTGTGCCCTGACCGAGAATCAAACCTGGGGCTTCCACACACTGGGCCAACGCTCTACGGCTGAGCCAACTGGCCAGGGCCTCATCTTGTGAATATCTTTATTTGAAAACTTTCTCAAATTTACCAACAGATAAGTTAATTAAACTTATTGAATATTTGTAGGGTCTCACGTCTTGAGAGCTTACATTATGCTACTCATCGGAGACATATCAATAAGGAAAATCCTCAACATGTTTACAATCCAATGAGAGAAACAAAATGAGAGTGTTTATCAAGATGCTAATCATTAAAGGGATGCGGCAGATACACTGGGATAATTGAAGAAAAGCTATAACCTCTTTAGATGATGTGGAGATTTTCCCACCTACAGAGACAACCTGAAGGAAGTTGTAAGGGAATAAAGATTTCTTTTTCTTTTTTTAATTTAAACTAGGTTTTATTCCTATTGGGTTTTGCAATAGTATTTTTTTCTTGTTTGTTGAATTTATTGGGGTGACACTGGTTAACAAATTTATACTGGTTTCAGGTGCCCAATTCAACAATATATCATCTGTACAGCTGTGGGAAGAGGTTTGAGGGGCTGGGTGGGGGGAGTAGAGTGACTGAGCAAAAAAGAAAAGAAGAGAAAAACTCATGGACACAACAACGTGGTGATTGCAAGGATGGAGGAAGAGGGGATAGGAGGTAGAGAAGGGTATGGGGCATAAATGGTAATGTGTGGAGACTTGACTTAGTTTGATGAACACACAACTCAAAAGAAAGAAAGTTTTAAGGAGGTAAGACAGTTTTACAGAATAATAAAACCAGTTTTATCATCTGATAGTACAGATACGGCACTTCTGTTATTTTTCTAAGAATAATAAAACTTTGTTTTTGTTTGTTCAGCTGCTGTTTTTATATTTTTTTATCTCAAGGTACTGTTATTTTATTTATTTATATATTTTTTTTACTTTTGACAAGGGGATATACACTAATTATGGTCACAAAACCAGGTGTCAATTTACTATTATACTTTCTTTGAAGGTATGTTCTACCTCTAAAGCACAATTTGACTACATAATGGAATTTAGAAATTTTCCATTTCAATGTTATTCATTTTATGATTTGTGGTTTTGGCTATTTCTTATTCCACAGATGTCAAAAGACACATTGATTAAAACATAAAAACTCTGTCATGGTTAACAAAACTTGAAAAGTATGATATGATATTTGTCAATACTGGGGCTTGAGAGTTAATATCTGTCTTGAGATACTCTAAAGTGTTGATTGAATCATAACTCGATCACATTACATGCCAGAAATAGTTTTTATGACTTCTATAAGCTTGTATTGACTACTTCAAGGCTAGAAACCAAATAAGACTCGTCCCTGCCAGGCTTGCCTGCAAGAGAAATCAATCTTGGATATCATTTTATGAAAGAACAGGAGAAATCTCCAGAAAAAATGACATAGAAATTATTTTTTTTAAATCAATATGTGCTTGAACGTACTTGACCACTGAGAAAGAAACATTCATTATTACTTGTAAGCATAGATTTTGATAATACAGAGAACATATACTATTCTAGTTTTCTGAGAAGGCACTTAGGCATCAAGTACACAAATGAAGTACCACCCTTGTACAAGCCTTAGGTGAAACACGAATTCTTATTGAAATTTGTAAATACTCAAATAATTATGAATAGTAAGAGGACTTAGTTAAAGTACCTTGCATATTTAACTATAGTTCTGAGTAATTTTGTAGAAAAGACAAATCTTTTTATCTATATTTCTATTCTCTGTAGAATTATTATTGTTTTCCTATTATTTTTTAGCTCATACTTATGATTTTTTTTTATATAATTTTATTTTTTTAATGGGGTGACATCAATAAATCAGGATACATATATTCAAAGATAACAAGTCCAGGTTATCTTGTCGTTCAATTATGCTGCATACCCACCACCCAAAGTCAGATTGTCCTCTGTCACCTTCTATCTTGTTTTCTTTGTGCCCCTCCCCACCCCCTATCCCTCTCCCATTCCCCCCTCCCCCCCGTAACCACCACACTCTTATAAATGTCTCCTAGTTTCACCATTATGTCCCACCTACGTATGGAATAATACAGTTCCTGTTTTTTTCTGATTTACTTATTTCGCTTCGTACCATGTTATCAAGATCCCACCATTTTGCTGTAAATGTTCCGATGTCATCATTTCTTATGGCTGAGTAGTATTCCATAGTGTATATGTGCCACATCTTCTTTATCCAGTCATCTATTGATGGGCTTTTTGGTTGTTTCCATGTCCTGGCCACTGTGAACAATGCTGCAATAAACATGGGGCTGCATGTGTCTTTACGTATCAATGTTTCTGAGTTTTTGGGATATATACCCAGTAGAGGGATTGCTGGGTCATAAGGTAGTTCTATTTTCAGTTTTTTGAGGAACCACCATACTTTCTTCCATAATGGTTGTACTACTTTACATTCCCACCAACAGTGTATGAGGGTTCCTTTTTCTCCACAGCCTCCAACATTTGCTGTTACCTGACTTGCTAATAACAGCTAATCGAACAGGTGTGAGGTGGTATCTCATTGCCGTTTTGATTTGCATTTCTCTAATAGCTAAAGAAGATGAGCATCTTTTCATATATCTGTTGGCCATTTGTATTTCTTCCTGGGAGAAGTGTCTATTCATATCCTCTTCCCATTTTTTTATTGGATTGTTTGTTTGTTTGTTGTTGAGTTTTATGAGTTCTTTGTATATTTTGGATATTAGGCCCTTATCTGAGCTGTCGTTTGAAAAAATCATTTCCCATTTAGTTGGCTTTCTGTTTATTTTGTTATCAGTTTCTCTTGCTGAGCAAAAACTTCTTAGTCTGATGTAGTCCCATTCATTAATTTTTGCCTTCACTTCTCTTGCCATTGGAGTCAAATTCATAAAATGCTCTTTAAAACCCAGGTCCCTGAGTTGAGTACCTATGTCTTCTTCTATGTACTTAATTGTTTCAGGTCTTATGTTTAGATCTTTGATCCATTTTGAGTTAATTTTTGTACAGGGGGAGAGACTGTAGTCCAGTTTCATTCTTTTGCATGTGGCTTTCCAGTTTTCCCAGCACCATTTATTGAAGAGGCTTTCTTTTCTCCATTGTGTGTTGTTGGCCCCTTTATCAAAAATTATTTGACTATATATATGTGGTTTTATTTCTGGACTTTCTATTCTGTTCCATTGGTCTGAGTGTCTATTTTTCTGTCAATACCATGCTGTTTTGATTGTCATGGCCCTATAATAGAGTTTG
Source organism: Saccopteryx leptura (assembly GCF_036850995.1). NCBI lineage: Eukaryota > Metazoa > Chordata > Mammalia > Chiroptera > Emballonuridae > Saccopteryx > Saccopteryx leptura. The sequence goes on along the minus strand of NC_089505.1, from coordinate 23,352,311 downwards.
AAGTCAGGTATTGAAATGCCCCCAGCTTCATTCTTTTTCTTTAGGATTGCTTTGGCTATTCGGGGTTTTTTATATTTCCATATAAATCTGATGATTTTTTGCTCTATTTCTTTAAAAAATGTCATTGGAAGTTTGATGAAAATTGCATTAAATTTGTATATTGCTTTGGATAATATAGCCATCTTGATTATATTTATTCTTCCTAGCCAAGAACAAGGTATATTCTTCCATCTCATTATATCTTTTTCGATTTCCCTTAACAATGGTTTATAGTTTTCATTATATAAGTCCTTTACATTCTTTGTTATGTTTATTCCTAAGTATTTTATTTTCTTTGTTGCAATCGTGAAGGGGATTATTCTTTTGAGTTCCTTCTCAGTTGTTTCATTGTTGGCATATAGAAAGGCTATTGACTTCTGTATGTTAATTTTGTATCCTGCGACCTTACTGTATTGGCTTATTGTTTCTAGTAGTCGTTTTGTGGATTCTTTGGGGTTTTCGATGTATAGGATCATATCATCTGCAAAAAGTGATACCTTTACTTCTTCTTTTCCGATATGGATGCCTTTTATTTCTTTGTCTTGTCTGATTGCTCTGGCTAGAACCTCTAGTACCACATTAAATAAGAGTGGAGAGAGTGGACAACCCTGTCTTGTTCCTGATTTAAGGGGGAAAGCCTTCAGTTTAGTGCCATTTAATATGATGTTAGCTGATGGTTTATCATATATGGCCTTTATCATGTTGAGATATTTTCCTTCTATACCCATTTTGTTGAGAGTCTTAAACATAAAATTGTGTTGTATTTTATCGAAAGCCTTTTCTGCGTCTATTGATAAGATCATGTGGTTTTTGTTCTTTGTTTTGTTGATATGGTGTATTACATTAACCGTTTTACGTATGTTGAACCATCCTTGAGATTCTGGGATGAATCCCACTTGATCATGATGTATTATTTTTTTAATATGTTATTGTATTCGATTTGCTAGTATTTTGTTTAGTATTTTAGCATCTGTATTCATTAGAGATATTGGTCTGTAGTTTTCTTTTTTTGTGCCATCCTTGCCTGGTTTTGGTATGAGGGTTATGTTGGCCTCGTAAAATGTGTTTGGAAGTATTGCTTCTTCTTCAATTTTTTGGAAGACTTTGAGTAGAATAGGAACCAAGTCTTCTTTGAATGTTTGATAAAATTCGCTGGTATAGCCGTCAGGGCCTGGACTTTTATTTTTGGGGAGGTTTTTAATGGTTTTTTCTATTTCTTCTCTACTGATAGGTCTGTTTAGGCTTTCTGCTTCTTCTTGACTCAGTCTAGGAAGGTTGTATTGTTCTAGGAATTTATCCATTTCTTCTAGGTTGTTGAATTTAGTGGCATAAAGTTTTTCATAGTATTCTACAATAATTCTTTGTATATCTACGGTGTCCGTGGTGATTTCTCCTCTTTCATTTTGGATTTTGTTTATATGAGTTCTTTCTCTTTTTTCCTTGGTAAGTCTTGCCAAGGGTTTGTCAATTTTGTTGATCTTTTCAAAGAACCAGCTCCTTGTTCTATTAATTTTTTCTATAGTTTTTCTGTTCTCTAATTCATTTATTTCTGCTCTGATTTTTATTATCTCCTTTCTTCGGCTGGTTTTGGGTTGTCTTTGTTCTTCTTTTTCTAGTTCCTTAAGGTGGGAAGTTAAGTGGTTCACTTGGGCTCTCTCTTGTTTGTTCATATATGCCTGAAGTGATATGAACTTCCCTCTTATCACTGCTTTTGCTGCATCCCATAGATTCTGATATGTCGTATTGTCATTTTCATTAGTCTGTATATATCTTTTGATCTCTGCACTTATTTCTTCTTTGACCCATTCATTTTTTAAAAGTATGTTGTTTAGTTTCCACATTTTTGTGGGATTTTTTTCCTCTTTTTTGCAGTTGAATTCTAGTTTCAAGGCTTTATGATCAGAAAATATGCTTGGTACAACTTCAATTTTTCTGAATTTGCTGATGTTGTTTTTGTGGCCCAACATATGGTCAATTCTTGAGAATGATCCATGTACACTGGAGAAAAATGTATACTCAGTCACTTTGGGATGAAATGTCCTGTAGATGTCTATCATATCCAGGTGCTCTAGTGTTTTGTTTAAGGCCACTATGTCTTTGTTGATTCTCTGTTTGGATGACCGATCTAGAGCCGTCAGCGGTGTATTGAGGTCTCCAAGTATGATTGTATTTTTGTCAGTTTTTGTTTTAAGATCAATAAGTAGCTGTCTTATATATTTTGGTGCTCCTTGGTTTGGTGCATATATATTAAGAATTGTTATGTCTTCTTGATTCAGTGTCCCCTTAGCCATTATGAAATGGCCATTTTTGTCTCTGAGTACTTTTCCTGTCTTGTAGTCAGCATTATCCGATATGAGTATTGCTACACCTGCTTTTTTTTGGATGTTATTTGCTTGGAGTATTGTTTTCCAGCCTTTCACTTTGAATTTGTTTTTATCCTTGTTACTTAGATGAGTTTCCTGTAGGCAGCATACAGTTGGATTTTCTTTTTTAATCCATTCTGCTACTCTGTGCCTTTTTATTGGTGAGTTTAATCCATTTACATTTAGTGTAATTATTGATACTTGTGAGTTCCCTATTGCCATTTTATGTCTTGCTTTCTGTTAGTTTTGTGTCTTGTTTGATCCTTCTCTTTTGTTTTTCTATCTTTTGTTTTTATTTGGTTGTATTCCATACATCTTTCCACTGTTGCTATCTTTTTTATCTCATGTGCTTCTGTGATGGTTTTTTCAATGGTGGTTACCTTTGAATAATGAAAAGGGTCCCTACCCTGTTCATTGTAGCAAACTATTTTGTGAGTACTTTTGCACTCCATCGTCCTTTGCTACTGTTAATCTCCATCTTCTCCCCCTCTTTCTTTTTGTTGTTGTCACAGTTTAAATTTGGTTTTATTGTGTTCTTCTTGGAGCTTTTACTTGTGGCTCTGTTTTTTTTTTTGTTCTTTGTATCTGATTGGAGAACCCCCTTTAGTAATTCCTGGAGTGGGGGTTTTCTGATGATAAATTCCCTCATCTTTTCTGTATCTGTGAATGTTTTTATTTCTCCTTCATATTTGAAGGATAGCTTTGATGGGTATAGTATTCGTGGCTGAAAGTTCCTCTCTTTCAGGACTTTAAATATTGGGGTCCACTCTCTTCTAGCTTGTAGAGTTTCTGCTGAGAAATCTGATGATAATCTAATGGGCCTTCCTTTATATGTTGTATTCTTCTTTTCCCTGGCTGCCTTGAGAATTTTTTCTTTGCTGTTGGTTTGTGTCAATTTCATTATGATATGCCTTGGAGTAGGTTTGTTGGGGTTAAGAAAACTTGGAGTTCTGTTTGATTCTTGAACTTGAGGCTTTAGTTCTTTCCACAGGCTTGGGAAGTTCTCATCTATTATTTGTTTGAGTATGTTCTCCATTTCATTTTCTCTCTCTTCTCCCTCTGATATACCTATTATTCTTATGTTATTCTTTTTGATGGAGTCAGATAATTCTTGTAGGGCTATCTCATTTTTTTTAATTTTTGAGTCTCTTTCTTCTTCTCTCTGTTGTGCCTCAAGTTGCTTGTCTTCTATTTCACTAATCCTCTCTTCTATCTGACCTGTTCTATTAGCTAAGCTTGTTACTTCATTTTTCAGCTCGTGAATTGAGTTTTTCATCTCTGTTTGATTTGTTTTTATAGTTTCAATTTCCTTGGACATATATTCTTTGTGTTCATTGAGTTGTTTTCTGAGCTCCCTAAATTGCCTTTCTGTGTTTTCTTGTATATCTCGGAGGATTTTTAGGATTTCTATCTTGAATTCTCTGTCATTTAGCTCCAAGGTTTCCAATATATTAAATTTTTTCTCCATAGATTTTTCCTCATCTAGCTGTGTTACCTCTCTTTCTTTTGTATCCATGATATTCGATTTTCTCTTCCTTAATGGCATCTGAGGGTGGTTTTGTTGATAGTATTAATGAGATTTAATAAAGAATAAAAAGTTTAAAAAATAATAAAAAAAATCAAAAAGAGTTGTTTTTTTAAAAAAAATTAATAATGAAATAAAGAAAAATACAATAAAATAAAATTTTTTTAAAAAAAAAAAAAGGAAATTATTCCCCCCCTCCTTTTTTCCTCTCCTCTCCTCTCCCCTCTTTCTTGATAAAATCTTGTGGTGAACTGTGAATTATAACAAACAATGCCTGTGATGGAGGGCCTGAATTGGGGAAAAGTAATAAAGGGGCAAAAAAAAAAAAAAAAAAGAAAGAAAGAAAAAAGAAAAGAGCGTATGGACCCACAAAAAGCAAATAAGGAAAAAATTTGGGTCAAGAATAAAATGATTTGCTTTTAGGTGTTGGTTGTCTAAGAGTTATGATGAGAGGATTAAGAGGAAAACGGAAAAATGGGGGGACAAATTAAAAAATTACTATTGCATTTAGTGGAACAAGAACTAGATAATATGGAGAGCCAGGGATGGGAGCACTGCTAGTGAGTTAAAAAGGTGAAGTAAAAACCCCCCAAAATGCCACAAACATAAGTTTGTGTCCCAGATAAGATAATTTGTTTGTTATTGAGGTTTGAATGAGAGGAGATGTAAAGGAGAAAGGAAGAAACTAATATAGAGGGAGAAAAGAAAGAGAGAGAGAGAGAAAAAAAGAGGGAACCACTAAAAGAAGAAAAAAGAAAGGAGAGAGAGAGAGAGTTAAGGGTTTTGGAGTGCAACCCTCATAGAGAGAAAGGAAGAGAAGAGAAAAGATAATGGGAGATGTAACACTTATGGGTAGTGTAGTTCAAGGAGAGGAGAGAGTAAGACCGGTAGAGAGTTAATCGGCCAAATTGGAGGAGGAAAAAAAAATATCAAGAATGAAGATAAGAGAAACAAACGAACAAATATAATAAAATGGGATAGCTTATAAAGTCTGCAGATTATTCTTGATTTTGAGAGGTTATCTTCTTGCTTTTTCTTTTCTCTCCCTCTTCCTGGTCGGTGACTCTGTACCCCGGGTTTTGCCCCTTTGCCACGCTCAGGTGGAGGTTTGCAGTTGATAAGTCTCTATGGCAATGTCATGTATTGTGCTTTAGTCTCGTTGGCAGTCGAGGCTATTAGCATTTATAGGCTCCGACAGTGAGAGAGTCCGTGTTCCTGGAGCCTTTCTCCTAGTCTTTCCTTCCTCAATTAGTAGCCTGATAACCCAGCTATGAGGTTGCTGCTGCCTCTGCCTGGATAGTAAGAAGCTCAAAGAGCTGGCAACTCCCCACTCTATTTCCACTCAGCACAGGGCTCTGGGTAAGGCTCAGTCGGTCAGAGCTGCTAGCATAATCAGGCGGGCTTTCCGGCCATTCAAAGACCTCTGGCTCTGCCACTCTGTCCGGTAACACAAGCGGGCGCCCACTTCCGGGGTGCTTGGAGGAAACTCTCACTCACTGGCTGCGCGCGCAGACCAGGATATCCGGCCAGCAGTCTCACGCTCTGAGTGAAACCCCCAACCGCAGGGAAAAGTTGCAGCGTTGGAATTGAGTCTGCTCCGTCCCCGTGCGCGGCTTTTGCAAGGTGCTGGGGCGGCCCGAGATTCCGCTTTGGCCCACACAAAGGCCCCTGACTCTGCCCCTCTGTGCGATAACACAGGCGCGCACTGCCGAGGCACTCGGAGGAATCGCTCACTCCTTATCTGCGCGCGCAAACCAGGATATGAGGCCGGCCACGTTTCCCTCTGAGTGAAACACCCTCCAGTACGGAAAATTTCCACCGTTGGAATTAGTTCTCACTCCCTCCCGTGCGTGGCTTTCCCAGGGCGCTGGGGCTGCCCAGAGACTCTGCCCTCGGCCCACAGAAAGGCCTCTGACCCTGCCTCTCCGTGGGGCAACACGGGCACCCACTCTCGGGACCTAGGAAGAAATCTCTCGCCCACTAACTGCGCACCAACCAGGAGACCGGGTAAAATGTCCGCGCCGCTTGTCTTTCTTTGTTTGGGTTTGGCGCGAGTGTTAGCTTGTATTGCCCGGGTTGCCACAGGAACAGTTTTTCCTCGGCTTGGATCTCCGTGCCACAGCCTGGTTCGGCCGTTTGTGTCGCGGCCTGGATGTATTCACCCCCTTTGCCCGCCTCAGTTTCTATATTCACAGTTACCAGAGAAAGCCGCCCTGTTTAGGTTAGTGAGGAAGGCGGAGCATTTCTTACTCCCTATTTCCTTCGGGGTTTGGTTATATATTTAGCCAATTTTTCACTCAATCATACCTTTGGGTGTATTGCGAAGCATCTGGAAGCTCCAAGTATAGGTTTTTCTGTTTCTGGTTGAAGATCTTGTTGAGTTTTGGGGGAGATTTATCGGTATCGCTTCCTACCCCGCCATTACTCTGACGTCATCTCACCATACTTATGATTTTTTACTGTATTTTATGAATTATACAGGATTGATGTAAATAAGAAACTAGTTGAACAGTATTTCATTATAGTTTATTTAAACATAGTCATTAAAATTGATGCTCAGAGATAGCTAAAGAAAATCAAGACCTTTTTCTCTTATGGCCATTAGAAAATAGAATTTTTACTATAATTAATTATTTTATTCAGTCTAGAGAATTATCTTGCTGGTTATCTTGGTGTAGTTAAGAGTCCATACTCCTGTCTGACCAGGTGGTGGCGTACTGGATAAGAGTGTCAAACTGGGACACGGAGGACCCAGGTTCAAAACCCCAAGATCGCCAGCTTGAGTGCAGGTTCATCTAGTTTGAGCAAAGCTCATAAGCTTAAGCCTAAGGTCGCTGGCTTGAGCAAGAGGTTACTTGGTCTGCTGTAGACCCCCGGTCAAGGCACATATGAGAAAGCAATCAGTGAACAACTAAAGTGCTACAATAAAGAATTGATGCTTCTCATCTCTCTCCCTTTTTGTCTGTCCCTCTCTCTGACTCTTTCTCTGTCTCTGTCAAGAAAAAGAAAGAGTCCATACTCATGAGTAGCCAGTTCATGAGCTACTAGACTTAAAAAAATCTTGGAAATCCTGACTCAGTTTCACAGAATAAAAATTATCTCTTTATAGTGACAATGTCAGCAAACTTGAGAAACCAATCTGTGCTATTCTCTGAAATATTAATAATCAAAAAACATTATAAGGTTTTTAATGAGATTATTTTTGTTTTGAACTTTCTTCAAGAATACTCAGGCAGGGGCTTATAGACAGTTGTAAGGAAAGAGCAAAAACCATCTGTTCATAATGAGATGAAAGATTCTGGTTAATTTATTTTAATATACTGAAAATTAATAAAAAATACTAGAATTCTCCATTGTAACAATAATACATTCTTAAGAAGTAAGTCAATAATAACCCTGACAGTAAAATGTATTATGAATAGTGAAATATTGACAGATCTCCAAGGACCTCTATTTCATAAAATTTTTGTTGAACTTGTCACAAATTGATGAGAAATTACATAATAAATTTATAAATCAATTTGATGACACTTACAGTCTTTAAACACGAACATGATGGTTCTTTTATTTATTCTGAAAGGGGTCTAACTGCTGAATTTTTTTTAATGCATTTTTAGAGAGTAAAGATGGTGGGAGAGAGAGAGAGAGAGAGAGAAGAGAGAAGGGTTGGGGTGGGAGCAGGAAGCATCAACTGCCATATGTACCTTGACCAGGGAAGCCCAAGATTTTAAACCTGGGACTTCAGCGTTCCAGATTGATGCTCTATCCACTGCACTACCACAGATCAGGGCTGAATTTTTATTAACATGCCACTGGTATTTCCTTAATCTAGGAACCCTATTTGAATTTATCCTTTTGATTTGTCAATACTTTCCACAGCAAAGGCTTTATAACTAGCACAGCAATCTGCAAATTTTGACTAATTTAAAACACGAAAACTGCCAAAAGCACAAATTTTTTCTATCTCTTCTTTTATAAAGTAAGACTTAAAAAGTCAATATTAATTATCTGTCTGGGAAATCACAAAGGCAGTATGGTATGAAGAAACCAAACAGTCTAATTATTCTAAATTTGAGTTTGAATTTGAATTTAAGAAAGCCAGTATTAAAAGGATTTGGAAGATGTAAGATAGAATCATAAGTATCTAAAGCAGCTTATGTAACTAAAGAGAAGAAATGGTTTCAGTTTCAGTGTAGAGTGGCATTACTGTATTTAAAGTGACCAAAAAGTAGCTTATAATTATTAGGAAATTTAGCATTAATAAAAAAGAGGGGGCACTTAAAGTAACAGGCTTTGAAGTGAGAGCATTCTGGTGGAAAGGACCCTCATATACCTGATTGTGGAGTATCTTTTTTTGTATTTTCATTAACAAACAAATATAAAATCAAAAATGTATTTGTCATTTTAAAAGATGGAAAACAATTCTTATTTTACTCCCTGCATGCAAACCATGTAAGGTTTTGCATTAAAGGAGTCACAAGTCTTTTTCCGTACTTTGAATTAATCTATAAGAACTGCCTCAACTACATAACTCTATGAATATTTAAAATATATCTTAAAATTTTTTTTCAATCTTTCTTTGTGCTTATACATTTCCTTCAAGTTTTTTTTTTTTTTTTTTTTTTTTTTTTACAACTGTATACCCTCTTGAATTTTTTAAATGATTATACCTAGTATAGTTAACTAAAATAACCAAGTGTAGTTCCCATTAAGACACGGGAAAATTGTAAAGCTGTGGTAGTAATCAAAGAGCTGTCATCTACTACCAACTAAGCAAATGAGCATAGCTCGAGTAAGGCATCCTTCTATAGTCATATATCTTTTGGTTTTTTTGTTTGTTTGTTTTAGGATTTTAAATAGTAGATGTTAATTTTTAAAAGTGTTTTAGATTTAGAGAGAAATGGAGAAGACAGTTTAAAGGGTCCCCAAACATGCAACATCCAGTTTTCCCTATCATTAACATCTTTCCTTGGTATAGTTCATGTGTTATAAACTGGTGAAGTAATATTGACATTATTATTAAGTAACATCTATAATTTATTCAGAATTCCTTAGTTTTTATCTAACGTAATTTTTTTTTCAGTTCCACAATCTCATCCAGGATACATGACATTTACTAATCTTGTCTCTCTCTATTTTTTAAAAATATCCATCACCTCTACATAGTTACCGTTTCTTTTTTTATTTTTATTTATTGTTTACATAGATTCAAGTGTCCCACCGGATATACCCTCAAAATCCCTCTTGTCCCCCTCCCCCCGATGCTCCCCCCCTTCCCTCCAGGATTTGCTTTCCTGCTCTCTTTAATGCTGTGTTATGTATATATTTATATAATTTCACCAATCTCTTTTCCTTCTCTGTTCCCATCCTCTCATCCCCTTTCCCTCTGTCCACTTTCCTTCTGGTCCCTTTGATCCCACCACTGCCTCTATTCCATTCCTCAGTTCACATTGTTCATTGGATTCCTCAAATGAGTGACGTCATATGATATTTTTCTTTCTCTGCCTGGCTTATTTCACTTAGCATAATAGTTTCCAGGTCCATCCATCTTGTCGCAAAAGGTAACTAATTTACACCACAAAAATAAACTCAAAATGAATAAAAGACTTAAATATAAGTTGTGAAACCATAATCATCTTAGAAGAAAACATAGGCAGTAAGCTCTCCGACATCTCTTGCAGCAATATATTTGCTGATTTATCTCCATGGGCAAGTGAAATAAAAGAGGATAAACAAATGGGACTATATCAAATTAAAAAACTTTTGCACAGCTAAAGACAATATGAACAAAATAAAAAGACAAACCACACAATGGGAGAACATATTCTACAATACATCTGATAAGGGGTTAATAACCAAAATTTATAAAGAACTTCTAAAACTCAATACCAGAAAGATAAACTATCCAATTAAAAAATGGGCAAAAGAGGAGAGCCAAGATGGCCACGGAGTAGGCAGACACACCAACTCCCACTTCCCAGAGCCAAGTTAGATTGCAACTTAAATCTGAGAACACTCATCATGAAAGACAAATTTTGGACTGAGCTAGGAGGATTCTACAACCAAGGACCACCAAAGAACCCACGCTGAATCTGATAGGAGGGGCTGAGACACGGAGAAGGCTACCCGGCTCCCAGGGAGCAGGGACCCATGCCTTGTCCCAGAGAAAGTTACACAAAGGGGAGGGCTGTCCAGCAAGTTGCAGGTTCTTATCTCCAAAACTGGAATCCCAACCTAGAGCCGTGGAACCAGGAGGGGGCTGACGGACTATATTTGGCTGAGAAAAAAGGCTGGATACAGTCTGAGAAAAGGAGGCAGGACTCTTAGACCCAGACTATGTATTAAAGGAACTGCATAGAGACCCTGGCTCACAGCCACTTTTCCAGAGCCCCAGGAGGACACCCTAACCCCTGGGCTGAGTCACTCCCCAAATTTAAAGTGAACCAATATCACCAGCAAAGGAGAGAAAGTGCCTCATCCACGAGAGGCTCCTACCCTAGCTAAAACAAAGGCGCTTAGAGCCAGGAGCCATATTAGGGACACAAATAGAAAATACAGAGGTCTAAGCTATGCCACCCACTGCACTGCTGAGTGCTTGCGGGGCAGACAGGCGGGAGGCGGCAAGGTGTGGCTGCAGTATGAACAAGCAACAGCAAATGCAAACCAGCCCATGGAGCTCGGGACTGCAGTAGCTATTGGGGAAGCCTGGGCTCACGCACACCCCTGCACTTTGAGTGGTCAGCCCAGGCAGACATGGAGGCCTGAGAATCAACAAAGGGGTGGTGTGCGGGCACACGCGAACCAGCCAGCTAGGGCGGAGCTCACCTGGCAGCCCCGGGGAGCCCGGCAGGCATTCAAACCGGTCCAAGGCTAGGTGTGCCCTGGGCAGTGATCCCAGCGGAGGCAGAGCCCCAGTGACAACTGAGTGTGGAAGCACACGCCTGCGGGTACACCATCTATTGCAGGAATCCGTATGGCGCGCTAATCTGTACGGACATGCCCCCAGCAGTAACGTCAGCACTGGCGACCTCAGCAGAGATCTGACAGCGCGCGCGAGATCCCCACGACCACTGAGAGATGAGCCAACCGAGGCAGTCCCAGAGGTGATCCAGAAGGGCGCACGGCTTGCGCAGGCCGGACCAGAGCAGCAGGGGTCACGGAGGTGGGCTGGAACCAGCAGCACCTGAGCCCAAAGCCCCAGGCAGCAACAGCAGTGGTGGCCAGGTAGAGAGACCATAAAATGGGAGCTAAAATGTCTGGATAGAAAAACTACTAGGTGAAGAAGTAGGCCACACTTAATACCGTACCTAATCACTGAATTACAGTACTGAGCCCAACAAGTAGCCAGCAAAAAAAAAAAGACAACAGAAAGCGGAGTTTAGGTAAACTTGAACTTTTAAAGTAACTTCTTCCAAGCCAAGAGAAGATAAAGCAAGCTTAGGAGTGCAGTTGATATTTACAAGGGGGACCTGGACCCAGCAGAGATAGCCACAAGATCCAGATAACCTGTAACTCCCAAATAGTGGATAAGAACCAGTCACAGGAAGTGACCCCCACCGATCTCCGCCAGGTCCCAGCCAGGAAAGTCCAGGGCAACACAGACAAAATGAGAAGACAAAGAAGTGCAATCCAGGCCCTGGCCAGTTGGCTCAGTGGTAGAGCATCGGCCTGGCGTGTGGGAGTCCCAGGTACGATTCCTGGCCAGGGCACACAGGAGAAGCGCCCATCTGCTTCTCCACTCTCTCCCTCTCCTTCCTCTCTGTCTCTCTCTTCCCCTCCCGCAGCCAAGGCTCCATTGGAGCAAATTTTGCCTGGGCGCTGAGGATGGCTCTGTGGCCTCTGCCTCAGGAGCTAGAATGGCTCTGATTGCAGCAAAGCGACGCCCCAGATGGGCAGAGCATTGCCCCTTGGTGCTCATGCCGGGTGGATCCCAGTCAGGCGCATGTGGGAGTCTGTCTGACTGCCTCCCCATTTCCAACCTCAGAAAAATACAAAAAAAAGAAGAAGAAGAAGTGCAATCCAAATGATTCAACAAGAGAAACCCTCTGAAAAAGAGCTGAGTGAGACAGATATAAGCAAACTACCAGAGGCAGAGTTTAGAATAATGATTATTAGACTGCTGAAAGATCTTAGAACAACAATGGAAGGTCACAGTGAACACATAGATAAAGAAATAACAAATATTAAAAAGGACATTGAAATAATAAAGAAGAACCAATCAGAAATAACAAATACAATATTTGAAGTGAAGCCTACACTAGAAGCAATTAAAAGTAGGCTGGATGAAGCAGAGGATCGAATCAGTGATTTAGAAGACAGATAATTGAAAACATGGAAGCAGAGAAGCAAAAAGAATAGAGAATAAAAAAATCTGAGGAAACTCTAAGAGAGCTATGTGACAATCTAAAGAGAAATAACATCTGCATCATAGGAGTTCCTGAAGAAGAAGAGAAAGAACAAGGGTTAGAAACCTTGTTCAATCAAATCATAGCAGAAAACTTCCCTAAGTTAAGGCAGGATAATGTCACACAAATTCAAAGAAGCACAGAGAACTCCATTAAAGAGAAGCACAAAGAAGTCCACACCAAGACACATAAAATAGTAAACCTAGGAGATAAAGAGAAAATATTAAAAACTTCTAGAGAAAAAAAGGCTATCATCTACAAAGGAGCCCCCATAAGGATGACATCCGACTTCTCAACAGAAACACTTGAGGCCAGAAGGGAATGGCAAGAAATATTCAAAATAATGCAGAACAGGAGCCTACAACCAAGACTACTTTATCCAGCAAGGCTATCACTTAAAATTGAAGGAGAAATAAAAAGCTTCCTAGACAAAAAGAAACAAACCTCAAGGAATTTATACAACCAAACCAAGGCTGCAAGAAATGTCAAGGGGCCTGGTGTAAACAGAACAAAGGGGGAAAAGAATACAGAAAAAGAGGAATATAGCTTTAAAGAACAAAATGGTAATAAACAACTACATATAAATAATAACCTTAAATGTAAATGGATTAAATGATCCAATCAAAAGACATAGAGTAGCTGCATGGATAAGAAAACAAGACCTATACTTATGCTGTCTATAAGAGACACAGCTTAGAACAAAAGATACACATAGACTAAAGGTAAAAGGATGGAAAAAATATTTCATGCAAATTGAAATGAAAGGAAAGCTGGAGGTGGCAATACTTATATCAGACAAAATGGACTTTAAAACAAAGATTATAGTAAGAGATAAAGAAGGTCACTATATAATGATAAAGGGAGCAATCCAACAGAAAGATATAACCATCATAAATATATACACACCTAATATAGGAGCTCCTAATTATATAAAACAGACTTTGATGGATATAAAGGGTGAGATTAACAGCAATACTATATTAGGAGATTTCAATATCCCACTAACATCACTAGATAGATCCTCAAGAAAGAAAATTAACAAAGAAACAGCAGATTTCAGGACACAGTAGATCAACTCGATTTAACAGATATCTTTAGAACATTTCATCCTTAAGCAGCAGAATATACATTCTTTTCAAGTGCTCATGGTACATTCTCTAGGATAGACCACATGGTAGGACACAAAACAGCATCAACAAATTTAAGAAGATTGTAATCATATCAAGCATTTTCTCTGACCACAATGGCATTAAACTAGATATCAACCACGACAGAAAAAATGAAAAATACTCAAACACAAGAAAACTGAATAGCATGTTATTAAATAAGGAATGGGTTAACAATGAAATAAAAAAATTTTTTAGATTTCTAGAAATGAATGATAATGAGAATACAACAATTCAAAATTTATGGGACATAGTAAAAGCAGTACTGAGAGGGGAGTTCATAGCACTACAGGCATTCCTTAAGAAGCTTGAAAAAGCTCAAATAAACAACCTAACCCTACATCTAAGAAAATTAGAAAAAGAACAGCAAGTAAGGCCCAGAGGTAGTAGAAGGAAGAAAATAATAAAGATCAGAGCAAAAATAAATGACATAGAGGCTAAAGAAACAATACAAGGGATCAATGAAACCAACAGCTGGTTCTTTGAAAAGGTAAACAAGATCGATGAACCTTTAACGAGACTCACCAAGAAAAGGAGAGGACTCAAATAAATAAAATTAGAAATGAGAATAGAGAAATAACAACTGACACAACAGAAATACAAAATATTGTAATAAAATGCTATAAAGAACTGTATGCCAAAAAATTAAACAACCTAGGTGAAAGGACAAATCCCTTGAAACCTATAATCTTCCAAATATCAATCTGGAAGAATCAGGAAACCTAAACAGACCAATAACAACAAGTGAGACTGAAACAGTTATCCAAAAGCTACCAAAAAACAAAACCCCAGAGCCTGATGGATTCACTGGCAAATTCTACCAAATATTCAAAGAACTAACACCTATCCTTCTCAAGCTGTTTCAAAAAATTCAAGAGGAAGGAACATTTCCAAGTTCCTTTTATGAGGCAAATATAATTCTGATTCCTAACCCAGGCAAAGACAATACAAAGAAAAATATTATAGGCCAATATTCCTGATGAATTTATATGCTAAAATCCTCAATAAAATATTAGCAAACCGGAGCCAGCAATACATGAAAAAATAAATCATACATCATGACCAAGTGGGATTTATTCTGGGGAGGCAAGGATGGTACAACATTTGTAAATCAATCAATGTGATTCACCACATAAACAAAAGGAAGGAGAAAAACCACATGATAATTTCAACAGATGCAGAAAAAGCAATTGATAAAATCCAGCACCCATTTATGATCAAAACTCTTAGCAAAGTGGGAATACAGGGAACATACCTCAACATGATACATGCCATCTATGACAAACCCACAGCCAACATCATAATTAAAGGACAAAAATTAAAAGCAATTCCCCTAAAATCAGGAACAAGGCAGGGGTGCCCACTTTCACCACTCTTATTCAACATAGTCCTGGAAGTCTTAGCTACAGCAATCAGACAAGAATAAGAAATAAAAGGCATCCAAATTGGAAAAGAAGAAATGAAACTATCATTTGCAGATGATATGATACTGTATATAGAAAACCCTAAAGTCACAGTCAAAAACTACTGAACTTGATAAATGAATTCAGCAAGGTGGCAGGATATAAAATTAATACTCAGAAATCAGAGGCATTTTTATACACAAACAATGAAATGTCAGAAAGAGAAATTAAGGAAACAATCTCCTTCATTATTGCAACAACAAAAAATAAAGTACCTAGGAGTAAATTTAACCAAGGAGGTTAAAGACTTATACTCAGAAAATTATAAAACATTGATAAAAGAAATCAAGGAAGACACAAACAAATGGAAGCATATACCATGCTCATGGTTAGGAAGATTAAACATCATTAAAATGTCTATATTACCCAAAGCAATTTATAAATTCAACACAATACCAATTAAAATATTGCATTGATGTACCTCAAAGATATAGAACACATATTCCAAATATTTGTATGGAACCAAGAAAGAACACAAATAGCCTGAGCAATCTTGAAAAAGAAGAATAAAGTGGAAGGTATCACACTTCCTGATATCAAGTTTTACTACAAGGCAATTGTACTCAAAACAGCCTGGTACTGATATAAGAACAGGCATATAGATCAATGGAATAGAACAGAGAATCCAGAAATAAACCCACACCTTTATCGACAATTGATATTTCACAAAGGAGGTAAGAGCTTACAATGGAGTAAGGACAGTCTCTTTAACAAATGTTGTTGGGAAAATTGGGCAGCTACCTTCAAAAAAATGAAACTAGACCATCAACTTACACCATTCACAAAAATAAACTCAAAATGGATAAAGGACTTAAATATAAGTCATGAAACCCTAATCATCTTAGAAGAAAACTTAGGCAGTAAGCTCACCAACATCTATCGCAGCAATATCTTTGCTGATTTATCTCCAAGGGCAAATGAAATAAAAGACAGGATAAACAAATGGGACTATATCAAACTAAAAAGATTTTGCACAGCTAACGACAGTAAGAACAGAGTAAAAAGACAAACTACACAATGGGAGAACATATTCTACAATACATCTGATAAGGGGTTAATAACCAAAATTTATAAAGAACTTGTAAAACTCAACACCAGGAAGACAAACAATCCAATCAAAAATTGGGCACAAGAAATGAATAGACATTTCTCCAAAGAGGATATACAGATGGCCAATAGGCAGATGAAAAAATGTTCAATATCACTAATCATTAGAGAAATGTAAATTAAAACCACAATGAGATACCACGTCACACAAGTTAGAATGGCACTCATCAACAAAACAACACAGAATAAGTGCTGGCGAGGATGTGGAGAAAAGGGAACCCTCCTGCACTGCTGGTGGGAATGCAGACTTGTGCAGCCACTGTGGAAAACAGTATGGAGATTCCTCAAAAAATTAATAATGGGCCTGACCTGTGGTGGTGCAGTGGATAAAGCTTCGACCTGGAATGCTGAGGTCTCTGGTTCAAAACCTTGGGCTTGCCTGTCAAGGCACATATGGGAGTTGATGCTTTCTGCTCCTCCCTTTTCTCCCTCTCTCTCCCTTCCTCCTTCTCTCTCTCTCTCTCTCTCTCTCTCTCTCTCTCTCTCTAAAATGAATAAATAAATAAAGTTAAAAAAAATAATAATGGAACTGCCCTTTGACCCAGCCATCCCACTTTTAGGAATATATCCTAAGAATACCAAATCACTGCCATGATCTGGAAACAGCCCAAGTGTCGGTTAGTGGACAAGTGGATTATAAAGCAATGGTACACATACACAATGGAATGGAATACTACGTGGCTGTGACAATGAAGGAAATTTTACTAATCTTGTCTCGTTAGGATTCTGTTTACTGTGGCAGTTTCTCAGACTTCCTTTGCTTTTCATGACCTTCATGTTTTGAGGAGTACTGGTGAGGTATTTTTTCAGATACTTTGCAAGCTGCCCCACTATTGAAATGTGTCTGATGTTTTCTTATAAAATTGGGGTTATGGGTTATTGAGAGAAAAGACACAGAATGGAAGATCATTATTTTTATCACATCATATGAAGGGTGAATCCCATCATCCTGACTTATTTCTGTTGACATCAACACTGATGACCCGGCCGAGGTAGTGTTTGAAGGGTCTCTACTCTCGTCTTCCTTTTTTTTTAATCTGTAGTATTTGGAAGAAAGTTAACTATATGTAGACTACCCCTAAATTGTAGGGAGTTAGGCTCTTCTTCCCTGAAGATAAAATATCTCTATAAATTATAAAGAATTCTTCAGCATGGGAGATTTGTCTCTTTCACCTGTTTATGTATTTATTTATTTATTTTGTCATTTATTTATATCATTAGGTGATCATAGATACGTATTTTATAATGTGGATTATGATCCAATACTATATTTTGTTGCTCAAATTGTTCTATCTTTTGGTCTCTTAGATGTCCTGTTGGCTCCAGTATCACTACAGAACCAACCATTTCTAGAATCAGTCATTTTTACAAGGTGCCTTGATTAATTTTTTTGGGGAGAATAGTATTAGGAAACAAGATCTGGGCTTTTGGTGTGGTTGATGCTACTGGGGATGATGACATTCTTTTCAGCTCTCTTAGCTGACAAGCACATGTATATAAATATATACCTGTGTATGTGCACATGTCTAAACATGTTTATATACAATTATTTGTTTCTATATATATTAAGCTGAACATGAGTTTATACTGATGGTTCCAACTCTAAACCATTACCATATGGATTACGCTAGTTTCTGCCTTTTGAATATCTGTCAATTCTCACTTTCAACAGTGAGGAAACTGACTCTCACCATCTGTTATCCATTTGATTGTTCACTACCAAAACACAAATATGGCAATATCAGAACTGTTAACCTGTAGCTCCATGAAAAATATTTTATCAACTAGCATACAGTGAATTATGCAGTTTCTTTTCCCTTTAATTCTAAAAATCAAACTCATTTCCAAAATTACTTAGTCCATCACCTTTCTCCCTCCTCTCAGGGAAGTCATTTAATAGATTTGTAATGCAATTATGTTTCATTGTCACAACTGCAGTCCTTTCTGAGATCCCCTGACCTTCTAAACGATGTTAAAAAAAAAAAAAAAAAGCTACACACATTAACGTTCACTCTGTGCTGTAAAGCACTGTGGCTTTTAACAAACGAGTCTAAATCCACCATTAGAGCATCATATACAATAGTTTCACTGTCTGAGAAATCCTCTGTTCTTCACTTATTTATCTTCCCTACCTCTCCCCAAATCCCTGACAACCATTATTTTACTGTCTCAAAGGATTTGCCTTTTCAAAATTTCATATAATTGGAAGCAATAGGATGTAATCTTTTAGACTGGTTTCTCTAATTTAGGAATAAGCATTTAAGATTTCTGAATGTCGCCTGACCAGGCAGAGGTACAATGGATAGTGTCGGTCTGGAACACTGATGACCCAGGTTCGAACACCAAGGTCACTGTTTTGAATGTAGGGTAGCTGGCTTAGGTGTGGGATCATAGTCATGACTCCGTGGTCTGGCTTGAGCCCAAAGGTCACTGACTTGAAGCCAAAGATCACTAGCTTGAACCCAAGGTCACTGCTTAGGCAAGGGGTTACTGATTTGGCTGGAACCCCCCCGCCCAACACAGTCAAGGCATGTATAAGAAAGCAACTGATGAACAACTAAGATGCCATGACTGTGAGTTAATGTTTCTCATCTCTCTCTCTTCCTGTCTATCCCTGTCTCTCTCTCTCTCAAAAAAAAAAAAAAAAGAAAAGAAAAGAAAAAGAAGAAAGAAAAGAAATCGCCGTGTCTTTCTGTGCCACAGCTCCTCATTCATTTCTATCAATAAAATAAAATTCCATTGTATAGATGTATAATAATCACCTATTTCTGTCACTTCTATTTTTTGGTGATTATGAATAAAACTGTTCTAATAGTACATGCAGAATTTTGTGTGAATTACAGTTTGCAATCAATTGGGTAAGTACTGAGGAGCTCAGCTGCCCTCTATTTGCATTCTACCATTTGCATTCCCATCAGAAGTGAAAGAGTTGCTCCACTTTCATATCAGCATTAAATAGTGCCATGCGGGGGGGGGGGGGGGGGAATTCCAAAAGATTTGTAACAAGTAGTATTTTACTGTTTTAATTTACAATTCTCAAATGAAAAATGGTGTTGAACATCTTTTCATGTTTGTCATTTGTGTATCCTTATTAATAAGGTGTCTGTTTTGATCTTTTGCCCATTTCTGATTGTTTTTCTTTCTTTTATTGTTAAGTTGTAAGAGTTATTTTTTTTATTAATTTTAATGGGGTGACATTGGTAAATCAGGGTACATATGTTCAGAGAAAACATCTCCAGGTTATTCTGACATTTGATTATGTTGCATACCCATCACCCAAAGTCAAATTGTCTTCTGTCACCTTCTAACTGGTTTTCTTTGTGCCCCTCCCCTCCCCCCATCACCTCCCTCACTTTCCTATCCCCCCACCCCCGGTAACCACCACACTTTTGTCCGTGTCTCTGAGTCTTAAAGAGTTATTTTTATAGTTTGGATACAAGTTCTTTATGAGATATCAGATTTGTAGTTAATGTCTTCCACCCTATTTTGTCTTTTAACAATCTTAGAACATTTTCAGAAGAGCAGAAATTTTGATTTTAATAAATTCTATTTATCATATTTAATAATTTTTCTTTTTCTGGATTGTTGGGCAAATAAGTTAGTAAAATATGATTTTTATATTTGCTTGCTTATAATTTGCATTGGGGGCTGGGCAGCGCCAGGTATATGTGGTCTGTGAAATTGCAAATTACCTTCCTGCTTGAGAAGGATCATTTATTTGTTAATGTTTGCTGCAGCAGAGATTTTCGTGCCAGAAATGTTTGAAAAGGAGTAAAGGAGAAGAGGCAGAAAGAAGCAATGTTTGTAGAGTAAGAGTAGAGGAAATGCAGAGTGCTGAAAAAGAAGCCATGTTGGCAGGGAAAGAGAAGGTGTGCAGATGGGAAACCAGAGCTGAGGGAGTCTTACTGAGACTGGTGGGGCCTTTGATTCTAGGAGAAACCAGAGAAGATTCTCCTGGTTGTGGAACCAAAGAATGTGTCAGTGGCTTTGGGAACCCTGTATGTTTGCTCGTCAGCTGGTGCAAGACTTTAATAAAGGAATGGCCCACCATTTTTTGGCTACACTGTTTCTTTACCGTCCACCCAAATTCAATGTGAACCTGCATGTGAATGGCCAGGACAGCAGCAGCCCCTGACCTTACAGGGATCATACTTACTGTACTGTACTGAAAACTCATTGCCAAATCCAAGTCTACCTAGATTTTCTCCTATGCATTTTGGTAAAAATTTGATTTAATCTAATTCAATCTGGTTCTCATTACCCCCCCCAAAAAAGACCAAAAATTGCTACTGATATTGTGAATTTGTCAGCAATACTTTACTAAAATATTTTAAGTGGAAAACTTAAGTTTACATACGTTCAACAATACCTGAAACCCATAAGAACACACTGTTTTAGAAGACACCCAGTTAGTATCATTTAATTTACTTCCATACATACTCTTTAGATTTTCATGCCTCTAAACCATTTGTGTAAACAACAAACACTACTATCTACAAAACATTACCAAAAATCAACTTGAGAAATTTAAATTAATTAGGCTTTCCTAAAGAACTTAAACTAATTTTTTGTAAATTATTGTATATTGTGCTAACAATATTTTTCATACTTTTACTCAAAAGGATAGAACATATCCTTGATTTTAAAAGAAAATGATTAAACTCATTTAACTTTTTCTAAGATTTATATATATTAGGATGTGTGTATGTGTGTGTGTGTGTAGTTTACCAGATTGATAATCATTTGCATTTTCACCTACAGTTTATTAGCTTAACATTATTTCACATTTCCTTACTTTTTCTCTCATAATTTAACAACCAAGGTCATTAGGGTAATTCACAGCTAAACCACTTTTTGTTACCAGTTCAGCAAGTGTCTGAAGCTTTCATAAAGTTCTAGAAAACTGAAAGTAAGAGCAATTTTTTTCTCAAATTTCTTACATTCTCTTATTTTAAGTTTATAGATGCATTGTATTATTTTTAATAAGCAAAAGTTCTTTTTACATCTTAAAGACTTCACAATCTAATTATTTTCTTTCGAAATGGAAGATTAAAGTGGCCACATATTCTCTTTGTTTGATTGGTTTTTTGTTTTAAGTGAGAGTAGGGGAGATAAGAGAGACAGACCCCTGTATGCACCCCCACTGGGATCCACCCTGCAAGCCCCACCTGCTGGGGTCAATGCTTTAATCAAATGAGCCATTTTTAGTACCTAAGACTGACTTGCTCCTGACTAAGGAAGCCACTGGCTGAAAGGGGGAAGTGGGAGGGGAAGAGAAAAAGATGGTCACTTCTCACATGTCCCCTGACCAGAGATAGAACCTGGGATGTCCACATGCTGAGCCAACACTCTATCCACTGCGCCAACTGGCCAGGGCCATAAATTCTTTGTGACTCAATTTTCTCTTACCTTTTATCTGCCCAAAAGGTTTCAATGCATCATCATTGCATGAAATTTGAGTATAAGTCACAAAATGTTCCTCAGCTTTTAGCTGAACCTCTTGAAATATTTGCCATTAGGATGTTCTTTTTTTGTGCCACCTCTTGTAGTTGGTTTTGGGGTTTTCATGGTTTGTTTGTTTTTCCTTAAGCTCCTGACACCTTTGTTGAGATGATCCACAGGGCCATTGTGCGCTGGGGTTGCAGTCAATCCAACCAGCACCTGCGGACCTGGAGCCAGGTAGCCTGGTGGCTCCAAGCCAGTTCCCCATGACTCCCATGAGAAGTTTTTCAGAAAGAAAAGGAAATCCGAATCCCCACCATTCATCAGCCAAGATTTCTCAGATTGAATGGCCTCATCCTTTAGAATACTAAGTTTTGTCCAACAGCACACATGGGTTCCAATGGCTGCTCCAAGTTCCTCTTTCATGAAGAGAGGAAATTCAGGAAACACATTAACAACAATAAAGAGATGAAAAACCCAAGCTGCTCCGCAGTTTCCCTTTCTGGCATCCCTGACACCAGGGCCACAAAGCCCACATACGCAGGTGGCAGCTGGGTTTGTAGCATCACCTGCCCGGCAAATACAGGAAAAGAGTTCTGACCCTAGGTCCTCGCTCAGGACTGAAGCACATGGTTTTCCGGGAGGGATAGATGGCCCCCAAACAGCTTAATGAAAGCTTTCAATCGGTTCACTTTGGCATAGATGCCTCACATTTCCTTAGGAAGTGGGTGTCTTCTTCCTAGATCTGTGAAGTGTCCCTCCTCATCATGTTAGTCAGGCTATAAAACTCTTGTAGTTTGAAGAACAACCCTTCCAGCTCCTTGGTCCAGAACACAAGTTCGCAAGCCAGCCACACTGCGCTCCAGGTGGGCTGCATCCTGAGTCATAAGCTGGTGGGGCCCAGCAGGTGGGGCCCAGCAGGAGGACGCTGCCTGGGAGCTGGTACCCCTGCTCTGGGCTGGAAACACTGCCCCCTCCCCCCAGCTGCATATTCCTAGGCCCTGAAGTAAATGAGACCACCCTCAGGCAATTATGGTGTTGAGAAATTCAAGTTTTACAGGGCAAAAATTAAATGGAAGAGGTTATCAGTAAAATTTGGTTTAAGATAAATTCCTGATCCAAGGTGTGGCTGTAATACCTTTTTGTTAAGACTGTAAGGTATTTTCCACCGAGGAAGAGAGAGGGACGTAGTCACCAAGTGTGGACTAGCAAAAGCTTATTCAAAGGGCTTCCAGAGCAAGGTTCACTGGTCCGCAAGACAGGGGCCAGGGAAGTGGCGCAGCTTCCCTCATGGGGGAGGGTCATCTATAGCATCTGTAGGGTGGTGGTAAGTCGATATGTCCTGATGAAATTTCATTGGCTGACAGATTTTTCAAAATGCTCCTGGGCCGTTTCTATTGGCGGTCATGGGTGTGGGTGGTTTCTGCCAAAGTCCCAGGATCTGGTTCCTCATGAGACCTTGCCCCATTGCCAACAGACCTCACAAAGACTTCAGAAAGATTTAGGTAGAGCCTCATAGGCTATAGCAGTTAGATGGAAAGATTTTGAAGAATCTTTTCTTTTGTAACTGAATTTATTGGGGTGACACTGGTTAACTAAATTTTAAAGGTTTTGGGTGTCCAATTCTACAACACATCTCTGCACATAGTATTGTGCTTACCAACCACCTCCCCCTATACCCCCTCCAGCCTTAAGTCAGGTCTGGGTTTCAAGAATCTTAACTGTGTTCCCCTTTCATAGCAATATGAAAGGTCTCCTCAGGATCTTAGGTGTGTGCTTCCTTGGCTTTTTGAGTAAACAAAAGGTCTTCTAAAAACTTAAGAACATTGTCTACAGCATCCTGACTCCCAAGATAGAGAGGGATCTGTCTCAAAGACAGTGGTGGGATTCAAATAATTTAACAACTGGTTCTCTGCCCTAATGGCCGTTTTAAGTATAAAGAAACAATATACCAAAAGGTAGTTTATTACTTCATGGATTTAGTACTTAAATAAGAACAATAAAAGAGGTACACAAAACTAGCTTGTTATAAGACTTTTAAAATATTAATGAAAAAATATTAAATAATACCTGACAAATAACCAATAAAATTGTTATTTAAGATATTTCCATACTACTTCTTGATTGATGTCCTCACTTGCAGTTTTCTTGCTTTTATCTGAGCATCACTGGCAGTGTGATTTTACCCTTAACCATCTTTTCACTGTAGCAGCAGGATCCCATTTATTTAGAGGTAGGCTGATTAGACTAACAGTCATTGTTAGTACAGGGCAATAATTAGAAGCAAGAAACTTCTCTTCTCTGAGCTTATTCTGTTCATCTTTGAAAAACCCCTTTCTGCTTCTGCTGAACTTACAGCAATTGTTCTGACAATATTTTTAGTTCTTTGAACACCTTCAGGAATTGCATAGTTTTGGGAATTTTTTAGAACATTTTCCACAAAATTACAAGTGCCATTTTAACAACTGGTTCGCTGAACCCAACAAAAAATTAGGTATGGGTGCCAAATCGGTGTGAACCAGCTAATTCCCACCACTGCTCAAAGAGATTTAGGGCAGCAGCTTTTACCTCGGGGAGTGAGCCCCAGTAAGATCCCTGGGAACCTAAAAACCATTTTTAAGAGTGTTGTTGTCAGCTTCAACTGAAAATGTCAGAAACAGTTCAAGATGGATTGAAGTTTCTGGGCCCTCTGCCTCCTATGAACAGAAAGCATGCTGGAGAGCTAGTCAACTATAAAAACAGGCATTTCTTATGACAAGACAGGGTAACTCACCATGGAAGATAATCTGGCTCAAGGATCTGCACCTGAGGAGCTCCACGTGGGTCAATGCATCTACATCTGGGCTTCAGATGATGCGCTCCTGGACCGCAAGCCTGACCTCTTTACAGATGATGAGTGTCTGTTCCATGTGTGAGGAATATAAGTAATTTTTGGCACATGGTAGTTGATTAAATATGACCAAAATTGACTGAAACATCCCCTTTGGGTGCTGAAGTCTATTTCATCTCATCTTGAATCTGGGTTAGGCCTGTGAACTGCTTTGATCCACAAAATGTGATGAGAAAGACACTGTGCCACTTCCAAGTCTGGGTCATGAGAAGCCACTCAACATCTGCTGAGCCTCTTGGAAAGCTTGCTCTCAGGACCTTCCCTCTAGGAACTCAATTGCCAAACCATGAGGAGGCCAAGCCATGTGTCTAGGCCAAAAATAATTGTTCCTGTGAACAGACCCTGTTATCATTCCAGATGAAGGGAAATATGCCAGCCACATTAGTTAGCCTTTAGTTGAGGTCAGACCCAAGCACTATTTGACTGCAATTGCCTGTGATAACCTCAGATGAGAACCATCATAAAATCTAGTGGACACGCATATCAAATAGAGGTGATAATAAGTTGATATTTTTACCCACAAAGTTATGAAGTGATTTGCTAAGCAGCAATAGATAAAGCAAAACAACAGGCAAATTTATAGTAATCTGTTCAGAAAATATTTTGTATTCATACAGTGGAAGAATCTTAAAATCAAGTGCAAGGTACAGAAATCTGAAGGAGTTTAAAACTGAATTTCTCCATTCATTAGTGTAAGTCCTTCTCTTTCATAATATTCCAGTTGGATTATAGGTCAAGCTAAAGGATTGAATTAAGGTTTATTAACATCATGTTTTCAGCACATAGAGCATTTTCTCATATTTTGGCTTGCTTATTTATGAGTTTCTGTAGGGATTATGTATTTGCTTCAATATAAAAGGGAAGATATTTGATGTACTCTTAATTTTTTGGCAAGCCAGAAGCAATTAATCCTGTATTATTTATATTTCATTCCAATCACCTTCAAGCTATTCCATAAAATTGTAATTTTGACCAGGCATAGTTCTTACATAAGAATCTGAGCTCTGTATTTTCTAAGCTGCAATTTTTAAAAAAATGCATCTATTTCTCTCTGGTAATAATAGAGATGAGTTTTTTAATTAGCTATGCAGAAGATTGGATAATATTGTCTCTTTTTTATTAAATTAATTGGGGTGACACTGGTAACAAAATTATACAGGTTTCAGGTGCACAATTCTATAACACATCATCTGTACGCTGTACTGTGTGTTCACTACTGCAAGTCAAGTGTTCCTTTATCATCATCTATCCCCCCTTTACTCTCTTCCACCACCCCCAACACCCCTTCTCCTGGCAATCACCACACTGTCTTAGTCCATGAGCTTTTTTCTCTTTTTTCTTTTTTGCTCGATTCCTCCACCTCTCCCATTCAGTCCTCCCCCTGACAACAGCTATCAGCCTACTCTCTATCTATGCCTGTCTCTATTTTCCTTGTTAGTTCATTTTGTTCATTAGACTCCACATATGAGTGAAATCACATGGTACTTGTCTTTCTTTGACTGGCTTATTTCACTTAGCATAATGCTCTCCAGGTCCACGCATGCAGTTGCAAAGGGTAAGATTAGATAATTAATTAAAAATTCCAGGCCCTGGCCAGTTGGCTCAGTGGTAGAGCATTGGCCTGGCGTGCAGAAGTCCCAGGTTCGATTCCCAGCTAGGGCACACAGGAGAAGCACCCATCTGCTTCTCCACCCCTCCCCCTCTCCTTCCTCTCTGTCTCTCTCTTCCCCTTTTGCAGCCGAGGCTCCATTGGAGTAAAGATAGCCTGGGCGCTGGGGATGGCTCCTTGGCCTCTACCCCAGGCACTAGAGTGGCTCTGGTCGCAACGGACTGACCCCCCGGAGGGGCAGAGCATCGCCCCCTGGTGGTCAGAGTGTCGCCCCTGGTGGGTGTGCCGGGTGGATCCCGGTCGGGCCCATGTGGAAGTCTGTCTGACTGTCTCTTCCCGTTTCCAGCTTCGGAAAAATACAAAGAAAAGAAAAATTCCAACCAATTAATAAATATAAATTTCCTAAAAAAGAAAGAGAATAGCAGGCTACAGATGCAGAAAAACCTATAAATATAAACAGATCATTGTAAAAAGGAAGCAAATTATTTTTCTTTTTTAAAACAAAATCTTAATTTCTTTTTTCATTTAAGCAAACATACACTCAACCACACATGCACACACACACACACACACACACACACAGATTGGTAGCCTTAGTGTGAAAACACAGTCATTGGTGAAGTAAATATAGAACAAAAATTGTTGTATCTTATAAAATTGACTGATTGGTTGCATCAGTTACAGAACAGAAGGTCAGAGAGGCACAATCTCAAAGACATATTTATCCTGATGTTTTCTGATCTAGTGGCTGCTCTTCATTTTAGTGGACATAAATTGTTTCTTCTCTTATTATCTTGTTCTGACTTATTTGAGGACACAAGAAAACAACACAAGATTTTATCAAAAACTGGCAGCCAACAAGGCAGCTGTGTAGGCTGTGATAGGAGCTTTATTTTCAACACAACTGAAGTGTAATTTTGTGACATGATGAAACAAAAGCAGATGACTCAGAGGCCAGGAGAAATCAGAATTCTTCTGATACATTAAAATAAAAATAGAAAACTTCAAACATCAAAGTGTAAAGATGGTGGGATGAGATAATTAAAACTACCAAAACCAAAAGTGGGAACAAAATGGTGGTCAAATAAGGGCCACACCAGACTTGGAATCAGAGACATTCTTGAAGTCTGAGAAAGAACTAAAGCTAATCCAGAGTCACAGAGAGGCAAGCACCTGATTCACTGGCTCTGAATCAGGAATGGAATAAAAGTTCTTGAGCAGAATGATGACAACCACCCTGCAAGTTGAAGAATGTCACCTGGGGCAAGAGGGCAATGAGTGTTACCTTGATCTGCTGGTCAGATCCTCTGGACAGGTGACTGGATCCACTCGGGCATCTCAATAAAAGTGTTTATCTGTGAAACAGGCTAGAAAATAATAAGTAAGGTGTAAGGTATTTTTCCCCGCTGAGAAGGAAGGAAGGGGCATAGAGCTACCAAGTGTGGAATAACAAAAGGCTTTATTGAGTACAGTGCATCCCGCCTGGCAAGGTTCCCTGGCTCCGAGGAAAGATGGAGGCCAGTTAGAGGCCAGGGAAGTCACAAGGATTAAACCACGTGGGAGATATTTAAAGGGTCTCTCTAGGGAAGTCGGGCTAATATGACATGGTGAAATCTCACTGGCTGGCAGATGGTCGCTTTTTTCCAAAGGGTTCCTGTGAAGCCTCTTTTGGCGTGCTTGGTTGAGGGCGGTCCTAGCCAAAGTTCGTGGGTCTAGGTTCCCCACGTGACCATCCTCCATTATCCACCAACCTTACATAAGGAACAAATTTCAGATAATTTTTGTAAGAAGTACAGACTTTAAAAGAATCTTACACCAAATTAAAAAATACAATAGGTACTTTAAGTAAATGATTTTACTAAGTTCACATATAGTCTGATCATAGTGAATGAAAGTTTTTAAACTTATATCTGACAATGATTATCACAGATTTATAAGAATCAATACTAAAGTTGTTTCCCTTAGGGAACATACAGAAAGTGACTCTGTTCATTTGTTCAGTGGATATACTAAGGTGAAATAAAACTATCTTTTTTTTTTTGCTTAATCTCTAAATATAATACATAATAAAAACTGGTAAAATTATATCAGAATATATGTCAGTTCACTTTCCTAGTGTGCTTATCCCTTGTTTCTGAATCTTGTCTCTTGGACAAGATTGCTATAGATAAAATATGCCCAGGTCAGCAGTTTCAAGCTATAATCCCATGTATTTGTGTGTAGCTCAGTACACCAGTTCAGACCTTCTTTACATCTGTTGACTTCTTGTTGGGATCACAGATGTTCATGTTTCCACTTTTATTTCAATGATTCTAATCCAGGACCACACTTAACTTCCCAACATGAGACATTGGGTATCTAGTTTTGATCACTCTTTCACAGTAAGTTCCTTGGCTTCATATGCAAAATTATCTATCCTATTGATGTATCATAACAGAAAATTTTTACTGAACATCAGGAAAGGTCTTAATATAACACTCCTGCAAGGTGAAGGTGTTTTACCTGCCTTACAGTTGCATGATGAGGTCCATTCTCAGTAAAAAAGATCAGCTCAAGTATAACTTTCTTCAGTGAGGAATGGAAATTTGATTAATGGTCACAATGAAGTTGCAAAGTTAGAGACAAGATCATAAAAATCATGTTATGCTAACATCAATAATATACTAATAAGAATAAATAATTAAGATAAATCTATAGTAATGTTTATTAATAGCTAGCTACTTATAATGTATAATATTAATAAAACAACACATAATAAGTCTACATGATAATCATATTTTTCTTACTCTGACCCCAAGAAACAAAGTATTTTTATAGTTTTAAGTTTTCACACATTGCTAGTATAGGAGACTCCAATATTTAATTGAGCAAGTGACCAGTATGTTGAAGATCAATTAACTAACAATCAACTTCCAGATTTTTCAACTTTACAAATTTTCCTGGTTAAAACATTTATCTGTTTACCAAAAATTGTTTCAACAGAACTAGAAGGAGAGATAATAGCATTAGCAAGAATATGGTATATGATTACAACTGATACATTACAAATAGTAAAAAAAAATTAAATTTAAGAATATTATTTATAACAAATGTCATATTTTGTGGCAGAGACAGAGAGAGAGACAGAAACAGGGACAGATAGGGACAGACAGACAAGAAGGTAGAGAGATGAGAAGCATCAATTCTTTGTGGCACCTTACTTGTTAATTGATTGCTTTCTCATATGTGCCTTGACGGGGGGGTGGTTACAGCAGGCCAAGTAACCCTTTGCTCAAGCCAGCGACCTTGGTTTCAAGCTGATGAGCTGTGCTCAAACAAAACAAGCCCACGCTCAAGCCAGTGACCTTGGGGTTTTGAACCTGAGTCTTCTTCCTCCTAATCCGACACTCTCACCACTGTGCCACTGCCTGGTCAGGCACATTTCATCATTTTTTAAAAATAATTATTTTTTAATGGGAACTTTTTAGTGGGCAGTGATTTTTAATCCTCTATACCATTTAGTCTTACCATTCCTTTTTTTTTTATCTTTTGTCTTTGTCATTGCAGTAACTTAATCTACTTTAAAATTCTTTGTAACATTTTCTGTTTATAATTATATTATATTAAATTTCAAGTATGAAACACATAGATCATATCGTTCATATTATGTTTCTTTATTTATATTCAACAATTTATTTAATGTTTATTTTATTGATTTTAGAAAGAGAGGAAAGGAGAGAGAGAGAGATACAGGAAAATCAATCTGTTCCTGTATGTGCCCTGACTAGGTATCGAATTGGCAAACTCTGCTCCTCAGGACAGTACTCGACCAACTAAGCTGTCTGGCCAGGGCACACCAGTTTCTTTTTTAACTGCAAATTGCTTCTAGTTGTCATACCCAAACTGTTCTGTATTAATTAGAAGCATAGAATTTTAATGCATCTGACTTATCCCAGATATATTTAAATTCTCATTTAATTATATTATATATTTTTATTTCTGAAAAATAATTAAGAATGATAGGAAATTCTATTTGAATAAATAGAAAGTGACATTCACCATTTGAAATTAATAAGTAGATAAAACAATCTTATTACAGCTATTAAATTATTCATTTAATTAATTGCTATTTTGCAAGTTGCTTTTTCTTAAATTAAGTCTAACATTCTAACACAGTCTCTCTTTAAAGCATTGTATTTTCAAGAATTCTTTTTGGGCATATCCCTTTTATGAATCACCTTGGTTACACTGTTATGCACACTCTGTCAAAGTGAAAGCTAAATTATGAAGTTTTAGTAGCTAGCCCAAGGTAACTTAATAGGAAGCAAATCTGTTTTTCAAGTTCTTATAATCTTATCCTTAATTATTACTCTATGCTTCCTCTCAGACTATTAAAATTCTGATTTTTTGAATTAATTCCTTTCAGTTTTCAATGTTTAAAGTTCAGGGCTTTAAATGGCATCATTAAATTAAAGAAGGTGTTTCTTCCTAATGTAAAATTATTCTAAGCCAGGATATGGAAGGTCAATCTGGGGATATTTGCTTGGAAAGCTAGCAACAGTTAACTAAGGATAACTAGGATGACTAACAGTGTTAGCTTTTATCCTCAAAATGACAAAGAAACATTGAAATGTGAATATAAAAATAACAGCACAAATGCATTTTTATTTCAGAAATAACCACTTGACAGCATTGTGAAAAAGTGAAACTGGAGACAAAAAGGTCAGATAGGAGACCTTGATAGATTTTACAATTAATGACTAGAGCCAAGATGAAAGTATTAGAAATAGTGATGGCTAAGCACAGCAGACACTACAAATAGAATTCATAGGATTTTGTAATTCAGTAGAGCTAGATTGCTAGTAAGGAGGAGAGGTTCTAGTCTCAGTACATAAGTAAATAGCCCTTCTTTCCTTCAAGTTAGTAAGTTGAAGTGGAATGATTCTTTAGGTAGAAGAAATAAAGAGAGCATTTTCAAAGCAGTTCAGTTTGAATGATTTTGACTGATTCAATGGAAATAGGCAGTAGGTAATACCAGTAGGTATTGGGGGGGGGGTGCATGGGGGTGTGTGAACACAGGGAGGGGCTGGTGTAGAGAAATGTTTTTGAATCATCGGCATATATGTGATAATTAAAGGCATGAATATGGATGAGACTGCAAAGAGAGAATATCAGGGAGAGATATGGCCAAAATAGAACTTTGGGAAACTCGAATTATGAAAGCATAGAAGGAATTAAAAGATCCTGACACTCTGGAAACGAGCAATCAGATGGACAGAAAGAAATCTATGATAAAGTGGTAACTTAAATGCTAAACACTAAAGAGTTACTTCTCAGGTAGGACTCAACTGACAAAATAAGCAAATACCCAGTGTGTGCTGAACAACTGTATTAAATGCAGGAGAAAAGTCAAGTATGCCAGACATGGGCAAATGTCCAATGTGTTTCTTAATAAATCATTGGTAATATTAATGAGAGTAATCAGCATAAGTGGAAGGGACTAGATGTGAACTTTCTACAAAATCCTAAGCTTTCATTTTTATCCCTAGCCTAAGAAAAAATAGGTTTTAAATGTATCTCTTTGAAAGATATTATGTTTAAAAAATTATTTGTATAATAAGATACAGAATGGACCAGATAAATATGCATAATTCAGTTACTACATATTCCTTCTTTGTCCAAGACTTTGAAGTTTGAATGTCATATATTCCTGAGCAATATAATAGTGAATCAAAAAAAAAAAGAAAAAATGACTAATAAAACCCAAGAAATCATTAAATAGGTAATAAATCTGATGGAGGAAAAACTAGATTTATTTATTGTTAATTTTCCTCCATATTAGTAATCTTTTATAAAGCTCTGTCATTGAAACACTTTATTATTAATGATGAATGATCACTTATGTAGGAAAAATTCATGTGTATATTTTCAATCTAAGGAATCTATATTTAAAAAGATAATTGAGAAATAAATGACAAAGAAACACAGTCATTTTCATGTAATATTTTGAACCTTAATAACATAATAAAAATGTCTTTTAAATATACAATAACAAAGATTTTATTAGTTGAAAGTTAAGATTATAAGACAGAAGACTCTCCTTCCACTTAGATAGTAAGACAGCCTATTTTGTAATAGACACAGCACCATGGATAGAAAAAAGAATAAAATGATGTTCTTTGTAAAACTCACTACTAAGTTGAAGAGAAGGTAGAAAGGCATACAAATAAATAAATACAACTCAGTGTGATCAGTTCTATTTAATATGCCATTATATATTTGATATTTAAATATCAAAATAAATTGATGGTAGACAAATGGATTTTTAAATGAGCACACTGAAACTCAGAGAGGTTAATTTTAACCTGCTGAAAATATCTTCACAGTCTGTATTTTATGCAAACCCATCTCACATCAAAACTAGTGCTTCTAACCACTATTCTGTATTGCAAATTGGGAAGGAGAAATAATCGCAGGTTGGTCTAAAATGTACGTATTCAAAGGGGGCCAAAATGACCTGAAACAACTCCTCTTTCCCACAAAAAGCCTGTAAACACACTCATAGTATAGACAACAGAGTTTCTATCAGCAGAAGTGTTTTGAGCAGGACATACCGAGTTCGTCCAGATTACTAATTGTGAATTAGTCTGGAATATGAACATAGGAGGCTGGGGAAAGAGGGTGGTCACGTAAGCAATCTTCTGTCTGTGCAGCTGAGAGTAAAAGCACTGAAATAGGGGAGTAATGTTTCAAATATATTACACAAAATTTCCAGCTGTCTGTTATTTGAAAACCAAAAGTGCCTAGTGCAGAACAAAAAAGGTATTCTGAGAGAGCTGGATATGACTCTTTTACCCTCCTCAAGGGAAAGAAGATTGATCTATGACTATTTGCCTGTCTTCTTTTGATTCATTAGCAGGATTTGTATGAACAAGGTCTATGATTCCTGTGATCTGATTTTACCTATCAAGTAGCCTTAGGAGCACATAGAAGAGAGCATCAACTTTGCCTGCAGCAAAATTACAAATAACTTTACAGAGGAGATGACTAGGAGGATAGTTTGTGAAGCATGCGTACAGTTTACTAACTAGGAAAAGTAGCCTTGGAGCACAGATGGCTGAAGAAAAACGTTGCAATCAATACTTTATTATTTGCAATAAAACAGTATAATACAACCTTTAATAGCACTATGTTTAATACTCTTTTCCTTCAAAATATAAAAAACATATTTATAATTGGCAAAAGCTGACTGTTTCCTCAGACTGACATCTTCATCCATGAAAAATTTTGTACAATAATCAAAAGGTAAATATAAAACAAAATGAAATTAATAGATGGCCTCAAGAGCAATTATTATTCACCACCATTGCAATGACTATATTTATATAATGGATACTAATTACTAGGCATTATCATAAGTGTCTAATATTGATCACCTTATTTAATCATTAAGTTGCCTGTACGTCTGTTCTACCTTTATATTCAATTTTATAGTTAAAAAAAATAGAACAATAGAATCAAATATCTACCAAAGATTTAAAACTGATAAAACTAACAGAAACAACTAGTGATAGTGTAAATTGGGACAATTTATATAGTAATTTTTTTTAGCGAGAGAGCGAGTAAGAGGGAGAGAGAGAAAGAAAGAGAGAGAGAGAGAAAGAGGGACAGAGAGACAGGAAGGAAGAGAGATGAGAAGCACAAACTCATTGTTGGGGTACTTTAGTTGTTCATTGATTACTTTCTCATATGCATCTTGACTGGGGGGCTCCAGCCAGCCAGTTATCTCTTGCTCAAGTCAGCATGCTTGAGTTCAAGCCAGTGACCTTGGAATTAAAACCAACAATCTTTAGGCCTAGCCAGCGACTATGTGGTCATGTCTATGCTCCCATGCTCAAGCTGGTAAGCCTATGCTCAAACCAGTAACCTTGGAGTTCTTAACCTGGGTCCTCAGTACTCCAGGTTGATGCTCTATCCACTGCACCACCAACTGGTCAGGCTATAGTAATATTTTGTAGTAATATTAAAGACTTGAAAACTCTATAACCCAAAATTTTATTTTTAGCTCTATACTATAGAGAAATACTTTCCTACATGTTCCAGGATGAACACATCTGCAATTTGTAATACATAAAATTTCAGAAAACATGTCACTTAACAAAAATTAAGTTATATTCTGTGCCAAAAAATTGCTATGTGGCATAAAACTTAATGAATTAGAGCTACACATAACAATCGGGATATATTTCATTAAGCTCATAGAAAAAAGTGCATCACAAAAAATTAGCATAGTTAGAGCAATAGATCACTTGATATAAAAATAAGATGTTTTATTCCTGTAAAGTGCAAAATGGATAATTAAATAATATATTCAAGAATCTATTTAAAATGCATACATACATGGTAAATCTCCCAGGAAAAATAAACACAAATTTTAGGCCTGCCATTATTTCAAAGAAGAGAAAACAAGATATTTAGGTAGTTTTATTATTGAGCTAAAATTTAATAAACACGTGTTTTCATTATAATTGTGTTTTAGATCATAAGTATAAATTATAACCTTTTGTAATTTGACTATTCTGTAATAAAAAAAAATACCTTAGAACCCTGAATTTTAGAGAGGTTAAATATATTTTTCAAAGCAGGTGTGGATCAAGTAATGTATTTCATCTGTTACATTCCACAAATTGTGTTTTTACTCACTAGACAAAGATAAATATTTAATTTATTATCGTTCTTTTTCTGTGTTATCTTGATGCATATTTTAAATATGAAAGGCTGAACTGTCATTAAATTATGGGTTATTTTCAAGTGCCAGCCAAATTACATCTAAATTCTTTAGTTGAGCAGTTAAACCACATTTTTTACTTGATAATTTCAGTCTGTCTGCAATGACAGCCAGGGTTGCTGTAGCTGAGTGGCTATGCTGACAATAGACTCCAAAATGAAGAATATTACTAGAGAAAACAAGATATACGTAATAATGATAAAAGAGGCAATTCACCAAGAAGACATAACAATTCCAAGTGTTTGTATTCATAATAACAAAGCTTTACTCAAAGCAAAACTAAAAGAAACAAAGATTTCAGATCCTACCATGTACCAAACAACTTTATTTTTATTCAATCTTCATAAGTTGATGCTCATAACATCCTTTTTAATGCTGAATCTACTTCTTAATATAAGGACTTTTAATATAATCAATCTTAAACAATTTACCCAGGTCATATAGCGGATGCTGATCATCTGTTCCCAAACACAGCAATCCATCTGTCCTATCGCATTACTTTTTTTTAGCCTACATATTTTATTTTATTTACTCTCACTATTGAAACAGAGATACAGATGGTAGTTAAATCATAATAACAATTTTAAATACACAACTAGTCCAATAGATATTTTAGAAATATCACTATCAAAGGAATAATTAAGAAACTTAATTATATAATTATATTTTTGCACCCAAAGGAGATTTGAGATCCAAGTTAAGGTTTTTTTTGTTGTGTTGTGTTTTGTTGTCTATCTGAATTAATCTCAACTGAGAGAAATTTCACACCAGTTAATTTAGAGGTAAGAGTTACACATCTTAGATACCTAATTTCACATTGAATGCTATAATGTGGGTACTTTTTAACCCAGCTAATCCTGAAAGAACTGAGTGCTAGACACTGGAATTGTTTTACTAATGCATAAGTTTAGGAAAACAAAATTTGGAATACTATTTTTATTTGAGACACAATTTTGGTCATCTATTTAAAGACATTCTGACTCTCCAATGTATCAGATTCAGGACTCAAAAGAACAGATTCACTAAGTTCACTGCATATTAAGGGAGAAAAATGTGGAAACAATCAAATTAGAAGGTGATTTGAATTATATTAAAATATGAACAATGCATAATGTGAATGGCAATGAGGAAATGATTAATTCTATGTTTGAGCCTTAGGGAAGAAAGGTCTGAAAAGTTGATAATTAATCTAGCTAAAGAGATGGACTTTTTAACCCAAAAGGAAAATACTTTTTCAGTGTAATTTAACTTCTAAATCCAGAAGCTAATATTTTAAAATTCTGGTATTAATGTTCAAATATGTTTTCTGTTATTAGTAAATTCATTAAAATATTGACTTTAAAGATAATTTCTTCTTTAAATATTTTCTCTTATTAATACTGCCCTGAATCTGACATTGACTATAGCAGAATTTTTGCAAATGTTTGCAGGCCTATGATATTTACAAGCAACATTTTACAACAAGGGATCTGTATTCCACTCACCTCAGACCTTTTCTGTGTGAGATTCCCCACCAATTATTTAAATACCAGCTACAGAGCATATACCATAAAATATTGGATATTTGATATCACTATTTCACCTCTTCTGTTTTCACGTGAACATTAAAGAAGGATATATAAACATTAACAAGGCGGAGAACACATACCACATTACAGGTGCTATGTAAGGAACATTCCGTGCACTGCTTCAGAACAGCTTTGCAGGATAAACTTGATTATAACTTTGGTGCATATATTTACCCTTAGGGGTTTCATGATTGTCTTCTATGCAGTATCTAATATTGTGATGGTAATCACCATCTCCAGTGACAAAGCAAAATATAGCTTACAATATCAATAATGCAGACTTCTAAAATTCTAAGATCTGATGTTTCAGGAAACTGGTTCATGTCTCCCTGATCCCTTGATACTCATTTTATTCTGCATTTGGTCCTTTCTATGTTGGCTTACAATGATGAAAGCATTTCTAACCCTAACACTGATATGTTTTGGGGCGAGTAAGAAATTACTTTAAAAAAATGTACATTTTAGGCCCTGGCCGGTTGGCTCAGTGGTAGAGCATCAACCCAGTATGTGGAAGTCCCAGGTTCGATTCCTGGCCAGGGCACAAAAGAGTAGCACCCATCTGCTTCTCCACCCTTCCCCCTCTCCTTCTTCTCTATTTCTCTCTTCCCCTTCCACAGCAAAGGCTCCAATGGAGCAAAGTGGGCCTGGATACCGAGGACGGCTTGATGGCCTCCATCTCAGGCACTAGAATGGTTCTGGTTGCAATGCAGCAAGGGCCCCAAATGGGCAGAGCATCGCCCCCTGGTGGGCTTGCCAGGTGGATCCCAGTCAAGCATATGTGGGAGTCTGCCTCCCCACTTCTCACTTCAGAAAAAATACAAAAAAAAATTTTTTAATGCACATTTTATTAAAAAAACAAATATTAACATTTCATATTTCTAATTTGGGAAAAGAAAGACTTCACCAGCAGCAAACTACACATACACTGAGCCAGCTGCTCTGTTTCAAAGATAGAAAATATGCTATGCAAATCTTGTAACTTCTGGAAAAACATGATTCAGACCTTTAAAATAACTCTATAGCTAAATTATCTTGAGGGTGACACTTCTGTGAGATGATTCTAAAAGAATAACTAAAGGTGAAGACATAATCATTTCACATAGGAAAGATATATATGTGAACTATTTTATTCACAGGAATAATGAGTTTTTCTCTAAAGAGGAAAAGGTGTTAAAGTATTATTGACCACTCTATAAACAAAATTAAATGAACAAATTTATACAAAACACACACAATTAGCCTTGTGAGTTTATAAACAGATCACACATAGGAATTAAAAGATAATGGTTTGTAGGCTTAATTTTAGGCAAGAAGACTTAGTCCAGCAAAAAAGTACTGTATTTTTTGCTTCATAAGACATACCTGACCATAAGATGCACTTAGGGTTTTAAGGAGGAAAATAAGACAAAAAATATTCTGAACCAAATGGTGTGTTAAAATATTTAATAAAATATACCACAATAATATTTCAACAGTGTAAACTCAACAGCAGTATTAACAGCCATAAGCACTGTTATTAACAAATGAGAAGAGACTTTAATGTTCAAATACTCTACCAGTTGTCCAGAACCCCAGAAACTTATCATCACTAGTGTCAGAATTTAAGAGGCTCAGTTGCTCACAATCACTGGTATTACTTTCTTCGCTATTTTCATATTTGATACCATCTTCAGTGCCATCTAAGGCATTGCTAATGTCACATTTTTTGAACGACTGTACCTCGGTTTCATTCTGCACTGACTGCCATGATGTTTTCACCCATCCACAATCTTGAGTGATGGTGGGTCTCTTCATTCGTCCAGTTGGTGTCAGATCATGATTACCAGCAGCCAGCCGTTTGTTCCACTCTTCTCGCATAAAGACTTTAAACAGTTTGTTGATGGAAACGTCGAGAGTTTGCAACTGGCTAAGACCCCAGGAATTACAGCTAGATGAGTCTTCACTTCTTTAAAGTTTTTTTTTGTGTGTGTGTGGTTTCACTAATATGTGCTCTAAACTGGTCAAGCACTAAGAGGGCAGCCAGTGAGTCAGCACTTCACACAGAGCCCCAGCAGCTGCAGTGCAGCCCTCCACCACTGCGGTGCGCCTCTCACGTCTGCCCTCCATGATGCCAGATGAATGCGCCCACACAACATCGCTCACCTTCCCTCCTGTGCTGCATGCAACTGTGGAAACTGGAACCAGGAGATCGCTCAGCAGATGCTGGGGTTTTGCACACTGCCATAGTGGGTATGATTATGCTCCTGCTGGTGCTCATTCTACATATGTTTACCAGTGCAGCGCCCCACAGTAGTTAAAAGAAATGAACATTCACTCCATAAGACACATGGACATTTTCCCTTCCTCTCTTGGGGAAAAAAAATGCATCTTATGCAGTAAAAAATACAGTATGTAAACTAGTCTTGCTTATAGGGACTTCTTTTTCTGTAATATTTGCTTGAGAGAGTCCTGTTCTATGCTGTTTAGCTGAGTAGAACTCAGGGAATTGTCCTCATGTATTTCACTGACCTGCTTCATCGTACATTTTTATCACTGTTGGTGGTTGCATATAACTTGAAGATTGATTGATTCATGAACTATTTTTTGGTTATATCTGAGAAAAAAAGAAGAAACTTAAGATAACATTGTAAAGGCAAATTTTTGTCTTTTTTTTAATTCTTGTTCTAACTATCTACATAATGTTATACTTTAAAAAATGTTTACTCTAGCTTACATAGGGATTTGAAATGAAATTTACATACATGTGTATTCACTTCTCTATATGAACCAAAATATGTATCTGTCAGATTGCTTTAAAAATGTTTCATTTGGATGAAATTTTTGACTTTCTTGGCTTTCCTAGCTTTCAAGATCTTCAAATGACAACTTATGTTTTGGAATTTCACTTGTAGACACATGTTTAAAAAGCCTTGGTTTTGTTTGTATTTTCTTTCTTCTCTCACTTTCTACCACCTTTTTATTATTGTGATTGGCCTTCCATTTCCTCTCTGTATATGTTTATTTTATACACTTTTTTTGTCTCCAGGTGGCACTCTGTGCCCCGTGGCCTCACTAAAATCCAGATCTTACAATATTGCTGGGAAGGTCTGGCCCGGCTGTGACACTGGTAGATGGCAGATTCAGTTCCAAAACGGTTGGGCAACTTTGCTCAGTCCTGGTGGTAAGGCTGTGTCTGTGTGTGTCTCTGTGTGTGTATTTTATCTCTCTAGCCCTAAAATAGACATAATCCCCAAGCAGTAGTTGGTAGAAGACTGTGTTTATTTGTAGCTACATTTCAGAATAAAATTAAGGATGGGCCACTCATTTTGTGAAAAGCCAGCTTCCAAGTGTTCAGGACATTCAAACAGCCAGATGGAGCATTCCATGTGGAGAGAAACTAGGCCTCTCACCAACAGTCAGGATGAATTTGCCAAACCATAATGAGAAAGCTATCTTGGATATGGAAGCTCTTCTCAGTCAAAGCTTTCAGATGACTGCAGGCCTGGTCAATATCTTGAATACAGCCTCATGAGAGATGATGAGCGAGCCAGATTGCCTGAGCCACTTCAAATTTCCTGACCCACAGAAATGTGTGAGATTATGCTTATTGTTTTAAACCAGTGATTTTCAATCTCTTTTTTTTTTAATCTCATGGCACCCATTAACTAATAACTAAAATTCTGTGGCACACCAAAAATGAATAATTTTTGCCAATCTCACAAAAAAATAGGTATAATTTTGATTCATTCACATCAAACAGCTGTTATTGTGTTGGCTGTTATCATTTTTTTATCTGACAGTTTTGGAGAAGAGAAGTCAGTGCCCCTGACTAACCAGTCAAGTATTGCATATTTTAAAAATTCTTGTAGCACACATGTAGAAAAATCATTGTTATAAACTCCTAAATTTTGGAGTCATTTGTTACACAACAGTAGATAACATATACCCATATATTTTTCCATTTTTCTATTTCTTCATCTCAAACTTTGTCCATGTTAACCAGTATATCTATGTCTGTTTGGGAACACGCACTAAAGACATTATTAATTGACTATAATAAAATGTAAAGATCTATGGAAACTCACTTTTTATTTAAATTTTATTTGCCTTAGTCTTTGATAAAGTTTACTTGAAAATAGCTCTGAAATTTGCTATGAACTAAAAAGGTAGTTTATTTTTTAGATGATACCATTATGGTTTTGGTTGCAAATTTGCATAATGTATTAATTAGATACAACTTACCAAAAGTAACACTTAAATCCTGAACTAAAAGAAAGTACTATCACTAGATCTCTGAATTACACTTCTTTTATAAATGGTTTACCAAAGAAATTATTTTTTTTTACTAATTACATATAATTTAAAGCTCTGCTACTGTTTTTTTTAAAAAGGTTTTCTTTACTGAGTTTTGATTTTTGAGCAAGGTCAGAAAGAGAAAATTGTGGGTTATGTGGAGGAGCAGAAAATATTAGCTTGAGTCTGGGGAAGCCTTTGCCTCAAACTAGTGACCTTAGTATTTCGGGTCAATGCCTTAGTCACAGCACCACCACAATCAGGTTGAAGCCCTGCTACTATTAATAGACTCTCAGAGACACTCTTTTTTAGACTTCATAGTCTAAGTAGCCTCAAACCATTCTACACCATCAGGAAGTGCTAAAAGAAATATATCCTTGCTAAGGAAGGACTCAAAATGCAAATACAGATCTGGAGCTAGTAAGGATGTTTTAACAAAATCAATTCCTCTTCTTGGTTTACAGATACACAGTCCTCATGGCCCATAGTTGAAGATACATGACAGTTCAGTTCATATGCAGTTTCAGCACACATATACTAATTTTCTGGTTCAAATTTACTAGATATTAACCCCACAGTTGAGGACACAGTCTTAAGAACAACTTTTAATTTGTATCCATTTCTAGTGTATTAATCAGTACTTTTAAGTTCAGGTGACAGAAGCCTAACTCAAATGATCTTCAGCAAAAATTAAGACATTAAAAAAAAATAAAATTATATAAAAAAAATAATAATAATAAAGTTAAAAATATAAAATAAAAATAAATAAATAAATAAATAAATAAAAAAAATTAAGACATTATCTGATGAAACTAAACAGGCGGATCTGATTTCAAGGAATAGTTTGATTAAAAGATTCTAAAATAATCATCAGAGCTTTATCTCTATATTTCTAGGACCCACTTTCTGATCTTTCGCTTAATTCTCAAACAGACTGTATTCATTTGGTGACAAGAAGGACACTGGAAACCCCAGCCATACATAATGTTATTTATGTCATGTGCTGACTATAGAACC
This sequence comes from Saccopteryx leptura, assembly GCF_036850995.1. NCBI lineage: Eukaryota > Metazoa > Chordata > Mammalia > Chiroptera > Emballonuridae > Saccopteryx > Saccopteryx leptura. The sequence goes on along the minus strand of NC_089505.1, from coordinate 23,310,678 downwards.
AGTCAGTTAGCATGGGAGTGGGTGTTCTGGCATCCTTGGGCTCAGAGTCAAAAGCTATTCTTGGTAAGGGGTGGGTCATCCACTCCAAAAGCACACTAACCAAGCAAGATGGAATGAGAGACATATTGTCTCTTAAGAGAAGGGAAACTGGATAGACAAAATTCATGTGCATTTGCTATATGTATTACTAACATTCTAATATTGAAAATGCAGAACCCTACACACCACATCAGACCTATTGAATTAGAAAATCTTTTAGAAGAAAAGTGAGTATTTAGTGAGCAGTTCATGGATCCCCTTTGATATATTACTCTGTCAGATCTAGGCTACTTATCTTTTGCCATTCTCTTTCCCATGCTCTAGAACTATGGTGCTTACTATGGGATTTTTCTAAAATCTTCTGCTGAAGTGCCATATAACCTTGGACTATATATTCTGATATTCAAAACATCCTTTAGGATAGCCTACTGCCCTTGTGTTAACTTTTGGTTTTACTTATAATATTAAAACACAGTGTAGTGGAATAACCCATTGCATGGCCTTGGATGGGAACACAGCCAACAAGAAAAGAAGGTTTTGCCAAGAAAATTGTTTTGTGACTTGAAGGTGGGTCACTGAAACAGGTCTATGTGACTGAAGGCAGTTGCTGGGCTTTTCTCAGGAAAACATTCTCATAAGACTTCTGTACTTTCCAAGGTTATCCCTTCAGATAAGGAGAGGAATGTTATAGGATCCATAGAAGCAATAGCAATTAATGCCTTCTGATATTATGTTGTTACTAAGCTATCTTGCAAATGCACTCCATGTATCTTTAAAGTAAAAGTTACACTTGATGTTATGCCAATGTCTCAGTAAACAAGCTTTTTGAAGTCTTGTGAATAAAAATAGGACACAGCGCAAACTCGGGGCCATTTGCCTGAGCGAGCGGTGGTCCTTTGCTAGTCCTTGATGATTTCGTCTGCTGATTTCTCTCTCTGCGCCCCCGACTCACAACAACAACACATCTTTCACAATACTCTGTAGTTACTATATTTTGTCTCCCTTTTGCCTTCCAACACAAGAGCACGGATCTTCAAACTCTCTCCCTAGATGTTTATCACATAAAAAACACTAAAATGGTTATTATGATCATTCTTGTGTATACACTATTATAGACAGAGAAGTAATTATATATAATTAATAAACAACACTAAAATGAATTTTAAAACATTTGCTACTTTTATGGTCTTTAAGATAAGCTTAATGAAGTTGAAAATCAGTAGAATATAAAAATGTCTTGTGCCTTATACCTTTTTATGGTGAGATGATAAGACATTATAGGGGAAGCCATATCAAATAGAAAATAAAATTTAAATTTATGCACTTTTGTCTTGTACATTACATAAGAAAATCTTCAGGTATGTTCTACCAGACATGATTACAGGAAAAATCCAAAAATGTGAATTTTTATTAAAAGTGTGTATATATTTTTTATAAAACTGAAAAATAAATTGGTAAAGTAAATTCAATGAACATCAAAAAGTTAAGCATTAGAGACCAGACATGTTTTATTTACTTCTTCGTCTATTTTCCCTTTTGAGTAAGCTTTGAGCATCTCATCTGCTAAGTGACCAGATATTTCATATCTAAAGTACTAGTCATCATTAAACAGAATAACAGCTAAACCCGTTTTAGATCTTCTTCAAATTCTTAGTTAAGAATCTCATCTGAGATTTTATATCTGATCAGGGGATTTAATCAAAGGATATAGCTTACTTTACTCTTAATTTATACAGTAGATACTCCCTTAAGTGACTTCCATTTTATAGTTTTGCAAGAAAAACTAGTTCCCACTTAATACCAACTAGGTTATCTATGAGGCATTGAACTCTGGTGGCTTACTGTATACTCTCCATAAATTCATGTTCTGCTTCAACTAGCTCTATCTCTTTATATCAAGTTGTTATTGTTACTATATGTTTTTAATTACATTTATTGGTTAATTAAAATATATAGGTTTCAAGTGTACAATTTTATGTTACATCATCTATTTATTGCGTAGTGCGCCCACCACCTAAAGTTAACTCTTCTTTGTCATCATGTATTTCACCACTATTACCCATTACTATCCCCTTACTCACTTACTTCTGGTAGCCACCCATTGTCTGTACCTAAAAATTTTTGTTTATTTGTTTTTCTTATTTATTCATTTGATACTTTCAATTTTATATCCCACAGATGAGTGAAATTGACTTGTTAATCCCCTCTCCTGTCAGCATTGGGAAATATAGTTAAAAACGCACTCAAATTAGAAACAAATATAAAAAAAATGGAATTATTTTTAAAATAAGAGAACAGTTCTACAAATAATTATATTGCAACCTTTAAGTTGTCACTCATTCTAATTAACATGAAAGTGAAAGTGACTTATTGTCATGAATATGGATATTATGAATATGGACCAAATAGATTCATCTTAAAAAACAGGCTTTGCTTTACCTCAAAATATTGGTCAAAGAATGCACTTATGTATGATTTAAGTTATCATCTAGGTTTGAATCCAAATTCACTCACTGGTAGTTTGCAAAGTTGGACCCAAAGAATAGTTCACATTTGTCTTCATTCTTTCTAAAGAAGTATTTCCTGTTATTACACATTTTTCCTTTATGAATTAGATAGTTTCTAAAATAAAGTGATTAAAAATAATAATAGAACACCACAGGAGGCAATGATTAACTTGGGGCAAGCTATGTAGTTAATATCAATATTATTGGATGTAATCCTATTTTATGTACTAACCATAAATCCTTTCAGAATAATATTTCACCCATTAGTCCAATTAATTCTTCTAGTGCTCTATGAGTCAAAATGAGAACTTTAAAGAACTTCTATCTCAGATGGTGCCATGGGAGGCATTTTCATTGACTTTAATATCAAGCCACAGTTGGTCACCCTTAGTCACTGTAAGTTGACTGCATTTATTACTCATCAAAAGATGAAAAGTAATGACCTAAAAAATTATGATATTTTTTTCATGAGAAATAACACTTATTATTTTTAAAAGAACTGACTCAAGATAAATCAGTGTATACAGCCTTCCCTTTCCAGATAGTTTTGTCTTCTCTCCTCTGTCCTTTGTTGTTGTTTTTCCAATGTTAAAAATGAAGGATATTTGCTTTAAAAAAAAAAGTTTTATTACTAAATGTTTTTTAACATGTTTGGAAGATGAAAAGTACCTAATATTACCATCACACTGACTTCACAAATTCCTACTCCCTGGAGGTGGATGCGAATGACAACTCTTCTGAAGGCAAGCAGGTGTAGGCCGGCTACTGAACTACCCGGTAGGGAGCTGACATTTTGACAATAAAGTTCAATGCATCGGAGCATTGTTCTACTCATAACAAGCAGTCTACATTGCAAAATCCTGGCAACGTGTCCTAGCAATTAAGCTGTATATCCCCCTATTTTCAGTCTGGAATGCTTTTATTAACTCATAAAAGGATTTTCTCAGCTGAGAGGAATTGGAAGCTGGCAGAGCAAACAACCAAAACAGGTCCACTCATTTCCCAGCTGAAAGATTTGATCAGATTTATTAGCATCTGAATAATTTCTGAAAAAATTCACCCACCACTGATCCCATATATATTTTAATGTATTACTGTAGCCTTATATTTCCATAGCTCGTCATCCAATTGTGTTTTGCAGAATATTTTTTTATTTAAAATGTTCTAAGCACAGTTTCTTACAAGTTACTCTAATATTATAATTTTTTCGCAGTTGTAGAGGTTACAAATGGAATCACATTAAAAGGATGACCCAGAACAACATGACATCCTTTAACCTGAAGCTGTGCAGGGTTTACTCACTACGCTTTTTCTTAGCCACACTCTCATCAAGGTCATGAAAAGGAAAGAGGAAGACATTGCATATATGTAGCTAAACAATTATTGATAAGCTCACAAATGATAATGATAAGGTAAAGAAAAGCAGTTCTTCCATGCTTCCATCCACACTCCCAGCTGCCTCAGGACTCAGCTAATGTCCGGTGGGAGAACACCGGCCGCTCTCTGTTCCAGCTCCTGGCGCAGTTCCACCTCAGCAGAGGCTTTCTGTTTCTGTCAAGCCTGATGAGCCCACGCCCAGATCTGACAATATCCTCTGAAGAAAAGAAACAAACGGGGGGGGGGGGGGAGGAGACCTCCATTTAACTGTGTAGAGCCAGAAGCCACGGCCACTATCACAGCAGCCTAGCCCATGCAGGTTCGCACTGGATTCGGACAGTCGGTAAAGAAACAATGGAGCCAAAAACGGGTGGGCCATAGTCTTTAATTCTAGCTTGCACCCGGCGGGCAAGCAAAAAACACACACTGGGCTCCAAAAACCCACTCACATTCAGTGCTCACAAAGCTACTGACTTATCCGAGTTTCCTAGAATCAAAGGTTTCTAGCTCACCAGCCTTATTCTCCTCAGTTCCCCATCTCCTTCCTTATCCCAGATACAAACACTACACAAACTGGCATCTCACTCAGCACTCCGCCATCTTGGCTGCTTCTCCTGGCCACATGGCCTCTTTCTGCTCTCTGCTCTGCTCCCTCTGCTCTCTCATGCTAATCATCCCAGGAACCAAGAGGGAAAGCTCTCATTCTGCCCCCATTTTATAGTGTAGATTCCAAACCTTTAATCCAATATACAAAATAGGGAAGTCTCTAATACAAAGACACTTCTCTGAGGCATGATTGGATTGTACCACCCCACATCAAAACGGGTGGGAAAGGCTTAATCCCAAAACCAAGCATCAGGCTACAAGGATTCTACCTGCCCACAGAGACACACATTAATATCACCTGGGCGACGGCCTCCTCGTGGGCAGCGCCGTCTTTAACAAAGTGAGCATAATACATTTTATCTGCCCAACAACTGGGAAAGGATCATTCTGTGTAATATCTTCTGAAATAATATGGTTTTTGTAGTAACTCTTTTCTTCTATGTTAAAGAGTAGAAATAATGGTCTACCACGGCTTTTACATAGTAATTGGAAGCAGAAATATGTTTGATAGATGTTTAAGTGGGTTCAGGTAAATAATTTAGAGATATCCCATGTAACTAAAGATGACATATCACAGCACCCATCTTTAAAATGAAATTTATTAACAGATTGAGATTAAGAAATATTATTCAAAATGATGCAGAACTTTCTCAGTGCAATTATTTATTCATTAAAAGACATAAGGAATATCAGTTCAGTAATAATTTAATGTCTGCTATGAAATAAATACAAACTATTAAAATGTTTGGATGATAAGTGGTAGTTATAAAAATAAGTATATAATGTCATAATTTTCTTTGACCACTAGTTTAAGTAGCTCTTTTATTTATTTTTATGGCCTTTTAATTGCCTACTTTCCCCAAACATTTATTAAGTACTAACCATAATCTACATAAAAGAAAAGAACAAAACATAAAGGACCAGTGAGATCCCCAAATTAATAATTTTGATAGAGTAGAACCAGTAAAATACAAACACTAGTTAACTCATGGTGCCCAGTTGGTAGATTATAATGTATCAACTATCAATAGTTCGTAAATGCTTCTCTAGTAAATTCTCAAATAATTAGTTTAGCTATAGCTTCTCCTTCTCCCTTTCCTTCTTATGTTTCTCTTTCTCCTTCTTCTCCTTAACTTCCACATCCTCTTTCTCTTTTTCTTCTTTTATAGTCAACCTTTGAACAACAATGTTTAAACCTCAAGAAAGGTACAAAATGAAACAAACAACATCCTCTACTTGCTTACTCAGAGCCTTGACTCATTTCTTCATCTGCAGATCAAATCAAAGCAAGTCTAGCACATAATAGCCATTCAATAAGTATTTCTTGAATAAATAAATTAATCACATCCAGAAGATACAGGAATAAATGAGTCATTAAATGAATAAAACATATCACTATATAATTAAAATCTCAGAAAATTATTTTGCATTTTAGATCACAGAATACTCTAAAAATATACTCATTTTATTCTTTCTTTATTTGAATAGAATGAAATATTTTTCACTCACACTAAACATTCCTGTGCATCCTTGCTGTCTTTAGATATAACCCAAGTATCAATTGCCCTTTAAGAGTTTATCTTCGGTGGTTGCTAAGTTATATTTGCTGGCACTTAACAACATTTGTAATGTTATTCATAGTAGATGAATGCAATTTGCCATCTCATTGGTTTTATACTTGAATAAGCACTTGTGCTTTTTCTGCTTTTTTTATAAAATGATTCTCATCAAAATATATACCTTGCCTGTAAGCATATCCTTTTATTTAATATGCTATGTATTTTATCCATATTAAATATATGATCTAAAAGAAAAATATTAAATAGAAGAAAAAAGAATTACAAATTAATTTAGCAGAAATAAATTTCTGTTTATCAAAAGACAGCATTAAAAAGTTGGAAAGGCATAGACAGAAAAAATATATGCCATCTATAACCCAGATATAAGGAATATTCATAATAAATAAGACCTGTACCCAGAATAAATAAGAATTCTATAAATCAGTAATAAAAAGGCAAGCAAGTCAATAAAAATAAGAACATATCATGAGCAGATGTTTTATAAAAGACAAAGACAAATAACCTAATAGCACTGTTGGTCAAATAAGTTTATAAATATGATATACATGTTTGCTCGCTTATAGTTGTATTGGGTGTGGGGGACAGGCTGTAAGCAGGTTGGATCGTTATAGCCTAAGGTTTAGTTTTAAGACTAAGCTTTTCCCCACACCCTTGACTGATTGCATGATGTGGGGTGGTGCAATGCCATCATGCCTCAGATAAGTGATTTTGTATTAGAAACTTCTCTAGTTTGTATATTGGATTAAAGTTTTCGATTTCTGCACTATAAAGTGGGGCAGACCAGGAGCTTGCTCTCTCAGTTCCTGAGATTAGCATTAGAGGAGAGAGCAGAGAGGAGATCAGAGAGAGGCCACGTAGAAGAGGCCAGGAGAAGCAGCCAAGATGGTGGAGTGCTGAGTGAGAAGCCAGTTTGTGCAGGGAGAAGGAAGGAAATGGGAATCAGAGGTGAATAAGGCTAGTGAGCTAGAAATCTTTGACTCTAAGAAACTCGTATAAGTCAGTAGCTTTGTGAGCACTGAATGAGTGAGTTTTGGAGCCCAGTGTATGTTTTTACTTGCCCACCAGGTGCAAGCTAAGATTAAAGATGATGGCCCACCAGTTCTTGGCTCCATTGTTTCATTACCATCTGTCTGAATCTAATGCGAACCTGCATGGGCCAGGCTGCTGTTATGGTGGCCATGGATACTGGCCATACAAACACAAAAAATACTGTCAACATTATTAGTTGTCAAGGAAACAAATTAAAATCAAAATGCGTTACCACTACACTGTCTTAGACTGGCTTAAATTGTAAAGACTAATAACACCAAGGTTGGTCTGAATGTAGAGAAACACTCCGCTGATTACTAGTGGAAAAATTAACCTGGTAAAACTGCTGTAGAAAGTTAACAGTCTCTTTAAAAAAAATAAATTTATCTACCTTACAATCTAGTAATTTTATTTTCATGTATCTATGCAAGATACATGACAACAAATACCCACAAAACTATTTGTACAAGAATATTTATAATAGCTTAATTTATTTTAGCTAAACCCTGGAATGCCCTCAAATAGAAAATGGATAAAAATCTGGTATATTTATACTATGGACTATCAGCTATAGTATAACTAAATCTCAAAATTATTGTGATGGGCCTGACCTGTGGTGGCGCAGTGGATAAAGAGTAGACCTGGAAAGCTGAGGTCGCCGGTTCAAAACCCTGGGCTTGCCTGGTCAAGGCACATATGGGAGTTGATGCTTCCTGCTCCTCCCTCCCCCTTCTCTCTCTCTCTTTCTCACTCACTCTATCTCCTCTCTAAAAATTAATAAAAAAAAAGAAAAATTTTAAAATTATTGTGATGAGTAAAAGAAATTAGACACAAAAGAGTATACCACATGTGGTTGCACTTATGTGAGGTCTAAAACATGTAAAACTAAACTATGTTAATACGAGTCCAAAGAATAGTTGCCTCTGGAATTGAAGGTAGAGGTGGACTGGGAAAGGGTGCAAAGGCTCTTTATGAGCGACAAAATGGTCCATAGTATGATAGTACTGTGGGTTACCCACATGTATGTGTCAAAGGTCATTAAACTATAAACCTAAAATATGAACATTTTACTTTATAATTTCACTAGGTGTAAAATATATCTCAATTTACAATAAATAAATCAAAGTAAGAAAAGAATAAACTAATTTTAAGTATCAATTTTTTAGATTTCATTCAAAATTCCATTCAATGCTATTTCACAATATACTGTAGAATTCTTTTGAAGATCTAAGTATAACCTGACAGTATCAATTATCTTCATACTATGGAATGAAAAGTTAAGACTCAGAAAGAATATATAATTTTCTCACAGCCACATAACTCTTAAAGCAATAGACTCAGGATTTAAAAATAAGGGTATGTTGTCATCACAATCTAAACATTTTCCTTATGCTATGCTTCTTTCACATATTAAACCATTTATTTAATGGTGATCTCTCTTAAATAATGTTTATTTTAATGGCAAACAAAGCTGGATTATAACTTTAGAGTGACAGAATCACAAACAGTTTATGGAATAAAATAGAATTGTATGACAGTGAATGATTCAAGGATAGAATATAAAACTTACCCCAGAACTTTATGTTGATTGTGAAAAGACTAGGAAACCAAAGGAGGCATACTTCTTAGTTTGGATAAACATAAGAGATAAAAGAGAGATATATTGTCCATAACTATAGGTTTTATGAGATAGGTGAAAAATCATACATATTCTTGAGAACGTGCATTGGTAGTACTAAGAATCAGAAAGAAACTATACGATTATTTTTTTTTGTTTTTTTATTGATTTTAATTTATTGTGTTACATAGATTCTAGTGTCACCCCAAATGCATCCCCCCTCCCCCGTATTCCCCTCAATATCTCCCCTGCCCCCCTCCCCATAACACCCACTCCCCTTTCCTTTAGGTTTATCCCATCCTATCATCCCCTTTCCCTCTGTCCTCTTTTCCTCTGGTCCCTTTGATCTCTCCTCTGTCTCAACTCTGTTCCTCAATTCACATTGTTCATTGGATTCCTCAAATGAGTGAGGTGATACTATATTTTTCTTTTTCTGCCTGGCTTATTTCACTCCTCATGCTTATAGCAGCATTGTTCACAATAGCAAAGATCTGGAAACAGCCCGTGTCCATCAGTGGATGAGTGGATTAAAAAGCTGTGGTACATATATGCAATGGAATACTATGGGGCCATGAAAAAGAAGCAAATCTTACCTATTTTTTCTGTTTTAAGTTTTCAAAACAAATTGTCCATCTTACAGAGGTATAATTTGTATACAGTAAAATTAAACCCTTCTAGAGCCACACTAGGCTCTGTGAATTTGAAAAAACTCATGCAATTGTATTACCGCCACTACAGTGTGCATATAACCTGAAACTTTCTGTCATAACCTGAAAGTTCCATGACCATTAAGTTTTTCTCTGTCCACCACACTGCTGTCTGTGGTAAGCAGTGATTGGATTTGGGGCCTATAGTTTGCAACTTCCCAAAATTTATAAAAAATGAAATAATATAGTGTGCAGTGTTTTGAAACCCACATGCTTTTAGTATTTCTTTTTATTATTATTTCACCAGATCTTGAATATTTGTGTTGTTTCCAATTTGAGAGGTGCTCGTTGCTCTTTGTTAAGTACCTTGAAATGGGATTCCTGGGTAATATAATATGTGTACATTTATTTTTACCTTTATATGATCCTGTCAAATTGTTTTGCAAAGTGCATGTAACATTTTGCATTCCCAACAGCAATATATAAGAGGCCAGTTGGTCTTCCTCCTCTCCAGAAGTTGCTAACATCAGTTTTGATATACTTGATTCATGCTAGGAGGTATATAGTGTCATTTTCTTAATGACTTATGCTATTCATGAGCTAATTTGCAAATTGTATACCTTCCTCAATAAAGTGTGTTCAAATCTTTTCTTCATTGTAATTGGGTTGTTTGTTTTCTTTCTAATGCAATGTAGTTCTTTATACATCTTAGTTACCAATCCTTTATTACCTGTTTATTTCAAATGTTTTCTTCCTGAATGTGGCTTGTCATTTATTTTCTTTTGAAGAAATACTGGTTTTTAGATAACCTCCAACTTACTAAATTTTTCTTAATGAACTATGCTTAATGTGGCCTAAGAAATCTTTACCTAAGTAAAATTTACATGTATTTCTCTTATATTTTCAAAAAGTTTTATAGTTTTAGGTTTTAAATTTAAGTCTGATTAATTTCAAGTTGATTTTATGTATAGTGCAAGGTTCAAGTTTAATTTCATATTTTTGCATATTATTATCCAAATGTTTCAGCACCATTTGTTGAAACATTATTTTTTCTATTAATTCCTTTGATAAATATTTAAAAATTGAACTTACACAAGTAGAATGGCTATATTTATGGTCATTTTATTCTATCTACCAATATGTCCATCTTTTCACTAATAGTACATTACCCTGATTACAATAGGTTTATATTAATCTTGAAATCAAGTCATTGAAATATACATATACAGTTCAACTACTTTTATTACATATCTTAAATTTCTGAATACACCTGCATTCCTTTCAAAAAGCATTAATTTCTACTGATTTATATTTAGCTTAAAATTTGGACTATTACAATGTTACAAAATATTAGATGATGTGTTTTATCTCCATTTAGTATTTTTATAATCCAATATATCCTCAAGAACACTATATCATCATCATTATCAAATAAGATGTTTTTGTCTGATTTGCAAACAAGTCACTATTGTGATTGAATTTGCTTAAAATGAATAATAAATTATATAACATACTCATACTATTTTCAAGGAGGATTTGAAGTAGATAATGAGAAGGGAAGTATGCATACAGTGAAGTTAATAAAATAGATATGACCAAGTTTATCTAGACCTCTTTGCCTTTAAGATTGAAATGGGTTAATAGTAATAGTCATCTCTGTCAAGGAAAAAAAAGTTCTTAACCCTACTTACTAATATAAGATTTTTAGTCACAGTCAAAGTCATTCCCTGCCATTCCTGGAAACCCCATGCAGTTGTATACATGAAATTAACAATAAGATCATCTAAAGTTATCCTGCACTGTTTTTCATATTTTCCATTTTTGTTCTGATCCTTAGTCTATGTCCATCTCTATTGTCCTCAAACCACCTGACAAAATCTTACCATTATACTTCTGGCATTTGTTCACGAGTCAAAAACCCAATAAGATTTGCACAGCTAAAGACAATATGAACAAAATAAAAAGACAAATCACACAATGGGAGAACATATTCGACAATACATCTGATAAGGGGTTAATAACCAAAATTTATAAAGAACATCTAAAACTCAACACCAGAAAGATAAACAATCCGATCAAAAAATGGGCAAAAGAAATGAATAGACACTTCTCCAAAAAGGAAATACAGATGGCCAATAGGCAGATGAAAATAATGTTCAACATCACTAATCATTAGAGAAATGCAAATTAAAACCACAATGAGATACCACCTCACACCAGTCAGAATGGCGCACATTAACAAAACAACACATAATAAGTGCTGGCGAGGATGTGGAGAAAAGGGAACCCTCCTGCACTGCTGGTGGGAATGCAGACCGGTGAAGCCACTGTGGAAAACAGTATGGAGATTCCTCAAAAAATTAAAATAAACTGCCTTTGACCCAGCCATTCCACTTTTAGGAATATATCCTAAGAGTACAAAATCACTGATTCAAAAGAAGAAATGCACCTTCATGTTTATTGTAGCATTGTTTACAATAGCCAAGATCTGGAAACAGCCCAAGTGTCCATCAGTGGATGAGTGGATTTAAAAGCAGTAGTACATATACTATGGAATACTATGGGGCCATGAAAAAGAAGGAAATCTTATCTTTTGCAACAACCTGGATGGACCTGGAAACTATTATCTAAATGAAATAAGCCAGGCAGAGAAAGAAAAATATTATATGACCTCACTCATTTGAGGAATCCAATGTGAACTGAGGAACAGAATAGAAGCAGAGGTGGGATCAAAGGGACCAGAGGGAAAGTGGACAGAGGGAAAGAGGATGAGAAGATGGAATCAGAGAAGGGAAAGAGATTGGTGAAATTATATATACATAACATAGCATTATAGAAAGCAGGAAAGCAAATCCTGGAGGGAAGGGGGGAGGGCGGGATGTATTCAGTGGAACACTTGAATCTATGTAAACACAATAAATTAAAATCAATAAAAAAGGAGTTTTATAGTAAAAAGAAAGGTCAATTATATAACTCTGCAGTAAAGGTAAATGTATAATCTTATAACATTTTTCATCAAAATGCTCTCTTAGAGTGTTCTCTAACATGGTTAAAGGATTTATAATTATGCCTGTATAATTCAATTTAATGAGGAAAATACAGAGAATCAGAAACTGGAATCAATATCAATCACTGAGAACATGTAATAATTATTTCTGATTCTTTTTCATCAATTTTCAATATACCCAATATATAAATTTTTTCAATATATTGTCTTGCTAATACTGGTTTGCCATTGTTATCTATATGGGATACTGGCAACCAAAACAAATACACCTTAAATATCATCAAGCGAGTTATGGGTTGAGAAAAAGGGACTGCCATAGTATACTGGGTCTTCAACATTACAGAATCAAATTCAAAAGATGGGTTATTATCAAGTCAATCACTACCAATTTTTCACAGATAACTCATTAATGGTATGAAATCTGGTTGCTCTTTCTTTCATATGAATGAAACTATTTCTAAAGGTGATTTATCTGTGATCCCTTGAATACCAAATCTAATTATCTCAGCTTTCAATTCAAATATCTCTCTGAAACATTTTATGTAAACAACCATTTAATATTTCTTTTTTTATTTTTATGTTTCTTATCTTTACTCAATAGTAGTCATCAGGGACAATCTCTAAAGAACAAAAATTAGCGACAGAAATAATCTTTCCTTAAAATCAAGTTAACGCCTGACCTGTGGTGGCGCAGTGGATAAAGCGTCGACCTGGAAATGCTGAGGTCGCCGGTTCAAAACCCTGGGCTTGCCTGGTCAAGGCACATATGGGAGTTGATGCTTCCAGCTCCTCCCCCCTTCTCTCTCTCTGTCTCTCCTCTCTCTCTCTCTCTCTCTCTCTCTCTGTCTCTCTCTCGCCTCTCTAAAATGAATTTAAAAAATTATTAAAAAAAAATTAAAATCAAGTTAGCCTGACCAGGCGGTGATACAGTAGATAGAGCGTTGGACTGGGATGCAGAGGACCCAGGTTCAAGACCCTGAGGTCGCCAGCTTGAGTGCGGGCTCATCTGGTTTGAGCAAGGCTCACCAGCTTGGACCCAAGGTTGCTGGCTTGAGCAAGGGGTTACTTGGTCTGCTGAAGGCCCACTGTCAAGGCACATATAAGAAAGCAATCAATGAACAACTAAGGTGTCACAATGAAAAACTTGATGATTGATGCTTCCCATCTCTCTCCGTTCCTGTCTATCCCTCTCTGACTCTTTCTCTGTCTCTGTAAAAAAAAAAAAAAAATCAAGTTAACATAAAACTTTAGGAGACAAGGCAAAGTCTACAAAAATTAATTTATGCTTATAGGAGATATTACAAAATAATACTATGTGAAAAGAGCAGGTTATACAATAAAATTTTAACATGGATCCATTTCTCTGTATGGGTGTGTAATGTGTGTGTATATATATGTACATATGTGTATACAAATATATAAATGTGCGTATATTTATACACAAATACATAATAGACATATAATTTATAGATTTCCAGGTAAAACCAGAAAGATACAATAATACATGCTAGCAAAGTCTACAAAATATTAGCAATAGAAGTTTCAAGATGACAGAATTACAGATTTGGTACTTTAAGAAAAATTTATTATTAAATATACATTATCAATGTACTGCACTTGTCAAGAAAATCAGAAAGAAGTGGTTATCTAACTTTTAAACTTATTTTCCAAAAAGAGTAACTAAAAACAACCACTTAATATTTATTAAATATTTATTCTTCCTTGGCTTAGAAAACACAATCAGCAACTAATTCTCTTAAAAATTTCCCTCATTATTTTCTTAACCAGAAATTCATGATCTGTTATTTGGACAATTGTCAAAGTTTCTGTTTTATTTCCAAATCATCTCTCTGTTGCCATCCTAGCTTATTCCAATGACAAAATATATCTTCTAAAAGAGTGAATATTATATCAGTTATCTTACAAATTTTTATATTTATAAATAAACATAGCAGATTGAATATATGAGCTTAATAAATCCCTATTTATTATATAGAAGTATAGTAAATGGATAACATATTGTTAATCTGGTCAGTTGGGTTCAGTGCTATATTACATCAAGCATTTAGGGAAGAAATTATACCAATTATCTATAATCTCTTCCAGAGACAGAAGCAGAAGCAGTGTTACCTCATACGTTCCATAAAGCCAGCATTAGCTTAATATCAAAACCAGACAATGACATCTCAAGAAAACTACAGACTAATTCTCTCATTAACACAGATGGAAAATTTCTCAACAAAACATTAACAAATCAAATGTAACCATATATGAAAGGACTTACACGTCACGACAAGGTACAATTTATCCCAGATATGCCAGACTTGTTCCACATTTAAAAATCAATTAATGTATTCATAAAATTAACAGGTTAAAAAGAAAAATTATGTGATCATATCAATAAATGCAGAAAAAGCACTTGAAAAAATCAAATACTTATTTAAGTAAAATATTTAGAGCAAACTAGAAATAGAGGGTTAAATAAACTGGATAAAAGATAATTATAAGAAACCTACAATAAACATTATATTTAATAGTGAGAAACTGGAAATTTTTCAACTAAGATCAGGAAAATAATAAGGATATCCCCTCTGACTACTTTTTATAAATCTATACTAGAAGTTCTAACTAGTGCAACAGATAAGAAAAAAAATGAAATGTAAATAGTGTAGGAAGGAAGAAATAAAACTATGTTTATTTTAAGATGGCATGATTGCCTATGTAGAAAATCTAAAAATATTGACCAAAAAAATTCTTGGTACTAATAAATAATTGTACCAAGGTTTCAGGATGCAAGGTTAATATATAAAAGTCAATAACTTTCTTATATACCACCAATTAACAAGTGAAATTTGAAATTAAAAACACAATACCCTCCACAATGAAATACTTAAAAGTCTAATGGAACATATACAAAATCTACATGAGGAAAACTACCAACCTTTGATGAAAGAAATCAAAGAACTAAATAAATGGACATTCCATGTTTGTTGATAGAAAGACTAATTGTTATGATGTCAGTTTTTCCTAACTTGATTTACAAATTACCAGCAAGTAATTTTGTGGATATTGGCAAACTTATTCTAAAGTTTATATGGAGCCCTGGCCAGCTGGCTCAGTGGATAGAATGTTGGCTTGGCATATGGATGTCCCAGCTTTGATTCCTGGTTAGGGCACATAGGAGAAGCAACCATCTGCTTCTCTCCTCCACACACTCCCCCCTCCCTTCTTCTTCCTCTCCCCCAGCCAGTGGCCTGATGATTCAAGTGTTGGGCCTGGGCACTGAGGCTAGCGTGGTTGGTCTGAGTGTGTCAGCCTGAGGGTCTAAAAATAACTTGGTATTCAAGTGTTGGCCCCAGACAGGGTTGCTGGGTGGATCCCAGTCAGGCACATGCAGGAATCTGTCTCACTATCTCCCCTTCCTCTCATTTAAAAAAATTAATAAATAAAATAAAGTTTATATGGAAACACAAAAAAAGCCAGACTAGTCAATAAGTACTGAAAGAGAATACAATTGAAGGATGGAAACTCCCCATTTTATGACTTCTAATAAAAAATGAGACAGTGTGGTATTGGTAAAAGAACTGACAAATAGATCAATGGAACAGCCTAAAGAACCTGGAAATAGACTCTTCAATTATCTAGAAGGCTAGAATAAAGGCACTTATGAACAGCAAGTTCTCTTTTGACTTCTCATACACTCATTTGCAAGAAGCTATGAGAGGATATTCTTTACCAAAAAGACAGTGTAAACCAGAACTACTCAGATGTCCAGATTTTCCCTTAATTAAGGTCTTATTTCATTACTATTCTATACAATACAGAATTACTATACTGTACAACTGTGTTTCTCCAACAATTTAAAACATTTCTTTTCTGAAACACTTCAAAATTATCAGTCACAAACTTTTAACCTGCTCATAAGGAATCATTACAGAATGTATTTCCAAGTATAAGAGAACTGAAAATAATATTTAGTCAGCATTTTTTTATGCAAAAGCCCATTGAGCTGTGGACACCACCCTACTGACAAACTTAGTTGGGCTAACTTCTGAGATCAAAATAGAGGCATCCAGACCAGTGCTTCCAACTCCAACTATCTAACAAGATTGTTTTTGAAACAACTGATCCTCTCCTTTCTCTTATCTCTTTATGTAGGTATAATATACATAGAATAAAAGTCACACACATTAAGTTGAGTTTGCGGAACTTTGAGATCTGTGTACAGTCATGTAACCACCACAATTAAGTTTTTAACACCTCCATAACATGCCCAAATAGTTTATATTGTGACTTTTGCATCGCCTTAAACCCGCCAACTTTTTGTTACCATTTCATTTATTCTTTCCTTTTTATGATATTTCATATCCAATTAATTTACAGCTTATACTTGGAACATTACTACTATTTTCTTAGATGATTCAGCTCTTTCTTAAACCTTCCTCTAGGTTTTGGCTTTCACCATAGTTTTTCTGAATGATGCAAGTCATATATGACCCATCACATTATTTAATACTGAATTCATGAAGGGGTTCTTCAAATAACTCATGTGTTACAGTGTGAACTTTAGAATGGCAAACCATATATTTTATGTATCTTTTATTTTAGGTCCTTAGAAATGAATAAATTTATACAATCACTTCAAATCTGCAGCAGCCATTTCCTTAAGTTTAAATCTTTATTGCTTTTTTGGGTGTCATACAGGTCATTGGAAATGACAGGATAACTCAGAAAAAAAGTATAGCTTAAAATAATAAACAACTGAATTTATCACTTACAGAAGCAATTTTAAATATTTAGAGAATATAACTAATTTCTACATAAATATTATTAATCTACAATGTTATTTCAAATCTCAAGAAAGAAAATGATCAAGATAAATAATACTTTTGATCAAAAGGTAGATTTGATTAGATATTATAAGATCAGTGATAAAAATAAAATTAATGCAACATTTTTTGTAGATATATAATTAAAATATTCCAATGACAGAAAACAGGTATCTAGCAATTACTGCAGTTTTCAGTTCTTATTTTATAATAACCATGAACAACCTGGATGGCCTAAACAGGAAGAGAAGTGATGTTGAAAGGTATGAAACAAAATCCCCCTTAAAAACGTTAGAGCAATTATTATGTTTGACCCTAAGCAGAGGTAAGACTGATGAAAGTTTTGACAGATATCTTAAAATAGTTCGTGGGTTCCCATGAAAATGAATGAGAAGATAGGATGCATGTTTTTCTAGAAGGTTGAACTTGATTGAACAATGAGAAAAGCAAAATTTCAAAAGAAAACATTTTCCTTATAACAGGCAAGAAATATCTATGTGAAGCCGTGGTTCTGGGTGGGGGGTAATTTTGTGTGTCATGAGACATTTGGTAACTTCTAGAGACATTGTCTCACCAACCTAGTTGGAGAAAAGAAGATTGTCACCAGTATCTAGGCTCAAGAGACTGCAAAACCACCTACAATGCACAGGCCAGCACTCCACAACAAAGAATCATCCAATCTAAAATGGCAATAGCACCAAAGTTGAGAAATCCTGCTCTAAAGTATGGAGATGTATGGGGGTTGGAGGGAGAGGGAATCACCTACCTTCAGATTTCTGAACGTTTTCGTTATGATCATTAGTCCAGAAAATTCATTCAGAGAAATTTCTTTCAGTACTATTCTATAATTCTTTGAGTCTATACTCCAGAATAATGTATCTACTTTGTAAAGAAAGATGCATATGTATGAGAAGATAAGTAATGATACAAATTAAAATAGAATAAAGGTATAACTTAACAAGGTACTCCAATACTTTAAAGAAAAAGTAGGCCTCCAACCTTGAGTAGTAAGTATACATATTTTGAATACTTTGAATTCTGATCCCAACTTTGATGTTTTCTAACTGTGTGGCTTATAGCAAAATACAGGGCTTCTAAAAGCTTCCACACTCACATCTGCAAAATGAAGAACTAACTTTTAAATAAGAAGTAAATCAATATTTGAAAGATGCTTATAAAAACCTTGGCCTATCATATCAGCTTTTATTTTTTTATGATAGCATTAAGGCATCCCAAGATATTTTTATGGAGAACATGAGATTTGAGCTGAAGTTATAGAATAGGTAGATTTTAGGTAGGTGGGAAAAATGACATTCTGTATGAGAAGAGGTTCAGGACATACTGAATGAAATGCACAATCCTCCCCACCCCTATCTTTTATCATTGCCTTCCTGGGGCCTATCCTTCACTCTGATCTTCTCAGAACTTCAGTGGTCCCATCTAACCTGAACCAAGCTAACCAAATTGGCTTGGTTAAGACAGGATCATTTTTGTGTTATAAAATATTTCCTCTGCTTTTGACAGGCCATTTTATTTTTATTACTAAAAAAATAAACAACTCTTGATGCATTAAAAGTATTATGTAAATGGACTTAGGTGTCAATTACATAATATTTCATAAGAATTAAAGGAGGATTTTAAGTTGGTATAAAAGGTATTTTATTTTCCAAGTGTATTACACTTTTATGGCAGAAACAGAAACAGAAAAGGCTCAATCATTGTTGATGTCCTGGTGAGTTACTTGATTTCTCAGTATTGGTTTAAGTATATTTCAGAAGAGGAATAATTCATTTGTTAAAAGAAAATGCCAAATAAAGCTTCCTGTGTTTCCTTCAAATATTATACACAATTAAATACATCTTCATCTGGAATATATAAGGAATTTTATACATTCCTACAATGAAGCAGTATAATACATAGCAAAATGAAATACCAAGTGCATTCACCTATATGTGGGCAACTTTTAAACCTAGGCTCAATAACAAATACTTTTTTCTAGAAAATAAATAAGACTGGAGAACATAAATAACTTCCTCCAAGGTCATGCAGCACAATATTTTTAAGGCTAGAATAAGAAATGCAATCTCAGTTTGCAGCAAGATTTTCAAACTTGTTAATTCTGGGAATAAGAATCATAGCCCCGGATGTAAGGTGATAACATAGAGAAACCAATGCCTGTCATAGGAAGTCCTTTATTTTTGGAATTCTTGCTTCCAAAAATCCACAATTTTAGAACATATTTCTTTTTATTCCCTTTAAACAGCTTTAAACATTTTGAAAGTGTTTTTGACAAAGAAAAATGTATAATTTAAACAAAGTGACTGGAGTCAACATAATGCAAATAAATATTGAAAAAATGTGAGGAATAACTTTGGATAGTGATATAAGAGCACATGAAGGGGAGCACTATGTTATACACACACACACACACACACACATCTTTTATGTATTAATTTTGTGCGAAACTGCCAATATTTTCTCCTTTAGCTCTACAGAATAGTTGAATCACAAGTGTCTTTCTACTTGAAATGGTCTCAGGATATTTTGAGAGAACAGTTTACATTGATTTTAGTGCTCTGCCAACATAGCTTTAGTTGAGAAATAAGAGTAGAAAATGCATATAAATTAGGTTATTTTGCAAATTGGTAACATTTTCAATATTATCTTCCTCTTCTTAATGGATTTAAATTAGAAACACTAATGATCATATTAGCATATTTTGTGCTCAGTAGGAGACACGATAGAAGGATTCTCTGGGTATATTTGGATAGGAATAAACAGTTGAATATCATTAGCACCAAAATCAAAATAATATTTCACTGAAAATATTGAGTACTAAAGAAATGTCAAATGCATCTCAGAAAATTTTAAATAAATTTATGGGGTGGTTGTAAACCATGCTGAAATGAAGAAGTTATTGAAAAGCATAATTTTCCTTCTATTATCTTTTTAGAAAGTCTATTCCTCTGTGGTTCATTCTCAAATGAATTTTGCTATGTCCTGTGTTAGAAAAATATTACCCTAGACATATTTATGTACCAAGTATACAAATAAGATTGTTAATCCTCTTTTAGTAGAAATAGTTTGTTTATATTTATTCCTTTGCTTTCTTTTACAAGATCATTTTTGTATTTAAAAATTGGAGTGAGAACTGGTAAAGTCAAACCATGTTTGGTTACTCAGAATTATTCTCAGTGGGATTTCACGCCATGAACAAAGAGGGGAATTTCACAGATCATGAATGCAGCTAATAGAGCTAAGGGACCAGAGCTAGGAATAGAAATATCAGAAACTGAATTCAGTTTCTGTCTTCCTCAAGGACCACACGATTTGTATTCTGGCTTCTTTTGACAAGCCTATTACATTTTTCTTTTTTCTTTCCTGTTTTGTCTGTTTCCCTACAGGGTAGTTTCCTTGGTCTAACATTATGGACCTTAGCCATCCACATGTATAACCAACAGGCTTTTACAAGTTTAGCTTAGAGCTGACTGCTCAGAGTTCTGATACACCATAGGTTGAGACTGCCTCAAATAAAAAGCATTAACTCAGGTTAGCTCTTAGTTTTCTGAGAGCTGTGTGGCTAAGCCTGACCCACTCAAGTGATATAAGCACAAATAGGCTACGTTTGAAGCAGAATATTTCATTGATCTAATAAATATTTGACTTACTGGTAGATAAATGCTATGCCTAATGCAGACAAGAAAGGCTGTCTTTTGTATCATGAACTACACAGTTTAATGGAACAGTGAGTGTTTTTTAAATAATCACACTAATTAAAGTATAATTAATTAACTGAGAAAACCTTAGAAGAAAAGTTTGAACTTTCTTTGAGAAATTCTGCATTTCTCTGAGAGTTCATGACAAAGAAAAGTCATCCAGTTTGAAAGGTCAGGGAAAGTTTTTCTGAGGTAGGAAAGTTAAACATATGATCAAAATAATTCATAGTTCTCCACATTAAGGAAGAAAGAGAAGGTGAGAACAGCATTCTTGAGATTAAAAAAACAAAACAAAACACAAATAACGTGTACAAAAGCCCTGTGGTAGAAGACAGAATGATACACCATGTATTGTCAGAAGGCCTCCATAGATGCTGAAGAGAGCTCAAGTGTGTAAATTCAGTAAAAGTTAAAGAGGTTCACAGGCAGGGGTCATTTCACTAGGTCTTTCTTACTAGAAAAGCATTGACTTTGTTCTCTGTCCTTACAACAATGGGAGCCTTAGAAAAAATTTAAACAAGTAGTTAACTAACTGAAGCTTTTGTTTGAAAGATGCCCCTAATTACAGTGAAGAAAAGAGTTTGTATGGGGACAGAAGTACATGCAAGACCAGTTGGTAGTCAAGTTTATAGTGCAAATAAGAAATGATAGAAGTTTGACCTGAAGACATGGTATTTGCAATTAAAGAAAGTGTTTAGAGATGAAATATATTTAAAGACAAAACTGATATCACAAGACTATGTTTTACCCTAGAATTGGGAGACCATGCTAGAAAAAGAAGGAAAGTGACTGAACATTTGTAAACTTGCTGACATGCACGCAGTACTTAAATTGCTAGGATTATAGATGACCCATATTATAGGATGAACTGTGTCCCCCCAAATAATGCATTGAAGTTTTAATCTTTAATACTTCAAAATGTAGGCTTTCTAGGAAATAAGATCTTTATAAGGATAATCACATTAAAATTAGGTAATTAAGAGAGAGCCTATTCCAGTATGAATGATGTTTGTATAAGGGGGAAAATCTGGATGGAGACAAAAGTGCACAAAGATAATGTGAAGATGCACAGGGAGAAGGTGGCCACCATATGATTTGAGGCAGTAGAATTAGTTCTAATCCTTTATCTCCCATGGAGCAAATTTTTATCCCTTTAATTCACAGAACCTAATCTTCAGACTGCCTCTGACTACTTCCAGGTCAACAGTCCACCCAGCCTGAGGAGGCAGGCTCTCTTGCTACTTTAAATATATCTTCCTTTATGGCCAGCACACTTCTATATGTTTGTAGTAGAGAAAATAGATCTAGGAGTGAATACTTTACCCTCTTTAGACTGGAAGTCTACAAATAGGATCTTTGGACACTGATTTTTAATTTATTCTTTTCTATTATATTAAAATAGGTAGATAAGGAGGAGTAAATGGAGGAAGAGAAAGGAGAGACAGAGAATATTTATAGTATTTAAGGATCTCTATCTGAATAGAATACAACAGAAAGAGAAAACTCAATTTTATATTTTCTAAATATAAACAACTTAGATTTACGAATTTAGAAGAAGATATTAAATAATTTTAGCCTTTTGACTTTTTATTACTTTAGAAATTTAATACTAAGAGATACATGGATAGATATATAGATGGAAGAATTGATGAATATGTAGGTAAGTAGGTAGATAGATGATTGATAGATAGATGATAGATGATAGATTAGATAGAAATAGATGATGGATAGCTATAGATAGATGATAGATAGATAGATAGATAGATAGATAGATAGATAGATAGATAGATGATAGATAGATTGATTGATTATAGGTAGATAGATGTAAATATTATAGATATATGGTGTTTTTCTTCCTCAAAAGTATTTTTCTTCAACATGCCCATAGATAATATTCAGAAATTAAATTTTCAGAATATGACTCTCACAATTTTTAGAAGTTATCTCCTGTTGTATACAGCTTACTTTGTGTCTAATATAATCTGATAGCACCCATTGTTTTAACTTCCTATTTATCAATGGCCCTAGAAGATTGTAGTGGAAACAATATGGAGACTTTATTCTTTTTTATACTACTGTTAATTATTACTTTTACTTGTGTTACATTAACTGTTTCTTGTCTTGTAAAATTTTACATGATATGTCATATACCAATTAGAAAACAACCTGGTTAAAAAATAGGTCAGACGCCTCACCAAAGAAGGTATACACAGATGGAAAATAAGCATATGAAAATATGCTCTATATTATATGACATCAAAAAAATTTAAATTGAAACAAAATGAAATACCATTGCACACCAATTAGAATGGCCCAAATACAGAACACTGACAATACACATTCTAGCAAGGATGTGGAACAAGACTTCTCATATATTACTGACAGGAATACAAAGTGCTTCAACCACTTTAGAAGGCAGTCCAACTATTTCTTACAAAACTAAACATACTCGCACTATACAATCCAGCAATAGCGTATTTACTCAAAGGAGTTGAAAAAACTCCACACAAAAACATGCACATGAATGTCTATTGCAACTTGGTTCATAATTGAGAAAATTCAGAAGCAATCAAGATTCCTTCAACAGGTGAACAGAAAAACTATGATACATCCAGACAATGGAATATCGCTCAGCACTAAAAAAAGAAATGAGCTAGCAAGCCATAAAAAGACATGGAGGGACCTTAAATGGATATTACTAACTAAAATAAGTCAATATGAAAAAGCTACATATTGTATGATTCCAACTATATGACATTCTGGAAAAGGCAAAACCACGAAAACAGTAAAAACGGTTCAGTGGTTGCCAGGAATTGGGGGAAGTCGGGAATGAAGAAGCAGAGCACTTAGAATTTCAGAGAAGGAAAACTATTCTCTATGGTACTATAATGGTGGATACACATCATTATTCATTTGTTAAAGCCATAGAATGTAAAATATAAAAGTGAGCCCTAATGTAAACTATGGAATTTGGGTAAAAATGCTATATCAATTTAGGTTCATTATTTATAACAAATGTACCCCTCTGGTGGAGGAGCTTAATACCAGTGGAGACAGTGCGTGTGTGTGGGAAGTGTATCCGTGGAAACTTTGTATTCTCTATCCAATTTTGCTGTGAATCTAAATTGTTCTAAAAAAATAAAGTCTATTTTTAAAATGTATAAAACTCATCAATTTTACTCTTTTGTCTGCATTATGATGGTATTAATGGTGGTATAAAGGTTTTCAGGAAAGTCTTCATCCTTCTATTTAAAATCATGAGTTTCTGCTTAGATATACTTGTCCCCAAAAGAGAAATAAATGCCTCTTGATTGTAAAAGGGAGAGGCTTATTTTGATAGCCTCATTTAGGATTTGGGAAAAGGAAAACAATATGGCAAGCAATATGAGAAAAATGTAAGATTAATTCTTCTAGGGAGAATCGTGCAGTGGAAGAGCCTGCCAGTGTTTCAGATCTTGGAAAATGTAATATTTTCCAGTTTGGCCTTCCTTTAATTTCACAAAAGTAGGTGACAGAAATTTGGAGGAACTAAATAGCATGATCCATCATAAGGACATAAAAAAAAGTTCTGCAGAAAAGCTCAAAAGGACGTTTAGTCCAAATGCTGTTTGATTTATAAGTTCCCAAGGTAAGAAGTGCCATTGTATCTTGTTTCCCACAAAAGATAATATGAATCTTATGGAACATGAGTCATGGGAGTATGAAACAGAGAGACTTACAAGGCTGAATAGCTTGGAAAGGCCAATCCAGGTCAGGACCAGCCAGGAGGACCAGGGATGTTACATTTCAAAGAAGATGTGGCTAGAAATAAAGATTAAGTATGCCCATAAGATTGAAAGCCTGCATATTACACACAGAGGATACAGGATGCAACCAGGTTGCAACCAGAAGTGTGAGGAAGACCATTACAGTTGCTATTATTGCAAATACCCTAAAGTTGTCTTTTGTCATTCAAATTCTTTTCTCTCTCTCTCTCTCTCTCTCTCTCTTTCTCTCTCTCTCTCTCCCCTTGTCTCTCTTTTCGCCATCTAATTATTTTAAAATGTAATATACTATGAAACACTAAAGGCACCTTTTATATTGCTTCTCAACATCCTCTCTTATATATATAAATTCCTTCCTACCATCTTAACTTTCCCCTATTTTTAGTTCTTCAAGACTTAATAGTGTGCGTTTATCATATCCTTACTTTATCTAATTCATGTATAAATTTAAAGCGCTAATATAAGCATTTAATTGTCTATAGAAAAAAAAATCTATTCAAAAAATAGTGTAAGTTGGCCCTGGCCAGTTGGCTCAGTGGTAGAGTGTCGGCCTGGCGTGCGGAACACCCGGGTTCGATTCCCGGCCAGGGCACACAGGAGAAGCGCCCATCTGCTTCTCCACCCCTCCCCCTCTCCTTCCTCTCTGTCTCTCTCTTCCCCTCCCGCAGTGAGGCTCCATTGGAGCAAAGATGGCCTGGGCGCTGGGGATGGCTCCTTGGCCTCTGCCCCAGGCGCTAGAGTGGCTCTGGTCGCAACAGAGCGAGGCCCCGGAAGGGCAGAGCATTGCCCCCTGGTGGGCAGAGCGTCGCCCCCTGGTGGGCGTGCCGGGTGGATCCCGGTCGGGCGCATGCGGGAGTCTGACTATCTCTCCCCATTTCCAGCTTCAGAAAAAAAAAAAAATAGTGTAAGTTAAATATCGGTCTCTGCACAAAAGGCTGTTCTTTCTTCCCATCTGTACTCCGATGTGTCTTTTCTCTCACTACTTCCAAATCCTCTGCCATTTTGGATTTCTGCTTATTTTCTTTGATTCTTTTATAAGCATTTACTCTTTCTCTGGGTAAAGTTCTGGTTCAGGTTCGATAGTGGACGGAAGTATATTTGAATATTTTAAGTTCTTTGATTTTTTAAAGTTCTTAGTAAATTTTAGTTATTTATCACTATTTATGAAGAAAGAGTAAGAATATTATTTCTAAAGAACATCCTTTAAAACAACAAGAGAGGAAATGATATTGGCATCATTATCTGGCAGGACAGGCCAGTTCTTGAAGTGTCAGACCTTGAAGTGTGGATAAGAGCCCAGGACCCAGGACACTACTGCTTATTCTTCTTATTTAAATTAACTTTAAAAGGAATTTCATTCAAACACACACAAAATAGATTTATCTCCCATGGTTTTTAGAAAATGTTTTCTTCCTGGACAGAAGTGCGAGTTAATTGAGGGTTGGGTGAAATTATCCTTTATATTACAATCAGCATTCAACATTGATCCTAAAAGAAGAGACATAATCCAATGTAGTTACTGCCATTTGCTTTGTGTGTTTTATGAGCATTTAGGGGGAGGGGTAGCAAGAAACCATCTGATATGCAAGCCAGTCAAAGCTGTGCGGCAGCACAGAATACAATGTCTCATATAACCCCGTTTTAAAGAGAAAATAGGCTGACATGCTTTGGAAAAGTAAACTTTGCCTGACATAAAGTTTTATATTTTTACATAATATTACTTGTACTCACCTCTAACTTCCAGGAGATTTCTTTCCCTCTCCCTTCACTATTTTTCCTTGCCCGGTGGTTTAACATAGTCTCAGAGATTACTTTTAACTTAGCTAATAATTTCAACCAGACTTATTTATGATCAGATAGATTTATATTCTTTAGCTTAAGAAGTAGGACAACAATAACAATAACAAAAACTATATTTATTTGTCTACTGTACATCTTCACTAATGTAGGTCCCCTCAGATGAAGTAATGCTGCCCTGTCCAACGTGACAGTCACTATCCATGTATGCCTATTAATATTTATGTTAATTAAAATAAAAGGAATCATTCAGTTCCTCAGACATACTAGCCACATTTAGAAATGCTCAGTAGTCACACATGGTGAGTGGCCGCCATAAAATGAAAATAGTGCAGGTATAGAGCATTTCCATCATCACAGAATTCTATAGGATAATCTTAGAGACTGCTGGTGGAATTATTTCCACTTTGTAGGTGGGCACATGGATTGATGGAATATAATCTATTTTGAAGGTCATCCCTCTTAAAAAAGAAAAAAGGCAGCTAAGGGATTTCGACAGTTTGTGCTGCTTCTAGTAGCCTGAACAAAACAGTGAGAAAACCGCTACCCTAAATGAAGTGTAAAACTGCAAATTCTCATGAGGACTAGACAAATAAAATAATGTGAAGCAGTTCATATATGAAGTCACAGAAGCTGGTGAAGTCTGTGTTTACTTGGACTATGTCTATTCAGCTAAATTCATATATATATAAATGATTTTTAAAGACACTCTCACTGTCCTGGTCAAACAAAACTCATTTGCTGGCCAGAATTTAGGCTTCTGGCTTGTGACAACTATTTTATGTGATTATATTTTAACTCAGTTTTGTTATATTTTTAAGGAAATTGACATAGAGTAAGTTATCATCAGGTAGTAGAAGAGTTATAGAAGTTAGATCATGTTATTCAATTTATAGGTAAAACTATCTGAAATTAAAATGATATCCCTTATAAGGGGGTGTGGTGGGGAACGCAGGGGAGAGAGGGAGGTATTTGGGGGGCACTAGAATCATGTAAACCCAATAAATTAAAAATAAAATAAAAAATTTTAAAAACCCACAATATACCCTAGACAAAATTTTATTTTTTAAGTTAAACTAAATGATATTTTAAAATAATTTTTTGAGATAAAAAATATATTTTAAGATAAACCAAAATACATATAAAGTTGCATAGATGAAAGAGTTTAGTTAAATTAAGATAAATGTTTTTTCCTAGAAAATAACTATTAATACAATGGGATTCAGGGAAGGAGAACTGAGAGAGCAGTCAAAGAATTTAACTTCTTTTGGATAAAATACAAAGTAATTTAAAAAATCTTTTATGTGGTTTTGATATCTCACTGGCTTTGCTCACAAACAAGAGAAAATTACTCTCTCTTCAAGGAAAGGTACCACTTTCTATACTGCAGAAGAAACACATAAATTAATATCACTTGAAAGAGTTTTGAGCTAGAGTGAGAACACTCAACCTTTGAAGAAAAATAATGTTAATTCTAGAAATTAATTAAAAAAATGGGAAATGGGTGTTCATCAGAAGACATGAAGAACAAGGCCAGATTAAAAACAATAGTTTCTGATTTAAATTCTAATTTAAAATTAGCTCCCTGTAGGAATAAATTATTTTGTAATATTTCCAAATACTCTTTTAAACTATATTAATATTTTTTAAATACCTTCCTCATTTCCTACAAATCACGCCACAGGGATTGCAGGAATGATGTTTCCAAGGGACAAAAATGAAAAACCAAAGAGAAAGAGCCTTAATATTCTACCTTTTTTTTCTCTATATCTACTTAATTACCTGTTTTTGCTTCAATAAAACTAATCAATGGTAGAAATTAGCATTTTTAATAATTAAGCAAAATCTTATTAAATGAAATTTTATGTTTAGTTCAGTTCAACATTACTCTTTACCTAGATAAACCCATCTCTATACTTTAAATATTTCTTTATTTTCTCTTAAATTTTTAGAGAGAGAGAGAGAGGAACGGAGGAGAGGGTAAGAAGCATCAACTTATAGCTGCTTTCACATTACTTGTGTGTTGATTGCTTCTGAGAGAGAGAAAGAGGGAAGCAACAACTTTCATTTGTGCCTTGACTAGGGCGAGTCGGTGTCCCCTGCTCAAACCAGCAACCTTGGACTTGTCATGCCTATGGCCTTTGGGCTCAAGCTGGCAAGCTTGGGAGTGTGTGGACAACTCCCAGCTCAAGCCAGCGACCCCATGCTGATGAACCCAGGCTCAGAGCCAGCGACCTCAGACTTTGAACCTGTGTCCTCGGCATCCTTGGTCAATGCTTTTAGCCACTTCACCACCAGTCAGGCTATTTCTCCTACATTTTTAATGTAAGCTTTAGTATAATATTTTTTTTTCTTTTAGGTAATTTACATTTTAAATATGTCTTTACTATTTTTTATTTGCTAAAATTGACGAATATTAGTGATGCAGCAACCTAACCTATGTTGAAAACGGTAAAAGTAAAACTGTGTCTTTGTCTATTTTTTCTCAAAGAAAATATAACCAATATATTTGTATTTTAATTGTCCAGACTTTTATACTGCAACTGGTTGGGTTTCAATTCCTTATAAAGTTTCATAAAATAACACATTCCATGATACAAAAACATTGACGATTTTATACCTACAACTTAGAAACTCCTTTGAGCAAAGAAATTATCTATTTGAATGTTAAAATTGCTTCTCCCAAATTGCACATCATTCTAAATTAATGCCACAGTTAAATGCAAGAGAAAAAATTGAAAAAGACATTACAAGTTTGAGACACATTTGAAGTTAAGCATAATGGTGTTGAAGAGCAATACTATTTCATATTTGAGTCAAATAACATTTTATAGCACACAGATGCAAGGACAAATTTCAACATAAGCTCACAAAGAGTAAGAAAATTCCAAAGTTTCTAAAACGTTACTGACTTTCTAATTATGATTGCAAATGTTTTATGCCAAAAATGGAAAGTTATATTTTGTTTTAAAGAAATTACTGAAAATTTATTTTTAAACAAGCCTACTAATTAATTAATTAGAAATGCTACGCATGTTTTTGAAATTATAATGCAGCAATTTTCAATCTTTTTTATTTCAGGGCACACATAAACTAATTAATAAAATTCTGCTGCAGACAAAATAATATATTTTTTGCCTGACAAAAAAGTAGGGAAAATTGTTATAGCTTTACAATAATAATAATAAAATAATAATTACCTATTCGTTCTGATCCAAAGTGAACTTAAAAAAAATCAAGTGCCTTTACTTGTGTATAAAGATTTCTGGTTCCAATAACTAATCAACCAAATGGAAACTTATTATGCAACATGACCAAAAAGATATGATTCTATATATAACCTATATATTTATAGTTCAAGACAGGACATTCAACTGGTCAACTATTATTGTGTTGGCTATTATCATTTTTTAATTTGATATTCTAAGAAGAAAAGGTCAGTGCCGCTGACTAAATAGTCAGGCATTGCATGTTTTAAAAATTCTTGTGGTATATCAGTTGAAAATCGCTGCTATAATCAATAATTAGTAAATCAGCTATAAAATAAATTTGGTATTGATTAAATTAATTGACTGCCCCCATCCTTCTATTATTTTCAGGATCAACCTACCTTATTTTTTTTAATTCTCTTTTTATTGATTCAATTGATTTTTGGGTTTTTTTTTATTTCATATAATTGAAATCATGCAGTATACAGCCTTTTCAGATTGTTTTCTTTCCCCTAATAAAATACTTTGAAGCTTTCTCCATGTCTTTTCATTGCTTGGTAGCTCATTTTTTATTAGTGCAGAATAATATTCCACTGTCTAGTTATACCAGTTTATCTGTTCACCTACTGAAATGCATCTTGTTTGCTTCCCATTTTTGGCAACTATGAATAAGCTGCTATAAACATTGGTGTGAAGTTTTTTTCTTAAACATACATTTTCAAATTCTTTGGGTAAATATATCATATATATTTAGAGAGGGGAGGCTGAGAGAGATTTAGTACATGATAAATGTGGTATTTAAAATAACATAGAAATGATGAGCTATTCAAAAACCAGCCTCTCAAAAACTATTATGTAATTGTTATATATAGCTAGAAAAATTGAGTTAAATCACTAACTCATATGTCACACTAAATCTATTTCAGATGGTTAAGACTCAAAATATGAAACACAAAATTGAAAAGATACAAAAGGGCATCAAAGGAAGAATATAGAGGATAAAAATGTTATAATCTGGAGTTAGATAAATATTCTAAAAATATATGAAACTCAAAATTTGCAAAGGAATAATGACCTTAATCATATTTTTAAATCTATTTGGCAAAAAGACACAGTAAAACATTAAGAGGTAAACAAAAATTAAATATATAAATTTATTCTAAAATTAAATATAAAACACTGGCAAAAAATGAATAGAAAATTAAAAGAAGAAAAATACAAATAGCAAAATTAATATGCATGAACACATTTGTCCTCACTAGTAATAAGAAATGCAAATTAAAGCTGCAATAAGATAACATCTTATAACTTTGGTAATAATTATAAAATACTGTAATATCCTCTGTTGGCAAATATATACTAAAATTATTATTCTTTATACAAAATGTTGAGAGAATAAATTAACACAATTATTTGGAGGCAAAGCTTGCAGTTCCCTCAATAATTACAAAAATACATTTCTAGTTCCAGATGACAAATACTAATTCTCATGGTCTCTTTTCTTGCTTGTTAAAATATCATTAATATCAACAGAGAAAGATGTCTTATAAATAAATTCACTGTGGCACTGAAATAATAAAATATATTTTAGCAAATCAAATGTGAACTTCAAGTGGAAAAAAGTTATTGGAACAAAACTCCTTGTTAACTCGGAACTCAGGTGGATGGAGTTTTTTAAAAAAAAGCTGGTAGCCTGACCAGGCATTGGCGCAGTGGATAGAGCTTCAGACTGGGATGCGGAGGACCCAAGTTCGAGACCCTGAGGTCGCCAGCTTGAGCTTGGGCTCATCTGGTTTGAGCCAAAGGCTCACCAGCTTGGACCCAAGGTCGCTGGCTCGAGCAAGGGGTTACTCAGTCTGCTGAAGGCCCGTGGTCAAGGCCCATATGAGAGAGCAATCAATAAACTAAGGTCTCACAATGAAAAACTGATGATTGATGCTTCTCATCTCTTTTTGTTCCTGTCTATCTCTCCCTGTCTATTCCTCTCTCTGACTTTCTCTCTGTCTCTGTAAAAAAAAAAAAGTTAAAAGAAAAAGCTAGTAGAACCCTCCTGGAATAGCAGCCGAGGTAATCTGAACTGGCTGTAGAGTCAATGTGGGATTTATCCCTCACTGGCTCCCAACACACATAATTACTACTCACAGTTCTGAATTTCCACTCTTAGCATTCACCCACTGGGTGAAGTCAGAGAAATTACTTCTAAAGAAACGAAGCCAACTGTCGGAAGTGAGGGGGTAGAGACGGGGCCTCCCGTCCAGGGTTAATGTTCCATCCAAGCTTGACATTTGGGGCTGAAAGCCCGTTCTCTCGGGCTTCTGTCATTTAGCTCGTGTAAAATATAACCTGTTAAAAGATAAGCATGCTCATAAAGAAAGCTTTTCATTCAAAAATGAAACTGTAATCATGTATAAAATCAATTCCTAATGTTTTATTTAACTAAGCAAATCTATATTTACAAATATGATCAAGCATCACCAGGCAATTGAGGAAAAACAACAGAAAAGTCTAAATGATCAATGTAAACAATAGAAAAATGATCCCAAGAATAAACATAAATAAGGTACTAAAAATAATGTCAGAACAACAATAAGGAAAATTTAAATAGAATTCTCAGAGAAATTTTAAAATTGTACAGTCAGAGAAAAAATCAAGATATGAATAGAAGGAAGGCAGAAAAGAAAAGAGACAGAGACGTGTGGTAGACATGTTATAGGCACAAGATATTTCTGTCATTCTCCACTGGGCCTGCAGGACATTCCATCAGGTGTGTTTCCCACCCACTAATGGCAGGCATGGCATTTTGTGACCTGCTTTGGGCAATAGAATGTGAAAGAACTAACACAGCAAACATAAGTAGCTTGAATAGATATTGCATGAATCCACTATTGTTCTCCTGCTGCCATGAAAACAGCTGGTCCCAGATACCTGGCTGTATCTTCGTCCAGGGTTCCACAGGGAAGAAGACACAGAGACAGAGACATAGCCAGTATGTTAACACTGGCCAAAAACAAACCCCCGTTGTGGTCAGCCACTAGAATTTTAGGGCTATTTGTTACTACACTATTAAATAGAGAAAGTGTGCCAACATAAACATTTCAATAAAAATTGAGAGAAAAAGTCAAGCAAATCACCCAGAAAATAGAGCCAAAGATGAACATAAAATGCATGAGAAAAAGGCTAGGAGTCACGGAAAATCAATTCAGAATGCCACTACCACCCAATAGGGTACCAGAACGAAGCATCAGAGGAAGTAAAGGAACAGGGGGATGATGGAAAAAAAGAGCATTGCTAAGGCTGGAGAAAGATACAAATTTTCAGAAAATAATCAAATGCAGCAAGGAGGATATTTTAAAAGTACACATTTTCATAAAATTTTAAGGGAAAATTGAGGAACAAAGGAAAAAAAAACAGAAAAATTATGGAAAGCAAAAATAAGAAAAAAACAGCTTTTTAAAACTTGTTCTTCTTTTCCAAGTGAGAAGAGGAGTGATAGAGAGACAGACTCCTGCATGAGCCCCTACCAGAATCTACTTGGCAACCTCAGTCTGGAGCCAATAATTTGCCTACCCCTGGCTATGCTTGCAACCGAGCTATTTTTAGCACCTGAGGTGGAGGCTCCATGGAGCCATCCTCAGTGACTGGCAATGTGCTTGAATCAATGGAGCCATGGCTATGGGAGATGAATAAAGAGAGAGAGAGAGAGAGAGGGGGGGAGAAGGGAGTTGGGGAGGGATGGGGAAGCAGAGAGTCGCTTCTTCTGAGTGCCCTCACCAGAAATCAAACTGGGAACTCTGCATGCCGGGCCAACCCTCTATCACTGAGCCAACCAGCTGGGTCAAAAAAAAATTTTTTAAAGGTTTTTAATATTAGATGCTAGAAGGTAATGAGCTAATTTTTCAAGTTTTTAAGGAAATCTATTTTTAACACAGAATTCCATGCCAAAACAAACAGAAATAAAACATAGAGAAACAATACGGAAAAAAAATGGTGAGACATGGGATCCTAGATATAATAAATCTATATCTAAAAGTATAATAAAAAGAATTTGGAATATGACAATTGTAAAGCAGACTTTGATATATTTTAGCACAGGCTAAACCATTTAACAAATTGGATGACTAAATACCTGACAGCTATTAATGACATGAGAAAAATGTTTTTTTTTTGTTTTGGGGGATTTTTTTTTGTGATTCTTTCAACAAGAAAATGAAAGACAATTAGAAGTACTAGAGAAAACCACTGTGCAAGAAAGCATGGTCTAAATATAAGTTATAAAATCGTATGCTTTGGGAAAAGTATTGGGATATAATAAGAATAATACCCTCATTTTGATACTTAAAATATACTGCTAGCATAGTATTAGTTACCTAATGATGTTTTGTTATCTATGGATCCATTCAAACTACCTTGTTCTAAAGTGAATATTTTATTTTATTTATTCATTTTTAGAGAGGAGAGAGAGAGACAGGGAGGGAGATAGAGGAGAGAGAGACAGAGAGAGAGAAGGGGGGAGGAGCTGGAAGCATCAACTCCCATATGTGCCTTGACCAGGCAAGCCCAGGGTTACGAACCGGCGACCTCAGCATTTCCAAGTCGACGCTTTATCTGCTGCGCCACCACAGATCAGGCTAAAGTGAATATTTAATAAAACTTTATAACTGTTTCTTGTATGTATATATTTTTCTTCTAAAATTATCATAAAATAGTTTAAACAAATCAAAGTTTAAAACAATTATATACACTTCTATATCCATTCTTTAACTTAAAAGACATTTCTAATAGAATTTAGGCCTTCTATGTACAAGCCTTTCCAACCTCCTCCTTCTTTGCCACATTCCCAGGAGAAACTAATCCCATTATTTAGTATAGCTGTTTTTTCAATCTTTTAAAATATGTCACCTGTATATAATTCTGTAAATAATATACCATAAACAGGTTTTAAACTCCATATAAATTATTTCATGCTCTAGTATCAATGTGTACCCTATTTTCTATTCGATATTGTTTTAAGAGTTAAGTATGTGGATATTTATAGAAGAGATTCAGTCCTTTTAGTAGCTGCATAGTTTCTGGTATTTAAAATGACAAATTATCTATATTCCTGTTGAGAGATATTATGATATTTCCAAACATTAGTCACACTATAATGACTACTTATGATTATAATTTCTTATGCACATGCATAAAAATTCCAATATGATGGTGCTTCTCAATCCAGTCAAATACAACACCTTCTTTTTATAGCAACTATTTTGTCACATACCATTATTCTCTTTTAAAAATATTCATAGATAACATAATTAAATCTAAACACATTTCTGGAAAAAATAAATAATCAAATAAAAAATAAAACTAAAATAAGTTAAAAATATGTATATTAATATGTAAATACTCAGGGACAGCTTAGAGATATAATAATGATGGGAGATATTTACTCCTAAATATGGAATCATCCTGAAAGAAACATGACATCATAAATAAACATTGTTTTAAGTTGTAAATATACATTGATACAGGATAGTAAATATAGATTGTAAATATGCTATAAATATATATCGATACAGGAATATTGCATTGATGACTTAAATACCATGAGCTATTTTACTATTGGTGGTAGTTTCAAATGGTGAGCAGCAGCATTGTAAATTTCCAAATAAAAGAAAATTTATGCTTGGGAAATCTAGGGTATATTAAATCACATAAAAATAACCATTCATTTTTTAATACAACATGAAGTCATTCAGGTTACTTTTAAAAGATATATTTCACCTAAGTAAGTGTGCAGAAGGACATTTGTGAGAAAACAAAGTCGTGAACAAAACAATGCTTTGTTGTGTAGGATTGTCCTGTGTATTTACGGTTGTTTAACTTTCTAGATCCTGCCCATTTCCAACAACTAGCACCCTCAAATCATCGTGGTTACCGCAATAATTTCCAAAACATTTAATATGTTGAGAACAACTTGGGCAACCTTCTTAGGAGAACTTAGAAGGAGGCACAGGGATTGCTATGTATCTAGGAAAAGAATTGCTACCTCATAGGCCATGCATCATTCAAATTTAACAATTAATGTTTCTTTTTTTTTTTTTTTTTTTTTTTTTTACAGAGACAGAGAGTGAGTCAGACAGAGGGATAGACAGGGACAGACAGACAGGAACGGAGAGAGATGGGAAGCATCAATCATTACTTTTTCATTGCGCATTGCAACACCTTAGTTGTTCATTGATTGCTTTCTCATATGTGCCTTGACCGTGGGCCTTCAGGAGACCGAGTAATCCCTTGCTGGAGCCAGTGACCTTGGGTTCAAGCTGGTGGGCTTTTGCTCAAACCAGATGAGCCCGCGCTCAAGCTGGTGACCTCGGGATCTCGAATCTGGGTCTTCCACATCCCAGTCCGATGCTCTATCCACTGCGCCACTGCCTGGTCAGGCAACAATTAATGTTTCTTTAGCGACGTTTTCCTAATTAACACATCAACTACCACTGAGTTTCCAATTCTCCACATCATATTTATGTGAGTAGAATTTTTTTTTTTTTTTTGCCGATCTGATGTGTCTGAAACAATATATACATGTTTTTAAATTGATATTTTCATGGTTGTCACATTGAACATTTATCTTAATATTGATAAGCCACTAAAGTATTTTTTATTTATTTGAATATTAAAACATGATTTGCAATAAAAAACTGTTAACAACATAGATGTTTACCCGTAGAGACAACTAAATAAATTATGACTATTATAAAATAGTATGCATTTATTAAAAAGAATAAGACAAGAACATATTGCCAAGATAGTGATGCTACAGAATAAAGAGCCAGTATGTTATGAAAACTATGACTCATTTAGGTACATATACATATACACTAATAAATATTACAGAAGTCTTGGAAGAACATATTCTACATGGAAGTAGTGCTGTCAATTGGCAAGAGAAGTCCAATTAGTTTGAAATAGCCTTGTAATCTTTTTTCTATATTCTCTTATTTGAAATATATAGATGATTTAATTAAGCATCACATTTGAAATTTAAAATAATAAGTAATTAGAATGAAGAGAAATTAGTATTTTTAATTCTATTAAATTTATTGGGTGATATCAGTTAATAAGATATTATATGTTTCAAGTGTACAGTTTTATATATATCTTATGTGTGTTACACGTGTGTTCATAACCCAAAGTCAAGTTTCCGTCTTTTACCATACATTTGACCCTTTTACCCTCTTCCATCCTCCAGATCCCTTTCACTCTGGTAATCACCATAATGTTGTCTGTAACTAGGAGGTTTGTGTTAGCAACAGGAGGAGAGAAGGGGAGGCTTCAGCTTTCGGTCTAGTTGCTCTCTGTTCACAGTCTTATGCACATAAATGTTGGAAGTGAACTGTGTGACTGTCTAGCTGAATGGTAGACACAGGATAAGAAACAGATGTAAGAAACACCTCTGTAATGGGTGCAATATATAGATGTTTACTAAAGTCACAATTATTCAGTATCAGAGATTCAAATAAAGAAACATAATGTTATAAATATCTAAAAAAAACTTTTTTTTTTCTTTTACAGAGACAAAGAGTCAGAGAGAAGGACAGACAGGGACGGAAAGAGATGAGAAGCATCAATCACCAGTGTTTGTTGTGTCACTTCAGCTATTCATCAATTGCTCTCTCATATGTGCCCTGACCGTGTGGGGCTACAGCAGACCGAGTAACTCCTTGCTCAAGCCAGCGACCTTGGGTCCAAGCTGGTGAGCTTTTTGCTAAAACCATATGAGCCCGCACTCAAGCTGGTGACCTCGGGGTCTCAAATCTGGGTCCTCCTCATCCCAGTCCAACTTTCCATTCACTGCACCACCGCCTGGTCAGGCCAGAGAAAAACTTTTATAAATAGCTATAAATAATAAAATATTATAAAATATTTCTTATTAGAACCTCTCTCATTTATCCAAGTAAAATCATTAGCTGTTCGATGTTCTTGCATGCTGCCACTATTGTATTTGTTCATCTTAAACCCTCCAAACTTCAGAGGATACATTTACATACTAAATATGTGTTTTTACTGATAGAAATATATTCCATTATATAAGAAAAAAAAGAATAGCAGAGTATTATTATTTATTTCCATAATCATTACTATTGTGTTGTTGGCATCTGTCTTCAATGGACCACTTATATGATCATCTTGTCCAAGAACACATGCCTATTGAGATGACACAGCATATTTAAAGCCAATTAGCTGGGCTGCAAAATCATATTCCCGAGTCTTCCTCATCGTGCACCTGGGCACATTTTACCTTTTTGTAATCAATAGTTTCAGAAACTAATAGCAGGTAGTAAATGTGTGTATAGTAAATATCTCCTTTTCTAAGAAGTTTCAGGAGGGATGTGTACTATTTAATAATGGACCATATTTAATAATTAATATTTAATAATATATTAAATATACTTCTACTAGTTTGTCAGTGTAATTATTAGATTGTCTGTGGGTGGGAGGATATATCTCTTTTCTTTGATTTTGAAGTAAAATGAAAGGAATGAATTTTTCTCTCCAGTGTCCCTCCTCACGGGCATCCCATTTGTAAATCGCACTGACAGTAATGTTGATAATAATTATAAAAATATTTACAAAGCATCTGTTACCTCTCAGCCACTATTTATAAACATGCTATGTATTGGCACATTTAAAGCTCTCCAGAAACTACAATAATGTAGGTATTATTATTTTCATCTTACAGGTAAAAAAATAGACACACAGTGAAACTATGTAATTTAAGTCCCAGGTCACATGGCTAGTCAATTGTAGAGTAAGAATTCAAAACCAGGTAATATGATCTAGTCTTCTTTCTTAACTGCTGAACTACAATGCTCATAACTAAAACCAGTGAGTGCAACAATATGCTATACTTCTATATTACCAAGAGTATTATGTACTTTTTATGAGGCTGTTCTTTGTTTTCCTTTCCCTGGTGGGTTCCCCAATGGCTCATTATCACTGCCTCCAAGAATTTCTTTAACAATAGTCAGCTAGGGATTTATCCATGCAGTAGGAAGACTGCTAGTCTGTGAGAGTTTCTGAACAGCGGAAGTAGAAAAGGCAGTGTGTATAATTTGCATTTCTGGATGGGATTTTGTGGACATTCTAGATGAGAAAATTGATGAAAATGTTGTAGCTTTTTCTATCACTCAAAAGGACACCTGCTCAATTTTTCTGCCCTGCTCCCCAGCCCCTCAAAAGAAAACGTGTTATAAAAAGCTCATCTTGGCTAAACATGAGCCAGTTCTGTGTCAACATTTCCCTTACAACATTTTCAGGAAAACATTCCACTTAAATCCTTATCTCTGGTAGTATTGTGTACGAGTCAGCCAATGATGACAGCCTGCACTTCGGGTAACACTCATATAGTACAACTATTATTTTTTTAGAGTTGATATTATAGTCTATTCTCTCCACTCACAACTTCAAGCAGAAAAATTTCTGTGGAAACAAGAGAAATTAATTATGATATGTTAGATTATATTTAACGTTCACTAATATTGGCGAAAGTTATACTTTATCAGAAACTAATTTTATTTTATAGCAGTGGGAGAGCTCAGAGAAAAATGTGTTGTTTTTTTTTATGACAAAGTCCATTATTATAAAGCAACAAATATAGGGAATTATTAACAGTAGATGTGAATATGTTAGCAGCAGAGTTTGATCTTGGATCTTGAGTTTGGCTAAGAAGGAATTCAGAGCCCAGGACCCTAACACCAGAAGTTTATTTAGAAAATCATGCTAGAAGTAGTGAGCTAGCTGGGTTGCAGGGACTCAAGACATAATATACAGAAGCAAAAGAAGGACTTGGAGCTTAGGAGAAAGAAAGGAAAGGAATGTACCTCAGAAAGAAGGCACAGGTGTGCTCTAGAAAGAGAGAGAGGGAGAGAAAGAGAAAATGTATACTAGGTTCCCATCTTAAGAGTTTTTATCTGTTTTCCAAAGTCAGGTACTTTAGGGGAGATCTCATGAGGAGATCTCTTTCCAAGTGTGTCATTTCCAGGTGAAGGTCTCTACTGATTGGTCAGTGCAAGGGTAGGGGGTCATTAGTCATTGCATCTGGTCCTGATGTCAGTCATTTTGTTGTTTCATCTGGTTTTATTGCTCTTCTGGGCCTGGAGCTGAAATACAACTGAAGCCTAGGTATCATCTCTAGTTCGACAAAACTCTGTCTCTGGCTGTGTTGCTAAGAGTATTTGATGGCAATCAGAACCTTAGTGTCCTGAGTGCTTAATGCACAAGGGAATGGTTGTGCAAAGGCTTGTATGGGAATTATATTAGCCTATTTTCTGACCTCTTGTTCCTCCTCTAAGAGGGTTGAAATTGCATGACTAGCAATATGAAAGGTCAAGGGGTCTAACCTGTTTGACTAGCAACATGTTAGAGGAGGAAAGGTCACACTGAGGATAAGGTTCTAGCCTATATTACTTTTCTCTAGTTTTGACCATTGCTAGGCACCCTGGATTTTCCACACTGGTGACGTTCTGTACCTGCAATATTATTCCTTTTCTGCTCATGCCTGTCTAAATGTCTACTCTATCAAATACACACCTATATTTACTTCTTCTTTTCCTATAAGATTATCATTTTCCTCTTGAACTGAGCTGTCAAATAAAGAATATTTTCATTGAAATACAGTGAGTCTTGTAGGCTTTTCTCTCCTAGTAGAATTGCTACCTTAACTTATTTTAAAATTTTCTTAATGAACCCATCTTTTCGAACCAGGAATCTTAAAAAAATAAGTTGGGTTAAACTCAAGATATACAACAGATGGCAACTGATTTGCTCCACATGGAATCACTTTGTGTTGCACTACAGATATCACACTCATTCACAAAGACTCAGACAGTTGCCAATGCCATGTACAAGCCATTTGTTTAGTGAAGGTGGGAATTCAGTATGTCTATACAAAGTGTTACTGGCTTTAATTTAAAGACTAAAAGAATAAAGGGAACATTCTGTTCAGTTGTTTAACAGTACTGCTTTTGGGTCAACTATGAGAGGTCCATGGGGTTCACCAGCTCTTGAAACAATTTAAGTTTAACTGACACAGAATAACTGTTGCAGTGTCCAATGACATGATGAAGTTGTTCCAATCACTTTAGATGCTAGAATATAATTTAGGGGAATGTGTCATTCACTTGGTTTGAAACAAATAATAATCCCACATTCATCGATGTGTTCAATAGTAGTAATTCATCAATTTTGAAGGTATGATAATGGGCTACAGCAGAAGTGTTAAATTGGGTTTCTCTCCTTTCTAATGCAATAAAAAACATTCAGATTTCAAGTTTTTAATAATCTTTTTTATTATAAAAAATAAGTAAAGAATACAGTAATATTTTAAACACATAAGGAGTTATATTTATAGCAACATTCTTCATCTAAATAAAAAATGGGGGTAGAGAACATGGTTCAGTCATACCTTATCACATTCAAAGCTAGTTATTTTTTTCAAAGAATCTCAGGTTTATTATTTTAAAACTGATGTTATCACTATAATTATGATAATGCCACAGATGGCTAGACATAGAGATGATTTGCAGATTATAATTTGTAAAACCCTTTCCCGGATTTCACTGTAATTTTCTAATGTAGGAATATCCATGTCACCTCTTATTTAATATCTGTTCCTCCACTGACCCGAAAACAACTTCTGTGCCAGACTTCTTCATATCAATTAAGAATATATGTCATCTTGCCCTGGCCCATTGGCTCAACAGTAGAGTGTCAGCCCAGCATGTGGAAGTCCTGGGTTCAATTCCCGGTCAGGGCACACAGGAGAAGTGACCATCTGCTTCCCCCCATCTTTGCTTCTTCCCCCCCTCATCTCTTTCTTTCTTTCTTCTCCTCCGACACCCATTGCTTAAATGGTTCAAGCAAAGTTGGCTCCGGGCACTGAGGATGGCTTCATGGCCTCATTTCCGGAACTAAAATAGCTCTGTTGCCAGGCAACAGAGCAGTGGTCCAGACAGGCAGAGCATTGCCTGGTAGGGGGCTTGCCAGGTGGATCCTGGCCAGCCCAGGTGCATGCGGGAGTCTGTCTCTCCCTCCCGCTTCTCACTTATGTAATAAAAAAAAAGGATGTATATCATCATCTATTTACTTGTGCCTTCCTCCTTTCCTTTATCCCTAGATACAGTTAACTGGTGATTTTAGAGTCTCCGTTTCTATTGTCCATTGACCATATTCCTTTCTCCCTTTCCTCTTTCTGTATCTCTTATTTTTTATTCTAAAAGAAAACAATCCAAAAATTCAAATTGTGTTTCTCTAATTTAGCTCTGTAGGTATAAATTTTATTTATTTGTTTATTTATTTTTTTACAGAGACAGAGAGTG
Source organism: Saccopteryx leptura (assembly GCF_036850995.1). Classification (NCBI taxonomy): domain Eukaryota; kingdom Metazoa; phylum Chordata; class Mammalia; order Chiroptera; family Emballonuridae; genus Saccopteryx; species Saccopteryx leptura. Next base: position 23,268,588 of record NC_089505.1, on the reverse strand, counting down.
AGTCAGAGAGAGGGATAGACAGGGACAGACAGACCGGAATGGTGAGAGATGAGAAGCATCAATCATTAGTTTTTCATTGCACATTGCAACACCTTAGTTGTTCATTGATTGCTTTCTCATATGTGCCTTGACCGTGGGCCTTCAGTAGACTGAGTAACCCCTTGCTGGAGCCAGCGACCTTGGATTCAAGCTGGTGGGCTTTTTGCTCTAACCAGATGAGCCCTCGCTCAAGCTGGCGACCTCGGGGTCTCGAACCTGGGTCCTCTGCATCCCAGTCCGATGCTCTATCCACTGCGCCACCACCTGGTCAGGCAACTGTAGGTATAACGATGGAACTAGAGTTAGAAAGTAACATGAGCTTTGCAGTAGTTCAAGCAAAATGTAGTAAGTAAGCAGCATGGGAAAATGAAAAGGAAGAGAGAATTCTCCAAAAGTAGAATAAGCAGGTTGGGTAGCTTGATTTGGAGTCTGCAAGGAAAGGAATAATGTATATATTAATAATGATATCTAGGTATAGCAATTACATCAACAACAGCCCAAAGCAAGGCTGTGCTGTGTATACAGCATCATGTTTGCTTTCAATAACTTAGAATTGCTCAGAAAGTAGCCAGATCTTAAATCACAATGGAAATGACCGACACTTCTAAGTATTTTGACTTATACATCTTCCAAGTTATCCAAAGTTCTTCACCAAAACAGGTATGTGGTTTCTATTTATTTGGCAAAGTAGAAAAACATTTCACTTTAAAATTCTTACAAATTATCTTCTGAACTTTATTCTAACAATCTTTTTAGTTTGTTCTGTAAGATAAAAATCTTTTTTTTAAGTCATTTTGAAATGAAATACTGAAAACTTGATATCTTAAAAGTGACTTGCCAATATTAATTACAGAACTAGATCTCTATTCAGATTTTGGGAGACAATTTATAATTTGATAACACCAAAATAATTACTTTCCAGTAAATCTGCAAGCCTGTGATCTCTTCCTTTGATCCTTTTATAAGGCGCTTTTATTTTCCCTTTCCTTTGAATTTCTTATTTTTCTTTTTTACTACTCAACTCTCTTTTACTCAAAAGTCAGGGTTATTTAAGAACCTATGCAAGAATATAAAGAAGCTGTTTAAAGTAATACTCTGTGGTCCCCAGTACAAGAACAAGGAGTAAAATTATGAGGTTATTAAAGATTAGGGCAAGAAATCCTTAATTTTCTGAATATTATACCTCAGACCTCAATTATATAACCCTACCTGTTTTTATCAAACACATAGATTTTGAAGAAATTAAAATTGCTATCAAATGAGAGACAAGTTAGAGTAATATAGCTGAATGCATACATTAGTGTGCCTGACTACACTATGCAATGTTATCCTGCAACATCTGAGAACTAATCTCAAGCTAAAAAAAAAAAAAAGAGAAAATATCACTCTGTCTTTTAAGAGTTGAACAATCACCCAGTATTGGGGACTGAAACCATAGATATAGAGCAAGCGATGACAAGTTGGAGCATGGTGCTTATATTACCACCATTGCCTAATTCCAAGTAAGACAGAGTTGGGGACTGTGAGAGATCTCAACCTTGCTCAATGTAGAATGGATCCCTGGCTCTTATTACCCCAGCTAGTAGAAGAGAGAAGAGAAAGAGATGTCATAACATGCATCCTGCTTTCTTAACACATAGTGATTTCACCCATTTCAAATGTGAACCAAATAGTAATGTCATATAATCAAACAGAGTAGTACCCTTCCTACCCTGGAGAAAACAGTTGCCTGTGGGAGGAAGAGTAAGAAGCCTCAGTGAAGATCTTCTGACTTATATCCTTCTCTCTTATTAATTCTCACCAGAACCAGCTCATATACTTTATCAAACTACCTGCTGAAAATACAGCAGGACTTCAAATAACGGTATTTTGCTCAATATCATTTCATTAATAACAACGAGATAGGGGAGCCTAAATCTTGTTGATGTCAGTTAGCCCATGGTACAATTTGTTACTGTACTTGTTTTGCTTAAATTAGCAGAACTTATCAACACTGTGGTTAACTGAGAACTTACTTACATATCCAAGTGAGTTATAAAAATTAAAAGGAAATCTGAAGGAATATATTGTTTATGGAGTTGAATGTGTCAGTTATATTAATATTGAACATATAAAAGGCTAATTAATACTAAACCTTAAGAGACAGAAGAGATTATGCTTTTGTTGTTTCCTCAATTTTTACACTGTTTAAATCAAGGTCCTAATTTAGGGGAAAATAACACAAATCAATGGCCTTAATTTACCTAATTATTTTTCTTTCTTCCAATGGGTTTGCTTCAAATTTTCTTGTTCTTGATAGAAATTTAGGTGTCACCTCTGATGAGTAACAGGGAAAGAATTTAAAACTTTTGAAATAACTTTGAGCAACTAGATATTTCAGAACTGTGACGTAGTTGGTGGTGCTCAATCACAATGTTAAAAAAGAAATCGTATGACTAATAGAAACAGTTCCTCTGGCCCCTTTTCTTACTGTTTATTGGAGTTTATGGATTATTACCACATGGGGTAAATTAGAGAGAAATTACAGAAGCCATTTAATATTGGGGTCTATAAGATATTTGTAAAGGTTTCTTTTTTTTATACCTTTTAAACAAGACCAATCTTACATCAATATTTTCTTTCACTACTCATGATGCCAATAAAACTCCTGATATTTATAGATAAATTAATAGTGACAAAATAGTTTTTTAAAAAAACTACTAGGAAAATAGTAAAATGCCTCTATCCAAAGAGCTTTTAATGGCAACACCACTAGCAACAAAGCAAACAAAAACCAAATATTTCTTTTATGAAAGGAATGTTTGTTAACATCATTCCAGTTTTCAATACGATAAAATAAGGATCACTTGTTTAACATTTCATTTTATATGCCTAAAATAAACCCAGTTTTTATGGGCATTATTTTGTCACTGTAGATAATTGGTATTAACAAAAGAGAATACAAATATACAAGATTTAGTAAATATATATTTTTCTTCTTCCCAATTTATTAATCATGGATGAGTCTTCATTGATTCAACTTTCCATCTGTAAAACTAGACCTATTGTTAAATATATCTACATATTTTATAAAAGCTTTAGAAAAATAAATCTTTTATTGAAACATAGAAATGCTACTTATGCATTATATAAATATGTTAAAACAAAACTACTCATTTTTACTCTTTTTTAGTTCCTTAGCACAAATAGTATGTAATTGTATATTCCCAAATACAAGGAAGCTTAAAAAAAAGGAGTAGAATTGGTTTTACTGATTTGTGACCATTGTTAATTACCTTTGATGATCACACATCATTACAGCAATTTATTTATTTGTTTGTTTGTTTACTTTTGCAGTGTTTTATACAATCTTTGAAGAGAAAATATGTTAATATGCTGTCAATTGTTTAGTTTCAACAAATCGATACAATATTTAATGTATTAGTTCTTAAGCTTTACTCTTTTAGTTAATTTTGTTATCTTTGAAAATGAAAGAATATGCTCTCTTATCCAAAAATGATAAAGTCTAATAAAAGTACAAATTTTTCTATTTGGACAGAACTTTTTGACAAAATAATGGTTTTGTTGCAAAGTAATAAGTGTAACACACAGCGTTACTCATTCTCTTTTTTACTTATTGTTCTAGTGTTGAATTACGTGGCTTAATTTTTTTTCTCATTTCCTTTATAACTTTTTAAATTATATTCCTTACAAACATCGTCACTTTGAAAATAGTATTCAAATTATTAGCTCCTAAGTAATACTTAGGTCATATACCAGAAGATATCCTTGATAGAAAAAAAAAGTTTTCTAAATAAAACTCTTGAAAGACAAAGAATAAAGCATAATTCTTGGAGAAACACTAAGCTCTATGAGAAGACAAACTTGCTGCATTCCCTCATTTCCATTTAGACAACATTTCTTTTTTATTTGGTTGTGACAGATGAAATTTTTGAGTGGTCTTCTTTAACAAGTATGATAGATTGCTCAAAAGATAGATTATTTCAAAGAACTAAAACTATTTGCAGATATAATTATTTACCTAGAAAACATTAAATATTATACAATAAAGATTAAATATAAAAAGGAATTTACAAAGGACACAGCATAAAAAATAAATATAGAGTCAAATGTAACTATATTTGCAGCCTCACACAATTGAAAACAAAATGTGAAAAATTAATATAGACTAATATTAAAAATAAGTTATTGAAGAAATCTTTAAGATGTAGAAAATTCTAACTGAAAACTAAAAAGCATAACTGAAAGAATATAAAAGCTTATGTAAATAGAGAAATATGCCATATTTATTGATTAGAAGACTTAATATTACTGAGATGTCAACACAATATATTTTAAATGCAGTCTCAATTAAAATTTTAACTCACTTTTAATTGACACATTTATTTCAAAAGTTACATAAAATTCTAAACATCTAGAATAACTGAAACAATTTTTATAAAAAAATGCATTTGAAGTTGACTTCTCAAACACCTACAGCAATCACCCACTGTGGTATCAAAATAAGAAGAAACAAATAGATCAATAGAATAAAACAGAGTTGACAAATAGACTAATACTTAAAAATATTGATTTAACTCATACTTTAAAATATCAATTTATTTTCAACAAAACTTCTAAGATAGTTTAATAAGAAAAATGCTTTTTAACAAAATTTCCTATAATAACTAGATATATGCATTTAGAAAATAAACTTTATGGCTCAATATTAAAAAACTATAAAGTTTTATATAAAAATGTAGGAGAAAAATCTTTAAGTGATTGGGGTAGGCAAAGATTTTTTAGACAACACAGACACACACACACACACACATATAAACACTAATGATAAAAGAAATAATGATAAATTGGACTGCATTAAAATTTAAAATATCTACTTACTACTAAGAAAATAAATCATTCACAATATATATAAACATTAAAAAGAAACTATTTCCAGAATATCTAAAAAAACTGCAACTAAACAATAATAAAAAAGAAAATACCGAAGTTGATAAAATAAATAATTGATAAGGTAGACTTTATTAAAATTAAAACTCCTGCTCTGTGAAAGACAATGTCAAGAGAATGAAATGACATGTCACAGAGTGAGATAATATATTTGCAAAACATCCATTTGATGAAGGGCTGTTTTCCAAAATAACAAAGAACTATTAAAACCCAACAATAAGGACATTAATTCTACTAAAAAATAGATCAAAGACTTTAACAGACATCTCAACAACCAGATAAACAAATAGCAAATAAACATATGAAAAAGTTCTTCATATCATATTTCATTAAGGAAATCTACATTAAAACAGTAAGGTACTATTATATACCTTTTAAAAAATTAAGAATAGTGATGACATCAAACAATGATAAGGATGTGAAATAGCAGAACTTCACATCTTTGTCATTGCAGGTGGAAATGCAAAATGGCACAACCACTTTGGATGATAGTCCAGTGGTTTCCTACAAAACTAAACATGCTTTTACCATATGATCCAGCAATCATTCTTCTTGGTACTTTATCTAAAAGAGTTGAAAACTTATGTCCAGACAAAAACCTGCACATGGATATTTATAGTAGTGTCATTCATAATCGCTAAATTTGGAAGCAATAAATATCTACTTCAGTAGATGAATAATAAACTATGAAACATTTAAAAAATGATATATTTTTCAGAGCTAAAAAGAAATGAGTTATCAAGCTATGAAAATTCATAGAGGAACATTAAATATATATTACCAAGTGAAAAAAGCCAACTAGAAAAGCCTATATTCATTATGATTACAACTATATGACCTTCTGGAAAAGGCAAAACTATAGAAACGATAAAAAGATTAGTGGTTGCCAAGAGTTTGGATAGAGAATTTCTAGGGCAATGAAAATACTCTATGTAATACTGTAGAGCTGGATACATGCCATTATACATTTGTTAAAACCCACACTATGTACATCAGCAAGAGTGAACCATGATGGCAACTATGGACTCTTGGTGATTATAATGTGTCAGTGTTCATCAATTTAACAAATATACCATTCTGGTGAGTGATGTAGATACTTCGAAAGGGTATGCATGTGTGGTGTCAGAAGATAAAAATGTCAGTATTTGTCAATTTTACTAAAATCTAAAATTGCTTTTAAAAGATGAGTACATATATGGGTATTGAGTGGAAAGAGTCATAAAGGAACTTTAAGAAAGATGAAAATTTTATAAATATTCATGATGCAATAGAACTTATTGAATTGTACATTTAAGATTCAGGTAAATATCTGCATATAGTTTTGTCCTCAAATAAATGGTTAAAATATAAAGTAAACTAGAAGCAGAAAAACATTGTTTTAATTCTAACAAGTGAAATTTAAGGGTCCTGAAAGGAATTGTAGACATAATCTTATTTACAGTCTCTCATTCAAATTCTTTTTATTTGCTTGTTTGTTTAGTATAAGTAGAAAAGCTCATCTTTGGATCACAGCTGTGTGTGTAGACCATTAAACATATTTGAACCTGATATCATAATAGGAACAGAAGTTAGGAAGGTGTCAAAAGAGTCTCAAATGATCTCTGTCACATTTTGACCATTCGTTTTTTTTTTAACAAATGAGAAAACTTTTTTAGTTCAAATCCCAAACGGCCATAGAAAATTTGAGCCAACGAGGTTCTAGAATTCCACTTGTCATTACAGAGAAAGCAATGAACTTAGATGATTTTATGAAAGAATGTTCATTTTTCACCTAAGGTCACTTAATTTAGAACAAGACATAGCAGGGCACAACAATCCTGAATGAAGGGAAATGATATCAACAGATTGCTTTGAGTAAATGCAGACAAAGATTAAACCAGAGGAAAGAAATGAAGAACAATCATTAAAGAAGAGAACTTTGGCTTAAAGAATTATTGCCAAAATTTGGCTGTTGGTGACAGAAAGTAGCACCTATATTGCACTAAGCCTACTGAACATTGCACATGAATTCATGTGTAGTATGTTGAAGATTTCATAACTTTCATCAATCTAGGTTCCTGAAGGACAAAGCAGAAGAGAGCTTCCCACAAACATTTCCATGCTCCCAATGATACTGGGAGCATAACAATTGTAGACAATAAATAAACTTGTGGTATTCCTGAAGCAAATATTGGAGATTCTTTTTTACAGTATTTCTCCAAAAAAGAAAAAGGAAGTCATGGGAAGCCAGAAAAGGTGGAGTCAGAGAAAAAAAAATTATAAAACAATCAAGAAAAGACCAGAAAGAGAAGCATGTCTACAAAGCAACTTGACTGGGATTCAAACAGGAAGAAAGAAGTTTCTAGAAGTGTGGCCTTCTAGAACAAAAGGTATTTGATATAATGAAATGAGTAATAACTGAAAACTGTGAATGTATGATACCTGCATATTCTAACTACAAAGAAAAAACAAAATTGTTTAGTAAAACCATGGTTCAATTCAAAGCAAGCTAAAAAAGGTTGAGGGTTTGTCAGAGAAGTCTTCTCCAAGGGGATATTACTTTACATATGACCTGAATAACCATAGAGATTTCAGGGCTGAGTATTTCAGGCATAGCTTATGGCAAATGTTGTAAACACTAGTGTAGTAATAAGCCTACTATGAAATTACTGCCATAAAAAGGAAGTAAGTTTATAAAATGTTAAGGCTTGTGAGGATAGAAGACTGTAAATATGGGCTTAGAGTGGCATAAAATGACATAAAAATGTAGGATACAATAGTCAGATTATGAAGTTTGCAGAGCATGGTGGGAATTTGATTTTTATTCCCTGTGTACTGAACAACCCTTTGAAAGGTTTAAAAGGGAGTGAATATGTTTTTTACATGGCAAATTTTCAGTAACTAATAACTAAATGAGATACTTTATTGATATCCTTGTAATTCTTGCTGTCAATCAGACTCCAAATATTAGTCATTTTTAATGCTATTTTGCCCCACATCTAGTGAGTCACCAAGCTAACTCTAAAAATAATTTCAACCCTCCTTTTCTCAATTCTAACTGTTATTTTACTGGATGAGGTCTGAATTCTCTTCTTTCTAGGTTGTTATATAAACCTTTGGTTTACACTCAGTCTCTTTCTTACTCAATTTGTTCTCTTAATGTAAAAGTCTCTTTTTAAAATCTCTGCCATTCTCAAAAAATATTGACTACCCATGCTATATTTCAGCAATTTTCAACTGGTGTGCTGTGTCACAGGCCCACTGGTGTACCAATAATTTTTAAAACATGGCAATACCTTACTCTTTAGTCAGAGGCACTGACTTCTTTACTCTTAAATATTAAATTTAAAAACTGACAGTATCTAGCCCTGGCCAGGTTGCTAAATGGGTAGAATGTCATCCCAGTAAGCCAATGTCACAGTTTCAATCCCCAATTAGGGCTCATACATACTGAAGCAGTAACCAAAGAATGACAACTAAATGGAACAACTAAGTAGAACTATGAGTTGATGCTTCTCTCTCTCTCTCTCAAATTAGTGGGAAAAAATTTTTAATCATAAATAAAATATGATAATATAGAACACAACAATAGCTGTCTGAAATGAATGAATCAAAATTACAGCTATTTTTTTTTGACTCATTAAATAAAATGTTTTGATCGCGCTCAAATATTGGCCTGGGATCGTGGTCAAATTGTGATGTGTTGTTCTGTAGGAGAGAAATAAGTTTATAAACTAAGCAAGCAAAATTTACATGAAGACAGATTTCAGATCAATATTAGTACTATATTTTATTACAAATATATTTTAAAATACATTTTAAGGAAGTGGAATTACTTAAAACTGGAAGAGATTGTCTCCTGACACAGGACAATTTAAGTATTATCGAGTGACACTGTATGGGATATTATAAAAAGTCAGCCAAATTGCTTTAGAAAAAAAGATGAACTACTAAATTAATTGGATTGTTTTCTAATTAAATGTTTCTGTAATTATTAAACAAATCTAAAAATTCAAATATCCATTCTAGATAAGAAAATAATAAACAAAGCCCTTCATAATGTTATCAACATGAAATATTTTTATTTTCAATACTGTATTCTTCTTGATTATTTAATTCAAACAAAAATAAAAAATAAATCATCAGAATTCACAAGAAAGCTGTGATGGGTGTGATAACATATTATCTACAGTCTTTGAGCTCTTTGAAGATAAACTATTGAATAATGTCACTACATTATTATTATAGTTAGAATATAACTATAGGTTTAGCATCTTGTCAAGATGATACAACTTTCAAAAGAGTATAAAGTGAGACATTCATATGTACATTTTTTATTTAATTTATTGTGTTTACATAGATTCTAGTGTTGCCCTGAATGCATCCCCCCTCACCTGTATTCCCCTCAACATCTCCCTTGTCCCCCTCCCCATAGCGCCCTCCCCCCCTTCCCTTCAGGTTTATCCCATCCTATCATCCCCTTTCCCTCTGTCCTCTTTTCCTCTGGTCCCTTTGATCCTTCCTCTGTCTCAATTCTGTTTCTCAGTTCACATGTTCCTTGGATTCCTCAAATGAATGAGGTCATATGATATTTTTCTTTCTCTGCCTGACTTATTTCATTTAACATAATAGTTTCCAGGTCCATCCATGTTGTTGCAAAAGGTAATATTTTCTACTTTTTCATGGCCCCATAGTATTCCATTATATATATGTACCACTGCTTTTTAATCCACTCCTCCACTGATGGACACTTGGGTTGTTTCCATATCTTCACTATTGTGAACAATGTTGCCATAAACATAGGGGTGCATTTCATTTTTTGAATCAGTGATATGGTGTTCTTGGAGAATATTCCTAAAAGTGGGATGGCTGGGTCAATAAACAGTTTCATTTTTAATTTTTTGAGGAATCTCCATATTGTTTTCCACAGTGGCTGCACCAGTCTGCACTCCCAATAGCACTGCAGGAGGGTTCCCTTTTCTCCACATCCTTACCAGCACCTATCATGTGTTATTGTGTTGATGAGTGCCATTCTGACTGGTGTGACATGGTATTTCATTGTAGTTTTAATTTGCATTTCTCTAATGATTACTGATGTTGAACATTTTCCCACCTGTCTGTTGGCCATCTGTATGTCCTCTTGGAGAAGTGTCTATTCACTTTTTATGCCCATTTTTGATTGGATTGTTTGTCTTCCTGGTGTTGAGTTTTACAAGTTCTTTATAAATTTTAGTTACTAATCCCTTATCAGATGTATTGTCGAATATGTTCTCCCATTGTGTGGTTTGTCTTTTTATTCAGTTCATATTGTCTTTAGCTGTGCAAAAGCTTTTTAGTTTGATATAGTCTCATTTGTTTATCCTGCCTTTTATTTCATTTGTCTGTGGAGATAAATCAGCTAATATATTGCTCCGAGAGATGTTGGTGAGCTTACTGCCTATGTTTTCTTCTATGCTTTTGGTTTCATGACTTATATTTAAGTCCTTTATCCATTTTGAGTTTATTTCTGTGAATGGTGTAAGTTGATGGTCTAGTTTCATTTTTTTGCAGGTAGCTGTCTAATTTTCCGAATGCCATTTGTTAAAAAGACTGTCTTTACTCCATTGTAAGCTCTTACCTCCTTTGTCAAATATCAATTGTCCATAAAGGTGTGGGTTTATTTCTGGGTTCTCTGTTCAGTTCCATTCATCTATATGCCTGTTCTTAAGCCAGTACCAGGCTGTTTTGAGTACAGTTGCCCTGTAGTATAACTTGATATCAGGAAGTGTGATACCTCTCACTTTAATTCTTCTTTTTCAAGATTGCTGAGGCTATTTGTGTTCTTTTTTGGTTCCATAAAAAATTTTAGAATATGTGTTCTATATCTTTGATATGTACTTATTTAAAGGAAGCAAGATTCTTCCATTTATTTATTTATTTATTTATTTATTTATTTATTTATTTATTTAGAGAAAGGAAGATAGAGAGACAGAATCCCACATGTGCTCCGACTAGGATCCACCTGGCAAGCCCACTAGGAGGAAATACTGTGCCCATCTGGGACATTGCTCTGCAGCTCAGTAACTGAGCTCCTCTTATCGCCTGAGGCAGAGGCCATGGTGTCATCCTTAGCACCCGGGGCCAACTCACTTCAATTGAACTATGGCTGCAAAGGGGAAAGAGAGAGAAAGAGGAGCAAGAGGTGCAGGGGTGGAGAAGCAGATGAGCACTTCTCCTTTGTGCCCTGACTAGGAATCAAAACTAAGACTCCCACATGCCAGGCCAACAGTCTACCATTGAGCCAACCAGCCAGGGAAAGATTCAAATGATTAAATAAATGATATATATTATATTTTATTACATGCACACGTTTCATGGAAATACATAAAAATAATTAGATAAATTAATTTAAATTTTGTTGCCCTTTGTTTTATGGGAAAGTGTGTTTAATTATTTCTCATGGTCTTAATAGAAATAAATTGCATAATTGACTTAGGTTTAGATCAATAGTGGTATTTAAACTAGATATTTTTATAACATTTATTCTAAAAGTAACAATTGGTTTGGTCATAATGATAAGACCTTAATTATTGAGCTCATTAAATATCATACAGAAAAAAAAACAATAAAATCTTTACATTTTTGCATTGTGTCCTTTAAAGCAATGTGACATTTTCCAAGGGTGGAAGCCTCTAATATAGTTGCATATGGTTAATCCTAAAAAATAAACAACTGCTTAATTACCGCAAGGCACAGAATCTACAGCACAATATAAAACATCAAACTGGGAAAAGTAATTAGTCTCTAGGTATAATTAATCTACTAAGAATTGAGCCAAACTGTAGTTGTATCATTTCTTATGATTCTGGAGACAATTTTAATTATATTGAAATTTTATGATTTTAACTTGTATATCTGGCTTTATAAGTCATATCTTCATATTAATGTTGTACTTGGAAAAAACACAGGACAAATAAGAAAGTCTATACTCAGACTTTCAAATCACTGCAAAATTTCAGAATTGTTTATACTGTTTTACAAATCAGAATGACATAGGAGCCATAGAGTGATAGGTAGGCTTATCATAAAGTAGGTATGGCTTATTTTTACTGCATTTTCATTTAAAAATATGTATTAAGCACAGATTTACTTAATACCAATATAGAGCAATAGACACAAGTTAAAACTTTTCACAATAAGCTCTAAAGAAAAGAGAGTATTATTAGCAGTAGAAATGGATCATTTCATCAAACATTTATTCATCAAATGATTGTTTCAATAAATGATCAATTCAATCAATAATTTGTCACTACTTTTACCTAATTTGATAAAGAAATGTTTTTTTAAGAATTTATAAATTTGCCTGACCAGGTTGTGGTGCAGTGGATAGAGCATCAAACTGGGATGCAGAGGACCCAGGTTCGAGACCCTGAGTCACCAGCTTGAGCGCAGGCTTATCTTGTTTGAGCAAAGCTCACCAGCTTGGACTCAAGGTCGCTGGCTCGAGCAAGAGGTTACTTGGTCTGCTAAAGGCCCACAGTCAAGGCACATATGAGAAAGCAATCAATGAACAACTAAGGTGTCGCATGTAAAACTAATGATTGATGCTTCTCATCTCTCTCCGTTCCTGTCTGTCTGTTCCTATTTATTCCTCACTCTTACTCTCTCTCTGTCTCTGAAAAAAAAAAAAAAAAAAAAAAGAATTTTAGACCAGTTTATATTTTAATAGCTTTTGTAGGTTCCTGGAAAAGTTTTCAGTTTGTCTTCTTACTGGCAGTTTAAGAAATGTTCAATTTGTCAAAGCTAAGGGCAATAAATATTTGGTATTCATAAAAACCTATTTTTTTACCAGTAGGATAAATTAAGCATCAATTTGTAGAGGTTTCAGTTTTTGCTAATCTATTTTGAATCATATACAGTATAATTTTCTGTTTTTCTGAGCCATGTACCATGATCTGACTACTTTCTCCAATTCTTCAAATAATATGTCAATCTTAATATTTCATATATACTATTCAGAAGTGATAATTCACTGCATGTGGTTTATTTCTTTTCTTTTTTTTTATTTAGCAACATTTTTAAATGGTGTGAAGAGCATGCAGCTTAGGAGCCGACAGGCTGGACTTAAGTCCTGGCTATGTAACTTGCCAACGGTATGATTTTTCAGGGTAGTCCTAAGTATCAATTACTACATAGGGAAATGGGGATAGAAATACTCATTTCTTCATACCTTTCTCAGAACTCATATTTATGCTATAGGTAAAGGGCAAAGCACAGTGTTTGGCAAAGTGTGTGCATATACTTCATAAATAAGAGCTATTAATCATTATTTAAAGTCATATCTTCCAGGATATAAATGGGAATGTATATTTTAACTAGTTTACTGTTTGGTATAAGTAAGTAGAGAATTCCATCTTGCAGAAGTCTGTCCTTGATATTATATTATTGCAATAATCGTGAGTGAAAGGTCATAAAATACTTATTCTTATGCTCGTTCATTTATTTTTTTTCATTTTCTTTTTTTAAAATTAATTTTAATGGGGTGACATTAATCCATCGGGGTACATAGGTTCAGAGAAAACATCTCCAGGTTATTTTGTCATTTGATTATGTTGCATACCCATCACCCAAAGACATATAGTCTTCTATCACCTTCTATCTGGTTTTCTTTGTGCCCCTCCTATCCTCTGACCCCTTCCCTTCCCCTCTCACCCCCTGTAACCCCCACACTCTCATCCATGTCCCTGAGTCTCATTTTTATGTCCCTTTCCCCCAAAGCCATCTAGGCCGATATATTATTTCTTATATATGAACTATATTTTAAATTAAAAAAAAATCTAAATAATGCTTTCCTTCACTATTTTGCATGTATAGCTAGTGTTTATGAAATCTGAGGTTCAAATTATGTTGTTAATTTAGTCAATATAATAATTCTCTCTAGGAAATTCACATGGAGTAAATGGCAGGAGAGATATAGAAAAACAATAAAAAATGTAAATAAACACAGGTCATACTCCTTTCCCAACTTGGAAGATAAAATATAAAATTACATTGCTTCTCCTTGTGTTAATGTAAAAAGTAACATCAAATCAAATCAAATTGGCATTACTGATGAGGGTATTTATTGGATGTATTATATAAAGTCTTGGTTTATTTTTCCATCTTTCTGTTCTGCCCTGCATATGTTAGCTTTATTCTAATTTTGTTGTTATTTTCTTTCCTTATTACAAACTACAATAGTTACCAAAGACTTCTTGAGCTATATTGTCTACATTGGTGTTGGTAAAATGAGAGAGAGAGATGTATGTCTTTCACAAACTTCAAATAAAAATCCTGAAATACATTCTAATGGGTCAAACTCAAATTATGTGTTTGACTCTTCATTAACCACTATGATGAGGAGGATGCCAGACGTTGATTAACCTCCTAAGCCAATACAGAAGTACGTACTTTTGGAATATGAACTAAACCTCATAGTAATTGTTCACGTATAATGAGTGACACTGGGAATGAAACAAAATGTCCTCCATACTTTCCAAATCACTTCTAGTTCAATATATATCTATTTAAAACTATAGTGGGATTTAGAGAACATTACAAACATTCTAATATTCAACTAGAAAATATTCCTAAATTCAAATGCTTTTAAAATCCAAATAGTGGGCCTAAATAACAAAAATAAAATAAAAGTGTATTTACAATATACAAAGATTAGATAAACTTCTAACTAGTGTTCCTACTCAGGACACTTATGGGAGTAAAAGGAGGCACCACCAAGTGCAACTCTTCCAGGCAAGAGTTGAAACCCAAACCACCCCATATTTTAATAATTGGCAGGGACTAAGAGGCTGTCCTCTTGTGAAAGGACAATAATATGTGCATTGAAATATGGAAAATAATCTCTATATCATTGGATCTTCTAATAGTTTAGGACAAAGAAATAATACAATTTTTACTAAAATGTTGATTTTAAAATTTAATAAAATATCTAGAAATGTGTGTTTGTCTTATAACCTCTGTTCTAGGAGGTAAATTTAAGTAAAAATAGATTTTTATCTTAAG
Source organism: Saccopteryx leptura (assembly GCF_036850995.1). Lineage (NCBI taxonomy): Eukaryota > Metazoa > Chordata > Mammalia > Chiroptera > Emballonuridae > Saccopteryx > Saccopteryx leptura. The sequence goes on along the minus strand of NC_089505.1, from coordinate 23,253,579 downwards.
AAAAAGACCAAAAATGAGTTAATATATTGCTAAATATTAATAACACAAGTGAAAACTGAAGTAAATAAAGCAAGATGGTACTGATGTAAGAATAAGGTGATATTTCCACAGATTAGGATACACAAATCAAAAACAGAGTCAACTTTGAGGAAGCATTCAGTACCTACAGTAATAAGTCATTTCTCAAATGCATTTCTTCTGGTCCATCTCCATTACCCTCTGTTTCAGCTACCATAGTCTCTCACCCAGATTACTGATAAAGTCCATGAGTTGTGCTTTTTATCTATCTATGCTCCTTTTCAACCTAGTCTGTAAACTATGGCTAGAGTTTTAAAAGGGAGCAGATCTGAACTTATTATTCCTTTCTTAAAACATATCAATAACTTCTCATTGTTTTAGAACAAAGACAAAATTTCATAATGTCTGTAAGGTGATTCACAGCCTGGTCTTGACCAGTTTTTACATTACAATTTGCCCATGCTCCATCTCACCAGTTTATGGAATTTTTTTTTAATCTGATAAATTTGATACTTAATACTCATATAAGCTTGAGAAATTGAATATTGTTATATACAAGTCTTAAGTTCAAAAAATGTGCTAATTTAGAGTTTTAAACTAGAGAGTCATCAGCATTTTTCTTTTATTTTTAAGTATCTACTAATAATTACTTTGTTGTTTTTTTCTATAGGCCTTTTCCATTTATTTTCTCATAATGAATTTTTGTTAGATTCTTTTTATTGTTGTTCATTTTATATGCTTATAGCAATGAGACTGAATTACATAGTTTACATAGGCACACAACTATAGGAGAAAGGAAGTCAATTGTCTGATGTCTGTGGCATCCAGCACTTAAAGGTTGAAAATGGAAAGGAGAAGAAGTAAAGGAGAATGATAAGCATTTGCCAGCCAAGCAGGTAGAAAACCAGAATGTGCCTTTTCCTGGATAAGAAGTAAGGAAGGTAAAGAGGGCCAGCCAGTACATACACATCAAGAGGAAAGTACAAAGTTATGGAGATTATAAAGTAGCAGGGCTACCATGTTCAGAAGGAAAATTATGGTCTATATAGAAAACTCAATAGAATCTAAAATCTTTATAATTTATGAGATAATTTACAACTTTGATAAGTATACTATCAATATATAAAAATCAATATTTTTTCTATCTCAAAGTCAGAAGCATGCACAAGTAAGCTTTGTACTATTACCTCAACTTCTTATGTCTTAAACTATTTCACAATAAAAAGTTATACAGAAATTTCATGCTCTTCTGACTATGCATTTTATCATGCAATAGAGATCTAACCAATTATTCTAGAAACCATCTTTTTCTTTTAAAAGAGTCTGAGGATCTTTTCACAAAAACACATTTAAACACTATCTACATCAGTAAATAGTATAGTGGTACAGCAGTCTTTAGCCACCTAAGGCTTTTTTGAATTACTACAAACAGAAAGATATTATCAGAGTGACTTTGCCTCCCAAAGGAACTCAAACTCACACACACACACTCACAGCAGGAATAGACTTAAAGCTCCTGGGCTTTCAAGAACTCTAATGTGGTGAGAGAGAACCCCAGCAAGAGGGAGGTAGAGAGGATATAGATGGAGCTTTGCTCAAACACATCACTGGTGTGGTTCTGTTCTCTCATTAAGCTGTATTTGGCTTAATATAATTGTTAGAGATTATTAATAATGGTAAATCTATGCAAACTAAGAGGCATCTCTATCTGAAAAAGCCCTAATAAAATCTAAACTCCCTGTCTATGTTGATTTGCATTCATTGGGAACTCTGATCTCCTCTCTCTTCATTAACTGTTGTTTTGTCTTCAGAAAAAACCATGAATAGAAAACATTTAATTAGTATTTCACCTTAAGTAAATAGATTGAATAAGAATCCAATTACTATTTAGATAATAGAAAGTCTAATTATCCACCAAGCACACAACAGAAAATCTTCAGTATTTCCCTTTCCATAACTGAAGCAGGAGGCACATGGCAGATCAGCATCTCAGGAGTGTCTGTTCTAATCCCTCTCTTGCCATTGATTTATTGCTAAAAGCAAAAACAAATAATCAGGTGATTAAGGGATTTGGCAAATATACTTGAAGCTGGTTCTGCTTTGGATGAGTGGAGTACATTTGGGAACACTCTAGAAAACATGTTTACTTCTACATAGGCTAATATATGTTTATTTTGTGAGGAAGAGAAAGAGAAGAAGCCAACAGTAAAAGTATTCCACTGAACCTGAAAGTGTGTGTATGTGCATGTGTGTGTGTGTGTGTGTGTGTGTGTGTGTGTGTGTATGTGTGTATTCAACCAGGGCAGAATCAGTCTTAAGAAAAGAAATATGAACATGATGATTCTTTAAACTTTGAACATTATAAAAGTGAAAGTTAAAAATATGGGAATTTCCAGTTAAAGATGTGGAACATGAGTGCTTCCACTCCATTCACTAACAACCCCCGCCTCCACTTATGAATAAGTTTGACTGGTTTTCCCATAATGTTTCCCAGAGAGTAGAACAACTGGTGGGCTGCTATGGCAAACTTACACGTGCCAGTAGAAGCAAAAGTTGAAACCTCAATCTTCAAAGGCAAGTGACTAACTGTGGGACTGCCATGAAGAATAAGGCTATTCTCGTTCTCCGCAATAAGAAAAGCACACTTCTGAGGATAGAGAGATACTTTCAGGATACCTCCCATGACCTTATTTATCATTTATCTGGAATGGAGAGAGACCTTCTCACAGTAAAATTTAAAGATATAAGAAACATTGAGAATTAACATTTCTCACAACATAGTTGCTATGGGTTAACTAGCAGCTACATTTTTCATATTTTAGAATTGTTATCATAATCTTTTAGTTTCCATGTGCACTGATTGCATTTAAGAAGCAGTGAGAGAATAAAGTTTTAATGCTGTCTCATGTGGTTTCCTCTCTTTGTGCATCAGTTCTTTTCCAGTAAAGCAGGAGTAGCAAGGGCACCTCATAGAATTAGATGGGATGAGTATATGTGTTATAAGGAATAATAATATCCCATCATTAGCAGTCATGATTCTAAACAAAGGTCCAGTTTGCTCAATAACAGAGACTTCATTGATTTTGTGAAGTCCAACAAAACAAAAGAGTGAGAGAAATCCAAATATTACTTAGATGGGGAGTTCTCACTAACACTTGGTATGAGTCCCAGCCTCTATCCCAGTATTTTCTAATGGCTTTGTAATTCTGCCCTCCTCTCCTGCCACCATATCCCCTAACCAGAAAGAGAAAAGTAGAAAAGGAAGTTTGGAGAGTTATTTTTTCTTTTGGATGGCATATGCCATTCTTTGGCACTCATGATTCCCAACTGCAGACTTCCTGTGGCCAGGCACCCTTGGTAAATACTAGGTAGGAGAATTAGTGTTATTTACCTTTTTTTCTGTGAGGCCATTTGGTCACAATCACCAGTCCCAGAGAAAAATGCTTCCTGACTCCAACTATCAGTTGAGTAGATAAGGATCATTATTGAAAAAGAGTGCTCTGAGGCTGAAATAGAATAAGGGGAAAACCAAGTGCTGAGCCCTGTTTTAACTAAATTTCGGTTTGAATATGAGCCAATGCATAATACTAAAATCTTAATAACAATAAGTAATTATTATATTTTAACTGTATTAAGGTAATACCTGCATATTTCTATCTCAGTGACAGCCACTCAGCAAGGGCTTCCTGGACCATTATTATATTAGCAGCCTCACCCCATCCCATCACTGATTTTTCTTCACATTTTTTCTATTCCCCCCTACAATTCTAAGTTCTTTGAGGGAAGAGGTTTATTTATTTATTTATTTATTTATTTATTTACTGCTATATTCAGAGCACCTAGTAATGCCTGGTAGACACTTAGTCAATCAATATTTATTGACTAATTGTCTGAACTATCCCCCTCATTAAATATGTCACTTGTAGAGTCTACCTCGTAAATTTTCTCCAGTCTCTGCCTACTGTTCTTACCTTACAACTGACTCACATCTTGCCTGAATGACTGCCACATCATCTCCAGTCCTAGTTTTCTAAAATCCATATTCAAAACTGCTGCTGGTCACCCAAGTCTTTTAAAAGATCCCTGTGACCTTTACGATTATTTTCTAATTCTTTAGCAAAGACACACAAGCTCTTCTTGATCTGGAACTTGGGTGATTCTAGTCTCAGCTCTCACTATCCCTTCCCATATGCACTATGCTCTAACCATCCCTAACTAGTCACATGCTCTGCCTGGAATGATTCTCTTTCTCTGTCCCCAAACTCTTTTCCTTTCTGTTACTCATACTAGTCATCTCTGAGGAAGTCTGTTTCCCATTGTTCTAGACTTTGGACTATATGCTTTCTTCTGCACTTTACAGGGCACTGTATGTATCATTATACTTACTGGACTTGTCTATCTCCAACACTGTAGTTTTGCACCCAGCACACTATTTGGTATAGAGTAGTCAAGAAATGGTTATTGAAAGGAATTTGCCTGAGCAGGCGGTGGCGCATTGGATAGAGTGTCGGACTGGAATGCGGAGGACCCAGTTTCAAGATCCTGAGGTCGCCAGCTTCAGTGGGGGATCATCTGGTTTGAGCAAAGCTCACCAGTTTGGACCCAAGGTCGCTGGCTTGAACAAGGGGTTACTCGGTCTGCTGTAGCCTCCCAGTCAAGCCACATATGAGAAAGCAATCAATGTACAACTAAAGTGCCATAACTAAAAACTGATGATTGATGCTTTTCATCTCTCTCTGTTCCTGTCTGTCCCTCTCTCTGACTCGCTCTGTCTCTGTAAAAAAATAAAAATTAAAAAAAAGAAAAGAAAATTCATCAATATATCTCTTTTATCCAAGTTTTCACCCAAAACTGCTTTACCTTTATGCTTCTACACCATGACAGCAGAGTTGCTAAGGACCTTTGGAGAAAAATTACACAATAAGTACATTGGTACCATTTTAAATTAATGGTCTTTAACTTCATCGGTGCATTCAATACCCAGTAATCCTTTTATAAATCCTTAATCACCTCCAGCTCCCATTTCTCTCAGTGACCATAAAAAAAAAGCAATTAATACAAAAAATAGCATTTACAGTGCAAAAAAAAAAAAAAAAGCCCTCCCCCTACTCTATTTTACACATCTAACAGTTTGAACTGCATCCTGCCAAATTATTTCTGAGAATATACAAATGGATTTATATCATTTTTGTCCTCCAAACAAATGAAATTAAATGCTTCTTACCATTCCATCACTAACTTCTTCAAGAATATCTTTGAAGGTACAATGCTAAATGCAATAAGTTAGAAAGAGGAAGATAAATACCACATGATGTCACTTATATGAGGAATCTTAAAAAAAAAACAAAAAAAAAACAAAACAAGCAAATTCATAAATACAGAGAACAGATTGGTGGTTACCATAAGGTAACGGTGTTAGGGGGAAGTTCGGCAAAAGGATTGAAGAAGGTCATTTGCGTGGAAATGGTTAGAAACTACTTTTGGGGGTGATCAAGTTGTAGTATATGTAGGTGTTGAATTATAACATTGTACATCTGAAATTATACAATGAATAAAATCTTTCCATATTAGCACATATAGATATAATAATAATTATTATTATTATTATTATTATACTAGGTCCTGGCCAGTTGGCTCAGCCGTAGGGCGTCGGCCAGGCATGTGGAGGTCCCGGGTTCATTTCATTCCTGACCAGGGCACACAGGAGAAGCACCCATCTGCTTCTCCACCCTTCCCCCTCTCCTTTCTCTTTATCTCTCTTCCCCTCCCGCAGCCAAAGTTCCACTGGAGCAAAGTTGGTCCTGGGCACCAATGGCTCCATGGCCTCTGCCTCTGGAGCTAGAATGGCTCCTGTTGCAATGTGCCCCAGATGGGCAGAGCATCATCCCCTAGTAAGCTTACCAGGTGTATCCAGTTGGGCACATGCAGGAGTCTGTCTGCATCTCCCCCGCCCCTTGCTTCTCACTTAGGAAAAATACAAAAAAAAAATTTTTTTAAATAATTATACTATAAGGTGATTGGCTTTATGCCAGAGCTTAGGGGTAATAGTGTTCAATGAGTGGTATTTATTGTCATGTGTTTGTGCATGTGTGTTTATGAAATGCTTTTCTATATCTACAAAAAGTAATGTAAAATTTTTGTTGCTTATTTTTGATTCCAGTTATGAGCATCATGAATTTTCTTCGTGTCCTATTAGCCACAGTTCTCTAGATTGCAAAAATGAAGATGCAAATAATACCTGTTACTCACTAGGTCTGATAGGAAAGATTTTTAATGGTAATTATCTATTTATATTTTTCACTTTTTCTGCTAATTATGTTTTTTAAAAATTATCATTTTATTAATTAAAGTTTCATAATTTAATATAATGAGTGGTAATATTTTAAAACAACTTGTAAAAACATTCAATTATTTTGATTAATTACATCATTAGAAAATTAGGAATTTGGACTCTGAAGGCTTACGTAGAGTAACCAATGTTCATCTAAGAGAAGCTGACCATAATTGAAAATGAAATACTACAAATATTAAGTTCTGGATTAAACCTGTCATCAAAGGTCAATAATAAATGTTTGCTCTTTTAAAGGATCAGCTGAATAAAAACATCATATATCAATCACTATGTGCTATCATACATCACTACAACCACTGGAGTTTTCCTGCTAGAATTGGCAATAGTTTCGTTACTAAAAAAATTTATTCATTTAAATATAATTCTCAACTTTTAGTAACCTACTTTCACCAATTTACAACAAATAAAAACATAATATCAATTAGAGAACTATGTTGAAGAATCATGTTCTTCACTTACAGTTATAATAACAGTATAAAATAAGTGAAATTACTATTTTTGTAGGCAAATAAGTATTTAATTGTGTATACTATGGATAAACAGAACTCAATATTTTCTAACATGTTACTGTTTTATGAATATAGTCTATGGATTTTGTCCTAAATAACTATTTAGCTTGAAAACAGTTGATGAAAAAAACATACAATCAAATATGTACAATATAGTAGTTTATAATAAATGACTTTCAAAATATTGCAAAATTGTCCATTCCAATGAAGAATAGGGCATTTATCAACCAGTAATGCTTTAAATATGAGCAAATTGGTTCGAAGAGAGTAAACAATGTGTTTTTTTATTTAGTGCTAGCCTTAGAGACCTTGATTTTTAAGTTTCACAGTTGTCTTAAATATTTTATTTACATCATCTGCAAAAAAATATTTAGCAGGCACAAAGGAAAAAAATTAAAAAAGTAAAAAAAAAATAAAAACAAAATGTAACCCTCAATTCTTTCACATGCCTATCTTAGTAGAAATGCTTGAGTATAAAACAGTGTAGATGCTCTCAGGTTATCCATTGGACACATTTATCACATAAAATCCCATCGTCCTTTATTTCCAGGAATGACAATATAAATGCTTAGCCAATCGCTACCATCTTATCAATTCATGACTCTCACTACAGAACTAACATGAATTTATGAATTTATCTTATTCTGCTTTGACAAGCAATGCATAAAGCTTACACATTTCCTCATTTGTTGTCTAACTGTTTGAGCTATTATAACGGTGGGTGGTTTATAAACAGAAATTTCCTGCTCACAGTTTCGGAGGCTGGGAAGTTCAAGAGCAAGGTCCTGAAAATTTAGGAGTCTAATGACAGTAAGCTTCATGGTTCACAGTTGTCTTTTTGTCGTAACCTCACATGGTGGAAGAGCAAAGGAGCTCTCTCAGAATCTCTTTTATAAGGGTGCTAATCCCAGTTATGAGAGCTCTATCCTCATGCCCTAATCATGTCTCAAATCCCCAGCTAAAAGTACAACCACACTGGATATCAGTATTCAACATAGGAATTTTAAGGAACCCAAATATTCAGACCACAGTAGATATGTTTTCTATGAAGTAGTCAATTTTGCATGTTATTGCAAACCTTTCAACTTAACAAAAGTGTAGGGATAAAAAGAAAGACTTTGCCATTTGGTACATACAATAAGCAAGGTAACCTGCTTGGAAATGAGGCTACGGAGAAAGGTAAATTTCAGCCATGTCTCCTAAGATCTTTTCACACTAGCGGGAAGACAGACACTTGAGCAATTCATCCATACAGCTCTCATGCGAATGCAGGACAGATGTAAGTTCAGGACAGAACTGTAAAGAAACCAGCAGGATTATTACCAACCCAAGCCTTATTGAGGGTGAAGAGTAAGACATCTCAGAGCTGGTCCTTGTGCAAAGTCATAAAAAATGCGTAAATATCTACAGGGAAATCTCTTTATCCCAGTCAGAAAAACTGACTTATCCCAAGTGTGAGATAAAAAGTAACATAGTACTGTCTAGAATTGCAGGAATTTTTTTGTGTATCTGGTTTATATCAGAGAATAGTGAAAAACTAAGCTGGAAAGGTAACACAAAGAGTTTTGATCGGATGGAGCACGTAGACTGATTCAGAGACACTGTAGAAGAATAATCTTTATGTGCTTTAGATAAGTCATTTCAGTGCCTGTAGATAATAAATTAACAAAGAAATATGAAGGGAAGATACAGAAGATCCTATAATGGAAATGGAAGAATAGCCAGAATGTGGCTCAAAATGCAAGAGTGAGAAGAAGAAATTAGGAAATGAAGAAGATAAAAAAGAAATAAACATTTTTTCAGAACTAAAACCCAAATCTGATTATGTTAGTAAGTACAGTTTCTTGATATCTAGTAAATCATGTCTAGAAAAAAATTCTATGTTTTGATACCTTTTGGAATAGACAACCTCTCACAAAAGGATTACAAGAACGCACAAAACCTTTCAAGATATTTAAGAACCTTATATATACTTGCTTTAAAATGAACTTTATTATTGTTTTTGGAATTCATATTAATTTATTTACTTATACCATTAAAATAACTTACATGGCCCTGGCCAGTTGGCTCAGTGGTAGAGCATCGGCCTGGTGTGCAGGAGTCCCGGGTTCGATTCCCGGCCAGGGCACACAGGAGAAGTGCCCATCTGCTTCTCCACTGCTCCCCCTCTCCTTCCTCTCTGTCTCTCTCTTCCCCTCCCACAGCCGAGGCTCCATTGGAGCAAAGTTGGCCCGGGCACTGAGGATGGCTCCATGGCCTCTGCCTCAGGTGCTAGAATGACTCAGATTGGCAGAGTATCGCCCCCTAGTGGGCATGCCGGGTGGATCCCGGTCAGGCGCCTGCAGGAGTCTGTCTGACTGCCTCCCCGTTTCCAACTTCAGAAAAATACACACAAAAAAATAAATAAAAAATAATAACTTACATGAAGTGGTATTTCAGCCTGACCAGGCGGTGGCACAGTGGATAGAGCATCAGACTGGGATGTAGAAGACACAGATTTGAGACCCCGAGGTCACCAGCTTGAGTTTGGGCTCACCTGGTTTGAGCAAGGCTCACCAGCTTGAGCCCAAGGTCGCTGGCTCGAGCAAGGGGTCACTCAGTCTGCTGTAGCCCCCCTCCCCCGGGTCAAGGCACATATGAGAAATCAATCAATGAACAACTAAGAAGCCGTAATGAAGAATTGATGTTTCTCATCTCTCTCCCTTCCTGCCTGTTTGTCCCTATCTGTCCCTCTCTCTTACTCTCTCTGTCTCTGCCACAAAATAAATAAGTAAATAAAAAAGTGTTATTTCTTTAAAATTATAATTCATTTCTCTAAAGCCAGGGTCAGAAAAATTTTTCTAGAAAGGGCCAGATATTAAGTATTTGCCTCTGCTGGACAAGAGGCAAAATAAAGCGCATTATATGAAACTTATATACAAGAAAAGATATACAATTTTCCCAAATACTAAATTTTTAAAATTCAAAATTTTATTTCTAGATGCAAATATTTGAGTTTCACATTATTTTCACTTTTCACTATTACTCTTTAAAAAAAATTTTTAACCATGGCCCTGGCCGGTTGGCTCAGTGGTAGAGCATTGGCCTGGCGTGCAGAATTCCCGGGTTCAATTCCCAGCCAGGGCACACAGGAGAAGCGCCCATCTGCTTCTCCACCCCTCGCCCTCTCCTTCCTCTCTGTCTCTCTCTTCCCCTCCCACAGCGAGGCTCCATTGGAGCAAAGATGGCCCGGGTGCTGGGGATGGCTCCTTGGCCTCTGCCCCAGGCGCTAGAGTGGCTCTGGTCGAGGCAGAGCGACGCCCCAGAGGGGCAGAGCATCACCCCCTGGTGGGCAGAGCGTCGCCCCCTGGTGGGCATGCCAGGTGGATCCCGGTCGGGCGCATGCGGGAGTCTGTCTGACTGTCTCTCCCTGTTTCCAGCTTCAGAAAAATACAAAAAAAAAAATTTTTTTTAACCATTTAGGCATATAAAAACCATTCTTTGCTCACAGCTATACAGAGGCAGTGGGCTGGATGTGGTCCACAGGCTGTAGTTTGCTTACCTCTGCTCTAAAGCAAAGTCAATCATTCCCTTTGACATGACCTACTATTCAAGAGAAACAAAGACTTTAAAAGTGAAAGGTTAACAACTGCAAAAAGAATTGCATGAGCAAAGAACATTTTTAAGAGCAAATATACACTGTGTTCCATTTGAAAAACTGAAACTATTAATGGGAATGAGAAGGCAATTCAATAAAGAAAAAGAACCCTTACTTGAAAGCAGATTTGCTTAATCTTTAATTCATTATTGTTTGGAAAAATATGTAGTGAGAGAAAGCCAGCAAACCAGAATAAATTTCTCAAAGTGCAATGAGATGTCAGTAAAACTCTTGTCAAAGAAAGGCCTGTAAAAAATCGTCAAAGAATCTTTTGAATTTTGTAACTCTCATAATATATTTTATTAATTATAACTTTTAGACTGTGATTGCAAAGAAGAAAAATTCAAATAAGATACATTATGGTAAAGCATATGGCATTCAATTGAATGTCATTAGTTACTGTTACCTTGCTTAAGCTTGTTATATACCACCTTAGCACTTTATAATGGACGACCATAGAAATTACTATTGCTTTAAAATGAATACTGTTTTGTTTCATTTCCACAGTAGGTTGGGCTTTAAGGCTTTGGTTAATAAGACAATTGTTGTTAGACTATTTTTAATGTTAAAATGTAGACTTTATTTTTATTAGTTCTATTTACAAATATTAAACTTCTAGGACAAAATACACAAAACTGTAAAGACTGTACAAACCTGAATTTATGTATTTCATTTTCCTCCAAATGAGCATATTATCAGTTCATTATTCACATTTAATGAACTCAAAAAATATAAGAGTTTAAGTGAAGCAAACACTAATTCAAATTAGTACATTTGCAATCAGTTCACTTCAAAAGTTTTTCTCTGCTTTCAAAATAAATATGCTCTATGGGTGTTGTTTATCAGCTTTCTAAATTAATTCTTATCATGCAGAGAAATATCAAGTAAATCAAGTTTATTAAATAATCAAAGAAGAGACATATTTGGCTTAACTCAAGCAGCAATGAGTTATCTAACAACATACTCTCCTTAGTACCTTTCAAGGAAGTTACCAAAAGCCAGCTTCTCCCTTAACATCAAATCTATTGTAAGGGATATACGTCGATCATATCTAAATATAACAGAATCCTAGATCTTACATCATATCTTAACGATAGCATGTTCTATTATTTTTTCCCAATTAGATGTCACATACACTTAAAACTATAAAAGTACAAAGCTTTAAAAAATAAAAATTATTTAATGAAATGTTATGAAATACCAGAATAAGTATACCATCAATAAAAATATTCACTTTCTTAAAATTAGTAAATAGTTAGCATTAAGTTAACATTTACCACATGCTAGCCACGTGTTAGACACCTTATATTCAAAATCTTCTTTACTCCCCATAACCATAACAAGTAGGTAGTACTACCTCAATTTATACCAGTTAAATTTCAATAACAGCAACAAACAAAAATTTCTGGTCATTTACAGTTCTGTCTTCACCTCTTTAAGTTAATAATGTAAAAAAAAAATTACATCTTTGTGCATTTTGTTCTAAAACATAAACGTAATTCTTTTTAATACATTAGTTTCTTAAAATATGTAGAAACAAAATGTGGAGTTACAATACTAGTTTTTACATTAGTAATTGCTTTTAAAAAGTGTTAGTCTTTTAAATCAGGTGGAAAACAAAAAGTTAGGTGCTGACATCTTTATGTATTTGAGTGAGTTAGAGTTACTGTCTCGTGCACTTTTATTTCAATCTGAAGGACTCTCTTTAGGATTCCTTGAAGAGTCGGTCTCGTGTAAATGAACTTGCTCAACTATTGTTTTCTAGTAATATTTCCATTTGTCTTCACTTTTCAAGGTCAGATATAGACTTCTTAGAATTCTTAGTTGATTTTCTTTTCTTTTAGCACTTTGATTATATCAGCCTACTGCCTTCTGGCCCCCAAACATTTTGATAAGAAATCTGCTGATCTCTTTTTGAGGATTCTTTGTATGTGATGAATCACTTCTTTGTTGTTACTTTCTAGATTCTCTCTTTGTTATTGTCTTTCACAGTTTGATTATGTAGTCAGTCCTCACTTTCACTTACCATCAACAATAGATTCTGCCAAATGGTGTATAACAAAACCATTCTTACCAAAGGCTAACTAATATGCAAGAGCTATGAAAAATTTGGATCACTTGACAGTGTCCCATAGATACCTTAGGCTCTGTTCACTTTTCATAAAGTTGCTCACACTCAATAATTGTAATTTTCTTATCTCCAGATTTGATGATGCTCAAATCTGTCTCTAGTAAAAATTTTATTCTAGTTACTGTAATTTTCTGTTCTTGATTTTTTTAGTTTGTTTACATGCTTTCAATCTCTTTATTGATATTTCCATTTAGTTTATACATTATTTTCTTGACTTTCTTATACTTTCCTTTGATTCTTTGACCATCTTTATGATAACTGTTTTAAAGTCTTTTTCTAGTAGGTCTGTCATTTAGTCTTTCTCAGGAACAGTTTCCATTGGTTTAGTTGTATTCCTTTTAATGAGCCATATTTTCCTGTTTCTTTGTATGCCTTGTGAGTTTTTGGTTGAAAACTGTACATCTAAATTTAATTATGTGGTAACTCTGGTAATCATATTTTTCCCCTTCCCCAGGGTTGACTGCTTTTTGTTTTTTATTTCATGTTTTTGGTTCTTTTCTTTTTATTTATTGATTAATGTAGGCTGTGCCCATGCTGAGCATCAACCTGAAGTGCTAACTTAAGGTCTTTCTATGTCTTTTCTGAGACTGACACTTTCCCTGGTCAGAAAGAGTGACTTTTTATTTTCTCCTGTATATACTGTTGTTTTTACATATTTATTTGGTCTTTAATGTCTTTCTACCAAAAGAGAAAAAAGAAAAAAAAAGAATAAGGGTTTAAATCTCCTAGAGTTACTTCAATTGGAAGAGGATGGACTTATAACAATGAGCAGTTACTAAGTGGCTTCCCAACTCTTAAGTTTGTACCTCCCAAATTGAAATCAGCAATCAACAGTCAGAACACAGATCCTCAATATTTGGAGGACAGGGTCCTTATTGCCCATGATACATTCTTTAAAAAGTGTGAAAGCTGCTTCAAGAATACATGCACAGCTGCCTGCCTATGGCTGAGGATGTGGTATATGTAGCTGCTGCAAATGAGACCCAATAAAGACATTTTTAGTTGATTTTATAAACAACTCAAATTAATATAAAATAAAGGGGTAATTAAACTTTTAAGTTTAGAAAACAATTATTTTCAATTTCTGATGTTAGTTTTGATCATATTTTTTCAGACTTATTTTATATGTTTGTATTATTTTTTCTAAATAATATGGTTTTTAGTTTATGAATTCCATTAGAATTGAAACTATATATTTGTATAATATTAATATGGCAATATTATGCTATCGATTCTGCTTATGGTAAAATTTTAAGGCATATATTTAAAAGTTTATATGAAAGCATAAATTTAAAATTTCAAGTGTATTGTTATAAAATAAATATGAATAAGCTAACTGTATATTTGTGTGGACCATATATTTATTAACAAGTAAGACATTGTCATAATGCCATTAAATCCTAGAGACAAGAAAGGAAGCATTAAATGGCAAAATAATAAATTAACAAAGCATAAATCTGGCACTAAGTTTTGTTTATTATCAATAGATTATTATAAACCATTTGATAATAGACTATTGGTTATCTTTCAATTTCTTGATCAAAATAATATTATTAGTAAATAGAATTTTCTTTTCTTACACATCCTTTGATGCAACAAATAAGTAAAAAAATCAAGAATATCTTTAAAATAGAAATTAAAAATAATTTTGGAATTAAAATATGGATTTGTACTGCTTTTCTCAAAAAGACATGTCACATGATTAAGGGTTTGTCTTCATAGAAGGAGGAAATGTAATTATTAGAGTGTCATATCACTAAAGCACAGTAAGGATAAAGCAGTCTAGTAGAAATGTAAAACTCTCAAATATGTGGATTTTTAAATGAGGGATTAATGGTAGGGAAAGCTCTTAATGCGGATCCTAGACCACTGAATTATGGAATGTGGAAAACCACAATCTTATAGAGATGGCTACAATAAAAAATCCAATAGAAGCATCCAGAAAACATTTCATCAACAAATTGATGATGTAGGATATCTGTTTACCAATAAATAAAATTCCAAAGGCCAAGAAAAAGTAAATTGGAAGACTGTTTTACTTGCTGAGTGTCGACTAGTACATTTTTTAAAGATTTTATTTATTCATTTTTAGCAGAATGAGAAAGAGAGACAGAGAGAGAGAGAGAGAGAGAAGGGGGGAGGAGCAGGAAGCATCAACTCCCACATGTGCCTTGACCAGGCAAGCCCTTGGTTTTGAACCAGCAACCTCAGAGTTCCAGGTTGATGCTTTATCAACTGTGCCACCAAAGGTCAGGCTCAATTAATATTTTTAAATTAATTATTAAACACACCAATATATATTATCTAATTTAATTCTTTACTTTGAAGAAAGTACTATTATTTAAGCCCAATTTCAGAGATGAAATAACTGGATCTTGGAGATGTTATTAACTAACTCATCCAAGTTTACATAACTAGTACATACAAGAGCCGAAACTCATACATAACCAATGTGAATTCAAAGTCTGTCCCATAGAGTCTGTGCTATAATGCTCCAGAATGAGAGTATGAGATAATCAATACACTTTGGACTATTTGTGAATACCCTGTTTCTAGGAACCTATGATCATATAAACACTTTTAGCAACACCATCATGATATTAACACATATGGAGCATGCAATAAATCAAACATTCTTAAAGCTTTTTCTTCCACATATGCCATTGGTACATTTTTCTGAATTTGTATTTTTTAAGATCTAAACACAGAATTATACATTTATCCCTCTTTTAATTCGATCTCAAACATCATTCATGGCTCTCTTGGAAATTATTCTGTTATCAAATACATAGATATCTTTGGTAGGCAAATTTAAAAATAATATTTAACTTAACCTAGAGGTATGTGAGGTATGGATTATACAAATTTAGGAATGTAATATCACTGAAAGAAGAAGTATTGCAAAAAAAGATCACACCATAACTAATATAAGACTAAAAGGCAAGATTATTCTCTGAGTGAGGCTCTTTTTCATCACTCAGTATCTTCTAAGTCATCTATAAATGAAGAGAAATACTCCATTCTAGAAGATAAATGCCCAAGAGCAGGGCGACATTTTGTATGTGGGCTTGAATCTGAAGATATGTAAATGGGAAATAAGCAATGACAGAGAAATGGCTATTTCCTTAAAGCCAAAAATGGCAAAGGGTCTTTCTATGCCAATTGTTCATGGTAATATTAAAATTAAAGGTGAAGATACACATGTAGAGTCTGGAGAACATTTTATTAATTTGGGTTAAGGTGTGCAGAGAAATTGTGAGAATAGTCTCTGTACTGTGTGATTGACATAACCAGGATAGCCCTTGGCATTGTATTGTAAATGCAAAGGGGAGGAAAACATGGATCCCCAGACATTCCACCACACCTGTGAGGAAAGGGGTGAATGGCTAGCCAGGTGCAGGAAGAGAAAAGCCAAAATAAACCTTTTCTTATAACTATGAGCCATTTGCGGGCATTTGTCCCCACAGAAACTACCTCTCCTATGTAAATACGTGTAGTTAACACGTGTGATTCTAGACAGAGAGATAGCAGATGAACACTAGATAATATGGGAATGCCTCTTAATATGTCAAGAGACATCTTTCTACCATTGTGTTGACTTGTAAATTTTGTTTTCTCCAAAATAATGTATGGCTTGCAAATTGAACGTGGTCCTATCATGTTAAAGGACATATGACTATAACCAATAGTGGTAAGGGGTTCCTAATTACAATTTTTGCTTCTGTACTTCCCACTTACAAAACTATAAAAACCAAGTAGAACAAAGGGCCAGCGCACGCTTCCTCAGACCACTGTCGGAGTTTGCCGCTGCTTGGCCAAGCTAGACAATAAAGCTTTGGTGTGTAATTGACAGACTTTGTTCGTGTCCTCAATGTTTCAGGTCCCTCCAGATTAGGATTAACAGAGGTATAGGAGCTTCCATAATGTCCTAAGTTTTTTATTAGAATGTGTCTATTTTGAGCAAAATCTAATCATTTATTCCAGTGTTAAATTACGTATTTTTTGAACACTGGTAAATTAAACAAGATTCTATTAGGTTATATATTGCACTTGAATTTTCATGTCCTTTATACTCCACTGGTGAGTGTTTGGCCCTTTTGGCATCACCAAATAAATAAATGAGTAAATAAGTAAGTAAACAAATGAACAATTCTAATTTTATGTATAGTTTTCTTCATTCTTGTGACAAATATTTATTCCTCAATAATTTCTGTAAACTCACTGATCCATGTTTAGGAGACTCGGGTAATTTAAAAACAATTTGATGCTTTTTAAAGACTTATTAGCAACTGTCCTCTAGTCATTACTGAATATATTTCTAAAACCTCCCCTACTGATTAGAGTATTTCATTGCATCCAAAAAGAGCACTATGCCTGCTACTCAAAACAGAATGAAGCCACCAGGCACTATTGCTACTATTGCTATGGAATCCAAGCAAAAAGTCTTGAAAGATATTTGCCCAACCAGAAAACATGTGAAAATTATTTTGACTCTCTTCTTGCAGCAATATGCAAATTTGAAAAAGAAATGTAGTTATCTTTCATGTTATATTGATTGCTTTTGGCTTTCACTGACTCAAACAGAGTAGATCAATGTGGAATTTTACACTTTGTTAGAAACAGCTTCAGCAAAACATGTTATTATTAGCTTCATTTGCAATTATAATTTCAAAGGCACACTTTGCTGGAGCCAAGGAAAATAGAAACAATAAATGAGAGCTAGCTTGGCCATGGATTCAGGTGCCAGCAATTTATTCACCTCATTGGATTCAGGTCGTCTCTTTCTGTTTTGCAAATAATTCCATTTCCCTTGCTCACCCTTTATGAATGACCTAAATGATTGTTTTAAAGAAAATTCAAATTTGAAAAACATTTTTTTTCAACGACTAATATCTGGGTTCTGGGCTGTTCATCACTGTCAAATAATTGTTTGGATTTTTCTCATTTGTATTCTAACTCCTTCCATAAATATGTAATCACTTCTGTTATTCTGCATTATAATAGAGAGGAGCCTCCTAATTTCTTTGTGCCTGTGACCCTTGGTCAGTTGGTAATGAATAAATTTAGTGAAACTATATGACACCTCTATCAAACACTTTGGAATCAAGATGCAGGCTCTTTAGTTCATGGTATTATTCTTGCACCTCGCTCAGGGAAGAATCACTCAGCTGTATAAATTCTTCCAGGTCCAGTCTTGGTAAGTTGCACTCCCCACTGCTTTCCCCCAGGTTTTCTGTTGAATTTCTAGTTTACACTGGAAATTGCAGTTTACACAGGAGGCTAAACAAGAGCACAATGATGAAAGACCACCAGTCAGGCTCACCGTTCTTACTTCCAGGTTCTTCTGTGGGTTCCTCTTCAGTTATATACTTCTGATGGGTGAGCAAGCAACTCTTAAATGGTTTCCTATGCTACTAATAAAAATATAGAGCCAAGCTTATTACTGTACATAAAAAATAAAAATCTTTCTCATTATTACCCAACCCAACCCCCGGAAATTAAATGTTATCTCTGGTCTAGGTTAACTAAAAATTTGGGCAGTAAAATTGTATTGTTCATATTTAAAAATTGAACTAATAAAGTTGCGCATAAAAGTAATAAAACTTCAAAGTAAAACATGTGGTCGTTTTGTTTTCACCAAAAGAAAAGGAGGACAGTGGCGAGACACTCACCTTCCTTGCTCACTTATGTGCCTACCCAGACCTTCCTTCTACGGAGGTTATTAACATGAGTTCAGGGACAATACAAAGGAGAAAGATAGCATGAAAAGTACAAAATCTTAATGATATTTGATTGAATTCATGATTCCTCCAATACTTTATACGTTCTGTAGTATCTGGCCATTGCTTATATGCTAACCTCCTTTCACACTCACTTCCTACTTTCCTGTCTGCTTTGTGCCACGGTATATTTTTCTAAGTTCTTACAAATATCTTACCTCAGGGTATTTGCACAAATTGCTCTTTCCCTGACCCTTTGCCTAGTAAATTATACTTTGGATCTCTGCTTAAACATAGTCTGAAAAAGGCCCTTCTCTGACTCCTAAACTAAATTCTCTACCATACTTAGATTTTTTTTAAAACGTTTATCAATTTTTTCTTACTATGCATTTATTTGTGTGACACTGTGTTTATACTGACTTTAATGTTTATCCCACTGAACTGAACTTGCTTAACAGTAAGGACACATATAAGCTTCCATGAGAGCAAATCCAGAGGTAGGTTAAATTTCATGGTTGTTGTCCAGTAAAAAATTAGAGTGTAAAATGGTTATCAGTACTTCATATATCCTTGCTCATATTTTGCAAGAAGGGGAAAGCCAGCTTGCAGACTTAAGACTGTAAGGACCAAGAAAAGATCAAAATGTTAGATTCAGGAAAGTGTGCTGGGATTGCCAGAGTGTAGGAGCAGAGACAGGGAGGTGATGATAGGGACCCTGTAAGGCTGAGAACAAAGGAAGACAAACATTTGCATTCCATTGGTTAGAGACCCTTATCAGAAGTTTATGTTTGAAATTCGCCAATGAACTAGACCCAGCCCCTGTTGCTATGCTGTGTGCGCCCCCTTAGCGAATAGGTAATTGCCACATCTGCTTCTGTATAATGCTTGCTTACTTAGAATATATAAAGACCTAGCTGTAAGTGTCAGGTGTGATTCCCATTTGTAGCTCCTTGTGGGTACAGTGTGTGTCTCCGGACACCTGGGAATTCGCCCCTGTGCAGGTTAAACTGGCCAATAAAGAAACATCTATACTCCTGAAAGTCTCCGACGTCTGTTCTCGTACCCGGTGCATGCTACAAAGACCAAGGGAAACTTCCCTAAAAGACTCCAAAAAACCTAATTTTATATTTTATTGGACAACATTGGATCATAAACCTATTTCTGAGCTGATCATGAGCAAAAGAGATGAAATTTCTTTTAGTCCAATCTGATCCATCCTTGGAATTTAGATGGGGATCAGATTTTGCTGAAGTACAAACTGTGTGCTCAATAAATATTTGCTGGTTGCCAAAAAAGTGTGTGTGTGTGTGTGTGTGTGTGAGAGAGAGAGAGAGAGAGAGACAGAGAGAGAGAGAGAGACAGAGAGAGAGAGAGAGGTTCCCTTCTATTGAAGTCTCTCCTTCTAGCCCTCCAAAACCACCAGGTAGAAGCAGCAGGTATTAGAGGTCTTCTAAAAGTTTTTTATTTCTTTACATGTAGATACGTTGAAGAATGTGAGATTTTTTTTTTATTTTAGTAATGCTGAAATTGTAGAGTATGTGTGGTTTTATTTGTTCTCTTTGAAGACTTTATGTTTGCTTAATTGCTTTGTTTGTTTTTTTCTAGGGAGTACGATTGAGTATTAAATCAAATCACCACATTATCTTTTAGACCTAAAGCTTCTCTTTAAGTATGTATTTTTTTTTTGTATTTTTCTGAAGCTGGAAACGGGGAGGCAGTCAGACAGACTCTCGCATGCGCCCAACCGGGATCCACCCAGCATGCCCACCAGGGGGCGATGCTCTGCCCATCTGGGGCGTTGCTCTGTAGCAACCAGAGCCATTCTAGCGCCTGGGGCAGAGGCCAAGGAGCCATCCCCAGCGCCTAGAAGGAGAGGGGGAGGGGTGGAGAAGCAGATGGGTGCCTTTCCTGTGTGCCCTGGCGGGGAATTAAGCCCTGGACTTCCGCACGCCAGGCTGATGCTCTACCACTGAGCCAACCGGCCAGGGCCTCTTTAAGTATGTATTTAAAAATTTCTTTAAACTATGTGGAATATATTCCAAGAGAGAAAAAAGCAACATTATTGATATACTATTCCTTTTTCCAATATATTTAAGACTGTACACTACTATTATGATTAAAATTCAAGAATAGATATTTTAAAGATATTCAACAATACCAATGTATATTGAACATAATTGCTTTTCCTAGTTATAAAATTCTATCCTTTGCTAGTTTTATAAATTATCCCTTTTCACAGCAGCAAAAAGATTGGATTTGATTCACCTTTTATTAATATTTTCTGTATTATGTCATGTAATAAATAATGCATACTAATATAATATATTTTTATGTCATTGCTTATAAAAAATCATATCTCTAATCTTAAAATTTTCAACCATAACTCAATACAAAGTAGCTTAACAAGAGCATACACTGGTTTCCTGTTGCATATTAACAAAACAAATTGGGAAAAAGTTTGAGGTTGCTTTCACCTATTGTACAAATATTTGATTTCACATAATACAAACAAGAAATTCATGTAAAAATAAATTCACAAGTAATGAATTACATATCCCATTGTTATATTTTTATATTGTTTTTGAGAGTTGATGAGTTACATTCAACTCTCAGTTCTGATATTTAATAGCTCTATAATTTTGTTGAGTTGCATATCTTTGCTGAGACTCAGTTTTCTTAGTTGTATAAATGACAATACTAATGCTACAAACTGTTTTAAAGAGTAAATTTAGAAATATAACTGAAAGCACTTAACATGTTGCCTGGTTGTAGTCCCTCAATAAATATTTAGTTGTTTCTTTTCTACTTAACTGTCACTGTATCATTTCTACTTGTATTGTTTAAATGCTCTATTAATTATGAATATATGAGTTATATAACATATATCATATGTATGCCAAATAACTATGTTTCCAAATAAATTCTTGTTTCTTCCTGTGACATTGACTCAAAGAAGAAATTTTTGCAAAATTTATGAGTGCTAAAACCTTCACCACAAAGGTTAATAAAAGAAGAACAACAATAAATACAAATCTATACATAATTAAACTATTCAATTTCTATATTCATGAACCCAAGCCAAATTATGCACTCTTAAATATGAAAAGAACTTCGGTAGCATTTTGCAGCATTAAGCAAACATATTTTGTACAGTTTATTTCAGCAAACAAGGAAAATAATATCAACTCACAGATAATATCAACTAATCCAAGCACCTTATAAAATACAGCTTCCTTCTGTGTAATCTGATGGATGAATCATTGTTCACATAAAAAGCAAAAAATAAAATGTAATTCTCTGCCTTTTTTTTACCTTGGTTGGTATTACTGACCTTTCCAAACCCTAAATGATTCCCATTATACTTGGAAAGCTCTTTTTCATGGTCTTTCAAAGACCATTTACTATCTTTTGACAAGTGCAAATTTGATTCAACAGATTCTACTACAATAAAATGTCAACCGTATTTTTCTTGCCCATATTTTTAGATACATATTCATCAACTTGATGTTATCTCTTCATATCCATGTAGCAGATATAATACTAATAGCAACACCATGTGTAAGCAGACACTTCATATTAATCTGGACCTAAAAGAAAGCAGGGGAACATTTGCAGACAGCATCAGAATGGAAGCGCCTTTGCCCTGCCATTCACAGTGATTGCTAAAGGAATGCGGTATTGTCAACACCACTCCGTGAAAGGAGAAAAGCAACTTCAGTGTCATTATAAGATACAGTCTCTTCTCCAGGAGTGAGAATAACTGTTAAGACAGGTGAGCCAATGGTAAATGAAATGCTCACCCATATCCAGAGGAGAACTGCTGTACCACTGTGAGGTAAGTAAACTTGGCCTTTTATCTCTTGCTATATCTCCTATGGAGATAGGTCTAAGAGATTCCTTGTTGATTCACATTTGAATTTTCTCTTTCCACAAACATTTGTTTATCCAGGGTTGCCTTTTCAAAGCTTATTTTTATAGCATTTAATCTTGCCTTTACTTATCAGCTGGAAAACAGATTAATAGATACATTAACATTTTGATGAAAAAATTTTAAGATAAACATTCTTAAAATGCCAATTTGTGCATGTCATCTTCTGTTTTTTGCTGTGACTCGATAAAATGTTAAAATTTCAAGCAAATGAAATTTGATAGAATATTATCTACTCCAGGCCTTGCGTTTCTAATCGCACAGTCATACATTGCTTTATGCAGAACTCTCTCCATTTCTATAAAATATACATTTGAGGGCGATCCTTCAATCCCAGCCCCACTCCTACTTCACCACACAGCTCAATGTACTCCAAGAACAGTCTGCAAAACATATCAGAAAAACTATTGGCCTGACCTGTGGTGGCGCAGTGGGATAAAGCGTCTACCTGGAATGCTGAAGTCGCCGGTTCGAAACCCTGGACTTGCCCGGTCAAGGCACATATGGGAGTTGATGCTTCCTGCTCCCCCTCTTCTCTCTCTCTCTCTGTCTCTCTTCTCTAAAATGAATAAATAAAAATAATTTTAAAAAAAGAAAAACTATAAAGAAGATTTAAAAGAAAAACTTTACTAACAATATCTAAACTTCAGAAAGTGAAAGGTGTATTTTAGAAAAGCAAAGAAAACTTATTGGCAAGCTGCACACATCCTACATTTGGATATTAGGTAGCAACAGTTGACCTTAGAGTCTATCCTGGGATCCCACAAAATATATGTTTGCTGCCATTGTTTTATCTCTTTTCCTAGAGAAGCCTAAGAAGTCAGAGTATTTTTGTAGTTGAATTTATTGGGGTGACCTGGTTAACAAAATTATGTAGGTTTCAGGGGCACAATTCTACAACACATCATCTTTACACTATATTGTGTGCTCAACATCTAAGAAATTTTGAGATAGAATTTATTAATCATGATTTTGAATAATTAATTCAATATTCAAATATGTTTTTAACTAGACACTAAGCCCTTGTTACAGGAAAAATGAAACTAGCCATTTGCCCAACTAGGAGAAATATACTTGTACTCAGCAAGAGTTTAGAAAGAGCTGTAAATGACTACAGAGAAATGGTAATTTGTTATAAGTATCTCAAGATTGTATAAAGTTCTATAAAATTTAAAAAGAAAAAATGAGCGAACATTCAAAGGAAAAAGAACAATGCACAACTTCATTTTTCTCTTCATTAAAAACCATTTAATTATATACATGATTTCAAAACAAGGCACTTATGTTATTTCTAACAAAATTAACCTTTTATTTTCTTATTTGAATTTTCACAAGTCTGATTTTTTTTCTCATATTATCACTTAGTAGATTTAACTAATAAAAACTACTTTCACCCTGGCAAGTTAGCTCAGTGGTAGAGCACCAGTTAGTGTGTGGGTATCCCAGATTCAATTCCTGGTCAGGGCACACAGAAGAGGCAACCATCTGCTTCTCCAACCCTCCTCCTCCCCCTTCCCTTTCACTCTCTCTTACCCTCCTGCAGCCAAGGCTCTATTGCAGCGGTTCTCAACCTGTGGGTCGCGACCCCGGCAGGGGTTGAACGACCAAAACACAGGGGTCACCTAAAGCCATCGGAAATACATATTTTATTTAAAAATGTATTGTATAATAAATATGTATTTTCCAATGGCTTTAGGCAACCTGTGTGTTTTGGTCGTTCAACCACCGCCGGGGTCACGACCCACAGGTTGAGAACCGCTGCTCTATTGGTTTGAGCGCCATCAGACCAGGGTGCTGAAGATGGCTCCATGGGGCCTCCACTTCAGGCACTAAAAATAGGTCAGCATGGCCCAGATAGGCAGAGCATCAGTCCCAGAAAGAGTTTACTGTGTGGATTCTTCCTGGGGCACAGGCAGGTGTCTGTCTCTCTATCTCTCCTCCTCTCATTTCAAAACATAGGAAAAAAAAAAATTAAAATTAAAATAAAAAAAAAATTTACTGCTATCTTCTGTATAGTCACCCCCAAACTCATTTATTTCACATGATTCACAGAATTTCTAAAACGTAGTGCATTATTCAGTAAACTGCAAAATAAGCACCAACACTGAAATGTTATTAGTCAGTTGAATCTTGATTTGAGACTGTAAAGCCAGTGGCCAGGGCCACTATCACAGCAGCCCGGCCCATGCAGGTTCATATTGGATTCGGACAGTCGGTAAAGAAACAATGGAGCCAAAAACTGATGGGCCATCATCTTTAACCCTAGCTTGCACCGGGCGGGCAAGTAAAAACACACACTGGGCTCCAAAACCCACTCATTCAGTGCTCACAAAGCTATTGACTTTATCCGAGTTTCCTAGAATCAAAGGTTTCTAGCTCACCAGACTTACTCACCTCTGTTCCCCATCTTCTTCCTTCTCCCTGCACAAACTCTGCACAAACTATCTTCTCCCTCAGCACTCTGCCATCTTGGCTGCTTCTCCTGGCCTCCTCCATGTAGCCTTTCTCTGCTCTCCTCTCTGCTCTCTCCTCTAATGCTAGTCTCAGGAACCAAGAGAGCAAGCTCCCGTTCTGCCCCCATTTTATAGTGTAGAAATCAAAACCTTTAATCCAATATACAAAATAGGGAAGTCTCTAATACAAAGTCACTTATCTGGGGCATGATAAAAAGGGTGGAAAAGGCTTAGTCCTAAAACCAAGCCCCAGGCTAGAAGCATCTTGCCTGCCCACAGTCTGCCCCCAACACACATTCATATCACCTAGGCGACGAGCTTCCATGTGGGCAGCGCCATCTTTAACAAAGTGAGCATAATATATTTTATCTGCCCAACAGAGACATAAAATTGAGATGTTATTTTATTCTGGTTCTTTCAGCCTAATATTCTCTCATTTCAATCTGGATGAAATTTAATTGGCATTTTTTATAAATATTTATATAAAGCATGACTGAGAATTATTATAATAAAGTCAAATAGAAATTTGAATACTAATTTTTAAGATGCTTTAACAGTGTTTCATATTTCCTGACTAGTTTGCATTCACTTTCTCTGCAATGGTTTATGACATTGAGGATGAGACCAGGGGTAGCCAGTCAGCCTGCTTGCTTCTGCTGTAGTTCACAGGGGAAACAGCAGTTCTTCTGAGGATTCAGTCATGTTCAAAATATCTCCGTGTCAAAGCTAATAGTGAAAACAGAAAGACTAATGGGCAAAACAGCAGGAGTGCAAAATTATTGACTCAGTCCTCCCTATGCAGATCCTACAGGGATACATGCTTGGTCATCTATTAGTTTCAGCATTTGTATGTGGGAGTGAAAGTACCGTCTCTATGTAGTTCATTCGCTTGTTTTGAGAATAATGTGATAATAGGAAATGTTGTGTAGGAAGTGGACATAAACAACATCAAGGAAGATATGCAAGAGATGTAATTGCTTTCCAGAAATATGTTTTTGCTTCATTTAGCAGGTCAGAAGCAGGCAATGCTTAGGATATATACACAAAAACAACCTAAGAGGAAACATAGCTTGACTGGAAATCTTTTTCTAAGGCAGTGCTGAAAACTCAGCTTAATGATTTGCAACAAAGATTTATAGAAGCCTAAGAATTTTTATGACTATAAGAAAATAAATGCTTTTACTAAACAAGTTGAACTTGGGAACTGAGTAAATACCCAGAGGGTGCTACTTAGGGCAAATGGAAGCTGGACTTAATTCCTGGATAGGTCAATCCCTATTCCAAAGGTTAGAGAAAGAAATCAGTTCCAATATGACCAGGGAAACACTCTAAGAGAATAAGTAAAGAAAAAATAATCTCTTTGACCTTTATAAATGTAAAAAGTTATTTTCATTTACTCTTAACACCTTATACATTGAGAAACTAAATTGTCCATCTTCCAGACCCCTCTCTCTCTCCCACAGGGGCCTTTTTTCTGTGCTCCTGATATTTCCTGTGAATTATTATTTATGACAAGATTTTGTTATTTTGGTTGACATCAGACACCACTGGGGACATATATCAATTTTTGTTGAATCAAATATAGATTGAAAACTGTAATTCAGTAACTTTTTTCCTCATTGCAGATTTTGGTAACAAAATAGCTAATCTAAAAAAAAAAAAAACAGCTGAAACTTCGTTGAATATTACAGGTACAAATTTTAACAAGAAATAATTACCATTATAAACGATCAGAAAATCATGTTGCAAGAAAACTAGAACAAAATCAATGCGTTTGGTTTGCATTATCGATTGTACATCCAAGAAAATATCTTCTCCACTTACTAAGACTTTGAATTTAGACATCTTTGGTTGATATCATGCTGTTGTGAATGCGAGGTATTTATTATCTTAAGCAGCAATTATGTTCATCATACAGATGTTCTTAAAGATTAAATGAAAGAATATAAGTACTTAGTACAATACTTAGGATTTCAGTATGAGGCAAATCAAGGATTAGATTTTTAAAGTTCTTACTGGAAATTAATAGCTAGAAATAAAAGCAGACACTCCAAGTGAAATAGATCAGACAAGACAGGTATAATATATCTGTTTCACCTGGAAACATTTAAGACAGTTGTTCTCAAAACTATCAACTATCAGAATCACCCAAGTATTTTTTTATAAAAACATTTTTGATTTGGGTCTTACAATCAAATTTAGAATTCAATCTTTAGAAGCTTGGGTATTCTTCACATTGGTTACACTGGGAGTCAGTGGTAGAGAGTTTGCAGGAAGACAGTGAAATACATGCTTGCAAATTTGGGAAGCATGGTGAAAAACACAGCAGGACTGAATGCCAACTTAAGTAGTGCATACTTTACTTACTAAAGCTAGATACACCACATCACATTTTAAACAAGGGAATGAGCATTGCTCTGCTTCACTAAGAGAAATTTGGCAATAATAAGAAGTAGATTAGGGCAAGAGTAGGCTTGGAGTAGACTAGTTAGAATTCTACTGGTGGACTGTTTAGGAGTCTATTAGATTAATCCAAGAGAAAATTAAGAATGTCTGGAATTAGGGAGGTGGTACTGAGTTTCATGCTAGTCACGGTTTAATGAGGAGCAGTTACTTAAAATAGGCAAAACACACAGGGATGGAAGGAGCGTCAAAAAGCAATGAGTCAGTAAAAATATGGAATAGAATTTGAAATAAATACAAAGCTTACAGTATAAATAAGATTAAGAAATCATTGTGAATTAAGATCAAATATAAAAGAAGTTATTAACTCTGGCGTGGAGAGAGTGCTGGTGAGTGGGTTCCTGCCTAGCTGTGAGCTCCCATTATATACTTCTCTGCCTTCAGGTTATCTGTAAGAATCAGTCACTCCTTTGCATTCTTTGAGGATGTAGAGGCTCAATATATCCATATGTATGACTCATCAGCCGCCTCTCTTGAAAAGTCCTTCACCTCTTAGACTATAATAACATTCACTTCTGCTACACTCCAGCCACCCCCAGGCCAACTTTTAAAACTGAAAAGCCAATTTATGGCCCCAATCTTGTATCACTTTAAAAAGGTATTATTAGCATCAGTCTCCCTGTGACTACTTTTTCTCTCCATCTGACATCCACTTTTTTCATGTATTTTCTTAATCACACTGCCACATGCTTTATGGCGTGAAGACTTCCTTTTTCTGCTATGCTGTGTCCTTGTCCATGTACCCTGCTGATTTGCTCAGAATACTCCGGGTCAGATTATAATCGCTTCTCCTATGCCCAAACTGCAGGACATTACTGCAGAAACTGAGTTTGACCAAACTGATAGAACTACAAATTTATGACCTCCAATTGAATTGGGCTACTGATATTGGTAAGGACAATTAAAAATATATATATATTATATATATATTATTATATATATAATATATATGTATATATTATATATATTATTACATATATAATATATATATATGTATATATATTATATATATATTCCAGGTAGATTTTTCTTTTCTTTCATCAGAAGTGACAGATTTCCCTGTGCCAGAAAACAAGTTTTCCTACCAGTAAAAACTGAGACTTAATAGAGTAGCATTAGCTTTAAATCCCAAACTATAAAAAAACATGACATTTATTTCTATATATTTATTTCTTTCCTCAGTGGTATCAAAAGAAAATTTTTATTTCTTGCATTCAAAGCAGATGCAACAAGCACATCCGTCAGTCCCACCTTGCCCCCTCAGGGACCTGACCCTTCCATTACTCATGCTTCCCTGTGATTTCCACATCAGTGTCTCCTGGCTCACTATGTAGATACTGTAAATATGTCCTAATCTTTTCTATCTCTAAAAAATAATTCTCCATAAACCCAAAAATATTTTGAGGGATCAAAGAATTAAACATAAATAAGGACATACAGAAAATGATGTAAGTATAAATATAGCTTGTAATAAACTTAGAGGAATACAAGCATAAAGTCAAAGATAAAGGAAATTAACATAGCAAGTCTGCCATTCACAGCTCAATCTAATCCTGTTTAATATACAAATTGGAACGCGTCTATTTTACTATGTTTATTTTCTTTTTCTTTTTCTTCTTGTACTTAATGCAATAAGGCTTTCATCAAAATTACTCTACCAAAATGGCTCTGGCTAAGATCACTGATGAGCTACTGACAAATTACAGGCTTTGTTTTCATTAATGTCTCAATGGCATTTAACATTTGTTTGACCTTCTGTTTGAGCTGCTTTGTTCATTTATTTAGTTAGGAAATATTTGTATTCTAAACATTATCTTGTGCTAACTATGGATATACAATGATTAAACATTTTTTTTGCTTTAGGGATTGAGGGTGGGAAAAATGGGTGAAGGTGGTCAAAAGACACAAACTTCCAGTTATAAGATAAACAAGTCCTGGAGATGAAATGTGTTCAGCATGGTGACTGTAGTTAACAGTATTGTATTGTATACTTGAAAGTTCTCAGAGAGCAGATCTTAAAGGTTCTCATCACAAGAAAAATAAATGTGTAGCTAAGTGTTGTGATAAATGTTTACTAAACCTATAATGTTAATAATTTTGCAGTGCACACATATATGCAATCATTGCAATGTACATTTGACCTAAAACTAAAACCAGCCAAGAACTGAATACCACTAATGCTTATCAACAAGAAAATGAATAAAGAAATTAAAAAAATATTCATACAAGTGGACTATTATTTAGAAACAAAAAGAAACAAGCTCCTGATATGCACAAAATGAATAAGCTCAAAAGTAAAAACTCAGAAATATAAGAGAATAAAGTATATAATTTATCTCTCTGAAGTTTGGGAATAGCACAATTTATCTAAACTAGTAGATGTCAAAATAAAAGTTGTCTCTACTGAGTGGAAAAGATCGGCTAGAAAAGAATATGAAGAACTTTTCCTAGAAAGATCAAATATTCTGTATGTGAATGGGTATGAGCTACTTAGGTGAATTATAAATTTTGGATGCATAATTGTGCAACTCATCATATATAAATTAAATATCAATTGAGAAAGAAAGATTAGAAATCTCAGTTTACAAAGAAAGTAGTGGTCTAAGAAGAATAGTAAGAAGAGATGTTTTTTGTTTTCTTTTCTGTGTACTTGCTCTGTGCTGAAACCATTCCTATTCTCTGTTGGGGTAGAATTCTCCTCTGTTAATGCATTTAGCTTGGCAGTATCTTATATTAAGTGCTTAGGTGATACTAGCTATTATTATAAACATGAAAGACATGTGAAAATATTTAGAAAAAATGAGTAACATAGGATACGCTTTAGCATAATCACTTCCCCCTTTTATTTTTATTTTATTATTATTTATTTTAATAACATTGATCAATCAGGGTACATAGGTTCAGAGAAAACATTTGATTATGTTGCATACCCATCACCCAAAGTCAAATTGTCTTCCATCACCTTTTATCTGGTTTTCTTTGTGCCCTTCCTCTCCCCCCACTCCCTCCTTCCCCCCCCCCCCCGATAACCACCATACTCTTGTCCATGTCCCTGAGTCTCATTTTTATGTCCCACCTATGTATGGAATCATATAGTTCTTAGTTTTTTTTTATTTACTTATTTTACTCAGTATAATGTTATCAAGGTCCATCCATGATGTTGTAAATGATTCAATGTCATCATTTCTTATGGCTGAGTAGTATTCCATAGTGTATATGTGCCACATCTTCTTTATCCAGTCATCTATTGAAGGGCTTTTTTGGTTGTTCCCATGTCTTGGCCACTGTGAACAATGCTGCAATAAACAAGGGGCTGCATGTGTCTTTATGTACTAATGATTTTGAGTTTTTGGGGTGTATACCCAGTAGAGGGATTGCTGGGTCATATGGTAGTTCTATTTTTAGTTTTTTGAGGAACCACCATACTTTCTTCCATAATGGTTGTACTAATTTACATTCCCAAAAACAGTGGATCAGGGTTCCTTTTTCTCCACAGCCTCTCCGACACTTGTTATTACCTGTGTTGTTGATAATAGCTAATCTAACAGGGGTGAGGTGGTATCTCATTGTAGTTTTGATTTGCATTTCTCTAATAACTAATGAAGATGAGCATCTTTTCATATATCTGTTGGCCATTTGTATTTCTTCCTGGGAGAAGTGTCTGTTCATGTCCTCTTCCCATTTTTTTTATTGGATTGTTTGCTTGTTTGTTGTTGAGTTTTATGAGTTCTTTGTATATTTTGGATATTAGGTCCTTATCTGAGCTGTTGTTTGAAAATATCATTTCCCATTTAGTTGGCTGTCTGTTTGTTTTGTTGTCAGTTTCTCTTGCTGTGCAAAAGCTTCTTAGTGTGATGTGGTCCCATTCATTTATCTTTGCCTTCACTTCTCTTGCCTTTGGAGTCAAATTCATAAAGTACTCTTTATAACCAAGGTCCATGAATTTAGTACCTGTGCTTTTTTCCATGTAATTTATTGTTTCAGGTCTTATATTTAGGTCTTTTATCCATTTTAAATTAATTTTATCAACAGTACAAGGGGATAAACTGTAGTCAAGTTTCATTCTTTTGCATGTGGCTTTCCAGTTTTCCCAGGACTATTTGTTGAAGAAGCTTTCTTCTCTCCATTGTGTATTGTTGGCCCCTTTATCAAAAATTATTTGACCATATATATGTGGTTTTATTTCTGGGCTTTCTATTCTGTTCTATTGGTCTGAGTGTCTATTTTTCTGCCAATACCATGCTGTTTTGATTATTGTGGCTCTGTAATATAATTTGAAGTCAAGTATTGTAATGCCCCAGCTTCATTCTTTTTCCTTAGGATTGCTTTGGCTATTCAGAGTTTTTTATAGTTCCATATAAACCTGATGATTTTTTGTTCTTTAAAAAACAACATTGGAATTTTGATGTGAATTGCATTAAATTTGTATATCACTTTGGTTAATATAGTCATTTTGACTATATTTATTCTTCCTATCCAAGAACAAGGAATATTTATCCATTTCATTGTATCTGTTTTGATTTCCGTTAACAATGCTTTGTAGTTTTCATTTATAGGTCTTTTACATTCTTTGTTATGTTTATTCCTAGGTATTTTTTGTTGTTGTTACAACCATGAAGGGAATTATTTTTTCTGAGTTTGTTTTCTGATGTTTTATTGTTGGCATATAGGAAGTCAATGAACTTTTATATATTAATTTTCTATCCTGTGAACTTACTGTATTGGTTTATTGTTTCTAGTAGTCTTTTTATGGAGTCTTTGGGGTTTTCAATGTATAGGATCATATCATCTGCAAAAAGTGAAATCTTTACTTCTTCTTTCCCAGTATGAATGCCTTTTATTTCTTTTTCTTGTCTGATTGCTCTGGCTAGAACTTCCAGCACTACGTTGAATAAGCACGGAGAGAGTGAACAACCTTGTCTTCTTCCCGATTTTGGGGGAAAAGTCCTCAGTTTTATGCCATTTAATATGATGGTTTATCATAAATGGCCTTTATTATGTTGAGATATTTTCCTTCTATACCCATTTTATTGAGTGTTTTAAACATAAAACGGTGTTGTATTTTAGCGAATGCCTTTTCTGCATCTATTGATAAGATCATATGGTTTTTGTTCTTTGTTTTGTTGATATGGTGTATTACGTTAACCGTTTAACTTATGTTGAACGATCCTTGTGATTCTGGGATGAATTCTACTTGATCATGATGAATTATTTTTTAATGTGTTGTATTTGATTTGCTAATATTTTGTTTAGTATTTTAGCGTCTGTATTATTTAGAGATATTGGTCTGTAGTTTTACTTTCTTGTGTTGTCCTTGCCAGGTTTCAGTATGAGGGTTATGTTTAGCCCCACAAAATGTGTTTGGGAGTATTGCTTCTTCAAATTTTTTGGAAGACTTTGAGTAGAATAGGAACCAAGTATTCTCTGAATGCTTGATAGAATTCACTAGTATAACCATCTGGCCCTGGACTTTTATTTTGGGGGAGGTTTTTAATAGTTGTTCATATTTCCTCCCTGCTGTTTAGACTTTCTGCTTCTTCATGACTCAGTCTAGGAAGATTGAATTGTTCTAGGAATTTATCCATTTCTTCCAGATTGCTAAATTTGGTGGCATATAGTTGTTCATAGTATTCTACAATAATTCTTTGTATATCTATGGTATCTGTGGTGATTTCTCTTCTTTCATTTTGGATTTTGTTTATATGAGTCCTTTCTCTTTTTTTCTTAGTGAGTCTTGCCAAGGGTTTGTCAATTTGGTTGATCTCTTCAAAGAACCAGCTCCTTTTTTTATTAATTTTTCTATAGTTTTTCTGTTCTCTATTTTGTTTATTTCTGCTGATTTTTATTATTTCCTTTCTTCTACTTGTTTTGGGTTGCCTTTGTTCTTCTTTTTCTAGTTCTTTATGATGTGAATTTAAGTGGTTTATTTGGGCTTTCTCTTGTTTGTTCAAATAGGCTTGTATTGATATGAACTTCCCTAATATTACTGCTTTGGCTGCATCCCAGAGATTCCAATATGTTGTATTGTTATTTTTATTTGTCTGTATGTAACTTTTTTTTAATAAATAAATTTTTATTTTAATGGGGTGACATCAATAAATCAGGGTACATATATTCAAAGAAAATATTTCCAGGTTATCTTGTCATTTAATTCTGTTGTATACCCATCACCCAAAGAGAGATCATCCTCCGTCACCCTCTATCCAGTTTTCTTTGTACCCCTCCCCCCCCTCCCCCTCTGTCTCCTTCCCTCCCCCCACCCCCCATAATCACCAAACTCCTGTCCATGTCTCTTAGTCTCGCTTTTATGTCCCACCAATGTATGGAATCCTGCAGTTCTTGGTTTTTTTTTCTGATTCACTTATTTCACTCCGCATAATGTTATCAAGATTCCACCATTCTGCTGTAAGTGATCCAATGTCATCATTTCTTCTAGCTGAATAGTATACCATGGTGTATATGTGCCCCATCTTCTTTATCCAGTCTTCTATTTTTTTTTTACAGTGATTAAAAACCTTTAAGCAAACTCTTGGCCAATTCAGCAAGAATCCATAAAAGAGTAGTGTCCTTAACATGTTCACCAAGTCCAAGTTGGTCCCATCACCATGCCAAATCCCTGAAAAATGCAACCCAACCACAGTTCAGTCTGTTAGGAGTTGTCACAGGGAGCAGGA
Source organism: Saccopteryx leptura (assembly GCF_036850995.1). Taxonomy (NCBI): domain Eukaryota; kingdom Metazoa; phylum Chordata; class Mammalia; order Chiroptera; family Emballonuridae; genus Saccopteryx; species Saccopteryx leptura. The sequence goes on along the minus strand of NC_089505.1, from coordinate 23,219,694 downwards.
GTCCAGGAAAAGTCCACATCCAGGAAAAGTCCGCATGGCACTGGAATTGTTGTCACCATTCTATACTTTGCAGCTCATGTCCAAGTCCCAATGACTGCTGCTTCTAGCTGGTAATGGTTCAGGTAGACTGGAAAAGCCATTTGCAGCATGCGTGGATATGGAGCTTCTGTTCTCCTCTGCCTGGAGAGATGAGACCAGGTTGCTTTTCCCTGGAGCTCTGCAATTGTGGCATGGTAAAGAGAACCTTGGGATACACTAAGCTGGGTGGCAAAGGTAGATTCATAATAGAAGTTGGCAAAAGGGGGAAAGAGAGCTCTAAATTAGGAGTAGGTCCCAGCCTGAAATATGAGTGGGGCACTGAGGTAAGAGGGATAAGGGAAACACTATATATTAAGCAAAGCAGCAGAAAATAGGACTATCAACACCCACAACAGAGATCTTTGAGGGAAGGATAAAAAAACCTGACTATTCAGGAAAAACATAGTTAAGTGGCCCTTGTGAAAATGAGATCAGTTTACCTGCTTCTTGGAAGAAATACCCTAGGCTCGTCCACAGTGTCATAGATGGGGCCACTGGCCCTGGGCACCTTCAGCCTTGTATGTAACTTTTGATCTCCGCTTTTATTTATTCTTTGACCCACTCATTTTTTTAAAAGTATGTTGTTTAGTTTCCACATATTTGTGGGTGTGTTTACCTCTCTTTTGCAGTTGAATTCTAGTTTCAAGGCTTTATGATTAGAGAATATGCTTGATATAATTTCAATCTTTCTAAATTTATTGATGTTATTTTTGTGCCCAATATATGGTCAATTCTTGAGAATGTTCCATGTACACTAGAGAAAAATATGTACTCTGGTACTTTGGGATGAAATGTCCTATAGATGTCTATCATATCCAATAGTTCTAGTGTTTTGTTTAAGGCCAATATTTCCTTATTAATTTTCTATTTGGATGAACGATCTAGAACCATCAGCAGTGTATTGAGATCTCCAAGTATGATTGTATTTTTGTTGGTTTTTGTTTTTAGGTCAGTCAGTAGCTGTCTTATATAATTTGGTGTTCCTTGGTTTGGTGCATATATATTAAGAATTGTTATGTGTTCTTGATTCAGTGTCCCCTTAATCATTATGAAATGACCATTTTTGTCTCTGATTACTTTTGCTGTCTTGTTGTCAGCATTGTTAGATATGAGTATTGCTACACCCGCTTTTTTTTGGATGTTATTTGCTTGCAGTATTGTTTTCCAGCCTTTCACTTTGACTTTTTTTTTATTCTTGTTGCTTAGATGTGTTTCTTGTAGGCAGCATACAGTTGGATTTTTTTTAATCCATTCTGCTACTATGTGTCTTTTTATTGGTGAGTTCAATCCATTTACATTTAGTATAATTATTGACACTTGAGGGTTTCCTATTGCCATTTTATATATTGCTTTCTGTTAGTTTTGTATTTTGTTAGATTATTCTCTTTTGTTTTTCTATCATTTGTTTTTGTTTGGTTGTAATCCATACTTCTTTTCTCTGTTACTTTCTTTTTCAAGTCATGTGCTTCTGTGGTGGTTTTTTTCAGGGGTGGTTAACATTATTTAATGGGAAGAGTACCTACCATGTTCATTGTAGTACACTATCTTCTGAGTGCTTCTGCACTCCATCATCCTTTGCTACTGTTAATCTCCGTCCTCTCCCCTTTTTTGTTTTTGTTGTCACAGTTTAAATTTGGTTTTATTGTGTTCTTGGTGGAGCTTTTACTTGTGGTTTTGTTTTGTTTTGTTCTTTATATCTGGTTGGAAAACCCCCTTTAGTATTTCCTGAAGTGGGGGTTTTCTGGTGATAAATTCCCTCATTTTTTCTGTATCTGTGAATGTTTTTATTTCTTCTTCGTATTTGAAGGATATCTTTGATGGGTATAGTATGCTTGGCTGGAAATTCCTCTCTTTCAGTACTTTAAATATTGGGGTCCACTCTCTCCTATCTTATAGAGTTTCTTCTGAGAAATCTGATGATAATTTAATGGGCCTTCCTTTACATGTTGTATTCTTCTTTTCCCTGGATGCCTTGAGAATTTTTTCTTTGTCATTGGTTTGTGCCAATTTAATTATGATGTGCCTTGGAATAGGTTTGTTAGTATTAAGATAATTCAGTGTTCTGTTTGCTTTTTGAATTTGAGGCTTTAGTTCTTTCCACAGGCTTGGGAAGTTCTCGTCTATTATTTGTTTGGATATGTTTTCCATTACATTTTCTCTCTCTTTTCCTTCTGATATACTTATTATTCTTATGTTACTCTTTTTGATGGAGTCAGACAATTCCTGTAGGGCTTCCTTATTTTTTTTTTTAATTCATGAGTCTCTCTCCTCTTCTCTTTATAGTACCTCTAGTTGCCTGTCTTCTATGTCACTAATTCTCTCCTCTATCTGGCCTGTTCTATTAGCTAAGCTTGTTACCTCATTTTTCAGTTCATGAATTGAGTTTTTTATCTCTGTTTGATTTGTTTTCATAGTTTCAATTTCCTTGGTGATGTATTCTTTCTGCTCGTTGAATTGGTTTTTGAGCTTCCTAAATTGCCTTTCTTTGCTTTCTTGTATATCCCTGAGTATCTTTAGGACTTCAATTTTAAATTCTCTGTCATTTAACTCCAAGGTTTCCAAGCTACTGAAATTTTTTTCTATAGATTTTTCTTCATCTATCTAAGCTATAGCTCTGTCTTTCGTATTCAGGATATTTGATTTCTTTTTTCTTAATGGTATTTGAGAGTAGTATTGTTAATAACACTAATAAGAGTTTTTTAAAAATAAAAAATATATTTTTGAGAAAATACAGTGAAAAACTGAAAATTCTATTGTGCTAAGTGGAACAAAAACTACATAGAACAGAGGGCCTGAGTTTGGGGGAAGTGACAATGAGGCAAAAAATGATGTAAGGACCCACAAAATGCTACATGGAAAAAATTTGGATCAATAATAAAATAATTTGTTTGTAAATAATGGTCAAATGAGAGATATAGTGAAAGCGAAAAAAAAGATAAAGAAAAAAAATACAGTGAAAAATGAAAACTCTATTGTATTAAGTGGATCAAAGACCACAAGGAATGGAGAGCCGGAGTTGGGAAAATGCTAATGAGGTGAAAAACAAAGCAAAAAGCATACAAAATGCCACAATGAAAAAATTTGAATCCAGAATAAAATAATTTGTTTATGAGTGAGGATCAAATGGGAGAAAAAGTGAAAGAGAGAAGAAGAAACAAAAAGAGAGAGAGAAAAAAAGAGAAAAGAAAAAGAATTAAAAAAATGGAAAATGTAATACCTATGGGTAATGAAATTCAAAATGGAAAGAGAATAATAAGACAGAAAGAGGATAAAATGTCCAAAGTGGAAGAAAAAAAAGATATATATATAAAATAAAAAATGGAAAACGTTATAAAGACTGGGTTTTTTTCTTGTTTTGAGAGGTTATCTTCTTCCTTTTTCCTTGTTCTCTCTCTTTTTGTCTGGTGGCACTGTACCCCAGGTTCTGCCCCTGTGGCACTCTTAGGCAGAGACTTGCAGTTGATGTGTCGCTATGGTGATGACATAAACTAGGCCTCGGTCCTGTTTGTAGGCAGGGCTTGTTGGCATTTGCAGGACCTGACAATGGGAGAATTCATTTTCCCTGAGCCTCTCCCCAAATCTCCCCTTCCTGAATCACAGCCTGGGGACCCAGCTTTGAAGTTGCCCCAGCCACTACCTGGAGAGCAATAGGCTCTAAGAGCTGCCAAATCCCCCCTCTATCCCTGCTCAAACCAGGGATCTGGGTAGGTCTTTGCTAGCCAGAGCCGCCTGCGTAATCAGGTAGGGCTGGGAGCCAATTGCTTTTCAGGTGTCTTTCTGTGAGCTTCCAGGCATGTCTAGTATGTCTCAGCACTCCACAGGTCTACTCCCCCAGGCTTTTTGCACTTTATAACCTGTATTGTCTGGCAGGAAGATGTCCCAGTCACTGCTTGCAGGGCAAGAGGCCCTAAAAGCTGACAAGTCCCTCCTCAAGGTCTGTTCAAAGCACAGCTCTGGGTATAAAAGGTTTGTCAACCAGAGCCACCAGCTTAAGCTGGCAGGGGAGTGAGCTGACTTCTGGATGGGCTCCTTTCTAAGGTTCCCCGGATATGTCTAGTTAAATTTGCCTCAGCACTCAGCAGGTCTGCTCTCCATAGGCTTCTCCCTTGTTGGGAAACCTACAGTTCAACCCACCCAATTTCTGCAGTGCTCTCCAAGGTCTGTTCCATGGGACTGTGATTTTTAACCTGTATTGGCTGGCAGGAAGTTGCCCCAGCCACTGCCTGCAGAGCAAGAGACCCTAAGAACTATCAAGTCCCTCCTCCGGTTCCGCTTAATTCGCAGCCCTGGGAAAGAAGGCTTTGTCAGCCTGAGCTGCCAGCATAATCCGGCCAGGCAGTGAGCAGACTGCAGGTTAGGCTCCTTTCAGTGTTGTGTGGGTCTGCTCTTCAGAGGCTGCCTACAGGCTGCCTGCACGCCCTTCCCCCCAACACTTCCGCAGGAATGTGCTTTGTTAGCCTATATGGCTGGCGGAGGCACTCCTCCTGAACAGGTCCGGGCATATAGAAGCGGCTCTAGCACACTTCCCATGTGCTGTTGGTCTTGGGGAGTAGGGATTATACAGACACTCTGGCTACAGCCCACACAGAGGGCCACTGCTGACAGTCTCTGACCAGGCCCCTCCATCCAGGAAACACGGGCACCCATGCCCAAAGCACCAGGTGGAACCTCTTGCACACTGCCTGTGCTCACCGACGGGGAGACCGGGAGTAAACAAAGCGCAAAACCGCTCTGATATCAGTCTCTGTAGGCAACTGCCTGCCCACCTCTGCCAAGGTTTGCTGCTGGCCTTAGCTCCACTTTTGGCGATCTCAATCTGAGCCGCGGCACACTCTCTCCTCGGCTTGAATGTCTCTGTTCTAGCCAGCTCCTTCCCTTTCTCCTAACACTCCCTTCATCTCAGTTCCAAGTGAAAGCAGCCTTTCCTCACGTCAGTGAGGGAAGCGGAATACTCTGTTCTCCATCCTATTTCCTTCAAAGTGGATTATATATTCTGCCACCTTTTTGCCCAGTCGTACCTTTGTTTGATGTATGCGTATTTCAGATGCTCCTGGGATTGTTTCTCTGTCTCTAGTTGTTTAATTTGTTGAAGTTTCAGGGAGAGTTATCAGGAGCACCCCTCAGGGCGACATTTCTCTCGACCTTTTTCCACTTCCCCCTTTTAAATAAATGTCAATTGCCTTATGTTTTCTGTTTTCTGTCACATGCAAAGCACTGTCTATGCAAGTACTATGTAAAATAAAATCTGTCATAGGCTATCTAAACCCTGATCTACATTTATGTCTTCTCTCTCAAGATTTAACATTCCAGAAAGGATGGGAAGGTCTGTTCCTGCAATGTTTCTCTTGGAAATAGGGCTCTACCTGCCTGACTTTGAGCTTCTGGTTTCATCAGAAAGCTCTCAAAAACAAAAGACAGATGATTAAAATCTCTCACATATTTCTCTCTTCAATCTAAATCAGAATCTCTTTTCCATTTCTAACTAAAGGGTGAAAGGTAGGTCATGATAAGCAACAGGATAGGACATATCAAACAGCTAACTAAGGTAAGCAATACAGCCTATAGTTTTGAAACAAAGAAAAATATTATGGAGTGGGGAAAAAATAGTTCCTGGGTCTTGGGAACCTGTCTTCTGAGATAGGCTGTACAGGACTAGCAATCTGAGACACAGAGGTATTGAGGAAAAACTAGGAGCATATCAGAAAAGTAGCCATTTTTACAACAAAGTTCCTTGGGTATCTTGTAGAACTTGGTGCCTGGTGTAAAACAGCTCAATCTTCAATAGAGAATTATTATTTTATAAAGTATCAGTTCAAAGGCACTTGCTGATAACAATCACCAACTAATGTCCTAAAAACAAAGAGAACACTGACAGTATCTGGAGTTCTTTGCTTAAAACTCCAGGGTGTATTATTTTCTGATATCACACTGACCTCCAAGTGAGCCCTAAAGTGAAAGTAATTAAAAAGTACCAGATTATATAAACTTTTAGAGTCTATCCAAGGTAATATAAGGTGGTCACTCTTCACCGATGCTCAAGTCATCATAGTGTGTCATCCACGCCTCTCACTCTTTTATCTAAACAGGAATAATATAATTGCAATGAGACGGTGATATCATTTATAGGACTTGTTTTCATAGCATGTGAGGTGTCTTTCCAGATTTTATTTTTGGTACTTCAACTTGTGATAGCTACTAAAACTTCAGATTTATTTTTTATTTGTGAACAGTGAAATGAAAAACTGACTATAACTGAAGGGGTCAGGACACTTAAACCAATTTTACTATCCTTCATAAAAAGCTAAAAGAATCACCGTCTAATGCTGGAAATGCTTTTGTTCTGTAGAAATGAGGAAGGCATCATAAAAGGACATTTACTGGGTTCATAAAATTCAAATGAATATATTATTACCAAGTTTCACAATATTAAAAGACAGATGAAGAAAGGAGAAATAAAATACATGAGTAAATTGAAATTGATTATCAAGAATGCTAGAAATAAAAACCCTGAAGAAATCACTGGTAAACCAATTTGAATTATATTACAGTACAAATGATTACCATAAAATCTGATATTCTTTAATATGAGATTTCATTTTTCTATTTTTTCCAAGGAGATGACAGAACTTAGCCAAGTATACTTAAAATTCTTGTCATTTATCAAGAGTCTGATGGCCTGAAATAAATCAAACTCTGAAATGGTGATGTGATATAGTTATTCAATAAGATTCTGGTTAATTTGAGTAAATTTATATGCCCTTTCCTCATTTTTCACCTAGTGACTAAAATGAATAAGAAGCTATCATTTGTATCTTTGATGCTAATCATCATTTGTTCTGTCTTTACATCTCTTTTGTAATCACTTGAGTTTTATAAAATGGAAGCAGAGACAAATGAAGCTTCCATTACTTAAATGAGTGATAGTGACTATAAAATATTCTATGGAACTAAAACTACCCTATAAAATCAGGCCTCAGGTAGGCTAACAACTGACAAAATAATTTCTTGTCTTCCATGTAAGCAACTCTCTATCATTTATGTTCTGCTAGAGAGGAGAAATCATTTCTTTTAAGTACCAGACCATGGAGTATTTGTACCCCTTACCACACACTGATATTTTTTCAAACAACCCAATAACCATGATAATTCTATAATTAATTCTCTTCATGAAAGTAAAGCTATTCAATATAATAACAAAATAAATGTTCTTGTATAGTCCCTTCCCTCTGCCACACCCACAGTTAAACTTATTATGAACACCTTGCATTAGTATGATACATTTATTTCAATTGATGAACTAATACTTATACAGTATTATAAACTAAGCCCATAGTTTGCATTAAGCCTCCCTCTATGTTGTAAATCTCTGCAGATTTCAACAAATGCATAGTGTCACATATCCCTTATTAGAGTTTTCTATATGGGATAGTGCTACTCTCCTAAAATTCTTCTAGGGTGGGCTCACTTTTTTATTGTTCTCCCTAACCTGTGGCAGCCATTGATCTTTCTACTCTCTCTGTAATTTTGGGTTTTTCTTTTTCATACGGCATATAATTAGGAACATATGTTATGTAGCTTTTTCAAATTGGCTTCTATCACTTAGCAATATACATTTGAGGTTTCTAGATGTTTTCACAGCTCATTATTTGTTTAATTGCTGAAAAATATTTCATTATACAGATGTACCAAAGTTTATCCATTTACATACTGAAGTATATCTTGCTTGCTTCCAAGTTTTGGTAATTATGAATAAAGCACTATAAATATTTTTGTGTAAGTTTTTGTATGGACATACGTTTTCAAATCATTTGTATAATAACCAAGGAGTACAACTGCTTGTAAGAAACTTTTAAACTGTCTTCCAAAGTGACTATACATTCTGTATTCCCACCAAAAACAAATGAGATTTCATGTATTCCAATTTTGAAAATGTTTGTTGTCAATGGTGTTTCAGGTTTTTGCCGTTTTAATGAGTGTAACAGGATCTCATTTTCTATTTGCAATTATCTAATGACATTAGATATTATTCATCTTTTCATGTTTTTTTGCACCAAGCCCAGATGGGTTCACTTGTGGAATCTACCAAATATTCAAGGCAGAAATGATTAAAATTCTCTATATCCTCTTTCAAAAAAATAGAAGCAGAGAGAATACTCCCTGTTTTCTATGAGGTCAGCATGTTCTTCACATAAGCGCATGCACACACACATACACACACACACACAACACACAGAAAAAGCATGAAAAATACCTATACTATAAAATATAATATCTATAAAACTAAAAAATAAAGTTAAACCATTGGCATTCAACTATGGCTACATATTAGAATTATCTTAGAAGTTTTTAAAAATTACCAATGTCCAGGCCCCATTCTAGACCATTAATTCAGCATATTTAGGGACAAACTGACCTCTGGTATATAAAAATATGAAGATCATTCTAATGAATAAACAAGCCCAATATAACAACGTAATAATGAGAAGAATATATAAATGAGCAGATCCCAGAAAAAGATGTAAAATATATTCAAACTTACTAAAAACCTAAGATATAAATTAAACAAGGTATAATTTTAATCATTAAAAAAAGATTAACAAGATTGATAATATTTAGTATTTATAAATCTGTGGGAAATAGAAATTCATATACTTTTGATGGAGTCACAACTAGTTTGGAGAAAGATATAATATCTATGAAAATCTTAAGTTTTCAAACTCTTTGAATCTATAATTCAATTATTTATCATACAGAGGAAGCATGTAAGAATGTACAGTAAATCTTTCCTAACTGACCACTTAGCTACTATGCCAGGCTAGATGACATTTTTTTTATCTGTAACCCACTGGAACAGACACCCATGACTTGCCACATAATGACAAGCCAGCTATTTTCTGCTACACTCAGACAGACACTCCTGCTCACACCAATGGGTTTAATGTTCATTGACTCAATTATAGTTATTTCTAAACCTGTTATAACATGTGAATTTTTAATTGTAATTATGTAATTTTATTAAATATTATGCACACCAGAAATAATATATACCCGAAAGAAAAGACAGTTGTTCCTCTAAAAAAACAATTTTTTTTTCAAGTTTTGAAAAGAATCAGGGCACTAAAATATACTTGTCAAACTACAGGTAAAAGATAGTAAGAAAGAAAAATCTAAAATTATCCTAAAATAAAATACTCTTGAAATGTATTAAGTTTCTCATGAAATATTTTACGAAAGTAAAGCTGGATGCAGAAGAATAGTAGATGCACAAGATGGCATGGGAGTATCTTTACTGTTGGCCTAGTATAGGGAATAGCTAAAAGTTGTACATTCATATGAATTCACATTTAAAAGTTAATATAGCTATATACCAATTTTATAATTCTATATTTAATTATCTTTGAATGTTTCAAACTTATTTATATTGCACTGAATAAAAGTTCTTTTTTTTTTTTTTTTTTTTTTTTTTTTTTTTTTTTTTTTTTTTTCCAAAGTTAGAAGTGAGGAGGCAGTCAGACAGACTCCTGCATGCGCCAGACTGGGATCCACCTGGCATGCCTACCAAGAGGCAATGCTCCGCCCATCTGGGGTGTTGCTCCGTTGTGGCTGGAGCCATTCTAGTGCCTGAGGCAAAGGCTGTGGAGCCATCCTCAGCACCCAGGCCAACTTTGCTCCAATGGAGCCTTGGCTGAGGGAGGGGAAGAGAGAGATAAAAAGAAAGGAGAGGGGGAAGTGTGGAGAAGCATATGGGTGCTTCTCCTGTGTGCCCTGACCCTGACCTGGAATTGAACCCAGAACTTCCATACACTGGGCCAACATTCTACCACTGAGCCAACTGGTCAGGGCTGGAGTTTTTGAAGTATGTGCACAAGATATTTATTGTAACATTGTTGTAACAAGAAGCTAGAATCAAAATTAATTGAATAAACCACAAAAATATAAAGAACCAGAGGTATATGAAGTACTAAGAAAAGATAAAGAAAATAAATTACTAATTAAGAATTAAAAGACTATTTGGTAGAAAATTAAATAAAATATATCTCCAAATTTTTTGTTTTGAGAAACTGTCTCAGTATAGACGGAGCAATACCAACATACCTAAACAAAATAAAGAAAAAAATATTTATCTACCTATAAATACTGGTTTCTGTTGTCTTTTATTTTATCTTTTCCTGATGTACCTTATTATATAAATACATAGTTATTTTAAAAGTCATTAATATGTTTTCAAATAATTGATAAGTTTATAATCAAATTATCCCTTTTTGTTTTCTATAAATACTTTTTACAACAGATTTTGCATGTGTCAAACTGATAAAATGTATTTCACGTAAGTGACATTTACTCTGCACCACCTTTTGCTTTTGAAGACTAATGCTTGAGCATATAAAGTTGTGTGGTAGATCCCTAGACTTTAAACAACATGTCAGTCACTTAAATTGCTGATTAATTTTGGTTTAGCACCACTTCTCATTTCAGATGAAGAGCTTGATGAAATAATCAGTCATCTGTGCCTGCTCGGAAAATTAGCACACATGTTTATTTGTCAAAATGTCAAAGTGAGTCTCTAATCCATAAGTACTGTCCTCGGCAGCATATGTCAACATTTTTCAACATTATATTCTCAAAGCAAGAGAACCATAATTCTTACAGCAAGACCACCTTTGTCAACCTTCCTTGTATATTTTTTATTAGAAATTAAGGAGAGATAGAGCTTTAGACTGAAGTGATAAGCTCCACAATGTTTTCATCAGAATCCATACTTCCAGTTAAACAAGTTTTTTTTATTTTCTTTTAAGAAAAAATGCTATTGACATTCTATTGTTTAATAGAATTATTGAATGTAAAACAAAATATTATTCTAAGTATTGGGGAAATGAATCAGGAATGATCCCCCATCACTGAAGGTAGAGAGGTGTGTGCTGGGCATAGAGTGAGTACTTTGAAATCAAACCAAATCAGTAAAAAGGTATTACTGCTTATCAAGATCATTACATGTATAGAACTTGATCTCAAAGCAGGTCAATGATAAAAGTATACAGAATTGGCAGGCAGAAATTACATTTAATCAATGTGAAATTTTAAACTAATGACTTGAAAAACTAGTGGTGTCATTAATCTCAAGTAGAATCTAGTTTCAAATATACTACTTTTCCAATAGTAGATGGAATGTATGCTGATGCAATGTACTCTTCTTTGCAAGAATAATTTTATCATTAAAACATATCTTTATTTAGTTGTCTGTGATTAACTAGTAAAAATTTTACCCTTCTCTAAATTGTATTATTTGCACCTTTAGTATCCTTTATATACAATGTAAATAGATAACATGAACATGAGACTAGACAGAAACTTTTGTTAGCCATCATTTGAAAGTAGATTAATATACTTCCATAAAGGGAAAGAAAATTAAATATATTTTTAAAAATATTGTTACCTTTATGATTGGGAAATATAAAATCAGTTCCAGGAATGAGAGATAGCTGTGTTGCAGCTTCTAACTTTTACACATTTTATAAATGAGATAAACAAAGAGTTAAATAAGAGAGAGCAGAGAAAAAGAACATGATAGAAAGAAGTGATAAATAAGAAAGTTAATTCCATAAATAAATATTTACTGAGTACTTATTATGTTATTACATTCCAGACATCTGAATTCTCAATAAATAATATCTACTTTCAAGGGATTTACTAATAGAAGTATTAAAAATTATAAATATCTTTCTATGTGCTGCTTTAGCTATAACCCCTAGTTTGATATGTTGTATTTTCATTGTCATTCAGTTTAAACACTTTAATTTTTCACATAATTCATTATTTTATCCATAAGTTATTTAGAAGTCTACTGTTTAATTTCCAAATATTTGGGGTTTCTCTAAATATTTTACTTTATATGATTTATTGAATAAAAATCAAATATAATTGATTCTACGTTAATTTTAGAATGGATATTAAAGATACTATGCATGTTTCAATTATTTTAAATGTGTTAAAGTTTACTTTATGGCCCATCCTGTGATCTATCTATACTTATTAAACATGTGCCTTTGAACTGCAATTGTTTGTGACAATACCTGTTGATTAAGTGATCGGGGAGTATGAGAATGAAATACAGTGAAAAAATGATATATTTCTTTCTGAGAATGGCATTACCTCTCACTGAAATAAAACAGAAACAGAAGTTAAATTATAGGGGTGATATGTCAGCGTTAGTGAATTTGTATGGTGCATGCACAAGCATGTTGCAAGGGGAAAAATAATAATTAGAGATTATACTTGTCTTGGGCATGCTGAATTTTAGCCAATGAGGAACCAAAGTGCAGCTGTCCAGTGATAGTTGGGCACGCAGATATAATACTCAGCTGGGAGTATTAGAACAAAGTATCATGGAAAAGAAATTGAAGCGGGCCCAAGTTAGACAATACATGGGTGGGCAAAGTCATTTAAAGTTGTTTGTATAGAAAATAGTACAATAATTAATAACCAATAAAACAAGAATAAGCTCTGTGGTTCCCTTACTCACAACCATAAACCTACTCTTGCCTATCTCTGTATATGTTGGAAAAACAGAAAAAATAAAGCAAAGGAAAGGTTATGTTTCCTGGCTCAACTACTGAATTTTTATTTTAATAAATTTATTATTATTTAATAACATTACAGAATCAATCTGGGAATATATTTTTTAAGATTTTGTATGTAATAGTAAACAGCACAGAGAAAATAGTCGATAGTCCAAGTAACTTAAACAGATTCACTACTGGAACAATATCTGATTTTTAAAATATATGCATACATACACCCACCCAAATATAATTAAATATCTCTTATAGAATTTTGTCATTATTTTGGTCAGAATTTATAACATCTTATCTTCTGATGAGAAAAATTATTAGTTAGCATTGTCATAAATATTTTAAATTATTTTATGTAAAAATTATATAATGGCATTATCAAAGTATAATGCAAAAAAAAAGAAAAAAGAAAATGAAAAGAAAAAAAGGCAAATCTCTAGCCAGAGGGCCATATTTCCAAAGGCTTTCCTTCCTAAAGTTACCATATAGCTGGCCTTTCTATTGGGGAAGATCATCCTCTATTGGAGAAACAAATAGAGGACTCAGTGAAAAAACAGAATGCCAGCTTAGCCATCGACATCAGTCAATCAGCACTGTGATCACTGAAGCAGAGGCAACAGATGTGCATCTTCAGGTCTTTTGAAACATGGGCTACAGAAGCTTTATACTTTTATTTGAATCTTAGCTATAAATATTTTTTCAGGAAAAACTGGAAGCGTTAGTTATAGCCTCCTTAGGAAAATACGCGTAGCCTTTGAAATCACAAGATAATTACTCTAGGTTTGGAAAGTAGTGACATCTAATTAGAATGTTAAATTAAGTTCAGTAGTGATACTGCATTTGTTTATACATTCAAACTAATTTCATTAGACTAAATTTAGCCAACAGAGATTATTTAATTTGTCACCACCTAGTATAGTAAAATTTTAAAGGATACTTAGAGGTAAGATGACTATCTACCTCTTCCAATTTCCCATCGAAGGATGCATTGAGGAGGAAGAGGAGGAACAGAACAGACAGAGTAAGAGAAAGAGGAGGAAAAAGAGATAGAAGGAGGAGAAGGAGGAGGATAAAAGATACAAAAGGAGATCAAAAGTATTGACTTCCTTAAAAACCAGCAATATTAATCAATACTTTGTAAAGTCTCAAAAAATTTCCACTTACATCATACTTGAGTTTCCTAACACAAACTAGCAAAGCCCGACACATATCCCTAAAACAACAATAGAGAACATTCACAGGCCAATAAATCACACTAGGCAACCTTCATCCACTTCATCCCTTGCTGCCAAAGTTTTGTTTCTTATGTTTATAGTGAGAGATCTATGTATGCATCCACCAGCTTGAAAGTATTAATTAGGATTTACTTTGCACTTTTATTAGATGTATCAGGGCTCACCTTGATCTTTTACAAAGAGACCACCCAAATTTGAATCAAAGGAAGAAGAAATGAGAAACAACACAAAACTCAGATTTTAATGTGGAGATTAACTGATTTAGTAGGAGTGTGAAAAGGTGCAGACATCTGGGAACTTTGACATTGATGTATTACGTAGCAAGAATTCAAAAGTGTGAATGTAGGTGACTCTCCAGTCAAGAAACACATAAATTCAGGGAGAGGCATTGTTCCAAATTCCTCTCAACCAGTGGTCATCAATTGAGGCAAATAGTACTGTTGATTCCTGAGAAAATCAGACAGCTCCAGGACAGCAGCAAAATTAATTTAAGCTTGATTTTTAGATGAGTTGAGATTCCAACGACACAGATTAAAAAAAATAAAAAAAAAGCATGTCCCCAGTTGTCTATAATGAACTGATGTGTTGAATGCAAGATTGCACCTTCACGGCTTATAGACTTTCTAAGATTTTTCTATCCATTGCCTTAGAATCTTTATTACTGGGAAAACTACTAACCCAGAATGCCTTCTACCACTATGCAGCTTAACACAGTATCCCCTTCTAAAAGTAAGTCTTCCTAGATGTGTCAGGTGTACTCAGAGCATGCAAATTCCCAAGAGAAATTTTAGTTTTCAACCCTCAAATTTGGGGGAATCCTTTTTTCTTTCTAAGCTAAAGAAGGAAATTTAAGAAGATTGGTTGAGGCAGCCCACTTGCCAATTCCCTTGCTCCATTTTATTATGATCCTCTGATTAGATGATAGAACAAAGGTAGCTCTAAAAGAATATTCTTAGTTCTTCAAATATAAATGCATATTCAGTAAAAGATGACTTCTGCCTCTCTGGATATCACTGTTCTCCATCATTGCATGACTCTACAAGGATTGGGTAACTTGTTCAAGTTCATGAAGTTTGAAAGTTGCAGAACTGCTGTACAAACCCCTAATCCAAAACCTCAATCTTCAACTACAACTTCAATTATTTTTCTTATCATACCATTTGAAATTAGAAATAATGTTAACATATCTGTATGTTTTAAACATTTCTAGTGATATTTCAATTTTACATGCTTTCCTATTTGATTATATATAGTGTGACAAGAGTTTTTAAAAATATTCCCACCTTCTCTACTGACTTCTTAAAAATCCCCACATAGACTACAGAATCTGAGAGCTTTCAGGTGATATCATTTGTAACTATATCCTAAAATATAAGAATACAGTCTATTTTTAAAGAAATTCGGATATAGATACTGAATCTTTCCATGTTGAATGGAAACTTTTTAATTTATTATGTAAATAAAATATATTTGTATTTTTATGCCAATATCAATGCAAAATACTTGTCAATGTCAAAGTCATCTACACAGTATTATAATCATAAGGCAGGGTAACCTTAAGTAAATTTTTGAAGTATGTTTTTGGTTACCAAGCTCCTTAATTTTACACAACTTTCATAAATTTACCTTACAAATTTCAAATTTCTTTTCTAAGCCCATTGAAATGTATTGATTAGGCGACCTGAACTTCCAGTCTTATAGAGGAGTCAGTTGTCAAGCTTCAAATGACTTCATGATAAAGTACGCAATGTACTAGTACAGTATGCCTTGTTGTATGTAATCTTAGAGACCCATCCTAAAGGATGATATCAGGTAGATACAAAGAATGTTGCCACCATGGAACACAGCGAATGTTTAGCATAGTGAAATGTTGAATGGAAAAATTTTGACAAAGGGACAAAGTGAAGAAAATCCATAAAGTGAATCATTGCCCAGAAGAAATGCAAGCATTTGTGGGGAGGGGAGGGGGGCAGATCTCAAAGCCAGAGTTTGAGAAAATCCAAAGAAGCAGGGAGAATATGAAGCAGTCAGTTGTTGAAAAAGAAGTTAAGAGAGTATAGTTCTATTATAAATACAGTATGTTTAAAGTATGATAGTAAACACGTGAACCACCACAGTCTTTAGATGTTTTCTTCTCACTTGGCAAAATAATTCATTATCATCTTCTTACTTTATTGAGTCTCCTCCCACCTTGAGGACTATACTGTTCTGAATTGCACCCACTACATTTGATTGCTCTGTTTTCTGACCACTGGTTTGATTGCAGAAAGAGTGTTACTGTTTTTCTTTCTTCTTTCTCCTAAATAGTTCTCTATTTCGGACATGGGTCGGTTCAACCCTCCTTAGGCAAGCTGGTGGTCCCCGGCTCCCAGGAGGTCACCATATTGATGCCGAATTTAGTGCGGACACAGGATCTGCACAGCGCACTACAGCCCAGAACTCCTGGGCTCAAGCGATCCTCTCACCTCAGCCTGCTTCAGCCTCCGGAGTGGTTGGGACTACAGGCACGCCACCATGCCCGGCACCCATATTTCATTGATGTCTGAAGCACCCATTTAAGCTTCCAAGAATATTCTAAGTTCCTTGAGTATTGGCCGCTTATAGGAGTTTCCTGCTTCCAGATGTTCTTTTGTTTGTACCCGCCACTTGGTCGTTTGCTCCTCTGGTATGAATCAGTTCATTCTGTCTCTCTTCTGTCTTTCTAGATCCAAACCTTAAATAATTCTCCCAGAACAAAGATTACAATATTTCAGTTATTAAATTGAAATAGTGTCTTAAACCAAACGAAAGGTTTAGAAAAACAGGTATGGATATGAAACGTTTGCGAATAAAAGAATAATTTGAAGAATTAAAAGGAAAAGGAAGTAGTACCGAAGCCATCCATCCACACACCTTTCTTAATTGATTTGGGGAGGAGAATGTGTACATTTATTTCTTTAGGTTTAAAAATGTGGCAGTAACCTGTTTCTTGCGTATGATTTTTAGAATCCCCTTTTCAATTCCTGTTATGATTTTTATTAGAATTTCAATATAAAGTAATGCATTTCATTGTCTTAAACCACTTGAGTGGAATCTTTAGCGCATTTCAGCTCAATGAACAAACCAAAACACTTCATTTTCTCTCAGCATTAGTTAGCAGAGGCAAAACCTACACAAAAAAGAGTCAGTGGGTCTCCAGCTATCAGAACTTCACTTTCTCCCTCATGTTGAAGAAAGGAATGACTACTGATGTGTCTGTTTACCACCTTCTTCCTTACAGTTTTCTTGTTCTGACTCCACGGTCTCCATAGAAAGTGACTGAAATTGTCCTACTCTGTGCCCAAACATGAGCTGCTGTGAACATCTTTTCATCTCTTTAGCACACTATGCTCATTAGTTATGCTGTTGACAACTTCTCCTGAATATTAGCATTGTAAAATATTCTCAGATAAACTAGTTCTAGTGAATTTCCTTCGCCTGTACCCAACTGCCTTTAATTTCTTAAATGAGAGCTTTGCATTCCCCAACCTCTCTCTATGCAGGGGTCCTCCTGACTCCGTTTGATGATGATTTATTCTTTTCACTTTCATTTGAATGGCACTTTTTTATCCTTAACCTCTTGAACCACGTCTCCAAATGGATCAAGCTTAGTCTAAAACCAAGTCCAGGAACAAAATTCTTTAATTTTCCCTTTAGGAGCATTTGTTTTCACTATTCCTTACACTTGATTATATTTCCTCTCACACCTATTCATCCACTTTCACTTATGAAATGGAATTTAATTTGATTCTCTTGCCATCACAAGTATCTCCTCTGCCATCCTCACTTCAGTCTGAAAGCTTGAATGTATACCGTCCACATTCTTTACATTAAGACATGTAATCTTCTATGAAAACTACATGAATGAACATCTATTATGTTAAGATGAGAAGCCAGTTTAATCTTTCAGTAAATGTACATTGAACACTTTCTGTGTTTTAGACAATATGCTAAAAAGCACTAAGAATTGAAAATACTATGACTACATATGCAAAAATTATTGACTTTCATGGTAAAATTGTGCAAGAGTGAAGTTTTATGTTATTATCTATCTGAGGTTTGTTAAAATTGGTTAAAGTGTGTAGGCATATTACTTGCTTGGGATAGTCAGACATTCTTCAGTTTGATATATTTTAGTCAATAATTAATATATCATTTTATGCACATTCACATATCACAGCTATTTTCTTTTTTTAAAAAAATAGAAGACTTTCTAAGTTAATTTTAAAAGTGTCTACATATTAAAATATAGTAAATACTAATTCTAAAATAAACTAATCTATATTCTAAAATATACTTACAAGGTTTACTTTTATTTACATATGTAATCATCTCCAATATTCCAGATTTTTTCCCTTTAAAAGTTACAGAAGAGGTGTTTGTTCTATGACCTTTAGTATTTCTGCTATCATAAAAAATTAACAAAGCATCATTTCATCTCTGCAAATTGGTAACTCTTACTTTTCTTTGCAGGGATGAGGGGAAGATAAAGTATGAGTGATCACCATTTAAAAGTGAAAAAAGAAAAACGTTCAATATCATTCCCCTTCTTTCTCAGCCAATCTCTTAGCCCAAATCCCTATGTTTTAGTTTGAAAAAACTTCTTCTTTCTCTTTAAGGGTCAGTCACATAAGCCACCCCACACCACCACTCACTCTAATTCAGCTACATTATGAGCCACATATATATTTAAAGTAAATTCTGGGAATTAAAAGAGAAGAGTTTGTATTTTTGATTGCACACCACTAAGAATGTAATAGCTGCTCATTGGGAAGCATTACAGGTGACTTTGTAGATAGATAATCACAAAAATGATCACTTTGCCTTTGTCCAGAGCTGCCTGATACCTTAATACACAGTGAAGTGAAAATTTTGTAATTGTCACCATTTAATAAGGTGATAATTTAAGTAGTTACTCAAAGGATTATGTGTTCCCATCAATTGTCAAAATGCGATGCCACTGGACACCTGAGGATGAATATAGAGGTTGTCATAGCAACACTGAAATTTGGAGAACGGCGCACAAAAGCCAAAGTGTCCCTGTGACCAGGAATGCGTGACTAACGGTTTCTGCCTGCAGGCCTTCCCAATCACTTGGTCAGGGTATTATCACCAAGCTACAATCAAATCTCGGCTACATCCCTGGTTCTCCTGGCTTATGATGCTCTGAGTAGCACGACTCTTTGTGACCTTCGCTTCAATTACTTTTTCCACATTCACTTTGAGTATTTGGAGAATACATAGTATTTTGTTAATGTCAAGATAGATTTTGACCTCATTTAAAGCAATACCTATTGTAAACACACACATACACACACACACACATATCATATATATCTTAATGTTAACCACAAAAGACATCATAGAATACATTAGGAAAACGGAAAGTGGTTAAAAGGTTAATTGAAAATCTGTTTGATGGTTTGTTTGTTTTTCTTATCTGGAGAATGAGGAATTAGAAGTGAGACAAATTATTTCATAGACTCATACATTTTAGAAATAGGACCAAAAGATATTAATTATTGATCTTATATCTACATGAATGCTTACTTATAAATAACATGAAAAGCCTTGAAAAGTGAAAATCTAACTTTCTTTCCTCCAAAACAGAACAAAATGTTTTTTAAAAATTCATTTAGCATGTCAGCACAGTTATACAAGTTATTCAAAAATATCTAGATGTTTCTAGAGTGAGATTTATGGTACTTTTCTAGAGCTTTGAAGACTTAGATCATAATGTACTTTATCATCAAATAGTTTTTCAATATACCTTCAAATCGCTAAGACCTTAGAGTTTATTATGAACTTGGAACTACTTGATCTGTTCTCAGACATATAAAATTAAACACGGTAGGCAGACACATTCACTCCAAAAACAAGGTATTATGCTATAAGCATTTTCCTGCATGATAGTTGATGTCTCTTGAGAGAAGATGCAGGTTAAAAGGAAAATGTGAACACAGGACCAAACTTAGGAAGAGCAGGAAGCGCAATGCTTACAGGAAAATTTTTGCAAGGGGACAGCTAAAGAGTTAGACCTGGGAGGGTCTGAGAGAGGAGTGTCAGGAAATAAGTTTAGGGAGACAGGTTTGAAGCATGATGTGGAAGGCACTGGGTGTTTTAAGAAGGGCTATGATGTAATTATATTTGTAACTCTAGTATCCATGTGGTAATGGGTTGAAATAGAGAAGACGAGAACTGGAGAGATCAAATCAAGAAAAGTGAATAGGACAGAACCAATGGGATGAAGAGAAGGAATCTTGACTTTTACATTAACATTTTCTAAGGGCTTACATGCATTTTCGAGACAACTGCTCTCCAAAATATTGTCTCATTTCATTTACCCAAGACTCTTCTCGGCACTGCTACAATCCCCTATTCATAAATGACTGAGGCACTGAAAGTTTAAAGAATTTATCCCAACGTCACATAACAGATAAAGAGACTTTGAATCAAATCTGTCTGGCTCCAGAGACACATCCATTCAACTGTAAAGGAAAAGAGGAAAATGAGTAACGGGTTTTTTTTGTTTTGTTTTCTTTTTTTTCTAGTAGCAAATCATTCCTCCCCATCTCTGTTTTCTATAAACAGTACCCCTTTCATTAAACACTTTCACTGAGTAGAAAAAGTAATGAATCTTGTGCAATGATTTTAATTAATTTCACACAGTAATAAACTGCAGTGCAGTTAAATAGAGATTCATTAACAAATATTATGATACTATCACATTTTAGAGGCTGAAAAAGATCCATAGAGTACAATAGAGTCTTTTTTTCCTTAATTTTATCTTCTCACCTCCAATATCGAGCACAGTGAACCAGAAAGACACAATGTGTTATTCAACAGAAGGGCTGGGTTGTCAACTTAACCAATGTCCTTTTTTATAAATGAGGAGCCTGAGATTCAGCCCTATCCTGTGCCTTGAAAAGGCAGGGGACAAAACTTGTATCTTCAGACTTCAGTGACCCCAATATAATTTTTATAAATAGTTCATTTATTTTAATAGAATACTTACAGGAATAGCACAAAAATTGGCATTATACATTTGTGCTTGTGTGCATAAGAACTCAACCAAAAAAGTATAGTCAATGGATGGAATGTACTATAATTATAACAAAATGTCTACAAAAACCATCAAGTTGTCACCAATAATAAATTTCTTGATTTTAAAACATCCAAAAGCTGGCATTGCGCAGAACAATTTAACAAGTTTATTTATGCTTGTGAAAACATATAATTTTCGAACCTTGTTTAGTGAAACATTTTGACTTGCTTTAGTTCTTTATGTTCATAGATTTAAGGTAAAATTCACACATTTAAGAAGAAATGGAAAAATAAGATCACTTGCTAATATCTGATTCTGTGGTCTGTGCCTTCATTTTTCATCATATACTTAGAGACCTCCTGGTCCCATTGGGTCACATGGGAAACTGTAAATAAGAGGCAGAAGAATTTTGTTGTTTAGTTAAAAATAAAATGTTCCCTCCCATCAAGGATTTCAGCACGTTGTCCACATATGCAGTAATTTGGCAAGATGCCTTTCATCATAATTGTTACACATTTTCCAAGGGTACCACATAGGTTGGAGAGTTTACATGGACCAACCAGATAAGCCTCCTTGTATTCCTATGAAGCGTCTGCAGCAAGAAGTACAGACCTAAGTCCCAAGCAAGGTTTTTGAACCAAGATGCAGAATTGAAGTCTATAAGAATCAGTGAACTTGTGCTCTCAGATTTCAGTGCCAAATTACCTAAGCAGCAATGATGTTTCTTCATTTCCCAAGCATAGGACACACTGCTATCAGCAGCTTTTGTAGCTGGTTGCTTCCTGAATGTAATACCACCACTTGGTTTGTGGGCACAAGGCATTATAGCAATGCTATCAAAGTGTATACCCCAAACTGACTGCTGGCTGCTAAACATCACTTAATGAATTGATACTAGATAAGGAGCTGGAGCCATAATATAAATCAATGATGTCACTAAGTGCACTATTTAGTTCAGCTGGTTATGTGTGTGTGTTGGAAAGGGGCAACACTTTCTCATTGAGGATAGCACTGCATTGATTTCCATCCTGAAACAAGTCATCACATCTGTGACCAAGTTTTGGAGAACTTACATGGCCCTTTTTCTCTTTCTGATGAAGGTCTGCAGCTAAAAGCAGAAATTCATGCTAGAAAGAAAAATAGAGGTCCCACAAGAATAAAATGGTTGTTTCTTTTTTTAAAATTGAGAGGAAGAAAAGCAGAAAGACAGACTGCCACATGTACCCTGACCAAGATCCAGTAGGCAAGCCCCCTAAGAGCAATGCTCTGCCCATCTAGGACCATTGCTCCACGACCAAGCTGTTTTTAGCACCTGAGGCAGTGGCCACAGAGCCATCCTCTATGCCAGGGGCCAACTCATTCAAACCACTAAGCCATGGCTGCAGAACAGGAAGAGGCTAGGTGGTTGCTTCTCCTGTGTGTCTTGTCTGGGAATCTAATCCAGGACATCTACATGCCAGGCCGACACTCTACTACTGAGCCAACCAAACAAGTCTAGGTGATTATTTCTTGACTAAATTGTACATGATTCATAGTTAGACTAGCATAAGTAAGCATTGCATATTATGATCTCAGGAATAAAAAATATATATAACTTTGGTTTTTGTTTGATTGAAGGTAGTGTTTGACACTTTAAAATCTGTTTAGTTGTATTCTATTGGCTTTTTATCATTTCATCAATGTTCATATTAAGAAGTAAAAAAAAATTCCATAGCCCCTAAAAGTTACCATGATGTGGGCATACTACAATATTTAAAGGGATTGATAAGTTTTGACTGAATATTTATGATTTCTGAGTTTGGAATCAACCTTTCCATTGTGTGAGTAAAGGGTGAGACATTTTGTTTCCATATTTCCTATGGATATTACCCGTGACGCAAATCAGGTTTTTCTTTTTTAATCTGGGCAAAATGTATTTTTTAATTATTCAAACTGTTCTACAGTGTTCTAATCTAGATTGTCTAATGCTAACTAGATACTATATAACAGAAATTCAAGGCTTTAATGAGCCATGCAAAATACATTAGATGTATTTGGCCATTTCTTGAGTCTCAAACATATTTGTTTTTATTTTCATTTTTCTTCTCAAAAAGCAATTTAAAAAGTGAAGTCAACATAGTATAACTATTTGCTTTCACATCAATTTCAAAGATAAAAGGGGTAGTTTAATGGAGTGTGCAAAACAGCATCAGTTTTATAAAGACCTTTATTATTAGTGTAGAAGCTTTTAAGGACATTCTCTTTTAAAAAGAAAACAATATAAGAAAACGATTAGACTCTATATTTTTTCCTGTTGTTTTAAAACTATTATGCTGTCATAGTTTGCACACTATTCTAGGTTAATCAACCATCTCATAGGGCTATAAAATTGAACCAGAATACTAGCACCATTTCAGGAGTAAGCAAAAGCATTAAGAACGTATTACACATTATGGAGTACTAACATTTACAGTAGCTAAAACTAGATTTCCCTAAAAGACACAGAATTTCACATACATAAGTGTTTTTTATAGGTTTTCTCATTCTTTCAGTCAGATAAAAACTTTAGGGCTATTATTCAGAGAGTTATATATCATAGGTCTTCTAAAAATACAACCAACCTTATTTGAAATAGTAATTTCTATGGTTGGCTACAGACTTTTCAGAATAAAGTTACACAGATTGTTGCAGATTCCTAAAATTAACTAAAATAACCAGATACACATCTTAGCACATTTCATCCAATGACTATGCACAACACTGTAGAAATCATTAGTCAAAGCCTCTGTTAATGGTGGAATATTAGCAATCTAATCTGTCTACAGACAATAAAGTCTGTGAGAAATTCCTCCAATTAACAGCTGTTGAAAATTATTTTATCTTTTGTGTGTGAAGCTGTTTTGAAATACTTAAAAAAAAAATCTTTTAGGGGAGCTTTTAACTTGGCAAAATAACAGTTTTATTAACTTAAATGTAGGTAGATCTATGTGGTTTTGCTTATAAAATAGAGAAATGATCAGCATTCCAGAATATGAGTGTCTTGACAGTTTTATTTTATTTTATTTTATTTGATGATGTCTTATCTATCAATTTTTTCTTTTATACTCTGTGCTTCCCCCCCCCCCCCCTGTTAGATCTTAGAACACTGCCTAGCCCTTGGTTCTGGATATTTTTATCATTTTTTCCCTTAAAATAATTATATCTTCTGTTTTACATTTAAGTCTAAAGAGCAGTTTGACTTATTTTTGTATAAGGTGTGAGGTATAAAGAGTCAATGCTTGATTTTTTTGCTTATGGACATCCAATTGCTCCAGCACTATTTCTTTGAGAAGCTGCCTTCCTCTATTAAATTGCTTTCACACCTTTGTCAGAATCAGTAGTGTGGGCCTTGTTTGTGTGCTTTATTCAATTCCATTGATCTGTGTGTCTATCTCTTTAAATCACACTGTCTAGAATACTGTAGTTACACAGTAAGCCTTAATAATTGGTAGAGTAAAATTTTTGAACCTTATTCTTCTTGGTCAAGATTTTTTCGGGCTATTTCAGGACCTGAGTGTTTTGATGCAAATTTCAGAATAAGCTCATCTATGGTAGAAAACCTTGTGGAGATTCTGGTAGAAATTACATTAAAACTATAAATAATTTTATGGAGAACAGATATCTTTATTACATTGTCTTCCAATCCATAAGCTCAGTATGTCCTTTCATTTAGATAGTCTTTGAGCTTGTCCAAAAATATTGGTGATTTTTAGCTTATGAACCCTGTATAATGTTTTTCTTAAATGTATGTTAGTGAGAATAGTTTAGAGATGGGTTTTAACTTTAAGTTTGCTAACTTACATCTATGAGGAGCTATTCAGTACATATGCATTTTATCAAGTAGTTCTCAGCAACTGAGTATAGAAAAAAAAAGTAAAGAGAGGGAAACTAGTTGAGAGCATTTTGTCAGAAAGGTAGGACTTAAAAGTAGTATAAACTAGTACTTTTACAATGTGTGCACCGCTGGTTACTGTACTCAGGACAAGAATAGTGAAACCGGGTCAGGTTGCAAAGATGAGAAATGAAACACATGACATTGAGGTCAGTTTGGCAAAAAAATAAATAAATAAAAATAAGGATAGAAAAGAAATATAATAGACATTTATATGAAGAGAGTAAAGGTTGAATGAATAGACATCAGGTAACACCCAACTAATTAGAAATAAAGCAATGAGAATTATGTTCACAAGGCCAAGAAAAGGATAACAATTCTAAGAAAAAGGTTTCAGTCAACAGTTCAATCAAGAAAAAAATCTATTATAATTTACGATTTGCCAGGTATCATAATACCGGTGTTATCAACGTTAGTAAGAAGAAAGGAGAAATACAAAGACGAGGAAAGCAAAGTTCCTGCTCTTAAAAAGCCCACAACTCAGCAAAGCATATGACAAGCACACCAAACACTGTATATCAATCCGATAACCAGATCCCTAATTACGGCACACAATTAGAAGAGCCCTGAGAAGGGCACAGAATGAGATATCAGAGCCAGTTGGGAAATCAGGCCAGATTTCACACAGGAAAGCTGAAATAAATGTTGAAGGATAAATTGGACTCATTTAGATTAGGAGACAAGGAAGGTAAACAGAGAAGCCTTGGCAATGACCGAGGATGAAAAGTTGGAGCACGTCCAGATGACAGCAAGCAACGCAGGTAAGAAGACTAAAGGCTTTAGACAATTCAAATAAAGACCTTTTGAGATTTTGAATCAATGGAAGTGCTATTGTTTCCTTTGCAGATCTTTAGTGGGTTCAATGTTTCTGTTGTGTAAAAAAAAATGTTTCTGGTGCTAAAATGTTTTTGTCACTGATATTATGAAGAAAATGTTATCCCCACACATGAATCAGTCATGATGGTATTTCCTGCCCAAGCATAGCTGATCATTTACAAAGAATTTTTAAAATATTATAAGCAAATTGTCTACTATGTTTGGCAACAATCCACAGGACTAATATCATTTTATGCTCCAGGGTTTTTGCAAATATAAATACATTTTTCAGGGTAAAAACAATTTGAGGAACCACAGTGTTTCTTAGCTCATCACTGGAAATGGTAATTAATTAGCACATCAGTAAATTACCTGTAGAATTTTATTTGCATGAACAAGAAAATAATGTTATCTCACTCAGTGCAGCAGGCTGATGTGAATTACGACTTTCAGGAAAATGAAGCTATATGATTATCCACCAAAGGTGCAAATTCATGAGGATGATGCTGCTGCTCCAGCAATTTGTCATTTCGAGGTGCAGAGGAATGCCTTCTTTTCTTTCCTTTGAGATCAGGGTGCCCAACCTTTTACCGTCTTCCTTTGTTTTGTTTGGTGTCCTTAATAACCCAAGGAAACTGTTTTAAATGTATACTGAATTGCTGTTGTACCACAAATTAGTTTTGTTAATTAAAATTTCAAAAGAAAGTTGATATAAAGCCAGATGAAGTGATACGGGCTATTATATATATAATTGCCCTCTGCACAGTATTTATACATCACTTTAAATCTAAAAGTAGCTTTAAAAATTAAAAATAATTTTATCGGTTTCTTCATTTTTCATTGATTCAATTTTTTAATAGTAAGCAGTTTACAGAAAAGAGCTGTGACTTTTGAAAATGACTAAATGGAAAATATGCCTTATATGACTGCTTTGGATTGGGAAACTGAAAATCCCTTGCTTTGCATCAAAGAAATCAGAAAATAATATAATTAAAAAACTGAAGTGAAATCTTATAATTAATCTAATTTTTAAAAATACTATGCTTAAGTCTACTCTACATAGATCCCAACAAGTATTTTTACCCTGTGCTTCAATAACTCAATTCTCAGAAAACTTATTACCTTTAATACAGTATCTTTTCTTCATAAAATCACAGTCATTCTTTATATTCCTCATAGGCCTTATCTGCTGTTCGGCACGCCACCTCTGCAAGATAAAATAAAATCTGCTTGTACATTATATTGTTGTTTTAAATTTAGTTTATTTGTTTCTAAATAATCTCTATCAGTCAAAAATAAAAACTAACAAGACATAGATTCTGCTTATGAAATAACAAAAACTGAAAAGAAATGCTTAAGATAAATCTAATGATATGTATGGTGATAAATGTCTTTATTTTTATTTTTTTTGACAGAGACAGAAAGAGTCAGAGAGAGAGACCGACAGGAAGGGAGAGAGATGAGAAGCATCAATTCTTCACTGCGGCATCATTGTTCATTTTTTTTTAATTTATTCATTTTAGAGAGGAGAGGGAGAGACAGAGAGAGAGAGGAGAGACAGAGAGAGAGAAGGGGGAGGAGCTGGAAGCATCAACTCCCATATGTGCCCTGACCGGGCAAGCCCAGGGTTTTGAACCGGCAACCTCAGCATTTCCAGGTCGACACTCTATCCACTGCGCCACCACAGGTCAGGCCGTTACTGTTCATTGATTGCTTATTCATTGATTGCTTTCTCATATGTGCCTTGACCAGGGGGCTACAGCAGAGCGAGTGACCCTTTGCTCAAGCCAGCAACCCCGCACTGAAGCCGGTGAGCCTGTGCTCAGGCCGGCAACCTCAGGGTTTTGAACCTCGGTCCTCTGCATCTCAGCCTGACTGCTCTAACCATTAGTCAGGTGGTAATAAATGTCTTTAAATCTAAGTAGATAACATTCTGTAAAAATTAAACTAGTAAGATTAAATTTGTATTTAATTTTTTCTTCATCTTCTCAGGAAATCACCATTAAGTGAGAAGAATCAGAAGTGATTACAACCAACAGCCATAAAAAAATAACAATTTTATTAAATAAATATTTATTACATGCCCAACATGTTTTAGAGATTGTGCCAAGTACCCTGAGTACAAAGATAGATAAAAGAAACATGATCTTTGTCCACATGGAACATACAATCGAGAAATTAAAATCTAACAATATGCTCTACTACTACATCTTTGAATAATAAGAGGATTTTATATTTTGATGAAATTATAACAAATAAATAAGAAGAAAAATAACAATTACAATAGGTAGCAATTATTTAGTTATTTCTATCTTGGCTGTGTGTGTCTAAATAAATCTGACTATGTTGATTTAGAATGATTAAATGAATAGACTAGCATTTTTCCTGTTTATTGTCACTTTTGTTTTATGTGCAATGAATGTTTTGCAATCTAACATTAGAATATACAGTGCATCGTGTGTTAAACTTTAAAAATGTATTGGTACGATGGCAATTCTTTTCAATGGAAAATATTTAGCACTCATAAATATCACTGAAAGTTTCAAATGATCTTGTTTAGAAAATAAAATTTAAAACACTATAGAATACAGTATTATTCTTTTCTCAGTTGAATAGATTAGGTGAAAATATATGTATCACTTAAAATAGTTATGAGCTTACTGTGTATAACATCTCAATAATTACTATATATTTTAAGTGCAGGATTTTTACTTCTAAATAATCTCTGTGAATAAAGAAACACAAAACAGAATTTATTATCTAATATGATATTTAAGTTTAAAGAAACTATAGTGATAAATATATTTAAAAGTGGTTCAGGCCCTGGCCGGTTGGCTCAGCGGTAGAGCATTGGCCTGGCGTGCGGGGCACCCAGGTTCGATTCCCGGCCAGGGCACATAGGAGAAGCGCCTACTTGCTTCTCCACCCCCCCCTCCTTCCTCTCTGTCTCTCTCTTCCCCTCCCGCAGCCAAGGCTCCATTGGAGCAAAGATGGCCCGGGCGCTGGGGATGGCTCCTTGGCCTCTGCCCCAGGCGCTAGAGTGGCTCTGGTCGCGGCAGAGCGACACCTCGGAGGGGCAGAGCATCGCCCCCTGGTGGGCAGAGTGTCGCCCCTGGTGGGCGTGCCGGGTGGATCCTGTTCGGGCGCATGCGGGAGTCTGTCTGACTGTCTCTCCCCGTTTCCAGCTTCAGAAAAAAAAAAAAAAAAGTGGTCCAAATTCTGTAGTAATTCAAATAAAATTTAATTTATGCTTCAAAAGGTGAAATTGAAGAAATTTCCTTATCCTCTCAGTAATCATTATTGAATTACAAGATCAAGAATCAGAAACCCACCTCTGTTCTTTAGGTCCCAGACGAAGCTCACAGAGCACCTTTCTCCAAAATAAGAGGGAAAAGAACAAAAATTTCTCCTTGGAATAAAAAGATCAGGTGGAAAGAATAACTAATAAAAAGAACTTTTCTGGGCTCAGTTTGGCATAAGTTCTTGAGGCGCAAAAATAAGTAGACTCTATTAAATATTAAATTTAATAATAGTCAATTGAAAAAAATAAGTATATCTTGACAGAACAGTATGTTAGTGAAGCTGAAAGAAAGAAAGTCTACACTGAGATATAACATTATATTCAGACACAACGCTCTTGTATTCCAGTTAGCCTGACATATCACCCAGTCCTACTCTATCCCCAAGAAACATTTACAAATAGTTGATGGGAAAAAGGTATTCCTTATAAATCAGTAAAATATTAAATAACCATCATAAGATGTATCCAAGGACATTACAAACAAAATGGCAAAAGAGAACGTGGAAAAACAAATAGGTTAAGAGTACTTACTAGAAAAATATTGCCACAAAAAACACATAAAAAATATTGGTCAAGTGTATTGCCATTACTAATTGTATGGATGAAGAAATGTGTATAAATCAGGAGCACAAAGTATCAACACAATAGTTTAAAAATGATGTGTCAGGACCTGAGGTATGGTCAGATTTTTTATTATTGTTATGTTGCTTGAGAAGAAATACACTATACTGAAGTACAAATTTTATTACATGTATATAAACTCTATGATATTGGTTATATTGTACATGTCTTTTAGATCTTTATTATGTTTTATCCACTTGACTTGTATTGATAATGTTAAATATATTAACATTACAGTGCATCTGTACATTTCCTTTTGCATCTTTTCTAGTTTTTGCTTTATGATGGATAATTGCTGTGATATTTGGGATCTTTATGGCTTTTATACATATATCTTCATTGCACTTTAAAAACTTTAGTATCATTGATATCCTACCTATCTACTTTTCCAGAAATATATTTGAACTTTGGTACTCCCCTAACTCTATGTACCTGCCATACCAAACACCATAGAATTGCATTAATGTACCCCACTCTGCTTCCCCTTTTGTCACCCTGGAACACTGTGCCCCAATTAGTTTACCTGGCAGCTCAAATAATCCATCAGGGCTTTGCTCAAGCTTACTCCCTTCCTTTTCTGTTTCGAAAGCACATAAACATCTATGTTGTGGTATTTTAAAAAAAAAGCCAACTATTGTTCACCACTATATCCTCTTCTGGACTGTGAAAAAATTTTTTATTATAATTTTATTTTTTTAATGGGGTGACATCAATAAATCAGGATACATATATTCAAAGATAACATGTCCAGGTTATCTTGTCATTCAATTATGTTGCATACCCATCACCCAAAGTCAGATTGTCCTCTGTCACCTTCTATCTAGTTTTCTTTATGCCCCTCTCCCTCCCCCTTTCCCTTTCCCTCTCCCCCCTCCCCTTTCCCCCCATAACCACCACACTCTTATCAATGTCTCTTAGTCTCACTTTTATGTCCCACCTATGTATGGAATAATGCAGTTCCTGGTTTTTTCTGATTTACTTATTTCACTTTGTATAATGTTATCAAGATCCCACCATTTTGCTGTAAATGATCCGATGTCATCATTTCTTATGGCTGAGTAGTATTCCATAGTGTATATGTGCCACATCTTCTTTATCCAGTCATCTATTGATGGGCTTTTTGGTTGTTTCCATGTCCTGGCCACTGTGAACAATGCTGCAATGAACATGGGGCTGCATGTGTCTTTGCGTATCAATGTTTCTGAGTTTTGGGGGTATATACCCAGTAGAGGGATTGCTGGGTCATAAGGTAGTTCTATTTTCAGTTTTCTGAGGAACCACCATACTTTGGACTGTGAAAATTTTAAGGATAATCTCTCTCTACTATTTACCTCTATGACATCAGGACCAGACATATAGAAAATACTGAATATTCATGGTTCTAGATGATGTTATGAAGTTAAACCTATATTCCAGACATTAGCAAAGGGCAGAAAAGGGGGTTTAGTTTCCAATAAAAGTAATAAGGTAAGGAGTTACTTATGAACAGGTAGAGAAAGTCATATCAATAGATAGGTAGGCTGGGATTAGGGACAGAACAATAAAAACATATTCTTGACGTAATGCTTGTACAAATAAACTACACTGTAAGAGGATTGATAGCCTATCGGCGTATGGCAAAGAATGCCAGAAAGCCATCTCAGATACTGGAATCCGGACAAATATAGTGAGCAGAATTCTAAGATGACCATAAGACACCACCCCCTCTTATACACACACCGTTTTTGAGCTGTTTAATTAAACATTAATCTAGGTACTTCTGTAAAAAGATTTTGCAGCTGTGATTAAGTCCCAAATCAGTTGGCATAAGCAAGTTGACCTGATGGGACTGACCTAATCATGTGAGTCCTTTAAATGGATTGGGCTGTTCTTGCAAAAGAAATGGAAAGAGTGAGGAGGATTCCACACAAGAAAGATTCTTCATTTCTGGCTTTTAGAGTGAAGAGGAATATGTGGAAAGAGACTGAGAGTGCCCTTCTGCATGGAAATGGGGCCCCAGTCCTACAATGATAAGGAACTGAATTCTATAACACCTGAGTTAGCTTGAAATGGGACACTGAGCTCCAGATGTAAACACATTATATAGACATCATGATTTCAGCCTTGGGAGGAGGGAGTGAAGAGTCCAGTTTTTCTGTGTTGCTACTTCTGAGCTACAAAACTGTGAGATAATAAATATGAATAGTTTCAGCTGGTATGTTGGTGGCAATAAACTGTGCAAAAATGGAAGACAAATACAACAAGTAGCTAATTTATATCTCAATCTCTTCCTAATGTGCTGAGTCAGGATTGTACCAGGAGCTGCCAATGGGCTTTAGCCTGTAGCTTGCAGATGTTTAACATTTACATGTGGACAAGATTTATGAAGGCAGAACTAACTTTAACAAGCCTAGATAATGAGACCTGTCACTCAGACTCAGTACTCAAGACTGGAACCCAACCTGCTAAAGTAAAAAGAATTTTCCACTCTTTCCTGTGATTGTCTTCCAATCTCCTTCTGAGTTTTGAAGCTATGCAGATATTTTCAAATCCCATTCTACCTTTTAGTTGCTAAATGTCTTAGGCAAAATATTTAACCCAACTAAGCCCCTATTTCCTCATCTGTAAAATGGGAATTGAAATAACAATTTCAAGAGGATACTATGAAGATTAAGTGATATAATATCTTTAAGCTTTTGGTGCATTTTCTAGATTATAATAAATACTCATAAGTATTAACTAATATTAATTCACTGTCCCGGACAAAATCTTTTCCCTCTCTAATGTTCTTTCCTGGCTTAAAAAATACAAATATATGTATAATGGCCAGAAATAAATACCCATGTTCTCATAATATAATAGAAAAAATTTCATAAATAATATCTGTCTGTAAATGTTTGCATATAAATGCAAATAAGCACTTATCTAGCTTCAACAGCCGGTGAATTTAAGCAAGAAGAACACAGCTAAATAACTGGGATTTTGTCCATTACAGCAATACATTTTGTAACATGTTGTTTGTATTTTAATTGCAACACCTGCTACTAATTTCTGAATAGAAAATTTTTGTTTACTTATGCTTTAATTAAGTTAAGCAGATAAATATTGCCATGTTGCTACCCATCATATTCTATAGTTAATTAGTATTTCTAGCAGAATATTTTTTATTTTAAGAAGATTAATAGAAAAATTTAACTCAGTAATTCAATCAAGCACCTTACTAGAGAAGTGGTTATCTAGTCCGTGTAAAGATACAGAAAAGTCATTGCCCTGTCCTAAACCTCAGGAGATATTAGCGTAAGGGAGACTAACCAAAAAGCTTTTGCAACAATTACTAAAGGAAGCTACATGGATGAACTAAGGAAGGACAAACTTAAGGAAAAAGGGGATATGGATGAAAAAATGTTGATAAAGTAAACCAAGGGAATTGAGAATCAACTGGGTGTATAGCATGAGGAAGAATAAGGAATAAAAATGCCTTTCTATTTTTCTTATCCAGGACCAATGAGTCAAGTCTATCAGTACAACTCTGAAATCAGATTTAAAAAAAGAACACAATCCTTTCTAAGTTAGACAAACATGTCTTTGCATCTCCGTACTACCATTTGTGATCATCACAACTGTGGGAAAACTTAATTTCCTTGATATTTGATTATGTGGATGGTACAATAGTGATGGTAATTGGATTTGGTTATCTCTATCTCTTAACTTGTTTGAAGCTCAAGTGAAAATATGCAAAAAGAACCACTTAGATTTTATTTTATTTTTTTAGAAAGATGGTGGTGGTCATTGGTTGCAAGTGTTATCAGAGGTAGGAAAGCAGATTTCTGGAGAGTTTTGAGGAAGGTGAGGAATTCAGATCATGGCATGTTGTACCCAAGAAAGCAGCTGTATGTGCAGGTGTAAATTTCAAAAAGAACATTTGGAGATAGCCTTGACACTCAAGAAAACAGTCATGGCTCACTAAACAAACCAAAATATAAAAAAACAAACAAACAAAAACAACAACAAGAGTTAAGAATCATCAATACAGCACTGCTGGTTGAAACTATAGAAGAATATAAGATGGTCAAAAAGTTTAAAGGATTTGTCTTAGATTTAAAAAGGAGAATAATGCAATGACTATTTCTTTACTCGTTAACTTCCATTTATTTATTAATTTTTTTAAAATTGAACATCTGCTAGATGTTAAACACAGAATTAAGCCCTGCCTACACAAACATAATTAGGACATATTATTTTCCTACAAGAATCTTATCTTTTAGCCTGACTACATAAGGACTTAAGTTAGAAACTCCAAGATTGCCAGCTTGAGCTCAGACTCATCAGCTTGAGTGTAGGTCACCAGCTTGAGCATTGGATTATAGACATGACCCCATGGTCACTAGTTTGAGCCCAAAGGTTGCTGGCTTGAACAAGGGGTCACTGGCTCAGTTGGAGGAGGACCCTGGTCAAGGCATGTGTGAGAAACTAGTCGATGAACAACTAAGGAGTTCCAGCGAAGAACTGATGCTTCTCACCTCTCTCGCTTTCTGTCTGTCTGTCCTTATCTGTCCCTTTCTCTGTTTCTCTTTCTCTCTCTCTCTCTCTCTCTCTCTCTCTCTGTCTCTCTCAAATAAAAAATTCCATGTGAATGTCAAGCATGTACCTTTTGCACTTCCACTTTCTCTGGGAATCCTGCTACCACTGTGTGAACAAGTTCAGGCTGGTCAACTGGAAGGTAAGAGACATGCAGAGAAGACATGTGTTGAATCCATCTTAGACCATCTGGCCTTCAACTAACCTGGCCACTGACCACAATCATATGAATGAGTTTAGCTAAGACCAGACTATCAAGCCAAAATTGCCAAGCCATAAAATTATGATCAAAATAAAAGATATTATTGTAAGCCACTAAATTTTGGAGTAACTTGTTATATAGCAAAGAAAGTAGAGACACAGCATGGCAATTCTATATCATTAAATGCAATGTTTTCATAAATAAATGTCTTCATTTATTGGTCTTTCTACAGAAAACTTGAATTGCACCATTTTGTAGTCAATCATTCATGTTTAGTTATTCATATACACAATGTATCAAATTTAGTTAAGTTAGAGTCCGGTCATTTGAAATTATATCATTCAAACATGGACAGTGCTTATTTTGACTTGATTTCAAGAAGCCAGTGAATAACATAAATAGGATTGAGATGCAAAATATATCCTACTTATTAAAATAGTTTTCAAGTACCTAGAACTTTTGTTAACATACAAATAGCAGAAAAACTAATGGGCTAAGTCAAATCATTCTTATCTTTAAAGCAGTTCATTAGAATAGAATGTATTATTTGTGCGATAAAGCAGTAGAATTACATTTGAGAAAATGTTCTGCTTCTTACTTTGTTGATTCAAGTGGATGTATCTCTCATCTGCTATTAAATTAGTGAAAGGTTTCTGATATTTGACAACCAATAATTCTACCACTGACAAGCAGACATGTACATATTTCATTCTTATGATAATTTATCTCTGTATCCACAAATCTAAATCAGTCTCCTGATGTGTGTTAAGCTCCTTGCATTTTTTAAAACTAAATACTCTAATGATTGTCTCCCAACAAAAAGCCCATGATTTAAGTTCACCATTCTGCGACCAAATTCTTTCATCTAACCCATTAAAAGGAAAGGATTGTGGTAATAATTATGAACTTTGATACCTCAATAAAAAGGAAAATAAGTATGGGAGGAAGTCTTTTTGAATATTTAACCATCTAACATGGAAGTGTTATTTATTGTTTTTAAATCATTCATACCTTCTTATAGAATGTATTTTTTTTTGTATTTTTCTGAAGCTGGAAACGGGGAGAGACAGTCAGACAGACTCCCGCATGTGCCTGACCGGGATCCACCCAGCACGCCCACCAGGGGGCTATGCTCTGCCCCTCCAGGGTGTCGCTCTGCCATGACCAGAGCCACTCTAGCGCCTGGGGCAGAGGCCAAGGAGCCATCCCCAGCGCCCGGGCCATCTTTGCTCCAATGGAGCCTTGGCTGCGGGAGAGGAAGAGAGAGACAGAGAGGAAGGAGGGGGGGGTAGAGAAGCAAATGGGCACTTCTCCTATGTGCCCTGGCCGGGAATCGAACCCAGGTCCCCCGCACGCCAGGCCGACGCTCTACAGCTGAGCCAACCGGCCAGGGCCTAGAATGTATTTTATCAGCAAAGTCTGAAATTTTCTATTGTGTTGTACCTTTTAAAATACCAGAAATCATGACTGTTAAAAACATTTTCAATTCTTAAGTAAAATGTGATATTTTAGTATTTCTTTAATTTGCAATCATTTTTTATCAGTGAGGTTGAATATATTTTCATTAGTTTATTTGAATTTTTTTTTAATGTTTTCCTAGTCACACCCTTTGATAATATCTCAAATAATTAGGTTTATTTTTGCCTCAAACTCTCTCATCTCTATTTTTCTCCCTTATCTCCTTTATCTTCTTATTTCTCACTTTTATTTTCCTTTAAATATTAGCTTTATAATAATAACTAAAAAGCATAAGTACAGAGCAGGTAACACTGGGGAGAAGATCTATACCAGGAACAGGAAATTTTGGAAAATTTCTTCTTCCAAGTTTTCTCTTCAGAAGACACTCAGTTTTGCCAAACCTCAAGAATGGATCACTCTTAACATTGATATATAAAGATAAATGTAGCCTCATGTTCATTGCAGCATTGTTCACAGTGGCCAAGACATGGAAACAACCAAAAAACCCTTCAATAGAAGACTGGATAAAGAAGATGTGGCACATATACACTATGGAATGCTACTCAGCCATAAGAAATGATGACATCGGATCATTTACAACAAAATGGTGGGATCTTGATAACATTATACGAAGTGAAGTAAGTAAATCAGAAAAAAACAAGAACTGCATTATTCCATACATAGGTGGGACATAAAAACGAGACTAAGAAACATGGTCAAGAGTGTGGTGGTTACCGGGGGGTAGGGGGAGGGGGCCGTGGGAGGGAAGGAGGGAGAGGGGAAGGGGGAGGGAGAGGGGCACAAAGAAAACTAGATAGAGGGTGACGGAGGACAATCTGACTTTGGGTGATGGGTATGCAACATAATTGAATGACAAGATATTCTTTGAATATATGTACCCTGATTTATTGATGTCACCCATTAACATTAATAAAAATTTATTTATAAAAAAAAAAAAGAAAAAAAGAATGGATTACTCTTAAGGAAGACTTTTCAAGAATCGTCATTCTGGAGACATCAGAGAACAATGAGAAATGACTTAGGATCCAAGATGGCCATGAAGTAGATGGAAGTTACACATACCTCCTAGCAGGACCAAACTATAATTACAACTAAAATATAAAATAATTAACCTGAATAACCAATTGAAGACTAGCTGAACAGAAGTGTAATAACCAAGGATTTACAGGAAAAGCCATATTGAGACTGTAAGAAGTGTGGATAGCTCAGCTGCAAAGGTCCTCCCCTCTGAGGGGCATTGAGCATCAATGTAACTAGGAATAAATATGCTATATAACTGATTTACTGATATTAGCCTGACTAGCCATAAAAAATAGCTAAATAAGAATGTACTAACAAAGTAAATTTACAAAAGAATTTCTGTAAAACGTTTAAACTAGCTTATTGTTCTTCTAACCATGATTCCATATTACCAGATTATTTATCACTGTTATATATTCTGTAACAAATCAAAAATATATATTCTGTCTTATGCTTTCACCTCTGGTTAAGTTCTTGTTACAATTAAAAGGCCCGTTCCCCTCTGGCTGACAAACATCAAGGGTTAACATCGGAACAGGAAGACTAAATCCTCAGGCCCCTTCCTCTCTCTCTCCCACCACACTGCCAATAAGGTCAAAAGAACAGCCTGACAATGGGAACGTGTGCAAACCAGTTACATAGAGCAACATCCGCTGCCTGCAGAGGAAAATGGGTTTTTGAGGACAGGAATCTCCCCATCTTCTGAGGTGGCTGGCACTTGAATAAACCTCTTTCCTTTTTCCTAGCACTTGTGTCATGTTATTTGTTTTCATGATGACAGGCAGCTAGACCTGAAGGTCATTTTTCCAGTTACATCAAGCCCATCCCAGCCCCTTTGCCCAGAGCACCAGAGCTGGGAAAATGAGCCCACATCGCATCTGACTGTGAAACTCAGCAGGGATTCTGTCTGCTAGAAAAAGACAGGAGTCTGCTAGAAAACCAGGGGCCTTTTAAACAGCCAGCACATGAAATCTCATTTGCAGCTATTCACCCTGGGCTCTCGCAGAGAGGACGCTGCTCAAATCAGAATAGATTTATGGGAGAAGAGACTAAATGCAGGGGTCCCCAAACTACGGCCCGCGGGCCGCATGCGGCCCCCTGAGGCCATTTATCTGGCTCCCACCGCACTTCTGGAAGGGGCACCTCTTTCATTGGTGGTCAGTGAGAGGAGCATAGTTCCATTGAAATTCTGGTCAGTTTGTTGATTTAAATTTACTTGTTCTTTATTTTAAATATTGTATTTATTTCAGTTTTGTCTTTTTACTTTAAAATAAGATATGTGCAGTGTGCATAGGGATTTTTTCATAGTTTTTTTTATAGTCCGGCCCTCCAACAGTCTGAGGCACAGTGAACTGGCCCCTTGTGAAAAAAGTTTGGGGAGCCCTGCTAAATGTGTGGGTCCAGAAAAGAGAACTAAAGGGACAGCCACCATGATTCATGTGCTGATTCATTTCCACACCACAGAGGTCATCTTTCTTGGGTGGGCACGCCCCTTGCATACAGCATCAGCCTGGAGAATGCAATGGCTCCACCCTCGCAACTCCCTGTAGCACTGTGCCCAGTGGAGCTCACACCAAGCAAAGGAGTCAGGTACCTGGGCCTGTGGTATGGTTATTAGCACCTCAGTGTAAATTGTCTTTGCAGTTCACTGGTTTTAGTGCAGTGAGACGATGAAGAACTTGAGTTGGAGAAAGAGCAGTTTTGAAAGAAACCTTAATAGAGAGATTTAGTGTGGGCAGAGAACTCATGAGAGAGGAGGAAGACAAAGAGAGGAGCAAATAAAAATCGGTGGAAGAGAGAAGACAGTGTACTTAGTTCAATTCACATTTTTATTGAGGCTGTCTACTTCTTCAAGGTGAAAACTGTAAGCTACGTCATGCCTAATAAATTTAAGCACCTAAAATTTTTTGTAACATCTTATGAAAATATTCAAATATGCAGCCTCATTGAAAGAATTTTAATATAAAACTGGTATACTCCCTTCACAGATTCTGCCATCAACATTTTACTTACATTTTTTTAATCATATATCTAGTCATCGACCTCGATAGAAATCTAATTTTTTTTTTTATGTATTTTTGAGTGTATTGCAGGATCTGTGCACTTAAACTTAAGTCCTTCAGAATGAATGTTATGAACTCCAGGTCAATATTTTTTTATATAGTTTCTTTTCTTTAAATGAAAATTTTATGTTGTAAGATACCTTTATCTGACAGCTAACCTGGACAGCTCTGTGTTTATTTCCAGAAATGCCAAGAAGTCTAGTACCAAGATAAGGAAAGGTAGGCTAACTAACAATTTATAATGTGTTGTTTAAGAGTCAAACTTTAAACTTTATATCCAGAACCAACTGGTTTATTGATTACTTACACCTAGTATAACAGGATAACCACCCTGGCTTGGCTATGGGGCTGGGGGACATAAAAGATTCTGCTGGTTATTTTTTTTCACGGACCCTAGAAACTAGGATTCCTTACTCACATGTCAGTGACTCACAATTCACAGGCTAATTGGCTTCTATGAGACTGAAGCGGACCCCTGGGGCTAAGCCTGAGAGTCTCTCTAGCCCCCACACTTGTCTATACTGGGAGCATGCCATACCATTCTCCTTGCTTTGACTAAAGCCTTAGGTGACTGTGCTCTGTGAAGTATCGTAAGTACTTCTGTTTATCTAACCCTGTGAAACTGTTACATTTATATACAATGAAATACATAAAATTTAAGTGACACTTACTGAGTTTTGACAAATGGATAGAGCAGTGTAACCCAAACTCCTATCACAACACAGTATAATATTATCTACCCCGGAATGTTCCCTCATGCTCCTCCCCAGTCAATCTATAGCCCACCCCGAGGGACACCTATTTTTTTGTTTGTTTTTTCCACTATGGATTAAATTTGCCTATTGCAAAAACTTTATATATATATGGAACCACACAATATGTGCTTTTATGACTGCCTTCTTTTCTTGGAAGTTAGAGTATACAATTAGAATATAATTGTAAGAGTCTTTTCTGTTTTCATAACTTTTAGATAATACCAAACATAGAAAGTACTGGCTCATAGGATAAGTGTATGTTTGGTTTCATAAGAAACTGCCATTACTTTCCCAAAGTGGCTATTGCATTGTTCGTTCCCATTAGTAATGTATGGGATTTTAGTTCATTCATATCATTGCCAACATTTGATGTTATCAGTTGTTTTGATTTATATTTTCCTGAAGACTAATTATGTCACTAGTTTTACACATGCTGAATGAACTTCTATAGATCTTCTTTTGTGAAGTGTGTTAAAATATCTTGCACAGTGTTTAATTGGATCATTTGTCTTTTTATTATTAATCATGAGAGTTCATTATATATTTGGGGTACCATTCTTTTTGCAGTTATATGTTTTACAAATATCATCATTGAAGCTATGGTTTGCCTGTTCATTTCTTTTATTAATGATGTCTTTTGATGAATAGAGGTGTTCAATTTTAAAGAAGTCTAGTTTATCAATTCAATCTGCAGAATCATGAAGAATAATAAATCATTGTGGTTTTAAATCATAAAATTTGGGGGGCAGTTTGCTATCCAATAATGTATAATTACTAGCCTATGTTTGCTATCCAATAATGTATAATTACTAGCCTATGTCCACAAATTAAAAGTGAAAATAGAGGTCTATGTCTCATTTATCCCCTAAAAATTACTGGACAGATACAAAACTGAACATATGTAATAGAATAAATATGGATCATGACTTTCTGGTCTATTCCCCTATCCATGCATGAATACTGAATACAAATCCTTCATGCATTATGCAAAGGCTGTCACAGAAACACTTAAAACCTCACAATAATGGAGCTCCACTTAATAATTTTGATTAGTACTTTTTTTAAGTGCTGGCTCTTGATAATTTACTTGACATAACCAACAACAGCTCTTCAAGATGGAAAAGCAGTTGACTAAAATTATGTGAACCACAAAAAACTGAGACTAAAGTTATATAATTATGGTTGTCCTAGCTATAATGAAAAACAATCAATTATAAAGATTGTAAGAGTGTCTTTCTTCATACACACCAGGGGGTAATACTTAATGATATGATAGGCTCTTACTGAAGGTATTAACTAATGTCAATGAGAAGTGTGATTTTTTTTCCCCTAAGATGACAATTACAAACTATAAAGATGTCTTTGACTCATTATATTTTAATACAGAGATTAACATAAGAAAACATTCAGTACATAAATTATATTATTTTGATTTTTTTAAAGCTCCATGACTTTTAGTTAAAAAGAAATAAGTGATCTTAAAAACAGGAAGGCCCTGACCAGTTGGCTCAGCAGTAGAGCATCAGCCTGCATGCGAAAGTCCCGGGTTTGATTCCTGGTCAGGGCACACAAGAGAAGCAACCATCTGCCTCTCCAATGCTCCATCTTCTTTCTTTCTCTTCTCCTCCTGTAGCCATGGTTCGAATGGTTTGAGCAAGTAGGCCCCGCGCACTGAGGATGGCTCCATGGGATCTCTTCAGGAGCTAAAATGTGTCAGTTGCCAAGCAATAGAGCAGCAGCCTCAGCTAGGCAGAGCATCGCCGCCTATTGGGCTTGCCAGATCTGGTCAAGCGCATGCGGGAGCCTGTCTGTCTGTCTCTCTGCCTCTCACTTTAAAAAATAAAAAGAATAAGAACAGAATGACAGTCTAACTTTTAGGGAGAGAAGAAAAGGAAGCAATTTTCTTTCAAACTCAAAAATTACAAAAACATATAATATAATTAAGAAATAATTATTTTTCCCTGGCCAGTTGGCTCAGTGGTAGAGCGTCGGCTTGGTGTGCAGGAGTCCCAGGTTCGATTCCCTGCCAGGGCACACAGGAGGAGCGCCCATCTGCTTCTCCACCCCTCCCCTTCTCATTCCTCTCTGTCTCTCTTTTCCCTTCCCGTAGCCAAGGCTCCATTGGAGCAAAGTTGGTCCGGGCACTGGGGATGGCTCTGTGGCCTCTGCCTCAGGTGCAAGAATGGATCTGGTTGCAACAGAGCGACACCCCGGACCAGCAGAGCATCACCCCCTGGTGGGCATGCCGGGTGGATACCTGTCGGGTGCATGCGGGAGTCTGTCTGACTGCCTCCCCATTTCCAACTTCAGAAAAATAAAAAAAGAAATAAAATAAAAAAGAAATAATTATTTTATAAAGAGGCTAAATTTCTAAAAAGTATTCCTTTATTCAGGCTAGATTGGATCCTTTAAGACTTGGTTTTTTATCTTGAAGAGATAGCCTAGGATCTCTGTCCATTCTTTCATTCCACAAATATTTACTAGATACCAGCTACATATTACATATTGTCGAAAGCTCTGAAAATATAATAATAAGAAAATTGAGAAAAGGGTGTGAAAAATTAATTAATTTAGCTTGCTTGAGAAAGGTGATCTAAGAAAAGGAAGAGAAAGGGTAAATTCTGTGGTGAGGTTATGCTCCATCTTCTAGGAATCCAATCAGGCTGCAGCAGAGTTCATTAGGAGCATGTAGTTGGCGCCAGCTCAGCTAATGTCTTTAAGGTTACTGTAGACTTCTGTTTTTTTCTCTGATTGAGAAAAAAAGCCATTCCATGATTCTGAGCAGAGGAGCGATATGATATGTTTGATAATTCACTCTATCTGGTTGACTGGAAAGATCATTGAGGGTAAGAGTAAAAGAACTGACAATAGTTTGAGGACAAAACAAACCAGTTGAGAGATCATTTTGCCTTGGACTCAGAGGGAGAAACATTGGACATGATCAATAGACAGCTGAATAATTAAATCAGAACTTCAAAGGAGAAGACTAGATTACAGGTACAAATTTGAAGGATTATAGCCATGTAAGTGATATTTAAATCTTCAAAAAGGTGGATAAAATGACTTTCTAAATGAGTGTAGATAGAACAGAAAGAGTTGAGAAAGACAAAGAAAGGACTAATTAAGATATTAAGAAGTAAAACCAGGTTGTAGGTAAACTAGAAAAAAATGTTGTTTTTCAACAAGGAAAGTTTATCAGGAAGAAAGAATAGAGAGTTCAACCATGTCAAATGCTAGGTTAAGCAAAGTAATGACTAAGAAATGACCACTGGATGTGTTAATATGAAGGTCACGGGTGACAGGAACAATAATGATGGCTTGATAGGGGCAAACACCTAAAAAATAGGATTAGAGGTAGCAAATAGACATAATTCTTTCTTGAACAAGAAAAGAAAATATAGTTATTTGTTAGGAAATTCTGAAATCAATTGGACAGTCTTTGGGAAGACACACTAGATATCTCACTTTTCCTAGACACAGTCTCTTCAACAGGAGGTGATCATTCTCCTCAGAAGCAGCACACACTAATCTCCATAGTATCATTATTCCACTCATTTTCCTAACACCTTTCTCTTCCTCATATGTTCCTTTTGGAAAAAAGGGGGAGGGGAAGCTTCTCTGAGAACAAAATAAATGTACCTTCTCTGTGGAAAAAAAATATGCTAAAGAATCATAGTGGGGGAAAACAAAAAGAAATTACTCAAATTTTTATCTCTCAACAGTTTGGATTCACTTTGCTATTGCTATGCAAACTATTTGACAAACACATAAAAATTGAATTTAAAATGATGCAGCCATGATTTCCTAATGATAATAAAATACTAAAACTATTTTATATGTGACATATTTTTTCACTGTATAGATACATGGTAGTTGAGTTTGAAGCATTCAAGTATTGGCTGACTTTGTGCCATTTAA
Source organism: Saccopteryx leptura (assembly GCF_036850995.1). Classification (NCBI taxonomy): domain Eukaryota; kingdom Metazoa; phylum Chordata; class Mammalia; order Chiroptera; family Emballonuridae; genus Saccopteryx; species Saccopteryx leptura. The sequence continues at coordinate 23,176,107 of NC_089505.1, read as the reverse complement.
AAACAGGTGTTTTTAACTCTTATTCTATAAATCTTTATCTTCTTTTAGGAATGTACCTTAGAGTATACACTCAGATATAGTATTTTTGGGTCAAAGCAGGTGAACATAGGCTCTGAGTCATAGTAACAGTTTCCAAAAAAATTATTTCCTAGTTTATACAACCCCAGCACTAAATAGTAGGGTATTTATTATATCTTTCATAATTGCTGAAAATGGAATATCATAATTATAATTTATTAACTCACTATCATTACCAGTAATCTCTTTTAATTATTAATTAACCATTTGCTTTTTTATTTTTGTAAATAGTCCGTGTGCCTTGTTCAATTATCTGTAGCTTACCTTTGTGCATTTTCCCCATTGCAAAGTGGGTTAATGTCTTTATAAATTAAGACTACTAATAATGTCACATTTTATTTCAAATACATTTTTTAGTTTTTTATTTAATTTAGTTTTGTGGTTTTTTAATTTTTACTTTATTGACTTAAAAGAGTTTACCTACTGTAAGATGTGTTGATTACTCATTGGTACTTGATTTTATTCAGATTCAAAAAGCTTGTCCACATTCACAAATTAGATGAATAGTCACCGATATTTTCTAGTAATTTTTAGTTTTAATTTCTTTGTTTAGCTCTTTCATCATTTTATATTTTATTTTGATGAAATAGAGTGAAGCATAATGAAAATGGATTTTTTAAATTAGCTCCTCAGTACTCTCAGCAATACATTTGAACAATTCATCTCTTTCACCTGGTCCATCAGGACTTATCTATCATGCATTACATTATAGGATCTGGTTCTGTGATAGCTACTCTGTTCCATTTATCTGTCAGTCTGTTTTCCACCTACTAATTATATAGTTTAATCATTTCAATTGCACACTCAATTATTTTAGTCTTATAGAAAATCTCACCTTGTAAGACTAGTCCCATGTACTACTCTTTCTTTCCAAACATTTTTAAATGCTACACATCTGCTTGCTCTTTGGGATAAGATTAAAGTACCCTTTTTTGTTGTAGTGACTTAAGAGCATTGACACTAAACCTAGTCTCCATAGGTTCAAAATCCCAGCCCAAACACAATGATTAAATATCTATAAAGTGCTTGGAATAGTACCTAGCGACATACTGTAGAATAATATAACAAAGTGTTTCCTATTATTGTTTAGTAACAACCACTTATCTAAGCTTTATATGAATTCTATCATTGAATCCCTGCTTGGGCTTAACTATCTCCTGAGTTAATGATCCTACAAAAATCAATCAAGGTGAAACAATTTCATGTTTGGTTGTGAGCAAACAGTCTCATAGGGGAAAAAGAATCCAAGAATTATATTTCCATTTCTTTTTAAATTATTTTCGTAAGTATTGTCTCACTTGAGTTTACGGAATCTCTTGATTTTCTAACCAACAGGATGGGAAGAAAATGACAAATGCAAGTGTTTCTATGTATTTTTAAAATCATTCTTAACTTATTTTTGTTGAAATATTTTAAGAAAGACCCTTTTCTGTTAATAGCTTGTCCCAAATGCACACCTATATATACATGATATGATCTTAGTCAGGCCTGTGACACGGGCCCAATAGTGTGGGCATCCAGTTACTGAGAGAGAGAGAAAAAGTTTATCAAGAGTGCAGGTTAAAATGAAAGATTCCAGAGGTACTCACTTAATAAATTTATACATTTAATAAGTGCTCCCCCTCCCCCAAGTGATAGAATACAGATGGTCCCAAGGAGGCATATTTTGAGAATTTTACCCAAAGGAGGGACACAAAGGGAAGCATCGGACAAGACAGACAGCATTGCCTCTAATTGTGGATACTTATGAACACACAAAACCAACTTCTCAGATTCAGAGAGATGTTAACAGATCACAGTGTGAAGTCGAATGAGTCCAGAATAAAAACAAGATCTAGACACACCTGGATATGCTGCTGGTGTTGTGAAAACAGCTTCTGAAATCAACAGCTGCATTGTCAAGAGGGTCTTGAGATCAATTCTCATTTTCTTTTCCAAAATGTAAAATTCCTTCCTCAATGTCACTTCTCTGGTTTAAAAAAAAAAAAATCCTGAGACAGTGGCCTGGGAGGAAAAGTTCAGAGAAGGTCTCAACACATCCCCTGTTTGGATTGCATCTTTCCATATTGACCTCAAAATTTGGGATGCAGCTTCTGTGTTTTCACTTCCTATAGCTGACTGCTCACTATGGCCAGTTAGGGGGAGAAGGGGAAATCATTAAATTCTCCTATACGTCAACATAAATACATGACATAAGAATTTCTCTTCCAAAACGTCTCTCTTACTTCTCTAGGATCATTCATTCAATGATTTTACACCGATTGAGATTTTAACTCTATAAGCATCATCACCAACATACTATGTATTATGAATTAGACCGTCCACTTTTCCAATTGGCCAGTAAATATCTTCTCTTGTATCTATTACCTTCCTCTCACCAGTCGCTTCTCCCGCTGTCAGCACTTTATTGTGATGAATTCTGCACGTTAGTTAGATCCGTGGTATTTTAAGATCCATTCTAAAGATTAATGTTTCAGAAAGTTCAGAAAAAGTACAAAATTTGAGTAAGAAGTATGAGAGAAATGAGTTCCCAGAGAAGTATTAATCATCTTTAACTTGCAAAAAGTTAATATTTCTATGGTTTAACATGCTTTGATTATATGATAAACTTTTACAGACAGAAAATTAAGCCCGGTTTCTTTTTTCCTAAAATTGGTTATAATTCACTGAGTTTCTTTTATAGCTTAATATTTGCTTAGAGTTTTACACACCATTCATTGGTTTCTGTTAGAAATATTCATCTTCAAATGATGCTTAAGGATGGTAGCAGTTAATACAATCAGTTATCTGGACAGTAATAAAACAGTCTTAGCTAATAACATTCATCATCCTCAATTCACTGAAGGCAGTTGGTTTTGGTGAATGAGTTGTACATTTCACTGACCAATTTGCTTCACTTAGGGGACAATCTCATTGGTAACATAAAGCCTATGAAGCACACCTTTAAAGAAATACCAAATTGGAAAAAAAAGAATGGCATGAAATGACAATGAACCAATATCTAAGAACAAAAAAAATAAAGAAAGAAAGTAGGATTCAGTGAACATTAAAAATCTGAGCTGTGAAAATAATTGGCTCCTAGTAAGAATAAAAAAGACATAGAATCTCTTTTTCCTAAGTAATTTCAAAAATATTTTTATGATACTAACTATATCTGAGAATAATTTTCACCATGGCAAATAAACAATTAGGAACCAATAATTGACAACATTTTTAGATGACTGTAGTACCATTTAGGGAGCATAATGTGACATTTTAATATCCTGAAAGCTGTTCTTATAAGCAGGAACCATTCCTTGGATGCTGCCATAGCCTAGTCATTCATATATATGATAATCTTTTACTCTCAGTGACCATGATGTTCCTTACCCCTGTCCTCATCTCACAGAATGGATTAATGCAAATGGATACTATGAGACTACAAGGCTACTACCCTAGACCTCCAGGGGAACTTTAGAGTTGAAACACGAAGAAGTTAGCCCAGAAACACCACATGGTGACATTGGAACACCATATTCTGGCACAAGCAGAATAACCCCAGACGTGGGGTCAGAAGGTCCAGGTTTAAATTCAGGTTCTTGTGTGCAGTCTTGAGCAAATCACTCTACCCTCTAAGCCAGGGGTCCCCAAACTACGGCCCGCGGGACGCATGCGGCCCCCTGAGGCCATTTATCCGGCCCCCGCCACACTTCCAGAAGGAGCACTTCTTTCATTGGTGGTCAGTGAGAGGAGCATAGTTCCCATTAAAATACTGGTCAGTTTGTTGATTTAAATTTACTTGTTCTTTATTTTAAATATTGTATTTGTTCCCGTTTTGTTTTTTTACTTTAAAATAAGATATGTGCAGTGTGCATAGGGATTTGTTCATAGTTTTTTTTTTTATAGTCCGGCCCTCCAACAGTCTGAGGGACAGTGAACTGGCCCCCTGTGTAAAAAGTTTGGGGACCCCTGCAAGTCTAAGCCTTAGTTTCATCACTGTGGAACAATGATAATTATAACCAAATCATAAGAATAAATGTGGCAATGCATGTGAAACTGTCTAGCACTTGACTCTAGCAAGTATTCCGAATTGCAGCTGGACCTAAATATCAGTGTTGAGGCAACCCAGAACCCCACACTTCATTTCTGCTTTCACTCAGGTAAGGTCAAGATGGCAGCAGAGATAAATGTGGTATGCCAATCCTCTCACATCCACATCAAAATCACAGCTTAACTACAGAACAATCATTATTCAGAACTGCCTGAAACCTCACTGAACGGAAGTCTTATAACTAAGGATATAAAGAAGCGGCCCCAGCCAGTTGGCTCAGGGGTAGAATGTTGGCCCAGTATGTGGACGTTCCCGGTCAGGGCACAGAGGAGAGGCCACCGTCTGCTTCTCCACCCCTCACTCTCCCCCTTCTCTCTCTCTCTCTCTCTCTCTCTCTCTCTCTCTCTCTCTCTCTCTGGCTCCTTGAAACCTTCTTCTCAGGCACTAAAAATAGCTCGATTGGGAGCATGGCCCCAAATGGTCAGAGGATCAGTCCCAGACAGGGGTTTCTGAATGGTTCCTAGTAGGGGCATATGTGGGAGCCTGTCTCTCTATCTCCCACCTTTCACTTGAAAAAGAAGAAGAAGAAACAAAGATATAAAGGAGTCACGTTGAGACTGGTAGAGTAATGGGGAGATGAGGAATTATTGGGCCCATACTCACATATGAGAGATAAAAATAGGGAAAGAGCCTGAAAGAGCCTGACCAGGCAGTGGTGCAGTGGATAGAGCGTTGGACTGGGAGGCAGAGGACCCAGGTTCGAAACCCCGAGGTCACCAGCTTGAGTGCAGGCTCATCTGGTTTGAGCAAGGCGAAGAGGTGAAGGGATTAAAAAGCTTGGGCCCAAGGTCGCTGGCTTGAGCAAGGGGCCACTTGGTCTGCTGTAACCCCCCGGTGATTCTCCTCTCTCTCTCTTCCTGTCTGTCTGTCCCTTTCTGTCCCTCTCTCTGACTCTGTCTCTCTCTCTCTCTCTCTCTCTCTCTCTCTCACACACACACACACACACACACACACACACACACACACAAAATTGGGAAAGATATCTCAGCTGCAGAGGTCCCCCTGAGGAGCAAGGAGTCCCAGAACCACACCAGACCCCGCAGCCTCAGTTCCACCGCCAGGAAGATCTGACCCCATACTTGCAAGTATCGGAGATCGTGGCTACGTAACACGGAGGGCTCCTAGAGTCCCAGGCGTTCCTTTTAAAGGGTCTGGGCACAGACCTGCTCAGACTCACTTCCTCAGAGGGAGCTCCAGCGCTGGGGCAGCAATTTCAAAGGTGCCAGGGACACAAGGAGACGAACTGAGTTGTCTGACATGGGACCAGAGCTAAACGGGAAGCTTTTTCCCAGACAGAAGTGCTGGCAGAGGCCGTTGTTCCTTTTCTGAGCCCTCCCCCTACAGAGTGGCCGGTGGGCCCCGTATCTGAGTCTCCATCAACCTGGCTAACACTGTTTGCCACACCCTGCTGGTTTCTTAAGACTCCTCTCCACCCAACTTACAGGCCCAACCCGAGACATTTCCAGTCGCTTTTCTATATAAATGGCCCATCCTGGCTCATACTTCAGACTTTCCTAAAATCTCTCAAACAAGCAGCATCTGGCCTCTGCAGGCCATATATCTCTCACTAAGTGGCCCCAGGCTCAGCACTAGCAGCAGCCAGCCTTGGTTCACAGCTTGGCCTCTTTGAGACAATTTAAGCCCAGCACAGGGAGCAGCAATGTGTAGGTTGCTCTATGACTCATGCTGGGTGGCCCGGGGCAAGGCACAGTTGGGGCTAACCTTGGCCTGCACCTCCCTGGCACCTCCTGGGCCAGGGCAACCAGTACAGCTTCAGACCACATCAAAACACTACCCGACCTCCTCCACAAGGGACACTGAAGGGGAGGCAGATTCCACAGGCTCCAGAGCTCCTTCCTGAGCCCCAGAGTAAGTGCTGCCCATGGACTCAGCATGTGCTATCTACAAAAGACTCAAAGACTCACTTCAGCTCAAAAGACACCACAGACTAAAAGTAAAGGAATGGAAAAAGTTATTTCATGAAAAATGGAAAAAATAAAAAGCTGGTGTAGCAATACTGATACCAGATAGAATAGACTTTAAACAAAGGCTATGTAACAAGAGACAAAGAAGGATCCAGAAATTCCACTTCCAGGTATTTATTTGAAGAAACCCAAAACACTAAATCAAAAAGTCATGCGTTCGGCCCTGGCTGGTTGGTTCAGTGCTACAGCGTCAGCCTGGCGTGTGAAAGTCCCGGGTTCGATTCCTGGCCAGGGCACATAGGAGAAGTGCCCATCAGCTTCTCCACCCTTCCCCCTCTCCTTTCTTTTTGTCTCTCTCTTCCGCTCCTGCAGCCAAGGCTCCACTGAAGCAAAGTTGGCCCGGGCCTGGGTGCTGAGGATGGTTCCATGGCCTCCGCCTCAGGCGCTGAGGATGGCTCTGATTGCAGTGGAGCAATGCCTCAGATAGACTGAGCATCACCCCTTAGTGGGCATGCTGGGTGGATCCCAGTTGGGCATATTCAGGAGTTCGTCTGTCTCCCTCCCCCTGCCCTGACCTACTTCTCACTTTGGAAAAATTAAAAAAAAAGACATATGTTCATTGCAGCATTATTTACAATAGCCAAGATATAGAAGGAACCAAAGCGTTCATCAATAGATAAATGGGTAAAGAAGAAATGGTGCACATATACAATGGAATATGACTCAACCATAAAAAAAGAATAAAATCTTACCATCTGCAACAACATTGATGAACCTAGAGGATATTGTTTTGAGTGAAATAAGTTAGACAAAGAAAGACAAAAGCCATATGATTTAATATCAATGTGGAATCTAAAAAACCAAAATAAATAAAAATGCAGAACAGAAACCGACTCATAGATACAGATATTTTGATGGCTCCCAGATGGAAGGGGGTTTGGGGGTGGTTCAAAAAGCTGAAGGGATTAATAAGTACACACTGGTAGAGCCTAGTCATGGGGATGTAAAGTACAGAATAGGGAATACGGTCAGTAATATTGTAACTATGTATGTTGCCAGGTAAGCACTAGATTTATCAGAATGATCCCTTAGTAAGTTATACAGTGTCTAATCACTAGGTTCTATACCTGAAACTAATATAATATTTTATGTCAAAAAAAGTAATTCAAACAAAGAATACACTTGTAAATGTTTAGTGGCTGGAAGCTGCAGGCTATAGGCTGAGATGCAATAGAACAGAAATCTTAAAAAAACAAAACCCTATGAGTTTATTTCTACACCAACTGTGGGTACTGCTTCTCCAGTGCAAACACAGCTTTAGTGATAGTTATACATCAGGGGTCTGTGCAGTCCATTTAGTGGCAGGAGAAGTAATTTCATTAATGTTCCTGACTTGAAGAGTATAAGCAACAAAGAGAATAGAATCCTTTATGTCTTAGAAATGTTTCTAAATAATGAGAAGCCTGATTTTGTGCAGCTGTTGTTTGGATTTGCTTTGGTCCAGGTATTGTTTTTTATTTATTTTATTTTATTTTTAGATTTCAGGCATCACTCAAAATCCAGGAGGCAGAATTCCATAAAAATGATCCAGGTGGCTGGCTTAAGAAAGGTGCATACAAGCCTGACCAGGTGGTGGCGTAGTAGATAGAGCGTTGGACTGGGAAGCGGAAGGACCCAGGTTCGAGGCCCCGAGGTTGCCAGCTTGAGCACAGGCTTATCTAGTTTGAGCAAAAAGCTCACCAGCTTGGACCCAAGGTCGCTGGCTTGAGCAAGGGGTTACTGGATCTGCTGAAGGCCCACGCTCAAGGCACATATGAGGAATGCAATCAATGAACAACTAAGGTGTCACCAATGAAAACCTGATGATTGATGCTTCTCATCTCTCTCCGTTCCTGTCTGTCTGTCCCTATTTATTCCTTTCTCTGACTCTCTCTATCTCTGAAAAAAAAAAAAAAAAAAAGAAAGGTGCATACAGAACAGCTAGAATTATAAACTGTTGGAGCTAAAGAGGAAAGGTCAACCTAATTCAATCATAATACCATTAATCGAAACAATTTTTCCATAAATCACCAGGGATTAACAAGGTTAAAAAATTTTTTTTTACCTTTCACTTTTTACTCTTTCTTGATTTTTTGATGCTCAATATCAAGAACTTTTTTTTTAAATCCCATTAATGGCTGGTATAGTCTTTCCTCAGATTCTAGCAGATGGTTGAAATTATTTTTAAAATCTCATTCTAAGGCCCTGGCTGGTTGGCTCAGTGGTAGAGCGTCAGCCTGGCGTGCAGAAGTCCCGGGTTTGATTCCCGGCCAGGGCACACAAGATAGCGCCCATCTGCTTCTCCACCCCCCCCCTCCTTCCTCTCTCTCTCTCTCTTCCCCTCCCGCAGCCGAGGCTCCATTGGAGCAAAGTTGGCCCGGGCGCTGGGGATGGCTCTGTGGCCTCTGCCTCAGGCGCTAGAGTGGCTCTGGTCGCAACAGAGCTATGCCCCAGATGGGCAGAGCATCGCCCCCTGGTGGGCGTGCCAGATGGATCCTGGTCGGGCACATGCAGGAGTCTATCTGACTGCCTCCCGTTTTCAACTTTAGAAAAATACAAAAAAAAAAAAAATCTCATTCTAAGATGTCAAAGAAAAAGACAGGCTTATGTGGAGACTATTCAGCTGCATTTAGTACATTTTCACCTTTGAAAAGCCTGTGCTTCTTGTTTTCTTTTTTCCACTAAACTTGCAGGTGTGATATAAATGTTTGCTGGGGTTCAAAATTTTTTTTTTAATTTTTTTTTTCTTTTTTCTTTTTCTGAAGCTGGAAACGGGGAGAGACAGCCAGACAGACTCCCGCATGCACCCGACCGGGATCCACCCGGCACGCTCACCAGGGGGCGATGCGCTACGACCAGAGCGACACTCTAGCGCCTGGGGCAGAGGCCAAGGAGCCATCCCCAGCGCCCGGGCCATCTTTGCTCCAATGGAGCCTTGGCTGCAGGAGGGGAAGAGAGAGACAGAGAGGAAGGAGGGGGTGGGGGTGGAGAAGCAAATGGGCACTTCTCCTATGTGCCCTGGCCGGGAATCGAACCTGGGTCCCCCGCACGCCAGGCCAATGCTCTACCGCTGAGCCAACCGGCCAGGGCCTCAAAATTTTGCTTTAAAGTGTAATTTTTTTAAATTATTGAATCATCTTCAAGCAATAAGCAAGACTTATTATATTTATACATTTTTAAAACAAGCACTTCAAAACAGACATAAGGCAAAGACATTCACCAGAATATATAGGTACAATGATTTTAGAAATCAACATATTTTGAAAGGCTGACTATATTAACTTTTCCAGTATGACAAGGTGACAGTGTTTCTTCTTCTCTTATATCTCTTTTTTTATATGAAAATTTCAGTATATGATTTTTCTATTTTCAAAAATACAAAGTTGCCCTGGTCGGTTGGCTCAGTGGTAGAGCATTGGCCTGGCGAGCAGGAGTCCCGGGTTCGATTCCCGGCCAGGGCACACAGGAGAAGCACCCATCTGCTTCTCCACCCCTCCCCCTCTCCGTCTCTCTCTTCCCCTCCCGCAGCCAAGGCTCCACTGAAGCAAAGTTTGCCGGGGCGCTGAGGATGGCTCTGTGGCCTCTCCCTCAGGCGCTAGAATGGCCCTGATTGTGGCAGAGCGACGCCCCAAGATGGGCAGAGCATCACCCCCTGGTGGGTGTTCCGGGTGGATCCAGGTCGGGCGCATGCAGGAGTCTGTCTGACTGCCTCCCCGTTTCCAACTTCAGAAAAAAATACAAAAAAAAAAAAAAGAAAGAAAATACAAAGTTCATTTTTTAGTTGTTTTCTTTTTCATTGCATTACCCTAATACAAATCCAATAACTATGTTACTAGGTTGCCAATGCCCGTGTTTCTACCTCAGTTGGGTTCTCATTCATTACATAATCAATTTTTAAAAGGGAAAGTGTGTTCTTGCATCTGTAAGTTGATCTGGTATTACTAAAGATTTTGTCAGCCCTATAATTTAAAGTAATTTAGGGAGGAAATATCATTTTGACATTAAGAATAAAGTGATTTTAATTGCTTAAATTATTCTGAATCAATATGATATATAATTATATTTACAAGTCACTTGAAATATAACAAGTTAAGAATTTTAAGATTATGCTAAATAAAATAAAACAGGGTCATATTCCACCCTGGACATGCAATTGTCTTTAAAATTCTGAATTATAAAAATGATTATGCCTCACTCTGATTTAAAAGAGGGACATTAAAATTTGAAGAAATAAATGTTTAGGCAGAGGAAGACAAAGAAAAGAGAGAAAACCTCAAGTGCTGGCATGTGCAAAGGGCCAATTACTGAATAAAACATGACTACAAGTAGAAAAACAGAGTATTTTTTTTTTTAATTTACTTATTGATTTTAGAGAGAGGAAGGGAGAGAGTAACAGAAACATCAATCTGTTCCTGTATGTGCCCTGACTGGGGATTGAACCCACAACCTTTTGCATGTAAGGAAGGTGCTCTAACCAAATGAGCTATCCAGCCAGAACTGAAAGTATTTTTATACTGCAAAAGCAGAAAATTCAAGTTGGAGAAAGATAAAAGAAACATAGGGAAGAGGTAAATCAGCACAGGTTTTTAAAGACTATAACTATTAAAGGAGTTTGAAAGCCGTATTAAGTCAATGGGTCTCGGCCCTGGCCGGTTGGCTCAGCGGTAGAGCGTCGGCCTAGCGTGCGGAGGACTCGGGTTCGATTCCCGGCCAGGGCACATAGGAGAAGCGCCCATTTGCTTCTCCACCCCTCCGCCGCACTTTCCTCTCTGTCTCTCTCTTCCCCTCCCGCAGCCGAGGCTCCATTGGAGCAAAGATGGCCCAGGCGCTGGGGATGGCTCTGTGGCCTCTGCCCCAGGCGCTGGAGTGGCTCTGGTCGCGGCATGGCGACGCCCAGGATGGGCAGAGCATCGCCCCCTGGTGGGCAGAGCGTCGCCCCCTGGTGGGCGTGCCGGGTGGATCCCGGTCGGGCGCATGCAGGAGTCTGTCTGACTGTCTCTCCCTGTTTCCAGCTTCAGAAAAATGAAAAAAAAAAAAAAAAAAAGTCAGTGGGTCTCAAGCTTGGGTGTAAATTGGAATTACCTAGAGAGCTTGAGTTTCCAATATAAATAGGTCTGGGATTAAACTTGAGAATTTGCATTTTTAGCAAGTTCCCTGGAATTCTTAATGTCTATGATCTACACTTGCACTATGAGAACCTCTGTTTTGAGAAAAACCATTGAAGGACTGTCAACAGGGGAGAGACTTGCTTCTAGAAAATTCACTTTTACTCTAGAGTGGAAAATGGACTCCAGAGCGGGAGGTGTGTGGTATATCATGAAGCTGTTGCTACGTGATGGGCAAGGCAGCAGAGAAGGAAAATGGCAGTCAGTCAGCAGCTTTCAAAGGTAAGTGTTAAAGATCATTCTTGAGGTTCTGACTTGAACCTCTGGGTGAATCTGATATTTTCTGCAATAATATTAGCAAAGTATCACTTTGGGGGAAAGGTCAATACTGGTCATGTGAGAGTTGAGGAATAGTAACATTCTGGTAATTGTTTAACACCCGATCTTCTGGGGTTATGGGGAGAAAGCCTGGTTTTTAGGGCTCCCCAATTCACATGGGTAAGTTCTGCCACCAGCACTGATTTCAAGCTACCAATGTAATATCACAGAATATGGAAGAAATGTATAATAACATTATGTAGCATTTCCACTTATAGCCACAAAGTCAAGTTCTGGAACTAAAAGTGCTGCATAGGAGTTGTGGGCACAACTTAGGAGCACATTAAGTTGCAAGTACAACAATAAGATTCTATTAGACAAACAAGACACAGGCAAGGATCTGTTTGTGACATCAAATCAGAGTCTAAGTGAACCCTAGAGTGACCATGGCAGTGGGGCATGGATCTAAAGAGAATGGGAAGAGAGTTATGGAAGGGGGGATAGTCCTCGAAGAAGAGGCAGAATCACTGTAAGTGTAGAAGGGGTCAGCCATTAAATAGCAGGCCATTACCAGTGACCCAACTGTGATTCAAGACCAGGGTTCTTGTCTCCCCAGAAGAGCAATAGCTAGAATAAAGCAGTGATTTAGTATTAATAAATAAAAATATTAGATTACCTAAACAAGGGTTATGATATGAGGCAGGAAGGATCCAGATAATAGATGAGGGACACTCCATAGGAAAGATTTTAGAGAAAGCAAAAAACAAACAAACAAAATCTAGTTATCCAGAGTGGTGCTCAAAGTAAGAGGCATGCCATCAGCAAAGGGAAAAATGCTGAGCTATACAACACTGGGCTCAATCTGGACCTTGGATCATGATAAATTAGGGTCCTAAAACATTTAGAAGAGGGTTATACCTCCCAGGTAAGAGAGGGTTTTAGAGGCTGGGAGTCTATCAGAGTTAAATAGTTTTGTTTTCACTAGCGCCTCTTCATTGTTCTATACATCTCTTCCTCATGGATTGTCACTGTCATGGATGACGTGACAATTGTTATGATGTTTTTTATTGGTAGTACAATCATGTGATTGTTTACTCCCAAAATGTAGAAAAAAGTTGCTTTATTAAAATGTAGGTTTTTATATGTAGTGTTTATGATCACTTGTTAGTTGCTTCCATGTGAAATTTAAATATAATAAGACAGAGGCCCCAGCAAATCCTAAATAAAAGGAGAGTTCTTGAGTGTCCTAATGTTAAATGTTCTAATTAAAGTAGTCAAAAATGATCTTTGCCCCTTGTAGATCATATAGTAAATAAACTCAATGAAAGCAATTGCAATACTATCTGAATTATTAATAACTTTAGGAGGAAGAAGAAACAGGACAATTTTGTTTTCTAAATTTAACACTCTTTTAGATTCTTCTTTTATTGAGATCTCTATACGCAACTAAAAAGCATGAAGAGTATCCTGGTCTATTTCCTGTAGTGAAACAATTCATTTCAGTTTTCTGCTCATATATTTATTGCACTTCACAGCACTACAAATTAACTTAAAATATTTTAAAGAAATAGACACCCTCAAAAGCTAAATTGAATATACTTTTTAAAAAATAATAAAAAAAAAGAAAATACATCTCCAAGAGAACTTTTAAGGACCAAGGATTTCACAGTGCTGCTATAAGAGGTAAACATTTATTTGTTTTTCCTGGTACCTTTTATTCTAGTAGTGTACTCTATTATTTTTACCTGATTTTTGAGACTGTTTCTTTAAAAAAAAAATCATACATTCCACTTGGTTTCTATAGTAACAAAAACTAATTTCTGGGTTCCTTCATGAGCTATAATCATGTTGAAACCAAAGAGGACTCGTGGGTCTTGCAAAATTCATAAAGTCCTGAACAAATAGGACTGCCATCTTCCGGCATTTGTCTGAAATGACAGCTAATTGTATCAGTTTTGCATGAAAACCATGAGATGCCCTCACCCCATATTTCCTCCTGCTGTTTCTAACAGCATAATGACATGGCACACATTCAGACAGAGCCTGGGTGACCTCATCAAGTTGCAAATAAGCCTTTTGTCCCAAAGTGAACATGAAAAAATGACTATGTCATAATGCAAATATTTGTTCCAGAAAGTTGAAAGATGACTACACCGGGGACAGAAAGGAGCAGAATCTTCCCACTTCTTTCAAGAGGCTATTTAACTGTATTCATTAGAGAAGAAAATTTAAAGCATAGAAGCCATGTAGTTCAAAGGAAAATTCTACCAGTGATTACTATGACAGAGTTTTTCTGTTTAAGAAAATAATGGAAGGAGCAGTAATAGAAGAGGGCATTTGGATCTGAGGACTTCCTCCCACCCTTTGCAGCTGACAGCAGTGAGTTATGAGGTGTTACAGAGTAAAGCCGAGTTACCGTAAGAGCTGTCCAAATAACTTATGGCAGGGAATCACAACACCATCTCTCGGAGATAATTCATGTCACCAGTGAACGTTTAGTAATATGGATTTTCTCCAAAACACCATATTTAATAAACAACACTATTGAGAGGTGAATTAAGTGGCAAATTAAATTATTTAATAGAACTGAACTATATTTCAACATGGAACAAGAGCTGATTAAAATGTATGCAAAGTTGATAAAGTCACTGAAACTAAATACTGCTTGTGCGTAACAAATAATAATCAGTCCAAAACATTAAGATGCCAGCAAAACCAAAGATTAAAAGAGTAAAAAGTAATTTAATTAGTGTTTATATATATTTCAACACTGAATTTTCATTATTACAGACATAATAGTAAATTAAAATTTTAATGCATAAGGTAGATATTCTATCAGAATACTTATTATTGCAATATCTGCTCTTTACAATATTAAGCACAAGAAATAATTACTTGAATAAATGATTTACTTATTATAATATTGATATTTCCATTTCTACAAGAAAATATTTCTCCATGATTAAGACCAGTGCAGTTGTGGGATTTCAGACTCACAAAATAAAAATGGTTCCATGAAATCTTTCATTTATAAATTGAAAAATTATATGTAGGCTGTCCTGAATGTGAGCTAGAGTGTGCTTTTCAATAAGAGATTAACAGAGATAACTATGGGGCACTATAATATGCAGTGATAGTAGTAAAATGTTATCCATTTTATTTGAACACAATCACTAACACTTGCATTAAGTAAAACTAGCTTACAAACACCAAAATGGGACTTTAAAGCAATTATGCCCAATCATAACTCAATGAGAAGAATTGAAATATTATAGTTAGCCCTTGGTTTTGGCTGCATGGTCCCAGCCTGAATCCCCAACTCTGATCCATTTCTGATTGTATCTGATTTGTCTACCAAGCAGATCTTCAGACATTTCTCTGCATTTGGTAACGCTATGGGATTTCTCTGCACCGTGTAGACTTCAGGTTTCTCTGAAAGTTGAGTCTCAGGCAAGGTGCCCTTGCTCTCTTTCCCAATCAAGAATTCCACATCACACATTCCCTGTGTAACAGAGCTAATTGTACCAGTCAGATATCTTATATACAGACAATTATTAAAGTAAAAAACTAGTACCTAGTACAACTCTATATACACTATTGAATTCCCAATGGGCTCAGTTCATCTTGAAATAATTTTTGACACTCGCCATCTTCATTCTAGTCCTACTTCCAAGACCCTAGCTTAGGCTTTCCCAGTTTTATTCTGCACTACTCTAAGCAATCATCTCCAACTTGTTCCCTAACAATTTATCGCCTCTGCACCTAAAGGAACAACTCTGGTTAAAACATTCCTTTTCTCCATGTCCATAATTGTCCTTAACTCCCAACACAAAATTCAGTTGTGCCGTGCCTCTCACTCTGTGCAGTCTGACACCAATTTACTTTCCTAACTCCTGCCTCTACGCTTCCATTTGGGAAGCTCATCCTCATAAGTATTTAGCAGGATTTCAGTTTTAGGTTGAAAATTATATAATTATCTTAACCTAAAATTATACACATAGTGATATTTAGATTTTGAATAATTTAAGGAAATGTTAGTAAAAGAAAGCATATAATTATGAGGTAATTTAAATATAAAGTTCCTACTTGGCACCAAAATAATGTTCTAAGAAGACTGTAGAACTTGATGCCAGAACATTGTGATTTTTTTTCTATAAATGTGTACCTTTTCCATCCTGGTTTTATTAAGTAGTATTTTATTCTAAAGAGAAGCTAATCTGGTATTCTAAAACTGAGGCCAATATAAACTAAAAAATGAAAACACATTAAAATTGTTCAAATATTTCTCTTTATTTTCTATTTCATTCACATAATATTTTTTTCTAAAGAATGCATCCTCCTATCCTATGCAATGAGATAGGCCAGATCTTTTTTTGTTTTTTTTTTTTTTTCCTTTCAAAGACTGATACACTTCATTAATATACTTCTTGGAAAACTGCCTGGAAAGGAAAACCGATTCTAATTTTTAAATACTCTTGACAGCTTGTTATAGTTTTGGCTGAAATACAAAACTAATGCTGGCAGTAAGCACACCTGAAATCCAGTGTGCTTTTTTTTATATGGTCCTTGATGATTCCAAGAGATTTATTTGATTAAACACATAAGCTGAAATAATACTAATCTTGGTAATTCGTATTTGGGTAAATTTGTGTTCTTAAAATAAATTAGAAGTGTACACTAAATTCCACTCCCCATTGAATTGTACTAAGTATCTGCAAGATATCATAGTGCTGTTTAACAAAACTCTTCTTGCATTGCCATGAAGAAGCCTTACCCATTGAAACCAAGGAATTTGGGAGGATAAAATAAGTCCAGTTCAGACAACATAATCATATTAAAATAAGTCATGGGTTTTCCTTTTCTCCTACTTCTGCACTCTGATAGGACCATTTTTATATACTCTTTTTCCTTTTATACATGCACCTACAATAAATAAGCATGAGCAAATTGTAAAAGCTGAGTCACACTTCTAAGGGCCTACAATTTTTTATTTAAAGAACATAGCAAAATACCACACACTCACAGCAAATAGATACATTTCTAACATTCATCAGAAAATAGAAGTTTGAAACAAAAACTCATGTTTCCCAATTAAATTTTTGCAACTTTTACAAATAATATGATTATTCAAATATTTGATTTTCAGATTTGATTATCTACAATGTCAAAATATGTCAAATCATTTTTGGTTTCTCATTTTACATAGTTCTGTTAAGTACCATTAAACATTTTGTAAAATAAATTTTTAAGTCCCAAAGTTGGTTAAATTTATATATATATATATTAGTTTTTACTATGAGAAATAATGACTGACTATTATCTGCTTATTGCCCAAGAAGAGAGTTATTTCCTTGAAATGAAAACTTGCTTAAATTTTTCTGAACACTACTTCAAACACAAAGTACCCACCACAGAATAAGAATTGGCTCTGTATATTTCTGTTCAAATTTTTGATAAAGACATAATATTTGGGGGGGGGGGGAATAGAGCTCTTAGAATAACTTTGTAAAATTATTTAGAAAATAAATTGGTGGAAAACGCTACAACCAGATAATGTTTTTCCAATAATCACTGAAGATGCAGTTACACCAGACTTTCTTTAGCACTCTTCTTTTTATTCCGTTATAACTTTTAAAAATGGCTTTCTGCACCAAAACCTACCATATTTATTCACATTTTTCCCCCTTATTTTGAAAAAGTATGAGAAAAATAGTCACACCTGTTAATTTATTTGAAGTAGAAATGCATATGCTAGCTCTATTTTAAGAGAAGCTTGATGGTTGAAACATTTCATTTGTTAGCAGCTTAATAGAGATATTTCTTAAGTGTGCAATGAAGCCAGTAATAAAATATTAGTAAATGGAATATCTGCTGTAATGGAGGAAAATATCACCATATTATTATTTTTAAGGTAAGAATAAGATATATCCTTTAATGTCAATCTTCTCTTTAAAGTGGGCATAGTGCAGAACTACAAAAGGTTCTTGTTGGAAAGCTTGAACCAGAGAATGTTGCTCCTAATTGTTTGTAAAATGGACTAATAACATTTTGTGTTAAATTAGATAAATATTCATTTACTGCCTAGCACGTCAGTAAGTTTCCAGTGAAGTAAGCTTTTACCATTGTTTTAAAGTTGTTTTTTCCTCATGTAGCAAAATAGTAATAAATTTTATTGAACGTTTACTCTGTGCCGATTCCTGTGTTATGTCCTCTACAAGAACACCACTTCTCAGTTTACAAGGCAGGCATTATCCTGACTCCCATTCTATGAATAAAGAAACTGAAGGCAATAAGCATATAATATAAAGATGGGAGAACTTGTGGTTGAACTCTTGTTTATCTGAATTTAAATTAATATATTGCATCTATAGTCAAAACTTCCAGGAATCTGGAATTTATATAATTCATTGGAAGATAGAAATAAGCATGTCAACAATTTCCTCCCTGAAATGTAAACGTTACCTGATGAAAAAGAACAAAAAAGAAAGGTTCTTTGAGATTATTTTTATCATTATTAGGGTAAGAATAATAGCTTAAATTCTGGGTCACCCATGAGCATAGTAAGAAGAGGGAATCAAATTTTAAGATTAATAAAACTGGGAAACCTGCTTCAGTAGAAAGCTACATTATACCATTTACAAAGAAACTAGAGGCATATTCACACACACTCCAGGAAACCACCATGCCCTCCACCCTTAGGACTTAATCCTTGATTAGCAAGCAAACTTGTTTCAAAGGAACCTTTGGCAAAGCCAGCCCAGGACTTTAATCACTGAGCTGTTTAGGAAGAATTTCCTCAGGGTACAAGCGATTCATCCTGAGACTATGTGATGTGAGTTGCATCCACTTTGAGGCATGCATAGTAAAAAGCAAGATGGCAGCCATAGAAGCCTGTCAGTCTAGCTTAGAAGAAGGATCTGATTGCTTAGTGGGAGAGACCATGAGAAGCCTGCAGTAGCTTGAAAAACTGGTTGATTTAAAGAAAACTAGTCATTCCCATCCCAAAATATAAACACTGGCCTAACAAAAAAACCTTACCCTCTCTTCTCTTGTTTGGAGGTTCACATTAGCTCCGCTCATTTGTGAGTTCTCCATGCAGCCATGCTGTGTGGACCAGAAGCCCACCTGTGGGCAGGCAGCCTCACAGTCTCCCAAGTACAGGTCTTCTGTATGCCCTGGATTCAGCAATACAGTGCCTGGACTGGACTAAGCTTTGCTATGGATTGAACCTGGGCACAGAATCTCTGGACTCTGATATTTATGTTGGGCTTAATGAAGACTAGGCTGGACTTCAGTGACAGAATGGACAGGGATACGACTCCAGTAACCTGTGGGAAGCCTTATACTTCAACTTTGAATAAATCTTACTGTAAAAACCTTTTTCCCTGCATGTTTGAGTCCAGTAGAATGACTTCTCTGTGAGTGTAAAAAGAATACCATTGCTACCAGAAATATCAGAACTATATATTTAAATTAAGTTGTACTTATTATGTTCCTTAGCTTCATATATATGTTTATGTATGTATATGAAAAAATGTACATTTATATACACTGTACATGAAACTAAAAACTAAAAAGATCTTGCAAGATGTATATATCTTGCAACCTTTCATATGTATGTTTCTACCATAATCTTAACACCTGCAAGAAAAAAGGTTCTGCATTTTCCAAAGATTACTTTGGTTCATTAAATTTTAATGAATGAGTCTTAAAAGATTTATAAAACACCCCAAATCAATACGAAATGTGACTGTATTACCTTGCACCTTTCTGATGAGTGGATTTATAACATTCCCAACAAATGAGAACTATTCAAGATCAAAGAAAGCCACAACTGAGTGGTGGTGAGTAGTGGGTGCAGGCGCCGTGGTGTGGTATCCAGTTTTAAATCCTAACTTGTCATGGCTGTGGAATCCTCATTAAGGTTTGGAATATATTTGAGTCTCAGTTTTCTCATTTTAAAAATAAAGACAATAACAAGACATATTTTAGAGGTGTATTTACCACAAGGTCTATAAAGCTTAAGTTCAGGGCCCTGGCACTGTGCTTATGTCAGCAGACTTTTTCTGAAAATTTGCAGCATTGTGTATTTTTTTTATTTGAGACATCCCTAATTGTGTAACTTCATACCCTATCAAAATTGGATCCTTCTCTTTTTCATCTCAAGGGTTTTGCTGAGGATTAAGTTAGATAGTACATGGAAAGCTTAAGGATTATGCCTAGAATATAGAAAACATTTGATTAATGTTCATTATCATTATTATCACCAACTATTGCAAGCCATTTTCTTATGTTTATTCTTCCCATTGCTACATACAATTGAGAATTTCATATCTTAAATAATATATATAGGTTAGATATATTTAAGAAAAAGCTTAGTATGTATACTGAGTTTCTTTTTTTTAAGTTTCTTTTTTTATTATTTATTCATTTTATAAAGGAGAGAGAGAGGGAGGAAGAGAGAGAGAGAGAGAGAGGAGAGAGAGAGAGAGAGAGAAGGGGGGAGGAGCAGGAAGCATCAACTCCCATATGTGCATTGACCAGGCAAGCCCAGGGTTTCGAACCAACGACCTCAGCATTTCCAGGTCGACGCTTTATCTACTGCGCCACCACAGGTCAAGCACTGAGTTTCTTTTTATTCAGCAAATTTAGAAAGAGAAATACTATGAAATATATTAATTCAAATATTAGGTTTATTAACCATACTTAAGAAGGGGTGGCTTCAGGATTTAATCAAGACCATCTTTTTATTTTGTTGAAAAAAATCCAAGATACTTATACACAAGAAACTATGGTACTAAGCAGAGTAAACTTGCCTTAGAAGGTGGATGTTACAAGAAAGGATGAGTAGGTGGTTGAACTCACCAGAATCACACAAATCTTATCGTATCTATACAGAATTATCCAAAGTTTTTTAAGTCTCATTTTGAGTTCATGAATCTCAACAGGAAAATTTACAAAAACAAAGCAGAGATTTAACAATGCATTCAAAAATGGCCATGTCAATTTCTGAATCACAGTTTTACAATTTGGAATATATGATACCTATTTTACAATTATAATGTAAAACATATTCAGATCAATATCTATTTTACTATTTATAAATATTGTCAAAGCAAGTTACAGATATGTTATTTCTAGAAATTATGGTTAATCACACAAAGAATCACAATAAATATTGGCATTTGATTAAGCTCCACCTTTATTTTTATTTATTTTTTTAAGTGAGAGGAGGGGAAATAGAGAGACAGACTCCTACATGAGCCCTAACTAGGATCCACCTGGTAACTCCTGTCTGGTGCTGATGCTTGAGTCAACCAAGCTATCCTCAGTGCCTGAGGCTGACATTCAGACAAATCGAACTATCCTCAGTACCCAAGCTGACCCTCAAGAGAGGAAGAGAGAGAGAAGAAGGAAAGAAAAGGGAAGAGAAGCAGATGGTCACTTCTCATGTGTACCCTGACTGTTGATGAAACCAGAAACTTTTGCATGCTAGGCTGATGCTCTACCCACTGAACCAACCAGCCATGACCTAAGCTCAACCTTTAGATTTTCTGTTATCTTATTCAAACAAAGAAGATATATATGTGCACTAAGTATGAATAAAATTCACCAGGAAAATGTGACTTGCATTTTAATTATTAAAGTTTGAATATTACCCTCTTCAAGTTAAATCAAATTTAAGATAACACTAACATTGGTTCTAACAACTCATTTTCTGAAGCAGTGCTGATTTATATACATGTAGAATCACTTTTAATGTTAGCAAACTGTATATACATATATATTTATGTAATTTAAAGTTCTATTCAGAGAAAAATGCTAGCTATGTTTGTCTTGCTTTTTCTAATCAATCATGAAATTGTCCAATGAATTAGCTCAGAAATATTAAGAAAGAGAAAATTGCTTAGTTTGTTCTGCTCAATAGAAATAGAGAAGTAAGTTATTTCCAGGTAGTACATTGAATAGCCAAAATTACAGTGCTATTTCTTGCTTCATGCTGTGCCCATTTAGCACAACAGAATTGGTCACTACATTCTTAGTACTGCTTTTGAGAGATGTCATACGTACTGCAGAAGAGCTGACTAAGTAGCTGGTTGACCTCTCTGGATTGGACTTCCTCCCACAACAGAGCTGGCTATTGAAATGCCTCCTGAAGCTCTCACTGAATAGATAAAGAGCAAATGGATTGACACAAGAATTGCAAAAGCTCAGAATCCGGGAAACTAATGTGACAATCATGTGGCCTAGAGATGGGTCAATCTTGTTATAGTTGAAAGACCTATACATGTAGAGGACGTGATTTGGAAACCAACAGAAGACAAAGCAACCCACGAAGACCAGCACAATTTTAGCCAGGCGTTTCCGAGTTTCCATCTGTAAATACAAAGAAATAGTCTCACTGGTTAAAATGAAAGTGGAGCCAGCCACATCCAAAACATCATGATATAAAAGGACTAAATTTATAGCATGCAAATGCATCAAAAAATACAGAGTATTTATTTTATTCAAGACGTGATTTTAACAGTTTGATGAAGCCTACTGTAGTCATTACACTATATCCATTCATAATATTTGACTGCTTTTACAAAACTAGATGATATATTTTTAAGAAATGACTATGTCTCTAGGTGAAAACTGTGATTTTAAAAAATTCCATTTAAAAATATTTTCCTTTAGCTTAAAATTGTTGTATTCACTTTAATTACAAATCAGTTGTTTGTATCAAATTACTGAATTAATAAATCATAAAATATATTCAATTTTAGATTTTTTAAATTAGAAAATTTTGTATAAAAATAATAGATCTACTAAAAATAAGGTATAACTTTTTTAACCCTTACTACACACACATGCACACACACACACAAACCCTTAAGATTAAAATTTCACTCACATAAATCAAAGCACCTAACAAAACTGTCAGTTTTTATAAGTATTACTCTTTTAGTTACATATAAATATAAAAATATTTTTCATAAAATTTTATTATGTTTATTTGTTTATAGAAAGGGCTTTAGGAATAAAATAAATAAGCACAAATTGAACACTGAACATTGATCTTTTTAAATCTAAAAATTTTTTTTAAACAGAATCTATTTATTTATTTATTTACAGAGACAGAGAGAGAGTCAGAGAGAGGGATAGAAAGGGACAGACAGGAATAGAGAGAGATGAGAAGCATCAATCACCAGTTTTGGGTTGCGACACCTTAGCTGTTCATTGATTGCTTTCTCAAATGTGCCTTGACTGTGGGCCTTCAGCAGACCAAGTAACCCCTTGCTCAAGCCAGCAACCTTGGGTCCAAGCTGGTGAGCTTTTGCTCAAACCAGATGAACCCGCGCTCAAGCTGGTGACCTCGGGGTCTCGAACCTGGGTCCTTCCGCATCCCAGTCTGATGCTCTATCCACTGCGCCACTGCCTGGTCAGGCTAAAAATCATTTTCTAATATCTATAATCCAAGGATAGGTGATATTTGATTTGTTTAAATATTTAAATAACATCATGAATATAAAAACAATTTATCAAAAGACATTGATAGTAAAAGGCATGATATGCTCTGAGTTAAAACTAATGGGAGTCACCTCAAATATGCCAGAGGAGACTGGAAATGTTTAGGAATCAAACAGGTCTGACATTGGGGAGCAGTAGTGAATCATGACAGCCAAGGAATAGGGAAATGAAAAGGAGTCTAGCTCAGGAAGTAAAATGGGGTACTCCAGATGTTTCCTCATGCCATAAATTAGGCAATCTGGTAATTTTAAGAAGGCCAAAGTGCGCAGTGGATAAAGCATCGACCTGGAAATGCTGAGGTCGCCAGTTCGAAACCCTGGGCTTGCCTGGTCAAGGCCCATATGGGAGTTGATGCTTCCAGCTCCTCCCCCCTCTCTCTCTGTCTCTCCTCTCTCTTTCTCTCTCTGTCTGTCTCTCCCTCTCCTATCTAAAATGAATAAATAAATAAATAAAAGAAGGCCAAAGTGAAATTTATGTTACTAAGTAGTATCGTTCCTAGCAGGTGGAACATGGGTGCAAGAATTTCATGGCAATGTATACTTGGCTATTCAAATGCCCAGGCAGGCAGTAGGCATTGACATGACTTCTCAGCAGATGTCAAGCACAATTACCTAGCCTGAGTTTTTAAGTCTCAATAGAACAATTTACTAAAACAAGGCAGAACTAAGGCCATTAAAAAGAATGAGGATGGTGGGGAGGGTAAGAGAAACTCAACTTTGAAAACCAGATCAAAAACTCAACTATCCAAACTCAGATAAAAATTAGATCACAAGTCTCTGAATTAAAGGATTATATAAAAAGTAAAAAGAACTTGACCTGGACATTGTTACTTCAGTGATGCCAGAGAGTTAGAAAATAAATCTATTAATTTATCTAACAATTACTTTAATAATTGATTGCTTTTTTGAAGACTGAAGCAGACATGGATCTCTAATGGTGATGGTCATCAGTAGAGGTTACCATGCAAGCAAGAAAACTTTATGAGATTCCGCTATTGCTAAAGTGCCCAAAGCCCCAGGCTGTGCCTGTAGCTACAGCACAACAAATTTTAATAACCTGAAATTCAATTTTGTTTTTATGCAAATTACAGAAGAGTCACCCATAACCTCCCCATACCCTTTGAAAAAAGTTCCTCGCTAGGAGCGCACAAATATACAACTTGAAACTTTGTCCTGTAAATACAGTATTTCCATCTCTTTGTGGATGAACATAGGTTTTTTTTTCTTAAATTCATGCTGCATATTCTTTAAGAAAGAAAGACTATGTAAGGTGCATGTTGCAATTTTTAAATTAGTATGCAATCTTTATAGGAAAATCAATAAAGTTGAGTTAGAACAAGGATGACTTCAGCATCAGCCGATATTTGATCACTCTCTTGTTCTGCTGCCCTGTTCCCAGAGCCTCCTATTCTAGTGTCCCACCCAAACCTCATCCCCAGACCCCAGGCAGTGTCCTATAGCCTGTTCCTGATGCAGCCTTCTCCCAGACTTCCTGTCATCCATAGTAGACTAATGGGAGAATAAAAAATTAAATACATTTATACTTAAACTGAGAAACTTTTCTGGTTCATTATGTAGTTATTATGTAGTTCTTTGCATAAACATTTGCAGGTAAAAATAATTCTTCCAAGGCATTAAATTTGAATGGTCATAAAGCCCAGAGATCAAAGAAGCAGGACCTCAGTAGGTCTTTACAGAACTAATACATGGCTACATATTAGAGACCCCCAATGCCCCTTTTAATTCAGGCCGGTGCACGTCTCAGGGCCCTCTGACCGAGTCCTCATCATTCCTGGTGTTGAAAGTCCATAAACTGAACACATAATAGCATTACTGCAGCTGACCAGGGCACCCACAACACATACCATACACACACAAACACACACATACACACACACCTCTTAAGCTTACCTGTTTTTTGGTATGTTCATTGTATTCTCCAGGAAGATTATGTGCACTTTTAATTAAGGTCTTTGCAATATGATAATAGTAAACACTAATAATAGTGAGGGGTATGAGGAAATAAACCAAGAAAATGAGCACTGAATGAATCTTTGGATGTAATTCATCAGTCTGAGGGTAGGGTATACACGCCGTAAAGCTGCCATTATCCAAGCTGTCCATTTGCACCACTTCTGAAAACACTGCTTCGGGAACAGCTAACAGCACGGAAACTGTCCAGATACCCAGGGCCTTCACACAGGTCCACAGCACTGCCCCTGACGTCTGGATGTCCATGGGGTTTACAATAGCTCTGTACCTAGAAAGACAGTATCTCCAATTACTCTTACGAAAGTAAGTGAAAGAGAAGAGAGGAAGGGAGGAAGAAAGATGGAAAGGAAAGAGGGAAGGAAGAAAGAATGGGAGGAAGGGAGATAGGAAGGGAGGGAGGTAGAAGGGAAAGAAGCCACTGAGAAGTGTACAAATGGAACCAGCATAAATGACTAATGAGGAGCTTGCCTGGGATGTGGAAACATGGAATAGTGCAACAGGCATAGCCTTGGAGGACTGAATAAGCATCTAGTTGTCAGCGTCTCTTGTTCTCTTTGATTCATTCAATGCTCAATACTCAGGAGGGAATAGGATCCCATCTTAGGACCCTCAGCTCTACAGTTAAAGATGTTATTTTAATTTTGCAAATAAGGAAAATGCTGATTTGTGGACATGTCTTTTGCATCGTTCTATCATTTTCTCCACTTGAGTATTTGGACATAACAGATGAAGGACTGGCACCCAGATACCATAAGACCCAACCTGGTGTTTTCTCTTTATTCATATAGCATGTCCCAAAGTTTCAGATCAAGGTGGATAAATAATCTTCAAAATTAATATCTAATATATAAATAGTGGCAATAGTGTGAGTATTGCAAGGATTATACAGCATCTGATTTAATGTGTGAATTAGAAGAGAAAAGAAAAGAAGTTTGTATTTAAGAATAATGAATAAAATGAATCTGACTACTGGAGTTGAATATAACATTTATTTAACAAAAACCATATAAATTCAAATTAACTAACAAATCAAGTGCAGATTACAATTCATTCTGTATCCATGGTTATGTAAAAATAACTGAGCACTTGTTATGCGAAACAAATTGTCCTTTGGAACTGGCAGTTAGAAAGCTCTCAGACAAATGCACTACTACAGGACTCACATTTTGTGAAAGCACGGATCACTTTGTATTTTTCAACTCTTATTTTCCTATACTTGATTTTACTCCCTTTTAAATTACTATTGCATGTTATTTGTATCTTTATCTTTAAGACTCCTTAAATTATTTTGGAACAAGTTGAAAATAAATGTCATCACTCTGGAAATATGGGTTATCTGTAGGGTGGGTGTAAACTGTAATCTTAGGTATGTATGGCCAGCCCGAACTCTTCAAAAGAGGTTAGAAACACACTCTGGGAACTAATCTCAGCATCCATTGAGAGACAGGGTTTCTCAGCATCCTGCCCAGGACTGTGGACCAAAGAAGAAAGGAAAAGCAGCTGTTCAGTCAGTATGCTTTAGTCAGGATTTGTTGAAAACTAGCAAACAGATAACGGCATGCCTTTTCATCACTGGACAAAGACCAATTTAAAAAAGCTTCTTAAGGTCTAAGCATGGTTAGAACTAAAGTGCACATTTAATCTGTTTCAATATTTTAATAAATAATTATAGTAAATAAATTATGTTTACATTGCTATAATATGTAAATAACCTTAATAATTCAACAACCATACCTAAAACCCTAATGCAGTTATGGAATCACATAAATATGTTTATCCTAACTAGCAAACAAAAGTTTGAAATTATTAACACATTAATACTTTAATCTGATTAGGTACAATATTATTTTTGCATTCAATCTAATAATATTGGCTACCTAACATCAGATAAGCAACATAGCCTGGTATTTTAAATTAATATTAATTTCATTTTTATCGTTTTATAGACTTTTAGAATTTAACTTATAAATGTATTATGGTTAATGTTATATAAAAAACAGAATAAGGAATTAATATCTACTTTTACATTTGTAAATACACAAAATAATAAAGTTTATCACTAGGCATCTGTGGAAATGCTTTGCTATAGAGGAAAAAGGAGAACTCACTCTTAAAAGTTACTTGTATTTAAGGCCCTGGCCGGTTGGCTCAGTGGTAAAGCATCGGCCTGGCGTGCAGAAGTCCCGGGTTCGATTCCCGGCCAGGGCACACAGGAGAAGCGCCCATCTGCTTCTCCGCCCCTCCCCTTCTCCTTCCTCTCTGTCTCTCTCTTCCCCTCCCGCAGCGAGGTTCCATTGGAGCAACGCCCCGGAGGGGCAGAGCATCGCCCCCTGGTAGGCAGAGCATCGCCTCCTGGTGGGCGTGCCGGGTGGATCCCGGTGGGGCGCATGTGGGTGTCTGACTGTCTCTCCCCGTTTCCAGCTTCAGAAAAATACAACAACAACAAAAAAAAGTTACTTGCCTTTCAATTATGGGATTTTAGAGACCAAAAGGTCTTCAAGCGCCAAAGAAATAATGTTCTAGGTTTGCGATGCAGCTACTATAGTAGATAATGAATAATTTGCCTACAATGCCAACCATAAGCAAAGGGAGGCTTACGGGGCTCCTCTTACCCAGTAGCACAGCACAGCTGTCTTAAGTGTGGGGGAGAGTAGAGTGTGTGTGTGTGTGTGTGTGTGTGTGTGTGTGTGTGTGTGTGTGTAAAACTGTCAGAATGCTGCAACACATAATATGAAAATACTTTTAATTAATTAGCTATTTAATGTGAGCAAGCAAAAGAAGGATACATTTGATAAGCAACAATAAAACCCAACAACATAAAAGTGTAAAGTAATCGGGTAACACCACTATCACTATCTCAGATTATGTCCTGTCCTTCCTCCCACTCTGGTTATAAAATGTTTCAGAGGTACATCTCCAGTGGACACAAATGATCTTGCCTAACGGTGAATAAACTCCTCAAAAAATTTTGAAATGTCAAAGACTGATAACCACAACTACCACACGGTGTCACCCATCCCACCCATAGCAAATAAAGTGATTCAGCCTCAAGGTAGAGTTATCAATATTGTACTTCTGACTTCAGTTCCTGCTATCTGATGATGCTGTCATCAGTGACACATAACTTCAACTTTCTACTTCCCAATAAGATATGCTTTCCAAAATTTAATTATCTGCCTGTTTGTTTTTTTCTGCATTACTGTGATCTCTATTTCTAAACTCTCTGCCTTTATTTAAGCCGTCTCATGAAAATAAAATACGCAGTTTGGTTTAACAAACAATTGAACTTGTTTAAAAATTCTAATAACAGCTTTTCTTTTGTGTTCCTCTTGCTACAAGTACTACTTAATTTTGAATTCAAGGTGTTTTTTTTAATTTTGTAGTTTACATTTAAAACATTTTTAGTTCTATTGAATCTAATGAATAAGCTTTTGCAATCATTTATTTTTACTCTTGGTGTTATGTTTGAAATGTGAATTTTTAGTCTGCCATTAAATAGGCAAAAAGATATTGGTAATTTCTTATACCTACGAAAGTAATAACGTGGCTTAATGACAAAGCCTGGAGGCTCTGAACTGGTTTCAAATGTTGGCACCACTGTAAGATCAGAAAAATGTTGCTTAATTTCAAGGCTTAGTTTTCTTCACTTCACTTTAAAATGGTATTAATCATAGTGCTTACATTGTAGTATTATGAAAATAATAAACTCACACAAAATACTTAGCACAGTGCCGTGCGCAGTCACTCTGATTCGTTTCCAAATAAAGAGATTGAAAGAAACATTTGGTGAGATCAAGTACAAATTGACACTTAGATTACTATGTTCTGGAAGAACAACAGAGGTGTAGACAATGTAAAATAAAACATTTCCAAAACATTTAAGTGAATATTGGATAGTATTGTGTGAATCTAGTTCCTCAATTTACTCATCCGAAACACACACTGGTAGGCAAGAGTAGCCTCTGGACCAAGTAGAAGAGGCAAACCACTTTTTTTTTTTATTATGAACATTAAATATCCATGCTTTATTTATAAAGTACATGATGCACATATCAAACCGAAAAAGTCAGTAAATATGTGAAGAAGAGCATTTTCTCTGACCTTTGTCTTGGCCAATTGACCTGTGTGTCTCCATGACAATAGAGAAAAATGTTGTGAAATAAACTCAATCCCTGGGTCTTGTTATTAATGTTACCTTTAAAAATAAATGCTAAATGATAGTAATTTGAACTATTGTAATGATAATTATTTATTGTTTTATTTTAATCCTTATCTAGAATTTTTAAAATAATTCTATTTGAAATGAGTTTCTTCAGAAGGCCAGTTAAACTAAAACTTCACATTTTAACTATGGAATTCAAAGAAATTATTTTTAAAAAATAGAAACTGTGTCAAATAAAATAAGGTGGGTAATTTATTGAAAGACACCTATTTGTATAGAAATGTGCTTTTAAAGGAAATATCACACAAACTAAAAAGACCGTTAATATTAGGTTTAAAATGATAATAGCTTTCAACTCTCTACTGACTATTGTCTTACTTTGATGAAAATTAACTCTTAATGCCAAAGCGATGTAAGGGTATTATTGCAAATACCAGGAAATTTAGATGGATTTGTTTTTTCATTAATAACCTGGTATGAGAATTAAAGAGGAGGAGAATGAAAAACCACCTTAATCACTCAAGTTAAATAGTTTATCTAAGTAGCTTAAGTCAACACCCTATTTCCAAGGGAATTAGACTACAGCTTCATTCAATGATCCCCAACTGAACATCACTCTAACTTTGGACAGAGCCAAATTTGCCTCACTCCCATCTAGTCATCCTTCCTGCTTAAATACCCAGAAGCACTACAATAGAGAGCCTGCAGAAGTAGCACTGGACCCAAGGTCAGCACACTTGAATTATCCCTCCCAGCTCTGCCAGAGAGAACTTCCATTCCTTGGACCTCAGTATCCTTACCTGGAAAAACGATACCATTAAACTAGATGATCTGCAAGGTAGAGTAATAAATACTTCCCACGCTTCAAATATATGAAAAATAGATTTGATATTTAAAATGTAGTTTCACAACACTGTTATAAGATAGAAATATTTGGTACCCACCTGTTTGTATAAAAACAACCAATATATAACTTGATCTGAGGTATTAAAACAAGAAAAAAATGTGTAGTCATCTGTCAGAAGAACATTTATTTTTCTAGTTGTTTTTGCTTCCAATAAATAGCAGAATTTAGTTGTTAAGTATAAATATTGCTTCCCCTTATTTGGAAAAAGTCAAAATGAAACATTTCCCTAATATTAAGACAGGCATTCTTACCTGTCAGGTTGTTTAAGCTACCGAATACGAAAACTGCACGTCTAAGGTTTCAAGCACACAGGGAAAGCTTATACAAGAGAAGCTACACTGTTGCCCATTTATTCCATAGCTTTTCTATAAAACAGAATAGATTCCCAAAGTGTGTGGAAGGGAAGAGGAAGACTAAGATATGTCATTTTAAAACTGCTTTCAAACTAATGCAATGTTAAAAGTATAATTTTTCGTATATTATTTTCAAACTTCACATCTCAGTCGGTGTTATCTTCTTTTATTCTAAATCCTCGCTCCACTCTCTCCCTTTCCTCCTCCTCCCAGCCTTTCCTTTCTGCCCTCTTCTCCGCAGGTGCACTCCGGGCCCCTCTGCACCACTTCTCAGGCCACGCCACCTCCACCTGGGCCCTTACCTGTCGGCGCTGAGGGCGGTGAGAGTGAACACCGACACCCCCACGGAGGTGAGCTGGATGAGCGGGATCAGCTTGCAGCCCACCTTCCCGAACATCCACTCGTCGAAGAAGTAGCGCGAGGCGTCCACCGGGACGCAGGTGAGCAGCAGCAGCACGTCCCCGGCCGCCAGGTTGGAAATGAAGATGTTGGGCGCGCTCCGCATGGCGCTGTTGGTGATGAAGACCTTCACCAGCAGGACGTTGCCCAGCAAGCCCACCGCGATGATGAGCAGGTAGAGGGACGGGATCACGCAGCGAATCACCAACTCGGCGGGGGTCCCCTCGGGGGCCGGCAGGAAGTCCCCGTTCCACAGCCCAGGAAAGAAACCGCTCTGATTCTCGCCGCCGTTCTGGGAGAGGTTGCAGAGAGACCCCGGGGGCATGGTCCCCTTTCCAGGAGAGCCCGTGGGGGTCTCCGTGCGCCCAGGTGCCCTGAGGAGTGGGCTTCCGTGACAAGTTTGCTGCGCGTGGTGAACGCGGCCACCGCGCGTCCCAGCAGGGACCGGCCGGGCAGAAGTCTATCTGCACATTCCGGCGCTTCACTTCTGAAGGGGGCACTTTGGCTCCCGCTGGCTTTGAATTTAAAAAAAAAAAAAAAAAAAGGCAAAGCAGTTGCGTCTTTGTTTCAGTCTTCACTGGCTTGCTCTAGAGGAGAATGGCTCTTTTGTGAACAAAGATTTATCCCTCTGGGATTAGTAAAAGTACCTGACAGGCTGTCCTTTGGGAGGGGAGGAAGTGGTCCGGTCGCTGCCCATTCTGTCGCTGTCCAGCCGCGGCTGAGACACTGGGAACGAGCGTGGGGTGGCTGGGACTGCGCTCATCCCACGGTTCTGCTCTTGCTTCTGCAGTTCCTGTTGTGTGGTGTGGGCTTGGAGGCCATCGGAGACTCCCTCACACTGTGCCCCTTCATACAGTCTTCCGCACCGGCCCCGGGGCAGGAGGAGCCCCAGGACAGAAGTCTGTGAACCTCTGAGGATTTGGAGGCTGGCAAGTCTCTGATACTGGAACATTGAATTCAGAAAAGAGAACCAGTGGCAAAGGATGAACTAGATGGATGGAATTCCCGCCCCACACTTCTTCCTAGACCCATTTCTTTCACTCCAAATAGGAAAACTCTTTTCTACAGCTCATATATTATTTTAAAACTATATTTCATTAAAGTACAGTATGCATAAAATACACAATGCTTAATTGTACAGCTCAAACTAACCACTGTGCAGAATCTACAAGCTAACCACTGTCTCTAAGGTAACCAATATTGGTTCTCTTTTTCCATCTAAGGTTAGTTTGTCTGCTCTTGAGCATTAACACAAATTGACTTATAAAGTATGTAGTTTCAGGTCCAGCTTCTTTCACTCAACACTACCTTTGTGAGATCCACCCGTACTTTTGTATGTAGAGTTTTTCACTGCTTTATAGTATCCCAGTATAAATATATCATACCACTGTTTATTTATCCCATTTAAGTCAGTTGACATTTGGATTCTTTATAGTTTCAGCTAATTTGGATAGTGTTTCTATAAATATTCTTGTACTGGTCTTCTGGTGCATAGCTGGGTTTCAGATGTAGATTTTCTAGTTATCAATGATTATGTTCAACTTCAGCAAAATTGACAATTTTTCAAAGCCCAGTTTTCAACTTTTGGAGACTTGCTTGACAACATCTTTTAAGGCTAATATATGCCTATGACTTTGTAATGTCAGCCCTTAGTATACATTCAATATATATATGATACACTATTTTAAATAGAATATCCCTAAGAACAAAATAACTACCCAAATTAAGAGCACTTGAGTGTAATACAAAATGCTCAATAACGGAACAGGTTGGAAATTAGCCAAATAACACTTTTTTATTAGAAAAACAATTGGTTAGTTCTTGGTTATTAAAGAATAAAATTGTGGCATAATAAGGACATTAGTCGAGGACTACCTATAATAATCTAACAACAAGCTGATGAATGTGCCAAACCATTTGAAATGTTTAAGAAAATTTTTCAGATATTGCCAACCAAGAACATCATTTGTTTATCATAATTGAATTAGAGATGGTAAACATTCATATTGTAAACAATTTTATGTTTTCTAACTCAATCTACTCTTCCATACTTGTCTTGATGCAGTTTTTAAAAATTTTATTACTTAATGTTACTTAGTGAAAACTGGCTAAGTAGAAGGTTCATATACATAAAGTTGACTATATATAAGCACTATATTTATGTCATATATAAATTTTAATGACTCAAAATGACAAGTGATTTGATGTCATTTAAGTTTTTTATTTTAATAGACAATCTTATTATGCAATAAATATTACTAAATCAATCTTCTAAATGTTGAAATCTCTCCAACTTTCAGATTATAACTGTCTCACTTTAATGTATTTTATATGCATGCATACTGCAGTCTAAATTGCTGTATGGAAATCTATATTTTCTTCAGATGTTTTCTGTATGATGTTAATTGCTTAGTTTAGATGAGAATAAAAAGTTGATTCTAAAAACTGAATTAATAAACATTCAATTTCCTGGCATTGTAGAAATAGGTATCTGAATTATTGAATTTTTTCCATTTCAAGTGAATTCATATGTATTTACTCAAAATTTTGGATTAATAGAAATACAGAGTATAATGAATATTTTAGTAACAATGGCCTTACAAATACTTTATTAAAATAAGTTATAAAGTTATTATAATTATGTACATATTACCTAGATCTATTATCAAATTATGAATCAGTCATGGATCTTGTGTCAATCTAATAAGATCAAAACACATCAGAAATAAACATCCACTGAAGAAATAAACTGTTTCATTATAATTAATGTGCCATGTATCACATTATGTTCATATAATAATATATATAACATATATTTATATACAGTATTCAACACTTGATAATAATAAACTACTATGAAACTGGTTTATGTATTTACTATTCTATACTTTGTATCACTATTTTAAAGTGTACATTTTCTACTTATAAAAAGAAAGTTTGTTGTGAAACACTATAGTATGTGATGCTGGACCAGCCAGCAGCTTCATACATCATCTCTTGTTTACCACATCTTCTGTGCCTTATTCAATCTTGTGTTGTTACATTATCATGGCCCCTAAGCATACAAAATCCATTGCTAATGTTTTCAGTAGGAGGCCACATTGAGCAGTTGTTCTGGAAATAAAATTAAAAGTGGCTAAGGATCAAGAAGTTGGAAAATCAGTGATGGTTCTTGCTTACCAGTCAGGCATGAGCACTCCATCACAACTATGGTCTTGAAAGCAAGAAGAAAGTAAGGAAAGCTGTTAATGGCTCTGCTTCATTGAAGGCATTAAGACTAACAAACTTTAGAAAGATCCTATAACAAACTTAGAGAAAATGCTATGACCTGGACTGAAGACCTGACACAGAAATGCAATCTTCACAGCACCAGGGCCATCACAACGTAAGCGAAAAGTTTGTTTCTGTGATATTAAAAAAAAAAAGTCTAGGCCCTGGCCGGTTGGCTCGGCGGTAGAGCATCGGCCAGGCGTGCGGGGGACCCGGGTTCGATTCCCGGCCAGGGCACATAGGAGAGGTGCCCATTTCCTTCTCCACCCCCCCCCCCTCCTTCCTCTCTGTCTCTCTCTTCCCCTCGGGCAGCCAAGGCTCCATTGGAGCAGGGATGGCCCGGTCGCTGGGGATGGCTCCTTGGCCTCTGCCCCAGGCGCTAGAGTGGCTCTGGTCATGGTAGAGCAACGCCCCGGAGGAGCAGAGCGTCGCCACCTGGTGGGCAGAGCGTCGCCCCTGGTGGGCGTGCCGGGTGGATCCCGGTTGGGCACATGCAGGAGTCTGTCTGACTGTCTCTCCCCGTTTCCAGCTTCAGAAAAATACAAAAAAAAAAAAGTCTAGATTTAGCTACAATGCTGAAATTACTGCTAACTGAATGGTATAAATAATTCAAGAATTATTATTTGTTACATAAAGTGGTGAGTCTGTGAGTGCTGATGTAAAGGCAGCTAAAGAATTTTTGGAAACAAGGTAAGCTGATTATGGAGGAAAACTACTCACCAGCGCAAATATTTAGTACAGATGCAAACCTCCTGTTTTAGAAATGGGTGCTATACCATCTAACTTTGTGCAGGTGTACACTGTAAGGTTCACACAATGAAATCACTTAACAATGCATTTCCTAAAATGTATCCTCTTTGTTAAGCATTGCATGTCTGCACAATACCAAGAGCACAATCCGTGAAAAAAAGAATTGATATGCTTGATTTAATGAGCTAACCAAAATTAAATGCTTCTTTTCAAAAGATACTATAAAGAGAATGAGAAGACAAATCACAAACTGGGATAAAATTTTATTACGAACAGTTAAAACAAGCCTGACCAAGTAGTGGCACAGTAGATAGAACGTCAAACTGGGACGTGGAGGACCCAGGTTGGAGACCCCGAGGTCGCTGGCTTGAGCGCGGGCTCATCTGATTTGAGCAAGGCTCACCAGCTTGAGCCCAAGGTTGCTAGCTTGAGTAAAGGGTCACTTGGTCTGCTGTAGCCCCCAGTCAAGGCACGTATAAGAAAGCAATCAATGAACAACTAACGAGCCCCAATGAAGAATTGATGCTTCTCATCCCTCTTCCTTCCTGTCTGTCTGTCCCTATTTGTCCCTAACTCTGTCTCTCTCTCTGTCTTTTTCACAAAAAAAGAATAGTTAAAACATAACAATATGAAAACAAACAAATGAATTAAAAATTAGGCAAAAGACCTGAACAGACACCTTAACAAAGAACAAAGTAAAAATGGCAAAAAAGCATATGAAAAACTGTTCACTATCATATTAGTGAATTGTAAATTAAAACAACAATGTCATAGCACTATACACCTATTAGAATGGCCCAGATCCCAAACAGTGATGATACCAAATGCTATTGAGGATGTGAAACAACAG
The DNA here is from genome assembly GCF_036850995.1 of Saccopteryx leptura. Lineage (NCBI taxonomy): Eukaryota > Metazoa > Chordata > Mammalia > Chiroptera > Emballonuridae > Saccopteryx > Saccopteryx leptura. The sequence goes on along the minus strand of NC_089505.1, from coordinate 23,140,356 downwards.
AGACTCTCATTTATTGCTCGTTCAAATGCTACAGTCACTTTAGAATATAGTTTGGCAGTTTCTTGCAAAAATAAATATACTCTTACCTTACAGTCCAGTAATTGTGCTCTTTGATATGTACTCAAATGATTTGAAAACTTACTTCACACAAAGCACTGCACTGCACATAGATAGTTATAGAAATTTAATTCAAAATTGCCATAACATGAAAGTAACCAAGATTTCCTTTAGTGGGTGAATGTACAAACTGTAGTATATACAGACACTGGAATATTATTTAGCTCTCAAATATTAGTTAACAAACCATGACAAGACAAGGAAGAAATATAAACACATATTACTAAGTAAAGGAAGCCAATCTTAAAAGGTTATATCCTATTTGATATCAACTATATGACATTCTGGAAAAGGCACAACAATGGAGAGAGTAAAGGGAACAATGGTTGCCAAGGGTTATCCTAGAGAGGATGGAGAGAAGAGCAGTGCACGGAAAACTCCAAGAGCAGTGAAACTACTCTGTAGGGTATTGTAAGGGTAGATGCAAGTCACTGTACATTTGTCCAAATCCATAGACTACAACAGCAAAGGTGAACCCCAGTTCAAATTATGGACACTTGGCGATGATGCTGTGTTAATGGAGGTCCATTAATTATAACAAATGCAGCACTCTGTGCAGGATAGTGATAGTGGGGAGGCTGTGTATGAATGAGGAAAGACGGCAGATAGAAAATATTTGTAATATTCACTCCTTTTTTTGTGAACCTAAAACTGATTTTGAGATTGCTCTACAATAATAAAGTCTGACTTTTAAAAAGATAATTTATAAAAGTTATATTTACCGTCCTGGCCGGTTGGCTCAGCGGTAGAGCGTCGGCCTGGCGTGCGGGGGACCTGGGTTCGATTCCCCGCCAGGGCACATAGGAGAAGCGCCCATTTGCTTCTCCACCCCCCCCCCTCCTTCCTCTCTGTCTCTCTCTTCCCCTCCCGCAGCCAAGGCTCCATTGGAGCAAAGATGGCCTGGGTGCTGGGGATGGCTCCTTGGCCTCTGCCCCAGGCGCTAGAGTGGCTCTGGTCGCGGCAGAGCGACGCCCGAAGGGGCAGAGCGTCGCCCCCTGGTGGGCACAGCGCCCCCCTCCCTGGTGGGCGTGCCGGGTGGATCCCGGCCAGGCGCATGCGGGAGTCTGTCTGTCTCTCCCCGTTTCCACCTTCAGAAAAATACAAAAAAAAAAAAAAAGTTATATTTACCTAATAAGGTGCTAAATTTTACCTAGATACTTAAATCTATGAAAACTACTTGATAAGATTATCTGCTTTATATTTTGTTGTCAAAAGAAGTCTTACTTGAGGTCTTTTTTTTTTAAATAAATTACACTTGTGACTTAAAAAAATTATACCAAGGTACATAATAATCATATCACAAAGACAAAGAAAAATATTAATATCAACCAGTAGTATAAATGAAATAATAAACAAACAAACACAAAGACACAAATAAAACAATAAAAGGTACATTTTACTAGAAACAATGCAAACCCAAAGAGAGTGGAGTAGTATGTTTCAAATACTAAAATAAAATAAAATATTATTTAAAATTTTATACTTGAGAAAATATCTTTAAAAAACTGAGGTTAGACACATAATTTTTCTTTTTCTTTTTTTAATTTTTTGTATTTTTTTTTTGTATTTTTCTGAAGTTGGAAATGGGGAGGCAGTCAGACAGACTCCCGCATGCGCCCGACCGGGATCCACCTGGCATGCGCACCAGGGGGCGATGCTCTGCCCATCTGGGGCTTTGCTCTGCTGCAACCAGAGCCATTCTAGGACCTGAGGCAGAGGCCACAGAGCCATCCTCAGCACCCGGGCCAACTTTGCTCCAATGGAGCCTTGGCTGCAGGAGGGGAAGAGAGAGACAGAGAGGAAAAAGAGGGGGAGGGGTGGGGAAGCAGATGGGTGCTTCTCCTGTGTGCCATGGCCAGGAATCGAACCCGGGACTCCCGCACGCCAGGCCACGCTCTACCACTGAGCCAACCGGCCAGGGCCCATAATTTTTCACAAATACAAAAGCTCAAAGATTTATCACCAGTAGGCTCACACTAAAAAGTTTGTTAGACATAAGTAAAATGATTTTATCTTTATCTGCAAATATAAATACAATCATATAAATGGTAAATATATAAATTAATTTCTTGTAAATATCCTTAAAAATAATTGAATAAGCAAAACTAATTATATATAGTGTGTGTGAATTATAAGACTGGTAAAAAATATGATAACAGACAAAGAAATGGAGAGGGGAAGTACAAGTATACTGTTATAAGGTTCTTATCTATACATGAGGTGGTATATTACTTGAATGTGGACTGGGATAATAAGGCTATGTAGGTTTATAACAATACTATCAACCCACTTGAACTAATTGCATTTATAAAATACTTTGCCAAACAACAGCAGTATGTGCATTCTTTTTTACTGCATACAGAGCATTTACAATGATAAAACATATTCTGGGTCATAAAAAAAAGTTTCAGTAAATATGAAAGAATTCAAGCCTAAAACTATGTTAAATGACTGCAAAGGGATTAAATTAGAACTCAATAGTGAAAGATGACTTGGAAAATTTTTTAAATCTAAGACCTATAAATAAAACATTTCTAAATCACTTATTCAAAGAATAAATCAAAAGGTAAATTAGAATGCAATTTCCAGATAATAAGAACAAAAGTGTAATCTATGTAAATTTGTATGCTATAGATAAAGGACTGATTAGAGGAAAATTTATGGCATTAAATGCCCATAATAGATAGAGCAGAATCAATGACTTTAGCTTATTTTTTAAAAGTCTAGGAGAAGAATAGTAAATTAAATCCCAAGGAAGCAGGAATAAAAAGATATAAAGTAAAAACAAATTCAGGCCTGACCTGCGGTGGCGCAGTGGATAAAGCGTTGACCTGGAATGCTGAGGTCGCCGGTTCAAAACCCTGGGCTTGCCTGGTCAAGGCACATATGGGAGTTGATGCTTTCTGCTCCTCCCCCCTTTCTCTCTCTCTCTCTCTCTCTCTCTCCTCTAAAATGAATAATAATAAAAAAAAAAAAATTCAGTGAAATAGAAAACATAAGAACAGTAGACAATTAAATCAAAAGCTAATTATTTGAGATCAATAAAGTTGATATGCAACTAGACAGACTTATCAGAATAAAGAGAGAAGACACAAATGAGAAATGCCAGTAATGAAAGATATGAAGTCAACACAGTCTCTAGATATTTTTAAAATAATACAATATAAAGAATTACCTTATAAAAATAAATTTAACACCTGAAATGAAATGAACAAATTCCTTTAAAAATAAACCTATTACCAAAGCAAATATAAAAAGAAATTAATAACCTAAATAATATTATATTAAAAAGACTATTAAATTTGAAAACATTCCCACAAAGAAAGGCCTATGTACAGATGACACTACTGATGAATTCTCCCAAATATTTGTGAAAGAAATAATGCCAATTTAAAACAAAGATCATACAAATGTATGGAATGGTTTGATTTTAAACAAATACTTTATAAAATGGAAGAGAAAGGAATATTTTCTAACTCATTCCATAAGGCTGGCATTACTTTGATAATAAAATTAGATGCAAACATTATAAGGGGAAAAAAAACTATAGACCAAAATTTCTCATGAACATAGATATGAAAATTCTTAACAAAATTTTAGCAAATAAAATCCAAAGTTCTGTTTTTATGAAAAGAAAATATACCATGACCAAGTCAAGTTTATCCTTGGATTGCAACTTATCACTTTAAAAATCAGTATAATTTATTATATTAACAGCCTAAAAAAGAAAACCATATTAACATCTCAATAGATGCAGAAAAAGTATTGGAAATGATCTAATATCTATTCATAATAAACGTTCCTGCAAACAAAAAATAGAAAGGGACTTTGTAAATACAATTTTAAAATTCTAGCAAAAATCCTGTAATGAGCACTATACTTATGGGTGGAAGACTAAATGCTTTTTTTCTGAGATAAAAAAAAAGGCAAGATATCAGATTTTACCAAATCTACTTAATGTCATTACAGAGATGTTACCTAGTACACTAAGGCAAGAATATCAATTAAAGGACATACAAATTTGTTACCCCATAAGACTAGAAATGTATAGGGGTTGGGGGACCAGACATAATGGTAGTTTAATTGCCAAATAAATCTACCTATCAAACTAGACCTATTTTGGGAGAAAATGTTTAGGTAAATAAATGAAAAAAATTAATGAAAGTGAATTAATATTTGGAAAAGGGAGCTAACATTTATTTTTTTAATTAAGTGGGAATTGGGGAGGCAGAGAGACAGACTCCCTGCACCCTGGCCAGAATCCACCAGGCAAGCTTCCACCAGAGATGCTCTGCCCATCTGGGGCTTTTGTTCTGTTGCTCAGCAACCAAGCTATTTTAACATCTGAGGCACAGTCATGGAGCCATCTTCAGTGCCTGGGGCCAACTTGCTGGAACCATTCAAGCCATGGCAAAAGGGGCAGGACAGAGAGAGAAATGAGAGGAGGACGGGTGGAAAAGCAGATGGGCACTTCTCCTTTGTGCCCTGACCAGGAATCAAACCTGGGACTTTCACATGCCAGACCAACGCTCTACCACTGAGCCAACTGTCCAGGGTCCATATTAATTATTCAAAAGGAAAAAGAAAATATAACTTTGGTGCCTTGTGAGATACATATGGGAAGATAACTTTGTCTCTTACCTTTGCATTATATTCCTCAAGGGCAAATCACTTGGTTGGCTGAAACCTTCACTATTACTAAGTTTACAACTGCACAAAAATAGCTAAAAAGAACACTTGGGGATAGAACAAACATAAAAGGCTTTAAAGAATGCTCTTGCAAAGAGGCCTGAATTTAATTGGAACATACTATGGAGGAATTTATGGCTCCAAGGAATTACTAAAAACAATACAGTGATCAGCCAGCAACTAGTGGAGGTTAACAGCTCATTGTTGTGCCTACAGAGGAAGACAGCTTAATAGAAGGTCCAGGAAAAGAGAAAGTCAAAGGGAGCACTGCTAAAACTACTTCATCCCAAGGTGACTGTATATATATACCCAAGGTTGTGCCTTGTGATGGGTGACATCTGAGCTGCACTATGTAGAGAAAATAGATAACATTAAAAATAGCCCAACCTAGTCCCTAAAAAAATAAATAAGAAAAAAGTAACAAGTAAGGAGAAAGAATCAGTATCTGAAATGTCCAGTTTTCTACAAAATTATGAGAAATGCAAAATAATCAGAAAAGTGTGACTAATACAAAAAAAGAAAATCAGACAACAAAACCTACCTTTTAGAGTACCCAGAGGTCAGATTTAGGTGACAAAGAATTCAAAACAATTACTATAAATATGTTTAAAGAACACTGCAGTTAAATAAATGAGGGAAGATATGATAATAAGTCTCAGTCACATAAAGAATATCAATAAAAAAAAATAAAAAATATTTTAAAAGAGCCTTATGGAAAATCTGGAGTTAAATAGTACTATAATTAAAATGATAGTCACTAGAGTATTCAAAAATAAATTTGAACTGACAGAAGAGTCACTTAAACTAAGGATAAACTAACAGAGATTATGCAATCTGAAGAAGAATGAGTGAAAAAAAATGAACCGAGACTCAGAGAAATGTGGGACATCAGTAAACAAAATAGAATACGCGTAATAGAAGTCAGTAATAGAAGACAATGTATGGAGCAGAAAAATATTTAAATAATTGCTAAAAACTTCCCAAATTTGATGAAAACATTAATCTACATATCAAATGGCTTTAATGGACTCCAAATAAGCACAGAGACCTATACCCAGATACATCAAAGTAAAAAAGATTCAGACAAAGATAAAATCTTGAAAGCACCAAAGAAAAAGAATTGTCAGCCAAGAATCTTACATCCAATAAAACTTATTTAAAAATGAAGACAAAAAATATATCCAGAAAACCAAAAACTGAATTTTTGTAGAGTCCCACCTTACAAGAAATACTGAAGCAAGATTTTCAGCCAAAAAGTGAATGACCCTAACAGCAGCTCACATCCACATGAAAAAAAAAGCGAGTAAGTGTAATTATAAAAGACATTATTTGCACATTTTCCTTTTCTTCTCTTTAATTTTTTTAAAAAATTAACTGTATAAAATAATCTGTATATGATTGAATTGTTGGGCTCATAATATGTAAAAATGCAGTGATATTTGACAATAGATGCACTAAATTGGTGAATGGGAGCAAAGCTATATAGGAGTAAGAAAAAGACACCAGATGAATCCATGAGAATAAATGAAGTGAACCCACAAGAAGAAATAAAAATGTTAAACAAGAAGTTTAATATTAAAAACTATAAGTACGCCTTTGTTCTCTTTTCTCCTCCTGGCTTCTTATATAAAATAAAAATTATAACAATGTATTACTGGGTTTGTAACAGACATAAAAGTAACATATATAATAATATTAGCACATAAAGCAAAAAGAGAATAAAGCTATGTGGGAATAATGTTTTTATATATCACTGGTGTGAAGTTAGTAGAAGTCTGAAGTATATTCTGATAGATTATGATGTATATGGTAAGCCCTAGAGCTCCTACTAATAAAATACCACAAAACATACAGTAAAAAAGTTATTAAAAAATTAAAATGTGAAACTGGAAAGTATTTAATACTAAAGAATAGAAAAAATATAAGAACAAAAAAAGATTGGAGATATACAAAAAGTCCCACAAAATTCTACTATATCAATAATAATATAAAATAAGAATAAATAAAATAATTCAATTAAAAAATAAAAAAGTTGGCCCTGGCGGGTTGGCTCAGTGGTAGAGCGTCGGCCTGGCATGCAGGAGTCCCGGGTTCAATTTCCGGCCAGGGCACACAGGAGAGGTGCCCATCTGCTTCTCCACCCCTCCCCCTCTCCTTCCTCTCTGTCTCTCTCTTCCCCTCCCGCAGCCAAGGCTCCATTGGAGCAAAGTCTGCCCGGGCACTGAGGATGGCTCTATGGCCTCCTCCTCAGGCACTAGAATGGCCCTGATTGCAACAGAGCAATGCCCCAGATGGGCAGAGCATTGCCCCCTGGTGGGGATGCCGGGTGGATCCCGTACGGACGCATGCGGGAGTCTGTCTGACTGCCTCCCTGTTTCCAACTTTGGAAAGATACAAAAAATAAATAAATAAATAACCAAGTACCAAAATATATGAAGCTAATATTGACAGAACTTAATGAAGAGATAGATAATTCGACAATAATTGGATGCTTTAATACCTAACTTTCTATAATGGCCAGTATACAACACAAAAGAGCAGCAACAAACTAGAAGACATAAAACTATAAACCAATCAGACAATTTACTCATCAACTGCAAAATATATATTTTTCTCAAGTACACATGAAACATTCTCTAGTCTGGACAATGAGCTAGACCATAAAACAACCTTTAATACATTTAAATTTATTAAAATCACAAACAAAGTATGTTTCTGAACACAATGGAATAAAATTCACAAGTAATAAAGAAATTGGAAAATTAACTAATATAGAGAAATTAAAACTACTCCTTAATAAACTATCTGTCAAAAAAATTACAAGGTAAATTAGAAAGTATTTTGAAATAAAAACATATGATACAGCACAGCAAACTTATAAAAATGTAACTATTATAAATCAGTGCTTAGAGAGAAATTTATAGTTCTAAACACCCACATTTAAAAGAAGAAAAAATCTCAATTTGATACCTTAACCTTTTACTTTAAAACAATAAAAAGGGAAGAAAAAAGTAAAATTAATAAATCAAGCAGGTGGAAGGAAATAATAAAGATTAGAGCAGTGATTAATGAAATAAAGAATAGAAAGTGAATAGCAAAAATTAATAAAAGCAAAAGTTTGATTTGAAGAAATCAGCAAATTGATAAAATTTTAGCTACACTGACCAAAAGAAAAAGAGAATCAAATTCCTAATGTCAGATATGAAAGAGGAGCTACTTTTGTGTTTTTCAGTATACTATCAAGACAATCCACAGAATGGAATTGATAAGTCACATATCTGAAAAAAAGCTTCTATCTAGACTACATAAAGAACTTTTACAACTCAATAATAAAAAGAAAAATAACTCAATTTAGAAATGCACAAAGAATCTGTATAAGTTCACAGAAGATATATAAATCCAAAAGAATTTTCAAAGAAGATTTAAATGGCCCATCAGCACATGAAAAGATGTTTAGCATTTCCATCAGGAAAATGCAAATCAAAACCATTCTATACCCACTGGGATAGCTATAATGAAAAAGACAGACAAAATAAGTAGAAACAATTCAAATGCCTACTGACTGATGAATAGATAAGTGAAATGTGATGTATCCACACAATGGAGTATAATCTGAAATTTAAAATAAATCAAGTACTGATACATGCTACAATATGGAGAAACCTTGAAAATACGCACTAAGAAGACAGTCATAAAGACAACATAGGTCATATTGTATGGCTCCATTTATATGAAATGTAATGCATAAAATTTATGCAAACGCCTAGAATGAGAAAATATCTAGAGACAAAATATTTTAGTGGTTGCCTCAAACTGGGGAGTTGAGGGGAAATGGGAATAAATGCTAATGTATATGAGTTTTGTTTGGGGAACTAATGAAATAATTTTTAATTGATTTTAAAGGGGTAGAGAGAGAGAGAGAGAGAGAGAGAAAGAGAGAAACATTGATTTGTTGTTCTACTTAATTTATAAATTCATGGTTGATTTTTGTGTTTGCCCTGACCAGGGATCAATACCGCAACCTTGGCCTATCAGGACAATGTTCTAACTGAGCTACCTGGTCAGAGCTGAAATATTTTTAAATTTATTGTGGTGATGGTTAAACAAGTGTGAATATACAGTGTGTCCATAAAGTCATGGTGCACTTTTGACCGGTTACAGGAAAGCAACAAAAGACAATAAAAATGTGAAATCTGCACCAAATAAAAGAAAAACCCTCCCAGTTTCTGTAGGATGAGTGGCATCATGTGCGCATGTGCAGATGATGACTTAACATCGTGTATACAGCGGAGCAACCCACGGCCATGCCAATCGAGATGTAGATGGTACAGAGGAAAGTTCAGTGTGTTCTGTGGCTCACTAAATTCAAATCCTCCACGACCAAAGTGCAACGTGAATATCGGCGCGTTTATAACGAAGCGCCACCACATAGGAATAACATGACTCGGTGGGATAAGCAGTTGAAGGAAACCAGCAGTTTGGTGGAGAAACCCCATTCTGGTAGGCCATCAGTCAGTGACGAGTCTGTAGAGGCTATACGGGATAGCTACCTAAGGAGCCCTAAAAAATCTGTGCGTGAGCCCACATCGAACTGCACTGAATAGGTATGAAACTGGGAGAGTTTTCCTTTTATTTGGTGCACATTTCACATTTCTATCGTCTTTTGTTGCTTTCCTGTGACCGGTCAAAAGTGCACCATGACTTTACGGACACAGTGTATTATAAATCATTTAATTATATACTTTAAATGGGTAAATGGTATGGTCTGTGAATTATATATCAATAAAGGTGTAAAGAGACAAAAGAAAGAAGGAGGACAAATAAGAGGGTCATTAGCTTACCATATTTACTGCTTAATCTATTTATAGAACATTTTTAAACCTCTTAAGTTATAGAAGTTTCTAATAGAGGATATATTTTACATCATTCCCCTTGTCACCTTGGTTCCATGTTAAGATACAAATAAGTCACACTTAATTGTTGACCATGTGGAAGCATGAAGTTCAGTAACTTCATTGGTTTTTTTAGAAGACTCCACCCAATGGGAAACCATTTCAACTCATTTCTATAAAATGATAAAAGATCTGTGGCTGTGCCCAGAATTATTGCTACTCTAAACTCACTGATGCATGGTTTTTGGTTTACTCACTGTATAGAACAAAATCCGGTACCTTGGAAGAGGTCATTTCTGCTGGAAGGAGCAATAAAGACAACACTCCTAATTTCTGACAGGTTGATAAAAAACAAAAAATTAAATACTTTTTTATAATAAGGAAAAGGTGCCTTGGTTACCGAATAATGCAATTTTTGTAAGTTTTTTTTTTTTTTTTTTTGACTGAGAAAGAGAGAGAGACAGAGAGAGGGACAGACAGAGACAGAGATGGGAAGCATCAACTCTTTGTTGCAACATCCTAACTGCTCATTAATTGCCCTCTCATTATGTGCGTTGACCAGGGGGCTACAGCAGAGTGAGAGACCCCTTGCTTAAACCAGTGACCCTGGGCTCAAGCCAATGACTTTGGGCTCAAACCAGCGACCTCGGGCTTCAAGTCAGTGACCTTTGGGCTCAAGCCAGTGACCATGGGGTCACATTCATGATCCCATGCTCAAGCCAGAGGCCCACGCTCAAGCTGGCGACTTTGGGGTTTCAAACCTGGGTCCTCTGCATCCCAGTTCAATGCTCGATCTACAGCTCCACCACCTGGTCAGACTCTATAAGTTTCTTAATTGTTAATTGCCGCGGACCAGCGCGGCTCCAAATAACGGTGCGGAATTGAGGAAACACACTTGTCAGAACAAAACCGATGGGACCGGGAGGACTCCTCAAACTGCCTGGCAGCATCTGAGTGCCTCATAGCCCCAGTTCGCTTTATTATATAGACCTATGCAAATCAAGGACCCTGATACAAAGTTGCACATCAAAGGCTAAGACAGGAACTCTCCCAAGGCAAAAACAGGATACGTTAGTGAAATTTACACAGGATACATTAGTGAAATTTACAAACATCTGAAACAAACAAAGAGTCAGAGGAAGGGCATGTATATTGCTTCCTGTAACCCAAGGAAGGAAGTGGAGTGGGTGCAAACACTCAGCATCAAAGCCAAATATGGAGATGGAGGGGGTAGAACTTAGCCCCCTGCCAAGCCTCGAATCTATAATGGCTTTTTGCCATTAACGGTCCACAACTGTTAATGTTACTTGTAGAAAAATTAACTAAACTTTCACTTATATAGCAATCTCTTTTTCTTTTTGATTCATTCACATCATATTTATTAATTTTAGAGACAGAGGAAGGGGACAGAGAGAGAAAGAGTCAGGAACAATGAGGTGTTCCTGTATGTGCCCTGACTGGGAATAGAACCAGCATCTTTTATGCACCGACTGACACTCTTAAAACCAAGTTAGCAATTTTTTAACTTTGTCATTTAGGAAGAATCTTCTTTGAAATAGTTTCATTCATCTACTAGTTTAAGTTAGGATTCAAAAAAAGTGAAATAAATCACTTCATGAAAATTAGAGCACAGAATTAGAATGACATTGGGTTTTATTAGAAAGAAAATTAAATGCTGAAAATTTTAGGATACCAGAAATGTCAATGATAATTTAATCCACGTAGAAATGTGCCTTCAGAAAACATGCCTTAGTATGTTCTTAGAAAATTCCACTGAATTCCCATTTAAAATGAAGTTCTTTCTCTCTTAGTGGGATATCTCCCAAAGAACATGCTCAGAAACCACAAAGGCAATTTCTAACACAAAAAGCAAATGTTATTCGTGTTGTTAGATTGACAAAGTAAGCAAATACCTCAATCCTTTCTCATTAAATTGTGTTTTCTTATTAAGAAAGGTTCATTTAATTGTCACAATACATCTGGTTTTTATTCTGAATATTAGGTGGAGCCAAAACCAAAAAGAAAGTTTCCAACTTGAATCCTTCGGCCTAAAACACCTGCTAAGCATCTCTCAAAAGATAAACAAGATTATAATTTATTGTGAGTTAGTAGCTCTAAAAATCTCATTTGAATTCCACATTTGTGTTTCATGAAATCACCACAACATGATCAATTATTTCCCCCTTTTCAGCACATAATTGAAAGGCAGTTCCTGTAAGCAAACAACCAAGCTTAGTTTTCAGTGGAAGAAGGTGCTTTATTTTTTTTTCAAATATTATGAAGCAAACAAGAAAGATTAAACATTATCTTCAAATCCAGTATAAAGTAGGAATTGAATGAATCTGTAAAGTAATGTGATGTGACATCAGCACTCTTCAAATGGAAGACATTACAATCAGGCTATCTTTACCCCTAACATAATAATAAATCTTTGGCAATAAAAGGTGACAATTCAATATTTTATGTCTCATTAGCGCCATCTACCGAGTGCTGGTTGCATTTCATAACTCTCAGTTAAAGTCAACTTGCTGTAAACCAAGGGTCGAGAACCTATGGCTCGCGAGCCAAATGTGGCTCTTTTGATGGCTGCACCTGGCTCGCAGACAAATCTTTAATAAAAATAATAATAACGTTAAAATATAAAACATTCTCATGTATTGCAATCCATTAATTTCCTACCGCTCATGTCCATGGTTGCGGGTGGCTGAAGCCAATCACAGCTGTCCTCTAGGACAACATCAAATTTTTAGTGGATGATGTGTAACGTACACGGGTCGTTGTATGGCTTTCATGGAATTGCATTTTAAAATATGTGTCGTTCATGGCTCTCTCAGCCAAAAAGCTTCCCGACCCCTGCTGTAAACCAAGGAACCAATTGAAGTAACAAAAGGATGATAATAGAATGATTTTATCTCCAGCATTTTCTTTTCCTCCAAGTTATTTGAGTACAGGTGCAGTAACTAGAGCAATGAATATCAAGAAAAAATAGTTTTAAACATTATTTATATTATACTTCATTTGATTAAAAGAGGCTGTTCCTTGATAAAAAAAAAAAACAAATATTAAGCCTTAAACCACACACCTGCCTTACCTATATTACAGATTTATAATAATAATTATATAAAATAGCGCATGCCAAAAATATTTGATAACCATGAAAATTTTTAAATGTAAAACATTCTATATGATTTAATCCATAATAAAATGGTATTTTCAGTTTAACTTTTTTTCAAACATTTTTAAAATATTATAACTGAAAAAAAATATTATAACTGAATTTTTTATCCAAACTAGACTACTATTTTAGGTTTGACTGATCTAAGCATTTTGAAAAGCTGAAATATTTTACTTCACTGGAAAGAGATTTTCTACATTTGGTGATTTGGAACAGTTTTCTTAGTATCTCTTTGCTTTTAACTAAAATAAAGAAGTTATTTTTATAGCTTTATAGCTTAGTCACTTATTTTTCAGTTCTAAAGATGCATTGACTCATATACACTGAATATAATCTAAGTAAAGCTGCCAATTCAAACTTCTAAATTTGTAAAACAGTTGAATAGTCATGAAATACATAAAGAACTTCATGTGGTTAAGTATTAAGTTCACTGTTATTCAACTATTGTTGTTTTACAAAACTAAATGATTCTATATAAAAAAATTACTTTTACAAACTTGACCTCTTTCAATAACTACCTATATTAGATTGTATCTAAAGTAATAATATAATAATAATAAAACAATATAAACTATAATTAATGAGAAAATAAAAATAATATAATTCCATATATCTGATTCAATTCATTCATCACACTCATTTTATTTTTTTTACCATATACCTAATGCAGGTAGGACACCAGGATTGAGGAATCAAGCAATCTCACATGCTTATTTTCTTATCTGTAGTCTCCAACTATATAACAAGCAGTTTACCCACTTAGAAACATTTAAATATCTGTAAACATGTAAATATTTGTCATTTTTGCCTGAATTTTCAATTTTGCCCAAATGTTTCTTTTTCTCATAAGGACTTTTCTATACTGTAAATATAAGCCTAGACAAAATACCAATGTCAATCACAGTCTGCGTGTGCAAATATATTAATGTTTAACAGAAAATTTCTTATTTCCAATTCCGTTCTACATTCACATTTGCCTAGCTGTCCCTCCTAATCCCCCAGAGGTTACTCAGCATGAACAGACCAATTATAAAAAGCTCTACTCAAAGCCAATAAATGTAGTTACAAAGTGGTCTGGAGAGGTTCAAAGATTCATATAAATTTGGTCTACTGAATATAACCTGCAGCGATATTACCAGAGAAAACAAGAATTTGAATGAGTCTAGGGTGAAAAAATAAATGACCTTATTGTCTTGAAGACAATCTCCATGGGTCAAGGCTAAGTAAGGACTTTTCCTTTGGTATTATGTGGAGAAGCATCTCTATTGCCTTTTTGCCCCTAAATAACTAGGGGCTTTTGATATTTTTTTGTGGCCAGTGATCTGATATTGTTTCACAAATTATCTTTCAGAAAAACGAAAGTATTCTCATTAGTTGAATGTGGACAATTGATCATTCTAACAAATGACTTTTTAAAAATCCATCATAATTTTAAGTCAAGGTCACGGTATTAATAAGACTATTATCTTCCTCATATTTATTTTCCCTCTCTGGATTCATATGTTGGTATGTATCCAACTAATGTCAACAGCAGATAAAAATGCATCCTGGTTCAAAAAAATGTAGTCTTGTAAATATTTATTTAAGAGGCACTGGCCTAATAATGGTCATCAGTAAAAATTTCAGACAAAAAATGCATTTGTGTCTACAGATATATTGAATTCCAGATCAGAAAGCTCAATTCAATAAGAAAAACATACTGGCTCTGAAACTAAAGGGTAGTAACATAAAACATAATAATTGTAACAGTCACTACTATTTACTGATTAGGATTTCTATATCAAATATCCAGTTAAATGATTTACATTCATTATCTCATGTCATATTCTTACCAACACTATGAAACTCCGTATTATCTCTATTTTACAAAGGATAAAACTAAATCTAGAGAGGAAAAGTAATATATCCAAGGTCACAGAACCAGACAGTGACAAAAAAGAGAACTGAAGTCTAGTGAGTCTCCTTTTGCTAATCCATGCATCCTGGCAAGAAGTTATATCTGCAAGGATTAAGAGTTCCTTTTCTTCACATATAAGTGAAATTGTATGGTATTTGTCTCTCTCTGACTTGCTTATTCTGTTAGCATAATACTCTCCAGGTCCATCCATGCTATTGCAAAAATCATAATATTTCCTTCTTTTTATTTATTTATTTATTTATTTATTTATTTATTTATTTTTTTTTTGTATTTTTCTGAAGCTGGAAACGGGGAGAGACACTCAGACAGACTCCCGCATGCGCCCGACCGGGATCCACCCGGCACGCCCACCAGGGGCGATGCTCTGCCCACCAGGGGGCAATTCTCTGCCCCTCTGGGGCATCGCTCTGCCGCGACCAGAGCCACTCTAGCGCCTGGGGCAGAGGCCAAGGAGCCATCCCCAGCGCACAGGACATCTTTGCTCCAATGGAGCTTTGGCTGCGGGAGGGGAAGACAGAGACAGAGAGGAAGGGGTGTGGGCGTGGAGAAGCAAATGGGCGCCTCTCCTATGTGCCC
This sequence comes from Saccopteryx leptura, assembly GCF_036850995.1. Lineage (NCBI taxonomy): Eukaryota > Metazoa > Chordata > Mammalia > Chiroptera > Emballonuridae > Saccopteryx > Saccopteryx leptura. The sequence goes on along the minus strand of NC_089505.1, from coordinate 23,124,989 downwards.
TGGCCGGAAATCGACCCCGGGTCCCCCGCACACCAGGCCGACGCTCTACCGCTGAGCCAACCGGCCAGGGCCTATTTCCTTCTTTTTAATGGCCAAGTACTATTCCGTTTTGTAAGTATACCACAGTTATTTTTTTATCCACTCATCTACAAAATAAATTTAAAAATAACTTCTTTTTCCTAATACACTTAGAGTCAATCTGTTCACTAAGCTGTATGCCAGTGGGACTGTCTGTTCAAATAGGGTGTGCTTTTCAAACTTACACCAAGATGTCGAATGCTTGTTAGCAAGCCCTGCATATTGTAAAATGTTCTAAAATTTCAGAGAGAAAAGTTTGTGATTAGCTCAGTTGATCAGGCATGGGATCACAGACATAAGAAATTTAAATTTAGCCTGAATAACAAATGTGATTTTAGTGGAGAAGATGAAGACTGTGGAGTGGAAGGAGGGGGTGTAATGTAGGGAGTTTTGGAAAATACAAAGGAATCTATGTGTGGGAAAAAATAAGAGATATTTGAGGTATAGGAAGTAGTTGAAGTGGAGGAAGCATAGATTTTTCTGGAAGGATCAGAGGCCAGATGGCAAAAAGCCAACCTGTGAAATACTCAAAATGCTAAATTAAGGTGTGTAGCCTGTAGTGACTAAGATTTGGAGAGCAATAGAGAATTTTGAAGGGGAACAATAAAGCCAGATATATGATAATTATTCTAGATTGGGTGTAGAAGTTTTTGAGCAGGTTATATGGCAATAAGAAGACACTTCAGAAATTATTATACAAAGACCCTAATGACACTCGTGAAAAGTAATGGAAGTGGAGAGATAATCTATACTAGAAATGCAGTTTTGTTTTGTCTTGCTGTGAATATTAGTTTTAAAAAAAAATTCTTAGTTCTAATATACGTCCTGGTGGGCATCAAGTTAAAACATTAAATCTTTTCTAATTTGGCATTAGGATAACAGTTGTGAAAAACTATTTGAAAATCTTGAGTTGTCATTTAATAGTGTTATTAAATCAAAGAAAAAACTTTGATATCCACGTTCTCTGCATCCTCTTAATCAGACAAAAAGATATACCCAGTCAAACACACAGACCCACCCCTACACACAAATATATCTTCAATTCACAATTACAATGGGAAGCTGTACATAGAATATTGGGTAAGGGGATGTTCACAGTTATTAAAATCTTGTGTAGATGCAGATAAATGTCTTCAAGGTGTTTCATTTTTAGAACCATTTATGAAGGACTTATCTTCAAACCATACTTTCACCAGTAGTCTTGAAATCCATAGGTTTTGAGTAGACATTGAAATGCTAGTGCTTTTAGGTTCTGACCTATCAGGAATCAGTGAGATGTCTCTATATCATGTTTGTGATAGCAGTTGATTCCAAATTACTCTCTTTACCAACTAAAGAGAATTCATTCCAGTAGGAATTTGCTTTTTCACAAGATATGTGTCATCTGACAATTGACAAGCAATTTTCAATCATGTATGATTTAGATTTTTTAAAATTTTCTTATCCATTCAACTTTTCATTTATAATTCAGTGTTACATATCTTTTACGGATCTAGTGGCACAAATCATCTTTCATATTATTACTACTATAAATTTTATTCACTGTTATCCAAATAACCCCGTAATAATTACCTTTATTGCTAGCATAATTACCTTTAACAAATTATTAATTTCTGACATCATGGTTAATAGTACTAGAACCTGCTACCACACCCCAAATAAGTTAAGAAGTCTTGCATATATCTTATAGATTAAAAAATGCTATTAGAAACCTGCAACAGGGCCCTGGCCAGTTGGCTTAGTGGTAGAGCATCAACCAGGTGTGCAGATGTACCAGTTTCAATTATCAGTCAGGCACACACAAAAAAGGGACCATCTGCTTCTCCACCTTCTCTTCCTTCTCTCTCTTTATTTTATTCTTACCCTTCTGCAGCCATGGCTCCCTTAGAGCAAGTTGGCCCCAGGTTCAGAGGATGGCTCCATGGCCTCGTCTCAGACACTAATAAATGGCTTTGGTTGCAATGAAGCAATCACCCCAGATGGGCAGAGCATCGCCCCCTAGTGGGCTTGCTGGGTGGATCCCTGTCCAAAGCATCCCAGTCAGGCACATGTGGGAGTCTGTCTCTCTGCCTTCTCGCTTCTCACTTAAAAAAAAATACAAAAAGGAAAAAAGAAAGAAAGAAAGAAGAAAGAAAGAAAGAGAAAGAAACCTGCAGCACATAAATTCATCTTAAATCATTTGTATCACAATAACATAAATACTGGGATTGATTTCCATTCATTGTTGTGTACAAGAATGCTTTTAATGATAACGTCACTAAATGTCACAAAACCTTTCATTACACCTTGAAAAATATATGCCCTTAACATATACAGCTGGAAAAATTATTCTTTCTGCAACTATCAGAGAATATGTGGCAGTTTGAGTTCATATGACTCATAAAACTCAAATAATTATAGTCAGTAGCATGTTAATATAATCATTTCACATATGGTTTCATATTTCACCAGCTCCAGTACATTTGCATCTTAAGATCAGATCTATATTAACATTTTAAAGATAAATTAGCACATCTTAATACACAAGAAGTAGAAATTCATAGAAAAATGGACATTAAATTTTTCTTGTAAAAGGAAGCAAAGGTGGTTTTATGTTAGGTGTTCATAACAAGGGAACACATTAATCAGCTTCCAAAAGCTAAATTTGTCTCAAGCTCATTATTATTCAGAAGCAATGAATTTTCCCTGGTAACATGTCACAAAGGGAATAAGGAACGGAAGTTCTAATGATAGCCCAGCAACTTAGCACAGAATTTTAATTCAGTAATATAGAGTTTGTGCATATAAAACTAATTATATACACTAACATTCAATTCTGTAAGCACTTCATAAATTAAAAAAATGCTATGTACTTCAATAATACAAAATTTGACTCACCATATACTGAAATTAATAAGCAGTTAGAATATACTACTTTGCCAAACATAAAACGATTATTAATTTTCCACATGCTAAGGCATGCAGAAAAAATTTTTTATACTTTCTCATTATGTTCAACATTGAAAAATTACAACAAACGGATGCTTATAGAACTTACATTGATAAAAACAGGGTGGAGTCAGAAACAAGCACTTGACAAAAAAATAAGCATGAGCTTTTGAGTTTGACGGTATAGCAAATAATTTCACAGAAACCATTGATTGTCAGATGTTTATCTCCCTACAGATACCTGGTTCACAGAAAAAAAAAAACATAAAACTGGACAATCACAAATTAAAACTTCAGTATTTTTCAGAAAGATGAATATAATCTCCCAACCTACAAATTAAAAGGATCCTGTTCCAGTGTGTAATGCTCACTAACTCTTAGAAATATATTGAAATAAACTGAAAATGTGAGCATATTGAAGGGTATACGCTAATGTACTCATATTTGTAGTCATCACTGAGCTGTTAGTAAAAATATTAACCCAGTTCATGTAGCCAAATTTACTACCCTCGTGTCTCATTTGCTAATGGCAATTTGTAATAACTTCAGATATTAGCCTCCAAAGTCAGGTTTATACGAAGCAAATTGTCTCATATTAGAAGAATCTGTTAATTGAAAAAGAATTATCTTCAAACTTTTTCAGGTTTCTTTAAGAATCACTCTTAGGAGAAAAGTTCATGTCTAAAGATATTTTGAAAGATGTGGATTATTCGCAGAGTGTCAGGAGACCGAGAGGTTTTTGCAGAAAGGATGGTAGTTGTTCTAATTATTGCCTCTCTTTCTCCATATTCTCATTCCTTTTTAAACTCACATGCAGCAGGCTTGAAATGTATTTAGGAGCATGTATATTATAAAAGCTTTTAGTTTAAAAAGACAAAATATTTCCAGGTTCATTTGGGTGGTAAAATTTGTTGAAAACAAATTCACGGATTCAGAAAGCTCAACAGATTCCGAGTAGATAAGAAAACTGAGGCTTAGAGTTGTTATTTTCCAGAGGCATTTTCATACACTATGATTCAAATCTTTCTACTGATTTTTACCTATTTGGTATACTTCCTCTCAAGCTTGATAGGAGGAACCTGGTCTTCATAACAACAACGAAAATCATATTTATTGAGAAATGAGTTATATATCAAGTCTTGTGCTAGGTGTTACCTTATTCAGTCTCATATTTAATTACAATATCTCGGCCCAGCTCAGTGGTAGAGCATTGGCCTGGCGTGCGGAAGTCCAGGATTCTAACTCATCTCTTTTCCATCCCTCACATCTATTCACTCAATAAATACTTATTAAGCATCTATGTGCTTGGTATGGTAATGAGTACAGGGAATACAGTCATGGTCAAGATATGATCTGGGCCCTGGCGGTTGGCTCAGCAGTAGAGCGTCGGCTTGGCGTGCGGGGGACCCGGGTTCGATTCCCGGCCAGGGCACATAGGAGAAGCGCCCATTTGCTTCTCCACCCCCACCCCCTCCTTCCTCTCTGTCTCTCTCTTCCCCTCCCGCAGCCGAGGCTCCATTGGAGCAAGGATGGCCCGGGCGCTGGGGATGGCTCCTTGGCCTCTGCCCCAGGTGCTGGAGTGGCTCTGGTCACGGCAGAGAGACGCCCCGGAGGGGCAGAGCATCGCCCCCTGGTGGGCAGAGCGTCGCCCCTGGTGGGCGTGCCGGGTGGATCCCGGTCGGTCGCATGCGGGAGTCTGTCTGACTGTCTCTCCTTGTTTCCAGCTTCAGAAAAATACAAAATAATAATAATAATAATAATAATAATAATAATTACAATATCTCCATTAGGTAAGAATAATTTTCTCCATTTTACAAATGGAAAAGTTTCAAGTCACAGAGTTAACACAGAATGCTTAAATAACAACCAGTAATGGTAGAAAAAGACAGAAACTCAGGTCTTCTGGATTTACAGACTGTGTTCTCCTATGGACCTTGGCCATATGGATAGCATATCTGAAAAAGAAATAAGGCATATGCATCCCATAAGTAGAAATTATGTAGTTTAGAAGTATCTGATATAACTTAAAAATAAAGAAGAAAAATGAGCCCTTTGATTTTACCATTAGTTCAAGCAGTTACTGGCACAATACAAGTTACTGACAATACATATCAGAGCTAGTCCAGTAGCGCCTGGTATGGTTATAATACCTAGAATCATAAAATCATAGAATTGTGAAATTATTTACAGATTGTAGAATCTATTCGATTTCTTTTGGAGAAATGGAAATGCAACCTAGAAACTATATCATTTGCCTAAAATAACATCATCGGTTATTGAACCTTTCTTCTAAGCAGTCCCCAATTTCATTCCAGAAATATATAAATTATTCATGTAGAGAGACAAACCCAATTTTGGCAGATCAGAAATTTCAATGAGATGTGAATTGGTGAAAGATTGTGATTTATGAATTGAGGCAGTTTTCCAGATTGCCTTATCTCAGCTGTCCTTCTGTGAAACATACTATTTTGAATACCTAAATTGACCTCTATACCATCCCGCTCAGCAGGCATTGGCTACCTCACGAAGAAGGTAAATTACTGTAACAAAATGCAACATTCTGAAAATCAAAGGATGTTAAAATGACAACTCATATAGAGATAATTTTCCCTTTTTTTGCCAGATGTGAAATAAGCTAAAATAGTTTGTGACTATATTCTGAAGGATTAAATATAAATGCTTCATTTAAAGCAAATTCTCAACACTGTAAATAGCAACCATATATATGCATGCATACATACAGGCACACATGCTTTTCTATAAGCCCCATGAAGACAGGGGATACATTATTTTCACACATTGCCAACACTTTACACAGCAGCTAAGCAGCTGGTACTGTAGGTGCTCAGTATCTATTTGGTGACTAAAAAGAAATGAGTGAAAAAGTGCAAACACATAGACAAGCATAGCCCCAAAGCAGTACATGTCAATAGATGTCAAAGTTCTAATTAGAGTGAATAATAACAAATAACATTTGTGGATTGATTTTCATTTTGTTAGCCATCATGTGTAGTGCTTTACTTTTATTTTATTCAGTCCTGTCTTGGGTTCTGCATTAAATTAGAGGATTATCACCTTTCGGGCTAGATAACACAAGTCTTAAATGTTTTTAAGCTCAGAAATTTTAGGACACCAAGAGTATCTATCTATTCAAAGACTATGTGTGACTTTCAGGATTTAGAGTAGTGCTGGAATATAGTGATGATCTATGACGGTCAGGAATTTGTGCATGTGTGTGTTTGTGTGCGTGTGTGTGTGTTCATAGTAGCAGTGGTAGGGCTGAGCTTGCCTTCACTCCTCTATCTGAAATTCAAAGCCTTTAACAAGTTTGAATAAGCAAGCTTAGATATAGTTGCCTCAAATTTTAGATCACTTACTCAGAAAATTACTGGAAATATTATGATATTTTCTTGAATCTTTGGAGCTGGGAGAAAGAAGTAGTTTTAATGATTAAATTTACTCAAAGCATCTCTGAGGTTCAACCACACTAATTCTTGCTAAGTGGAAATGTATGTCTTGGCATCTTAATAGACTCTAGAGGAAGGGACACTCCCTTCCCAAAAGATTAAACAGAGATATAAAGAAATGAGAGAGCCCTGGCCAGTTCGCTCAGCAGTAGAGCGTCGGCCTGGCGTGCCGGGGACCCGGGTTTGATTCCCGGCCAGGGCACATAGGAGAAGCGCCCATTTGCTTTTCCACCCTCACCCCCTCCTTCCTCTCTGTCTCTCTCTTCCCCTCCTGCAGCCAAGGCTCCATTGGAGCAAAGATGGCCCGCGCTCTGGGGATGGCTCCTTGGCCTCTGCCTCAGGCGCTAGAGTGGCTCTGGTCACGGCAGAGCATCACCCCCTGGTGGGCAGAGCATCGCCCCTGGTGGGCGTGCCGGGTGGATCCCGGTCTGGCGCATGCGGGAGTCTGTCTGACTGTCTCTCCTCGTTTCCAGCTTCAGAAAAATACAAGAAAAAAAAAAAAAAAGAAAAGAAATGAGAGAGACATTGTAAAAAGACATAAAATGCTCATACTCTGGCCAACACAAAGGTGCTACTACATTGAAGAAGTCATAAGTCTTCCTACTTAAGAAAAATCATTACTTTTTAAATTTTCTGTAGTCTACATAAAAAGGGAAAATTAAAAGAAAATAATAGATGATTCAGGTTCTCATTAAAGACAGGAGGAATGTCCCCCAAATGCTCTAAAAATCTGCATACAACAACCCTATGAGGTAAATACAATTTTCATCCCCACTTAGAGAAACAGATTCAGAAATGGTAAATCATTGTCTTGAGACCTCAAATCAAGCCAAGTGGTAAAACCAGGGTTCAAACATAATGTCTCTGATTCCAGGTCCCATGATCTCCTCTTTCCTCACACTGATGCCATGTGAAAAAGAAACATTAGCTGAATGCATTTCTGTGAGTCCTCCCTGTTCCTCTAGCACTCCCCTGGCACGTGTTCCAGTTGGTTAGTTCTCCACGTGGCCTTTCCTCTTTGCATGAGGTCTAACCAGGAGCATGAAGTAGAGCCAAGCTCTGTAGCACTCTCCAGCTTTTATGTACCTCCTTAACCCCTTAAGCCAGGGGTCCCCAAACTATGGCCTGCAGGCCGCATGCGGCCCCCTGAGGCCATTTATCCGGCCCCCGCAGCACTTCCGGAAGGGGCACCTCTTCCATTGGTGGTCAGTGAGAGGAGCATAGTTCCCATGGAAATACTGGTCAGTTTATTGATTTAAATTTACTTGTTCTTTATTTTAAATATTGTATTTATTTCAGTTTTGTTTTTTTACTTTAAAATAAGATATGTGCAGTGTGTATAGGGATTTGTTCATAGTTTTTTTTATAGTCCGGCCCTCCAACAGTCTGAGGCACAGTGAACTGGCCCCCTGTGAAAAAAGTTTGGGGACCCCTGCCTTAAGCCTTTCCCAAAAGAAAAGAAAGTCTGAGCTTATTTCCCATTAATTTCTCATGTTTTAGGGCTCCAGCAACCAAAAATAGTAATTTTCTATATAGCCTATCAGTTAACAACAAGCAACTCATTAGCTGTCACTACCTGGTTTTGCCACTTGCTAACTATTGATATAACTTTGGATAAATCATTTAAACCCTGTAAACCTTGTCTGCAAAATAGATCTATAATAGTGCATGCTTCACGGAATTGTAAAAATTCAGGGTGGTAATTTGTTTAAAACAATTATTATAGAATGCAAGCCATTCAATAAGCATAATGCAATATTAGATTTTTCTTGTAGAAAAGTTTGTTTTTATTTTTTTTCCCATCTGCTCTAATAGAGTACAGTAGAATAGAGAGCATCACTCAGGGAATAGTACTATACTTCATTCATGGAACACTCCTCTCCCTCCAGAGTAGGAAGAACTGGTAAGATCTTCCCTGCAAGACTTCAGAATTATTATCACCTAGAGACAGCAATGAGTCTCCTGCTCTTCTATTTTTGGAGTGGAAATGTCTTTTGAAACCATCCTACCCCTGTATCAACATTGTACAGTGATCCTGTGTGGAAGATAACTTTTCCTTTTGTTTTGTTAGATTCTGGATGACAAGAAGTAACATCTGAGTCATATTCAGATTTACATATGATGCAAATTATAAAATCCTGGACTTTAATCCTAATGCTATAATTAGATGAGAGTTTTGACAACTTGGGGTGAAGGTAAAGACATGTAGGAGAAATATAAATATATGTGATCAGAGGACACACTGGGGTTAAATATAAAATTAATTACATGTGTTTTAGTCCAGAACCCACACCCCCACAATGTGACTGCAGTTCCTTTAAAAGGCAGAAGCTATTTCTTAAATCTGAGTTGGCATTAACTTGCTTTGCCTGATGTAGCAAAAATGAAGCAGGCAGAGGAATAAATAATGCTTGCACATTAGAGACTGCCTTCTTTTTCTGCTTTTAGACCTTTCAACTGATAGCATATAAGGAAGCTCAGGTTGTTACCCTAATTAACAGCCCTACCAACTGTGATATATGTGAGGCCAGCCTCACTATTAATTACTGTCTTCTATGGTGAGTTTATGGGAAGGTAAAACTGACCATACATCATTTATTTCTTAGAAATTTCCCCTTAGGAGCAAGTTAGCCACAAAGATCATCAGTTCTACTTTGTTTCTCTCCTGCATAAATCTGACAGAGTCGGAAAGGCACTACATGAAAGAAAAGAAGACATGATATGACATTGACCAGTAGTGCATTACATCTAAGAATAATGCTTTACCAAAGTTCTAAGACATATCTCTCCTCCAATCTAATCATTAAGACACTGAGTGTAATGGGGTGAAATTTTAGCCTCTATCTGCCATATTTCTTTGTCTTATGACTCAGTTGGATCATAACCTGTAAGGAGAAGACTGGTATTATTTACTTGAGACTTTACAGATACCAACAATGAAAATGCTCTTGCTTTTTTCTCTTCTACACGTGCAATTATTGATCAAGTTTATTTTGTTTATCTCTGAAAAACACAGGAAGACTGATGATTTTCTTATATGTCTGACATTAGTAATATATTTTTTTAACAAAAAAATATTCATTACACAATAGTAGAAGTCAAGGCAGAATTCTCCCCCCCCCCATGCAAATGTTTGTTTTGGTTTTTGAATGCCCCTTTGAAGGGATCAATCAGCACATAGCAAACCTATAATTCTTTTTGAGATGAAAAAAAATACTCAAACTCTCTTATCCAACATCTCTGAAGGATCATTAAGTTGCTCATTTTTATTTTTTCCTATCCAGAACACTAATTTAACAAGGCCACTGTACTTTACCCACTGGTTCCAGTTACATGTGTTATGCAGTCACTTCTCCATTATCTTAGGAGAGTAATGAAGTTGTCTGTAGTCACAACTCTCAAAGATCACAAACAAAACAAAGATGAGAAAAGCAGGCGAAAAGAGTAGATTTGATCCACCATTGGCTCTATGACATTCTGGGTGGATAGAAGATATTCATCTGAAAGCAACTACTTGTCCATCTTGGTCCCTGTTCACCATCAATGTCCAGAACAATATCTAGCAGATGATGTGGATCTACTGAAAGTAGAGGAGGAACTGTTCACACAATTTGTATTAGACTTTGGTCTCATCTTGGTTAGCAGTACCTTATCTTTTCCTTTAAAACAGAGTTCTAACTGCAGATTATTCCATGTTTCAGTAAACATGAACCAAAAGACTATATAGCAACACATCAGTAATATTTACTGATGTAGTAATTACTATAGCCTGTGTTACAATTTCTGTTAGTTCTATTCTATGGAAGTAAACAAGAATCAGGAATATTTTCCATGAAGTTATTTGTTCAAACAACCGTAAATGGAAGCCAGTTAACAAATACAGTCATGACATTTTTGAGAAAACTTGAAGTCAGAGTCGTTGATTTACACGCAGGCAATTCTCAGGTCACGGGGAGGCACTGGGTGCTCAGAGCCCTTGTCAGGCTGGCCTCTGGCTTTGCTGGCACCCATCCGGCTGGCTCTGCTGACAGTGTAGGATTAGTAGATTGACCACATGCCCTCGGCTTTTGTTTCTTTGTGTTTGTTTTGTTTTGGGACAGAGATAGGAAAGTTGACTGGGGCCCCAGAGATCTATGAAAAAAAAAAAAAGAAAGAAAAAAAGAAAAAGAGGAGGGGAGAAAAATTTGCAGGGATAAGTGATTTCTGCTGTAAAAGTCATGACACAATTTGAGTTTGAGTCTGGCAGAAGCAAGCTGGCCATGTGGGCCCAAATTAAGAATTAACCTACAGGGATGCCAGGATAACATCTCCTGAGACATGTCTCTAAATTACATCAAAAACTTCTATGAAGGATGTGTAAGTATTATACAAATAATGAACACATTGTATGTGTCCTGTCTGTGTATTTTAAACTGGTTTTTGGGTTGATGAATAAATTCCATCAGAAGTGTGAAAAATAATATAAATATTAACCATATATTTTAAAGTTTCTGAATTTAAAACTATAACTAAAATAATTCAGGAAGTACTTTTAGCTGTTGGTGTTTTAAAGTAGCTCACTCTTTTGCAATTCAACAAAGAAGTAGAAGATAAACTACAATGATAACTAACTAAACATTATTTGGTTTTTAAGATAGTGTGTACACTATGAGTTTAATATTGGATTTGTTATTTAATTTTCTAACAGAGGTCCTGGATATTGTAAGTTTTTCTTGATTTTATTTCAGAGGATTAGGGATATTAATTGAACTTAAAGCATTTTAACTATTTCCAAATGTATACATTTGATTAGCAACAAGTCACTATTTGACTATTGTACTTCATATTTTCAGAGTAAAAAGGGGTGAGAAATCTCATAATGCAAGATTATTATTTGGGTTTGATATGATCTCTAAGGTTCTTTCTTGACTCAAAACTTTATGAATCTTAATTTAAAAATGTGACATTAAAAAATGCCTTTAGCCTGACCAGGCAGTGGCACAGTGGATAGAGCATCGGACTAGGATGCGGAGGATCCAGGTTCAAGACCCCGAGGTTGCCAGCTTGAGTGCGGGCTCATGTGGTTTGAGCAAAACTCACCAGCTTGGACCCAAGGTCGCTGGCTCAAGCAAGGGGTTACTCGGTCTGCTGTAGCCCCACGGTCAAGGCATATATGAAAACGCAATCAATGAAGAACTAAGGTGTCTCAACGAAAAACTGATGATTGATGCTTCTCATCTCTCTCCGTTCCTGTCTGTCCCTATCTATCCCTCTCTCTGACTCTGTCTCCATAAAAAAAGAAAAAGAAAAAAGAGAAAAAAAGCCTTTAAAATGTCCTTCTTAATATTTGTTTTCAAATATTATTTTCTTCTAAAACTATACCAGGTAAAGCCTCCAACTGTGATCGGTCAGTTCCACACCCTTTTCTTTGGATCCATCCGAATGTTCTTTCTTGGGGTATTAGGCTTTGCAGTCTACGGAAACGAGGCTTTGCACTTCAGCTGTGATCCAGACAAGAGAGAAATAAACCTCTTCTGTTACAATCAGTTCAGGCCAATCACTCCACAAGTAAGTTTTTCTGTGTACCCATAAACCTTACTCTATACCAGAGAAAAAAAAAATTTTTTTAACTGTCAACTAATGTCATAATAAGATAAAGAATACCTTAACAGGTATTATTCCTAGATTTTTTTTACTCTTTTTTAACTAGCTGTTTACTTCAGGTACATTAAATTGAGTTGGTTGAAGATTTTCTTCCATCTCCAACATTCTACTGATGTTAGAATTACACTCTAGGCCTATAAATAGAAAATGGAAATTAGGTAGCTACTAAAATAAAGTACTTCATTATTAGTAATTGGTAGGCAATGACAGTAAAATATGACTACATTTTCACAATTAATTAAGAGATATGCTCACATTATTGCCTTCGTTATATTATTTTTATTGCTTATAAGACTGACGAAACTCAAAATTCTAAAGTTAGCCCCTCTTGAAAATCTTGAAAATTTCTTTAGTGTATTTTAGTTTATATGTTGATTGATTTGACTAAGATATTTCTGACATACTTTAGGTGTTCTGGGCCTTACAACTGGTGATTGTCCTGGTTCCTGGTGCTACTTTCCATCTTTACGCTGCATGTAAAAGCATTAATCAAGAATGTATTCTTCAAAAGCCCATCTACACAGTGATTTATATCCTCTCCGTTGTATTAAGAATTAGTCTAGAGGTGATAGCATTTTGGCTTCAGATTCACCTCTTTGGTTTGCAAGTCAAGCCTCTCTACCTGTGTGATGCTGGATCTCTTGAGAAAAAATATACTTTCATCAAATGCATGGTACCAGAACACTTTGAGAAGACCATTTTTCTCATCGCAATGTATACATTTACTGTAATTACAATGGTATTATGTGTTGCTGAGGTTTTTGAGATCATATTTAGAAGACTATGTTTTCTAATTAAGCCGTGACCCAAAGGTTAATTACTTACTGTCATGCCACAGTTATTTACCAATCACTTTATTTTTACCTTATTCAAGATTATCTCTGTTTTAAACAAATATTTATTCTTTAAAGTTACCTCAGTGTGTCTAAAATATATGTCTAACATAAAATACAATGCTCAGTTAGTTTTAAGCCAGGGAGTCTTGAGCAAATGTTTCATTTTATTTTTGTTTTGTCATGATTAGAAATACATAGAGAATTAAAGTTAACTCATGTTTAAATAGTACTTTTACTGAGTTCCCTCACATGCAGTATCTTTATCAATCACAGTGTTTTGTGAACAGAGACACATTTATTATTCTTTTTATACAGGGTGGGCAATTGAGGCTCAGGGAAGGTAATACGTGGGCCTACAATTAGACAAGGACCCTGATCTCCTAGCTCATTTCCCTTTTCACTGAACCATGTAGCTTAAGCTTTGAGAATATAATTATATTCGCAGTCATGCGAAGTATAACTTATTAAGGACAAAAGTGGTAAGTTAATTATTCAGAGTCATTCCATATTTTCATCACTAACTTAAAATGGAGCGATTATACTTTTAATACTTATACTCTACTGTGTTTTTGACATTTTAAATATTAAATGATATGGCAATATGTGCGCTTGATAAATAAAAAATGGTATAAAAATATTGTGCAAAATTTTCTTGTTTCTTGTTGAAAAAATAAAACCTCCGTGCTCATAGATATATATTATTGCTTCTATATTGAAGATTATTGAATGGAAAATTACATTCATAGTAAGTTAGACTTTCTAAATAACCATGAAATTATTTCAAAGACAATGTTATATCAATTCAATACGTTTCTTCTTATCTGCCTGCCTTTCCAATAATCATCTTCATTCAATGTCATTTAAAATCTTTATGTATGCCTGCCTTAAACTAGTGTCTTTTTAGGAAAATGAGTAGAGTCGGTCAAATATGGAGTCTTTTCCTCATTATTAGTCAACCTATGTTTAATATCATGAATTTCTAGATTTAGGGTTTTTAAATTATTGAGGCTTTCTCCATATGAGTACACAGGAGAAAATTCAGCTTGCCTTCATTCAAAAATAGTAGCTGAGTATCTATTATTTATCATTTACTGCATTAAAAATTTATATACAATGATAACTCAGATTTAGTATCTTTATGAGATTATATTCCAATGGGTGGTTCAGTGGCATTACAAGAGGGTGGGGTAGTGGAAATAGGCCACCCTGAAGGAAGGAACATTTATTATTTATTCACTCATTTTGTCTAGAATCAGTAACCCCTACTTCTAATAATAAAGAGTAACAATGTTTAGTCCATCTTATTCTTATTTTTTAATTCTTTATAGATAATGCACACTTTATTGTTAGCACAGCTCTCTGTTCCCACCAACCCTCACACATAACGCATAATACTTCCCTGCACCTTTTTGAAGGCTGGTAATTTTTTACTGGATGCCGGAATGGGTGTTTTACCGTGTGGGATGTTGGATATTTTTATCTTCCCGTAAGTGCACTTAAACTTTTTTCTGAGGCATAGTTAAATTACTTGGACACAGTTGACCCTTTCTGGTTTCTTTTAAGATGTGTTAGGTAGGACCAGTGTAGCCCTCCCTGAAGGGTTAATTGTGCCCCATTACTAAAGCAATGCTCTATCCGAGTGCACTATCAGATCCTCCTTTGGTGTTGCAGAAATATTATTCTTCCACCATTCTGACAATCTTGAATTCCATCTTCAAACTGGTAGAGTTTTTGTCTCAGGGCATTTGGGTTGCTATAACAAAATTCCCAGATTGAATGGCGTATAAACAAAAGAAACTTATTTCTCATAGTTCTGAAGTCTGGATCTCTGCAGTCAAGGTGCCAGCATGGGCAGGTTCTGGTGAGAACTATCTTCTGGGTTACACATCTGTCACTGTATCTTCGCTTGGTGGAAAGAAAGTAAGAGAGCTCTCTAGGTTCTCTTTTATAAGAACACCAAAGGCATTCATAAGTGCTCCACCTTGGTGCCTAATCACCTCCCAAAGGTCCCGGTTCCCAGTATTATCACATTGCAGGTTAGGATTTCAAAATACGAATTTGAGGGGAATGCAATCATTCGGTGCAGTGCACTCATGGTTACAATGTAAATTAGTGTAGCTACAGGAAGCAGGTCTTTTCTGCACCCAAGCAAAGAAGGAAAAGGGGGCACCAGATATTCTCCTAGTTTACCTTTCAGGATTTTTCTCAGCAATTACTCCTTCAAAAATTCACAATAAACCCTCCTTTAATGTCATTGCTCACTCATTGATGAACACTTTGAATTATTCTTATTCTGATTCACACTTTAGAATATTGACAAATTACACTCTTTTGTAAGATATTTTTATCCTAGCTGTTGGGAACAGCAACTTTTTCAGTCCTACGTGCATCTGGCTTTTTTCCCCTTTTAATCCTTTCCACTATTCCTTTTCCTGGAAAGATGTTTAAAGTGTTACATTGAATAAGACTTAGTTAAAGACCTTGTATACATCTCTAAAGCTCCCTTCTTTTGCAGTGCACCCCTCTTTAGTAGTCTGTCTTGCAAAATCTAGCCTCCATGGCTTTACTGGACTTTAATTCAACTGACAGGCAGAAGGATGACATTTGTAAGCCACAAAACAAACCCTCATACATTTGTTTCTTTAAAGTAAAAATATATACCACTATGTTTAAAGATATACACAGAATGGAAAGGTGTAGTTGGACAATCTTTTAAATTATTTACTGATGTATTATTCTATGATTTCATTACATTAGTAACTATCTGAGGATTGGTAGCACACAGCTCTGAATTTCTGAATAATACATACTATATAGAACTATAGCATGAAGATGTGTTCTCACTTTGACACATTTAAGGAGCAGGTATGTGGCTTATTCAGAAGGTAGCATGATCCTCAAATGAGTTATTGGTATTTTATATCCACAAAAGAACTTAATTTTATAAATTTCAAGAGAAAATAAAAGCTATTTCTGTTTATGCATTTTATTCTTTTAGAATAAAATGAGTATGTGCTGTTGTAATAAAATCATCTTTAATCACTTATTAAGCCTGACCTTGACTCAAGCAGTGAATGCCTATAAACATAATAATTAATGAAAAAAGCTAGTATTTTTAGGACATAAAACAATATAACTTATAGCTTATCAATAGTACATTGTTCAGCAAAACAAAAAGCCTAATGGAGAATTAAGTTATTTTCTTATATATTATTGAACAGCAAATGATGGAGGGTATTTTTGTTTAAGACTGTCGTAATTTAGTAATCAAAATGAAAATCTATTGTATTGATTGACTAAACAATAACTCATATAGAATATCCTAAAAAAAAGAAATGTGGGCTCTCTCTTTGGAGTCTGGCTGGCGGCTCTGAGTATTGCCACTAACGGCTTGACTCACCCTGCTTCTGCTGCCTCTCTCAGAGGCCTCATTTCTGTGCACAGCTTCATTAGCAGAAGCCTGAGAACAACCTGGGGTTGAATGTTGTATTTTGCCAGGGTCTTTGGAACAGTAATGACCCAATAAAGTGCTAAATATTAGTTATGCAAGAATGAGCTCTTTTTAAAAAAAAAATTTAATTTATTGGGGTGACATTGGTTAATAAAAATACAAAGGTTTTAGGTGTACTATTCCATAATACATCATCTTTATACTGTATTGGGTGTTCATCACTCCAAGTCAAATCCCTGTATCACCACTTGTCCCTTTTTACCCTCTTCTACCTCCCCACCCCCCTTTCCCTCCCATAAACATTCATAGCTTATCAATAGTACATTGTTCACAAAACAAAAAGCCCAATGAAAAATTGTTATCATTTTTTTTCTTATTAAATTAAATGTGGGGAGGCAGAGACAGATTCCCACATGCGCCCCAACTGGGATCCACCTGTCAAGCCCCTACCAGGCAATGCTCTACCACGATCCACCACTGGGTCGCTGTTCCATTGCTCAGCAATGGAGCTATTTTAGCACCTGAGGCTGAGACCATGGAACCATCCTGAGTGCCCAGGGCAACTTTGCTTGAACCATTCAAGCCATGGCTGCAGGAGGAAAAGAGGGAGAGAAAAAAAGAAAGAGATAGAGGGGGTGAGGGGTGGAGAAGCAAATGGTCACCTCTCCTGTGTACCCTGACCGGGAATTGAACCCAGGACTTCCACATGCTGGCCGACACTCTACTGCTGAGCCAACTGGTCAGGGCCTAAGTTATCTTCTTACATATTATTGAATAGCAAATGATGGAGGCTATTTTTGCTTAAGACTGCCATAATTTATTAACCAAAATATGACATTTGATCTGTAGTTGCAATACAATTCCAGACAGAATCTCAGCAAGCTTTTGAAGAAATTAACAAGATGTTTTAACAACATATATGAAAATATAGAAGACCTAGAATAGCTAACACAATTTTGAAAAAGCAAAATAAAATTAGAGGAATCAAAGTACATACATACTTTCAAGACTTACTATAAAGGTACAGTAACTGAAACAGTGTGAGGTTGGTGTAGCTTGGGTATGTTGATTACAGAAACACTATATTAGAAAGACTATTTCAAAAATAGCTTTACAAATATGTAGTTTTTTTTTTAAATTCACCAAACTAATTAATGGTGCTAGAAAAACAAGATACCTATGTTGAAAAAATAAACTGAAATTTTTACCTCCAAACTTGTCCCAGCCATGAATGTGTAAACAGAACTGGCCAAGTCACTAGGGTCTTCTCTTTCAGTGTTCTGCAGGAACTATTAAGGAAAAACCATCTTTATTTTAGGGGATGTTACACCAATAGAATATGAGTCTAATTATACTGAAAACCAAATTTCTACCATATACAGTATACCCAAAATATACAGCAATTGATATGTATTACCATGATCACATTGGTTGAGCCCTGTCATTTGCCATCGTATTTTTAATTAAATAATTGTGGCTACAATTGCAACAGAAAGTTTGACTGTGAGATGATCATATACTGCAATCCAGGGAGTGGTGCAAAGGATATAACTTTTTCCATCAAAACACTTGTCAGTTCTGGTTTCTCCCCCTTTTCTTCTTCCTACCCTCTATCTCTACCTTTTCCTCAGTGGCCAAGATTCTAGCTCCATCCTCAAGAATAATGATAGCCTGACCAGGTAGTGGTGTAGTGGATAGAGCATTGAACTGGGATTAGGAGGACCTAGGTTCAAGACCCCAAGGTCGCCAGCTTGAGCACGAGTTCATCTGGTTTGAGCAAGGCTCACCAGCTTGGACCCAAGGTCACTGGCTTGAGCAAGGGGTTACTCGGTCTGCTGTAGCCCCATGGTCAAGGCACATATGAGAAAGCAATCAATGAACAACTAAGGTGTCGCAACAAAAACTGATGATTGATGCTTCTTATCTCTCTCCCTTCCTGGCTGTTTGTCCCTATCTATCCTCCCCTCATCTCACAAAATAAATAAATAAATAAATAATAACTTCTGAGGTGATTTTTAAGACAATGGCAGTTGAGAATTAAAAAGTAATACAAAGAGAATAAACAAGAAGTCATAAGGACAGAGAAAAGACATTTATGGTTACCCCACTGAGCTTTGTTTCATTAATTTCTCTACCAATCCAGCAACTGTCGACTAGAAAGTCAGGATAACGGGATTAAGAGCAAGAAATCATACTTGTTCAGGGCTGCTACAACAAAATACCACAGACTGGGTAGCATATAAACAGTAGAAATGTATCACCTCCCAAAGGCCCCATCTCCTTACACTATCACTTTGGGGAATAAGTTTCAACATAAGAATTTGGTGGTAGGGAAAGGAAAAATATTCATTCATAGCAAATACATCCTCACATCATAGGAAACATGTTGCTGATGTTGGGGAGACTACAGAACTGCTTCTTGCTGGGTGAAAAAAAACAGACCCAGAGTAAGGTAGGGGACTCTGTCAACAAGAATAGACAAATGATGTAGAGCAAGGGTAATATAAGGACATAGAGCAGCTTCGTCAGGGGTTGGAGACAGTTTAGTCTTGATTAGAGAATAGTAGATTGATGAAAATTTCAGAGTTTGAGATCTTGCTTCTTGGAAATTGTGTGATTTCAATAAAAATATAGTTAAGATGACCTGTCAAAAGTGTGGGGTTATATGAAACTAATAAATAAGGAAGGTTATTGTTGGGCAGATAAAATATATTATGCTCACTTTGTTAAAGATGACGCTGCCCACATGGAAACCCGTCGCCAGGTGATGGTATTGGTTGCCCTTCCTGCTTGAGATGGGTGTGCTTATATTGTGTGTTGGGGCCAGGCTGTGGGCAGGCAGGATCCTTGTAGCCTGGGGCTTGGTTTTGGGACTAAGCCTTTCACACACTTTTTGATGTGAGGTGGTGTACTCTCATGAGGAATCCCATTATGCCTCAGATACGTGACTTTGTATCAGAGACTTCCTTGTTTATATTATATATTGGATTAAAGGTTTTTGTTTCTACACTATAAAGTGGGGCAACCAGGAGCTTGCTCTCTCTTGGTTTCTGAAATTAGCATTAGAGAGGAGAGCAGAGAAAGGCCACGTGAAGGAGAGGAGAGGTAGCCAAGATGGCAGAGTGCTGAAGGAGAAGCCAGTTTGTGCAGAGAGCAAGCTCCTGGTCTACCCCACTTTATAGTGTAGAAATCCAAACCTTTAGTCCAATATACAAACAAGGAAGTCTCTGATACAAAGTCACTTATCTGAGGCATAATGGGATTCCTCATGAGAATGCACCACCCTACATCATGCAATCAGTCAAGGGTGTGGAGAAAAGCTTAGTTTTAAAACTAAGCCTTAGGCTATAACGACCTGGTCTGTTTACAGCCTGTCCCCCCTCACAATGCAAACTATAAGCGAGCAAACATACATATCATATTTACAAACTTATTTGACCAACAGATGTCCAAAGACTTTGTAAATTATTCATTTGTCAAAAATAAATGACCTACAGATCATTTATTCACTAGAGTATACACTATCCAATTCAGAACGAAAGGTCAGTTTTCTTTAAGTTGAAGAAAATTGCCGGTTACTTTATCCAATGTGTCAATATAGAAGATTGAAATTGAAAAGTTTAAACACATCATCTTTCATCTTATGCAAAAACTGAATGTACAGTTATAAGATCAGAAAATCTTCTATGAACACTATAAAACCTGAGGAATTGGAAGTGATAATTCCTGAATGATTCCAAGGCAATTCACAACTTTATCCTGTTTTCTAATCAACAATAATTATTTTCTTTTTGTTTTTCCTTTTCTATTCTTCCTTTTGCCACAAAAAGGGTAAAGGGGGTTGGTGACCAAAGAAAAAAAAAGGAAAACAAAAACTCTCCTTTTTACCAGCAGAGAGTGCTGGTGTCTCTCAGACTCACAGGAGCCAAGAACACTGATGTTGTTCCTGCTAGGAATCCGTAGTTGACTTGCTGTTGCTGAGCAACGGAAGAGTAGGCGGGATTCGTCCTGCGCACTCTTGCGCATGACCTACCGGCGGAAGCGGAAGTGTCGGTGGCGCGGGAGTAGGAAGTGGTGAGTCTCGGAGTGGAGATGGCTGCGCTTGCCCCGCTGCCTCCGCTTCCCCCACAGTTCAAGAGCATACAGCATCATCTGAGGACGGCTCAGGAGCATGACAAGCGGGACCCTGTTGTGGCCTATTACTGTGAGTCTTTCCGAGTCGCCGCGGCCTCCCTTTGGTTCCGGGGCCCACACACCACTCTTGGGTCCTGGGGCAGGCCCCGCCCCCGTGGCTTTAGACGTGAGCTCTAACCTCTGGCCTGCCCGGTGCAAGGGTAGGGCCCCGCCCCCCTTAGGGATCATGACCTCCTCTCAGGGTCCCGTCGCGGGTCCCAGAAAGACAGAATTCCAAAAGCACCATGGTGTCCACTTACATATTCCTAAACATACTACCTGGCCTCATTATCACACTGACCTAAGGTGGGTTTTGTCTTTGCTTTTGTTTTGTCTTTTTGTGTCAACACACAAGAGCCTCTTATCTCCAATACTTGAAAATAACCTGAGTAGTTGAGTAATTGAATTGGAGCATCGAAGGTGAGCATCTCAAAGACAGTAGTGATAAGGACAGAAGGAATAGAGACTTTTTGTAAACATACTAATAAGTGCAGGTTGATTATGACAAATACAGGGCAGTTTAAAAGCTCATAAATGGTTAAATGGAGAGGGTCTGCGACAAAAATAAGCATTGAAATTTGACCGGTCCTACTTATGCATTCAACTGCTCTCCCATCAGTAAGAATTTTAGTCTTGACCTAATGCCTGGGGTTGACAGTTTGGTAGCAGTGTTCTCAAGTAGATTGTGCTGTTTGTAATCGTACTTTTTCTCTTTGCAGTGGAGAGTTGTTCCAGTAGTGTTATGTCAACTTTATTTTATACTCCATACTCAAACTGTACTGCAAAAAAGTAACCCAGCAAGTAGGAAGCTTCTAAAAAGGATTTTTAGAGTTAAGCCGAACATATTGTGTCCTCTGTTGTGAATAAGGTCAGCTAATATCTTTGATCCACTGTCATCCCTGCCATACTCCATGTGTACCCATTTTCAGTTCTCACATGTGCAAGACCATTTCCAACCTCCCTGTTCTCACCTTGGAATCTCTACCTTTTTTCCTCCGTTTGGTAGAGTCCTCATGATTAAAGACCTTGCTCAAATGTCACCTCTTCTGTAGTCAGTAAGTTGAGTACTTCCTACGCTTTACCTCATTTTGTTCAAATCTTACAACATTATTTCTGTTGTACTTGTTTTCAGATTCCTCAAACAGGACCATTTATCATTCTTTCAGCGTGTATTTATTGAGCTTCTACCTATATCAATCATCACCGGGCATTCATGGCGTTTACATAAAATAGGGTGGGAAGATGAAACAGTAAGATGAGTCTGTTGTGTAGAATATTAGAAGGTTATGGAGAAAAATAGCGCAGGGAAAGGGAATAGACAATACCGGGAACAGGGTGCTAGGGAGCAAGGAGGCAATTTCACTTTAAAATAGTCTGGTAACTGCTTCACTGAATTCATGTCTAAGAAAATACTTGAGAGAAATGAAAAGCAGGCTTTGCTGCATCCGAGAAAGAGGATTTTCTTTTCTCCATACACAGAATAACAAGCACAAATGTCCTTAGGCTGCTTGAAGTCAGATCAAGGAAGCCATTGTAAATGGAGTGGTTAGAGCAAGGAGAAAAATGATAGGATATGGACAAATTGCTAATCTCTTATAATAATTAAGTAGGAGCTCTGATTCCTGTCTAAAACTAATCCTTATTCATGGGCTCTGTATTGTATACCTTTGTGAGTTCCCAGGGACCCTTTATTTCCACGTCATTATCCTTGAGCCCTCTCCCTTTTGTCATTTCTTTCTAAACTTGCCCCAGTCCCTTGTATTTAAAATAACATAAAGACTGTGACATTCTCCTGTAGTTGCTGCCTGTCTGTCCTACCACAAAGATGAACTTGAAGTAGCTACCTGTAGTTGTTTTTACATCCTTATGGCATAGATCTTTTTAGCTCATTGAGGTCTGATTTTCATGCTGAATCTGCTCGCAGCAGGGTCACGAAGAAACACTTTCATTGCTAAATTTAGTTGCTGCTCAAAAACATTTTGTTATAAAATGTGCATGTTGAAGAACATATATAATATGTGTACACAGTTGAAGGAATAATAAAGTGAACATTAATGTGCCCACTATGTTTGATGTTATTAGACTTTTTAATTTTTGCCAATCTGGTGGTCGTGAAATGATGTCTCATAGGAGCAAAATTTGCAATTCATTGAGTCTTAATGAGAGTGAGCATCTTTTCACATGTTAATTAACCATTTGTGATTCCCTGTTGAAGTGCTATTTATTGCTTTTGACCATTCTTCTATTTCACCATTTTTTCTTAATAATCTAGATGCTATATACCTTTGTTGTATGCATTGCAAATGTCTATGGCTTTATAGGTTGACTTTTCACTCTGTGAAGTCTTTTGATGTTCAAAAGTTCTTAATTTTCAGATATAGCCAGTTTATCAATCTCTTCCCTATGATTTGTATTCTGATTTTCTAGTCCTTGATTTCCTTTTGTAAAAGTAGTACCTTGTTTGGGACTTTGTCATGTATCCTTTCCTCTGTTCTCTACTGAATTTTTTTTTTTTTTTTTTGTATTTTTCTGAAGCTGGAAACAGGGAGAGACAGTCAGACAGACTCCCGCATGCGCCCGACCGGGATCCACCCGGCACGCCCACCAGGGGGCGATGCTCTGCCCATCTGGGCATCGCTCTGTTGCAATCAGAGCCATTCTAGCGCCTGAGGCAGTGGCCTCGGAGCAATCCTCAGCGCCCGGGCCATCTTTGCTCCAATGGAGCCTTGGCTGCAGGAGGGGAAGAGAGAGACAGAGAGGAAGGAGGGGGGAGGGGTGGAGAAGCAGATGGACGCTTCTTCTGTGTGCCCTGGCCGGGAATTGAACCCGGGACTCCTGCACGCCAGGCCGACGCTCTACCACTGAGCCAACCGGCCAGGGCCTCTCTACTGAAATTTTGGTTACACACGTTGCACTTTTCTTCTCTATTTTTATGTCTTTAAATATTTTCATAGTTTGTATACCTTTGTCTCTATTTCTTTAAGTCTGTGTTCATCTCCGTGTAGGTAGGTATCCTATTGTATAACCCTTTTATCAAGTTTCTGCTTTCATTTTTTATTTGTAAATGTTGTTACTTTTTGTTTTCAAATTGTCCTGTTTCCAGTAGTCGTTTGCTGTATTTTAAACACTGATTTCTTTAAATGCTTTAAATATATTTATATTCATATGTGCTGTCTGATTATTCCTGTAGCTGCTGTATTTGTGGGTATGAATCTGCTGTTTAACAGAAGACTGCTCATGGTGACTTCTTTTTGTAACTTGTGTTTTAGACATACTAAACCAGTGCTCCTCAAACTTCTCTATGCAAGTAAATCTCCAGGACTCATTTTCCCAGTTCTCAACTTCCCGTGTTTCTTTCGTGACAAAGCTCCTTTGGTAGTAGCAAAGTAGTATGCTGATTCTCTTTTCCCGTATCCTGTTCACAACTGCCCATCTACTTCATAGAAGAAAGACATACTCGTATGCATTATGAGTATTTTTTACAGGTGTGTTGCCCTAGGGAAGAAGATGGAAAACCTCCAGGGTCCAGAAACACAGTACAACTCGAATGACTAGTGTTAGTGAAGCCTCCATTAATTAAGATATTAGGTAGAGCTTCTTGTCTTTCCCTGTGTTACATGGAAGAAAATCAATGGGAGCTTGTGATTCTTAAAAGCTCTTCTCTTTTACCTCTGAAATTGTGTGTGCTGCTCTGCCTGGAACCTCCTGACTTCCTCTTATGCTGAGTAACTTACCGATTAAGTACAAGTATTACTTTTTGTAGGTTGCTTTTCCTGACCTCAGAAAGATGGTCTAGAAATTGCTCCAATGTGCCCGTCATCTTGATCACTGTGTAATAAACAGCTATTTACCTTCAGTCTTCTGGATTCTACTGGAAGATAGGCATTTATATATTGTTTTCTTTTACCCCCTGGCACATATGTCTCTATTTTTCTTTTCTTTTCTTTTTTTTTCTTTAATGAAACCAGAAATTTAGCATCTCTACTAAATAAACGTGGATACTGAATGATAACTATTTGGACTCTGTCAGGTTTGATGTTGTGGATAATACTAAACCCAGAAAGACTCCCTTTTTTTTTAAATTTGCTTAATTAACTAAACATATAAAACAAGGTTTGTTAAAGTTTCCTCTAGGTGGTGACATTGTACAATTTATAAGCTTTTAGTGACCTTGTATAAATACTCTTTGTGAGCCATTTGTGTATATGATCATAGAAAAAGTAAAATAGTTTTCATGAAGTTGTAAGTATGTATGGTTATTTCAATTCTGGACAAGTGTAAAATAATAGTTTAGTTTAAATAAAGGCTAAACAATATTAGATTTCTTTATTGATGGTGTTAAGCCATATGGATATTAGGATTAATAATTAGTTGCCTAATATCTTTGTTGTTAAATATAAAGAAATTTGATTTTCTAAAGCCAGAGAGAAAAGCTTAACCAAGCCAATAAAAAATAAGCAAATTATCTTTTTTGCTGATTTCTAAAACTGTAATATTAATTGGAACCCATAGTCCTGTTATCCAAGTAGTTATCAAGTTTTATTAGCTGATTAAGGATACTTCACTATAGCAATGACGGGTTAATAATAAAAAAACTAGAGCACTGACTTATCCATTCACATCTTGTTTGTTTATCTTGTATTTGTTTTTGCAAATGTACGTGCAAACACGAATTTCATTTTGTAAATATAGTAATTAAAAATTTTTTTTTAATTTGTTGATCTCATAGAGAGACATTGATTTGTTCTACTTACGCATTCATTGGTTGATTCGGTATATGCTTTGGCTGGAGATCAAACTAACAACCTTGGCAAAATAGTCATTTTAATAGTTACTCCTTTTTGAGTAAATTATTTCATTATTAAATTCTTTTAACCTGTCCTTAAGATTGAAGAGACAGTGTCAGTGGAATCAAGTAACTTGTTCTTAACTGTCATTGTCTATTCTTTTGGCACTTGTGCAAGTTTAAGCATCTGTAATGTGGTTCGTTTTTTTATGACAGTTGTGTTTGATTGTTCATAGTGAAAGCTTACATACTCTTAAGCAGTACAGGATTATATTTAAAAAGGTTCAATACTTGATAATTTCCTGCTTTTGCTCAATTGGTCGTTTATTTTCCTGTAGCTCGTCAAGGTTTTTTGGTTTTTAAATGATTTTTTTAACCTCAGTTAATTATTATTTCTTTTGGAAGCCCTTGAATTCCACTATACTTCCATACTTTCACTGTGGGGTTATTGGTTATGCTTTGTTTTATTTTTTTTAGTGGTTGCTCTAGTGTTTACAATAACTTATCACAGCCTACTGTGATAAGTATACCATAACATACCACCTCACACATTAAATTACGTTTTATTTTCTCTTCTCTTCTCTTATTCTTTGGTGATAGTTGTCATACTTTTTACCCATATGTATGCCAAATACCCAAGAATACATTTTTATTTTTTTAACATATGTTTTAAAGAAATGTTTAAAAATGAGAATAAAAATTTTAAATATTTTTGTCACATAAATATGTGACTCTTCATTGCTTTTTTTTTTTTTTTTTTTTTGTATTTTTCTGAAGCTGGAAACGGGGAGAAACAGTCAGACAGACTCCCGCATGCGCCCGACCGGGATCCACCCGGCACGCCCACCAGGGTCGAGCTCTGCCCACCAGGGGGCGATGCTCTGCCCCTCCGGGGGGTCACTCTGCTGTGACTAGAGCCACTCTAGCGCCTGGGGCAGAGGCCAAGGAGCCATCCCCAGCACCCGGGCCATCTTTGCTCCAATGGAGCCTTGCTGCGGGAGGGGAAGAGAGAGACAGAGAGGAAGGAGGGAAGGGGGTGGAGAAGCAAATGGGCACTTCTCCTATGTGCCCTGGCCGGGAATCGAACCCTGGTCCCCCGCAAGCCAGGCCGACGCTCTACCGCTGAGCCAACCGGCCAGGGCCTTCTTCATTGCTTTTTATAGATCCAAGTATTAAAATCCTGTTACCATTTTCTTTGGCTTTGAAAAACTGTATCATTTCTTTTTCTTTTCTCTTTCTTTTTCTATTTTTTTTCTTTCACAGAGACAGAGTCAGAACAAGGGACAGACAGACAGGAAGGGAGAGAGATGAGAAGCATCAATTCTTCATTGTGACACCTTAGTTGTTCATTGATTGCTTTCTCATATGTGCCTTGACTGAGGGGCTATAGCAGAGCGAGTGACCCCTTGCTCAAGCCAGCGATGTTGAACCTGCATCCTCTGAGTCCCAATCCGACGGTCTATCCACTGTGCCACCGCCTGGTCAGGCAAACTGTATCATTTCTTATGAGGCTTGCCGACAATGAATTCTTTTTATCTTCTATGGTGTGAAATAAACTTTTATTTCATTTTTATTTTTGAAATATTTTTACAAGGGAAAGATTTTATTGTCTATTTTTTTCTTCCTGTACTTTATTTTCTTTTTGCCATATTTTACACCCTTTTCTAGGGGGTATCCAGTTAACATGTTTTAGAACACGATATATTCCCACACCTTAGTGAGACTCTAGTTTTGCTTTTGATTTTTTAAATTGAATTTATTAGAGTAACATTGGTTGATAAAATTATATGGGTTTTAGGTGTACAGTTCTATAATTCATCATGTGTATACTGTACTGTGTTTACCACACCAACTCAAGTCTCCTTCCATCACCATTGTTCTCCCCTTTGTGTTTTTCAGTTCCTCTCACCTGCTTTTCCTCCGGTCCTCACCACACTGTTAGCAGTGTCTGAGTTTTTGGGGGGTTGTTTGTTTGTTTGTTTGTTTTTATTTTTATACAACTTTAAAGTGTTTTACTCTTTCATGGGCTGGCACATAATTTCTGGCAGACCAGTAGCAGTCTACAGACTGGCTGTTGGAAATTACTGCCTTAAACTAGCATCATTTATTAAAATTCTTTTTTGCTACTCTAATTGGGTGTTTATTTCTACCTTGTATTCCAAAGTACTGATTCAGACCTCTGCTTTATCCACCCTCTGGTTTATTCCGTCTGGTGTATTCTTAATGTCAGATATTGTATTCTTCATTTCTAAGTGGTCCTTTTTTATGATTTGTATGTTCTTTTTCATGCTGTTGTAGTTCTGAGTTCCGTGAGCATCCTTATAACCATTACTATGAATTCTGTATCTGATAAATTGCTTGCCTCCATTTCATTTAGCTCTTTTTCTGGAGACTTCTCCTGTTCTTTTATTTGGGGCCTGTTTTTTGTCTCCCTGTTTTGGCTGTCCTTTTTTTGCCTTTGTTTTTTTATGTATTACATATCGGCTATGACTTTCAGTCTTCGTACGGTGGCCTGATGGAGTCGGTATCCTGTGGGAACCAGGGGCACAGTGTCCTCGACCTTGATCAGCTGAGCTGGGTGTGCCAGGAATGACCCTTGTGTGGGTTCTGTGGGCCCTCTTATAATTGAGTCTTGGTTGCTACTGACCCATTCATGTGTAGGATCAACCCTTAGGTTGGCTGTCTGTGAGGCTTAACCCCATCCAAGGCATATGAGTTGCTGTGCAGTTGGTGACCACACAAAGCCGAATTTGCCACACTTGGTTTGAGGCCTGCCAATCTCTCCCTTTGGATATGCTGCTTGTGAAGCTTAATGGATCCTATTGTGATGTTGTGTGAGTCTGGCTATCACGTGTGTTGGTTCTGGGCCTCTTAGAATGGATCTTGGTGCAGGCCAGTGTGAGATGCCTTCTGTGCCTGGCCCCCGGCAACCTGTGTGGAGTTACAAGTGATTCACAATTTGTGGCTGCCTTTGCTGGGTTGTGTGCATGCACAAAGGACCAAGCTGTGCAACGTGGCTGGCTTTCACCAGCACCAGGCCCAGGGGTAGGTCAACAAAAGTTTGAAGGCACCTGAAACTTTCCTGCTGCCTCAGCCTGCTGGCTGCTTGTTAGGCACAGTCCCTGAAAGAGCCTCTGGTGGAGTGAATAGGATGGCGCTAGTGGATCCCCCATGAGGGAGGGGTGCTAGTCAGGCTTCTGGAAGGTGGTGGGAGTGGGAAAGTGGCTCACTCCAGAGCCACAGGACTCACTATGTCCTGGATTTTGCCCTGACTTCTGCAGAGTGGAGCCAATAGATTTTGGGTAGGTGTGGCTCTGGACCCAGGAATATGGGCCTGCTGAGAGCCAGGAAGATAATCCTATTGGATCTCCTGTAAGGGGGAATTGTTAGTCCGGTTCACAGCAAAGTGGAATGACACTTGCCTCAAAGCCAGGCAATTCAGTCATCAGCACTCCCTGAGCCTATCCAGAGATCTACACCCAGGTCAAGGCAGCTGGCTCCTTAGCAGGGCTTAAGTTCTGCAAGATGGGGCAAGAGGGAGTTTGGAGGGTCGGACTATTGCTTTCCCCCAAGCTGATGCCATACAAGGGGAGTGCTCCATCAAGAAAGATGGCCCCTGGCCAGTTGGCTCAGTGGTAGAGCATCGGCCTGGCGTGTGGAAGTCCCGGGTTCGATTCCCAGCCAAGGCACACAGGAGAGGCACCATCTGCTTCTCCACCCCTCCCCCTCTCCTTCCTCTCTGTCTCTCTTCCCCTCCCACAGCCGAGGCTCCATTGGAGCAGAGATGGCCCGGCACTGAGGATGGTTCTGTGGCCTCTGCCTCAGGCGCTAGAATGGCTCTGGTCGCAATAGAGCGATGCCCCAGATGGGCAGAGCATTGCCCCCTGGTGGGCGTGCCTGGTGGATCCCGGTCAGGCGCATGCGGGAGTCTGTCTGACTGCCTCCCCGTTTCCAGCTTCAGAATAAAAAAAAAAAAAAAAAAAAGAAGGCATCTGTGTGTGGGAGAGTGACTCAGCACTGGTGTCCTGGTGGCTGTCCCTTCAGCTGTCTCCCCAGAGCCACAAACTCCAGATTCTTTTTAGGCAACTCCAGTCCACTCTGCCTTCCCTCTGCCAAGGCCCAGGGTGAGTGGCTCTGAAGTAATTTTGTGCACTGGCCCTTTATGAGGGTGCTTGTGTCTCTGTGAAGTCCCATCTCTTTCTAGCTGACAGAAACCCTGCTGCTTTTCCCAGCCGGATGTTATATAGGGACCTCTTTCTAACTCTGGTGCTCTAGGCTGGGGAGCCTGGCCTGGGGTTGAGAAACCACACTTCTCAGGGAGAGCCTTGGCTGCTGAGATCTTCCTTCAGAACTTTAGTCACCAGCCATGGGAGCGGGGCCAGCTTGTTGCATATCTGCATCCTTCCTTCCAGCCTTGGTGTGGCTTCTGTGACAACTCCTTGGTTATAAGACTTCTTCAGTTAGTCTTCAGTTGGTTATTCAGGATGATTGTTCTTAAATTTAGTTCTAACTCCAGTTTGGTCCTCGGAGATGAGTGTGACATCAGCTACTCAGCCGCCATCTTGGATCTCTCTGCTCTTGTTTTCAACCCTTTTACTCCCTGCTCTGTTTGAGTAGTTTCTATTTTTGTGTTCTGAAGTTTATTAACCTTTTCTTCTGTGCTGTTTAAACTGCTGTTAATCTTATCCAGTAAGTTTATTTCAGATAGTATATTTTTCATATCTAGAAATTTAATTTATATTCCTTTGTGTATTTTATTTATCTTCCTATTTTATTCATGATTTCTTTAAAATACTTTATAATGGCTTCCTAGTATTTGCTTTTAGACATCAGTATATATCATCATAATTCCTACTTGAGTGCCACATTTATTAACCTATTAAAGTGTCAGTTTTCACAGTTGCTTTTAATGTACCTTTCTTGTGTATTTATATCATGCATTTCATATTTTTATGTTGCTCATGTATGAACAGGAGTGTATTAGAATTTAATGTATAGATTTTATGGAATTTTATACATACCTTCAGGGTTGGTAAATATTTGTCTACAAGTGCCTCAAGTTAAATTAAAATGGAGTCAGAAAGTATGTTATCCATTAGTCATCTTTAAATAATGATTTATTAAAAAACACATTTCCTTGATGAAATGAATCAAATATATTTTCTTACAGATTACTTTAACTACATATTTATGCTGTTTTAATAGGTAATTTCTATGTTGGACATTAAGATTTCATCACACTGCTGCTGCTAAAATAAGTTGCTTGTGTTAGAGTTTTATATGAATGTTACCCTTTTTTTCCCATTATTTATTGCATAAAGATTGTTATATTCATCAGTGGGTTTAATTTCTTTTCACTTTTATTAATAATACAAAATGTATATCTTGTGATACATTTTCTGTACTTAAGAGCTGCAAACCACATAAGATATTTACAAGTGTAAAAACCAGGTCAACTTTTATCCTAAATCTTTCTGGTTCTGAGATGATCCAGTTCTCCAACT
The DNA here is from genome assembly GCF_036850995.1 of Saccopteryx leptura. NCBI lineage: Eukaryota > Metazoa > Chordata > Mammalia > Chiroptera > Emballonuridae > Saccopteryx > Saccopteryx leptura. The sequence goes on along the minus strand of NC_089505.1, from coordinate 23,094,123 downwards.
TAAAGTGTATAGTAATGTCTTCGAAATTGCAATAACTAATTATGCATGTAAACCAAGAAAAAATGCATTTGGACAAACCAGTAAACTATATTGTCATTACACTGTATTTTCGGAATCAGCCATTCTTATTGATGTTAACTTTTAAAGGCCAAAAAGTTGATACATGTTTATATTTGTTATGTGAGGGAGGATGATAATAATGGTGTGGTGATAGTGAAGTGGGAGTAATTTGATTTTTGCTTCAAAGGTGATAGATAGATGATAGATAGATAGATGATAGATACAAATTTTTGCTTCAAATAGACAGACTGACTCTATTTTATTGTAAGCAATAAAAGGAAGTACAGTAACAGATTTGAAACTGAAAATTGTACTTTTTAAATTGCTTTCACGTGCTAACAAGTAAATGGTGGATTAATTTTCTGCATGTCTGCTTAATGGTTAAGTTCAGATATGGCAGCCACTAAAGCCAAGGTGAATCTTAGAATAAACCTCATTTCATATTATCTGGGCTGTTACCTGTGCTTGATAGCCGTTTATCCCCAAAGTTGGTTGGTCTACCATGTAGCTTACTATACTCTGGATGGTAGGATTCACCTAGTATTCACTACTGTAGATAGAAAATAAGGAGAAAGACCTGGGAAATGAAACTGTCAGTACTGTATCTCATGTGAGTACAGTATTTAATAGTATGTTTTATCATGTTGGTCAATATTATACATAGATAGCAAATAATATCTTAAAATTTTTGTATTTCTTTTTCAATGAGGCTGTTTTAATGAAATTCAGGTTGCTTGGAATAGTCATTTGGGGACTTGGAAGGCAGGTATTAAGTTTATTTGATAATTATGATCTTTATAATGATGTGAAATGCCAGTGGTCTCTGCTGCTTGTATGTAGGTACAGAAAAAGAGAACAGATGGCTTTATGTATTGGTGTGCTTCTTCCAGAGGGATATAAAAAATATTCAGGGGTAGCAAGGAGATAGGGCAGTAATGTTCTTGGAAAATATATTGTGAAGTCAAAGCTGCTTGCAGAGGGACATTGAAGGAGAGAAGACTGTCATGAAGAACTAAGGAGACACCAGTGAGTTGGAAGCCTGTTGTAATGTTGAGAATGGAGAGAAGACTGTCATGAAGAACTAAGGAGACACCAGTGAGTTGGAAGCCTGTTGTAATGTTGAGAATATAGTTGAATGTTAGGAAAAAAGAACGTTGTGTTTAGAGTGAATGCTTGATATACTGATTTTGGAAGTTTGTGATTGTAAATTAATTATGGAAGGACTGGCTTGTAAGGGAGAGTACATACAGTTATTGGAGGTCAGGGTCGATAAGAATTGAGGATATGGCACTGCATATGCATGAGAATTAGATTTGCTTTCTAATCAGAAAATTCAAAATCAAAATGACAGCAAAATACAATTGACTCCCTCATTTAAAAGGAAGTTTGATACTGGCAATATCCAGCCAGTATGCGAATTCCATAAAGTCATTAGAGACTCACAGTCCTTCCAATTTCAGATCTACAAACCAGCACATAATTACAGTTTCCAAGTTGCTTGTGTCCAAGATGTCCACAAGAATTTCAGTCATCCCATTTTTATTCTAGGCAAAGGAAAGAGAAAAGAGAAGGGTCAGTCAAATCTTTTCCCTGCTATCATTTCCCGTTTTAAGGTGACTTTCCAGAAAACTTTCTCAACAATTTCTGGTTGGATGATATTAGTCTTAGTTACATGGCCATAGTTTGTTTTGAGTAATACTAGGAGCTGTACTCTTTTGGCTGGATACATTACAACCTCCTGATAATGTAGGGGTCTTGTTAGTAAGGAAGATGGGAAGAATTGCTGTGGAAAGGCAGCAAGCAGTCTCGGCCACAAATACTGATTTTCTCTGTGATTAGGCATCATTGATGGAAGAACAAGGAGGTGCATGGGTGATTATGAGCATGATAAGAGCACGTGGAAGAGGGTGGCGTGAGCCCTAGACCCAGCGTGTTTAGAGAACATTGAGAAAATCCTGGGATGTAATAGCAGTGGGGAACAAAGACAGCCAGTCCTACTTTCCAATCCGGAGACAGAAGGAATGTAAGAGAACTAAAAATTACTGCTCTAGAGGTCTGCAGATGATTTCTTCAAGTGACATCTGGTTTTAGTTAGGACAGAGAGAAGGAACTTGAAGAGATGATTATGAAGCAGTAGTTCAGGGGATACAGTAGAAGGATTGGAGTCATGGGAAGAGGCATAGGCTGAGTTGGATCAAGAAGGTAGTTTAGACTGGAGAGGAATGACAATGCAGTGAACAGTGAGTCTTATTAACCTTTTGGTCACCTATCCACATGAGTTAAAAAAAATTAAATACGAATTTCCAATATATTGTATAAATTATTTGTAAATGATATTTATGTTCTGATGTATTAATACTCTGTGTTACAAAAGGTATAAAAAATAAAAAGTTTTAAAAATTGAGATAAAAAATATCAATAGGATTGCTAATATTTTTTCCCCACACCCCAGCCAGTTGTTTTGCCAATTCTGGGACCAATGGTTCTTAAAGGCTTGAGGCCCAGTATAGCTTAGGGCAGTGTCTCTATTAGGGGAAATATGAGCAACCTGGCATGAAATTAATTAAACAAGGAGGCCATTAGACCTATGTGGCTCTAATGCTGTGGCAGCCTATGTAAGTAAACTGAACTCTAACCTGAAACGCCAGTTACTAAATCAAAATGCTAACAACCAAATACAGGCAGCTAAGGAGGCTTTCAGGAGTCTTCAAACTTTTTATAAAAACCACCCACTTTTGCAGTGCTGGTCAACCTGGTCCCTACCGCGCAAGCAAACAGTGCTGCTATTGGCCCACCATGAAAGCTGGACTGCCCACTAGTGGGGGTAGGGACCAGGTTAACGGGCACTGCAAAAGTGGGCGGTTTTTATAAAAAGTTTGACGACCCGCGCAAGCTCTATAGCTCCTGTTTGCTTCTGCACTTTCTTTGTGTAAATCTTTCTCCAACTTCTGTTCGTGGAGCACTCCTAACCACTCTTAGTTTGGCACAAGCCTGTTTGAATTGATTTTTGCTCAAATAACTAAATATTTTTGATATGCTTCAATTTATATTTTAACAATCCCACTCTTAACTAAAAGGCTTTCTCTCAAAAATAAGAATAACACTTAAAATTCCTTGTATGTATGAAAGAAGGAATCACAGATCATTAGAAAGAAAGGATTTATTGGTTTTTGAGTCAGGTGCCAATAACTTGGGGAGAAGTGCAATTAGATTCAGGAGTTAAATTTGAAAAATTAAATCGTAAGAACAAATAGAAAATTTTTATAACTAAATAACTAAGTCTTCCCTAGAGATAAAAGAATTTTCAAAGCTTAGAACTAATAGGGAAAAAATAATAATAGCTTTGAGTACATAAGCCTCTGTGTTTTAAAATAACATTTAAAAATTGAAATGACATAGTATTTGTAACCGTGTTTATTTAAAGAACTCATGATTTACTGTAAAAAAAAATGCTGAAATAAAAGACCTAACAATTGACAAAGTCAGTGTTAAGGTGGGAAAAAAAGCTGACTGAAAAAAAAGGCATACCTTGAACAGTTCAAAAGAAATATGACTGGTTTAAAAAGAGGAGGGTGCTCAACCATGCTTTGTAAGACCTGGCGGGATTGATGTGGAAAACCTAACAAGGAAATGGGAAATGGACCAAGAGAGGCTGTTAAATATGACTAGTTAAAAGAAAGAAAAAGATAAGATTTAGTCATATTTGTGATCAAAGTAATGGATATTTAAATAAAATAAATGGCCTGACCGGGCGGTGGCGCAGTGGATAGAGCGTCGGACTGGGATGTGGAAGACCAGGTTTGAGACCCCAAGGTCTCCAGCTTGAGCAAGGGCTCATCTGATTTGAGCAAAAGCTCACCAGCTTGAGCCCAAGGTCACTGGCTCGAGCCAGGGGTTACTCAGTCTGCTGAAGGCCCGCGGTCAAGGCACGTATGAGAAAGCAATCAATGAACAATGCGCAAGGAAAAACTGATGATTGATGCTTCTCATCTCTCTGTTCCTGTCTGTCTGTCCCTGTCTATCCCTCACTCTGACTCTCTCTCTGTCTCTGTAAAAATAAATAAATAAATAAATAAATAAATAAATAAATAAATGCTTTCTTGCTTTTCAGTTAGCATATGTCAGTCAGTTTGAGTGTCAGAGTGATCCCTGGCGCTGGGCACTGCAGTGCACGTGAAGCACCATGTTTTTTACACTGTGTGGCAGAGTGCACCTGCACAGTGCTTGTAGACTTCATTTTCTTTCCTTTCATTAATCCCTAGGTGGATCAAACCCTTAAATTTGATTTGTGGCAATAGAATAAGTTAAACCTTAAATTCTAAAACATGAGATAGTCCTAAAAGCCTAATAAGCATTAAAAGAGTAGTTCCTTCTGATAAAGTTATTAAAATTAAAAAGATGCACAGAATAAACACAGTGTTATACATGTATCAATGCATTTTTAGAGAAGATAGGATCAAGTGGACATAATTGAATTGGAAATCCTGAGAGTAACTAACGGGTACCAAGTCATGTTACAGACTAGTAAATAAAGCAGTGATAGACCCAGTAGACCAGGGGTCCCCAAACTTTTTACACAGGGGGCCAGTTCACTGTCCCTCAGACCGTTGGAGGGCCGGACTATAAAAAAAACTATGAACAAATTCCTATGCACACTGCACATATCTTATTTTAAAGTAAAAAAACAAAACGGGAACAAATACAATATTTAAAATAAAGAACAAGTAAATTTAAATCAACAAACTGACCAATATTTCAATGGGAACTATGCTCCTCTCACTGACCACCAATGGAAGAGGTACCCTTCCAGAAGTGCGGCGGGGGCCGGATAAATGGCCTCAGGGGGCCGCATGTGGCCCGCGGGCCGTAGTTTGGGGACCCCTGCAGTAGACTAAGGAAACAGGATGAACAATACATAGACTTGGGCTCTTTTATCCCATGGAAACTTAAATATGATAATAAGAGTGGTATTTAAATTAGTGGGGCAGAATGAACTATTCTTGCATTCATGTATTTTATCTATCGATATTCAGAAAATGTTTATCGAAGGCCAAGCACTATATTAGATTCCAGCGTACATCAGAGAACCAAATAGATTAAAATTGCAGTCATCATGCAGTTAAAATTCTAGTTGTAGTAGAGACAGGATAAATAGATAGAAGATGATTACATCCTAAGAAAAAAAGGAAAAAGGAATGAGGATACTGTTCCAAAGATTCCATTTGGAGGAAAATAACTTTATATTCCTTACTTCATACTGTATAAAGAACAGTCACAGCCAATTTGTTAGAAAAGCAAATAACCCAGTAGAAAATTTGGCAGATTCTCTCTTATTTTGATAGATATTTTTCATTCACAAAGGAGGTTATATAGGGCTACTCAGTAAATATCTAACTATTTCGTAGTCAGGAAAATGCAAAACGAAAGAGTGAAATACTTAACCCTGAGATTGACAGGAAGTTTAGTAATAATGAATTTGGGGGCAATGGGTTCTTTTGTATGTTGCAAATATAACTCCTATGTTAGTACAGAAACCTGTTTTTGAGGACAGTTTAAGAGTAGCTCTCAAAGTGAAAAAGGTACACATACTATGACCCAGGAATTCCACTTCTGGATATTTACTTCAGAGAACTCCCGAATGTATGCACAGGAAGGTATGGTCAGGCAGCAGGATTTGGAATAATGAAATCTGAGAACTACGTAAATATGCTTTAGTTAGAGTGATGTACTGTATCTATACTGTGGAGCACTGTAGCACAGACACAGACCTCCAAAACATACTGTTGAGTGTAACAGGTAAGTTACAGATGATATACATACACAACAGTGACAACAACAGTTAACCACCAAACTCTTCACAGCTCTTATTTTTGGAAAAGCTATTTTCAGAGAGGTCCTTAGCTTCATTCAGCCTTATCTCTAATGTTTTCATTAATTTTTTGAGAGAGCATAGTTTTGTGTACATAAAAATGTTTAAAACAATTCTTCCCATTAGCCTCAGTGCAAATCACATCTCCCATTATTCCAGCCCATATGGTCTTCATGTGGGCATTTTTCTGAGTGCCCCAACTCACCAATTAAATTATAGGGATTTTTTGACTGCTTACGAACCTAGTCCTTCTTTATAATATACTAGAAAGCCCGGCGGTCATACGAAATGACCGCTGTTCTAGATATTATAAATTGTAATTAAAATGATTTGTGCAAAGGTGTCTGCTAATTCAAACTGAATTACCCAGGGCAGGCGGCGAGGACGCCCCTTTGCTTAGTGCCCCACGGGGTTTCCACCTTCTACTTGCTTAATTGCTTAAAGTAGAGTGCAATGAAGAAAACCACTGGCAGTACATTTCTTAAGAGCCACCGCTAGCTCAATAAATAAAGGTGACTTAAATATGTTTTAATCCTTTTTGCGTTTCGGTCAGCATTACTCTGTCGTTTTTTTGCATTTCTCTGCTGCCTTTGTTCAAGGGACTCATTTTGTCGAGACAGGCTTTTTTGTCTTGCATCTGAGGCAAGCCTTGTTTCTCTATGCTCATCAGTCTCATTTTGCCGAGAAAGACGCATTTGCTCTACAACTGAAGCAAGCCTTGTCTTTCTCTGCTCAGTGGTTTCTTTTTGTCGAGAAAGCCGTTTTTGTGCAGCTTTAGCTCCTTTTCTCTTCAGTGCTGTATTTTCTAGGAGGCATTCTTAAAAGAAATTACGTTAAGACGTAGTTTTTATGTAAAACAGATGATTGCCAATGCAAACAAATGTTCACCTTCCCCCTGACACTCTCAATTTGCGTTCAGCCTTAAATTGTTTCAAAAGCAGATGATTGCCAATGCAAACAAATGTTCACCTTCCCCCTGACCTGCTCAATTTGCGTACAGCTGTGGCAACTTCACCCCATTGGCTAGTACAGTTATGCAAGCAACCAATAAGCTATTGGCGACAAACAGACACTTAAGCCGCATATAATAAAGATATGCCAAAAGGGAATGCCTTACTTGGTAAAAATTTGTTGTCATCATCTTGAAACTTTTTCATTTTTAGCATAATATTTTGTGTTCTTTATATTTGTAAATAAGATTCATGGTAAATTAAGAGTTTTAAATGATTTATTAGATAAAATGTATTTTAAAAATTCAGTCAACAAAAATGTTAAAAAATTTAGTTGTTCAAATTATTTTTTTTGTAGGTCGTTTATACGCGATGCAGACTGGAATGAAGATTGATAGTAAAACTCCTGAATGCCGTAAATTTTTATCAAAGCTAATGGATCAGTTAGAAGCTGTAAGTTAGAGTGATAATTTATTTTCTGATTAATGTTTAAAATGCTATTTTATTTCATTTCTGTTTATGTGTTGTTTTAGTTTTTTCTCTTGACAGCAATCAGCTATGTTGTTATAGCTGAGGAAAAATAGTTTTGGGAGCTTTTTTATTTATATCATACTGCTAAGGGAGTTGTAAGCAAAATTCAAAATAGGTCCCATTATCATTGCATATACCACTATATCTTGTTGCATATTATTACAGATGGTCTTTGAGTCATCTTTGATAAGTGATGAACCCTTTCTAACCTTCCCTCATGGCAGTAGCAAGGATGATTGAAATGGGGTCTTTACTTAGTGAAAGGAACAATGAAGGAAATGATACCAGTTGCCTCTCCTCTCTTCCTCCCACTTGTGGTCCCAGGGTAAGATATTCTTAGGGTCCAGGCACTCTCCCTGCTAGAAGAAATGGGGAAAGTGACTAATGAGTCACCTTGAATTTCACAGGTTATGGAGGGGTACCAATGTATAATTTCACAGGTTATTTATAAATGTTGAAAATTATTCTGATCCAAGTCTAGTTGTATTAAACAGCCATGGGCAGTAGTGTTTACTATAACTTGGTATAGGTGTCTGGCCTTCTGACCCAAAGCCCCTGCCCTCTGCTACTGTTAACTACTCAAGGTGGTTCTGGTGTCACCACTGATGGGAACTCGGCTGTCCCTGGAGCCTGTCTGGCCTTACACCTCTAACACTCTTTCCTTTTGGAGGGTGCGGTTAGATGGCAGGAAGAAGGTGTCTTACACATAGCAGTATACTTATAAAATCCATCTCTTGACAGACATTTTATATAGAATATATATCTATTAATTTCACAGTATAATGATAATAGGTAAAATAATCGCTTATGGATAAGACAAATTCATTTTTTATAGTAAAATATAAAATCACATTTATCAAGGGCTCATCAGGAGTTTATTTTTATCTAAATTGAACAAGTAGAGTAAGGTTATTCCATGTTGAGAGTACATCTGCCTAATATAATGTTTATATTATATTTGTAAACTTTTTATATATTAAATATTTGCTGCCAGATATTTTATATTAAAGATAAGATGATACATTCTTGAATTTTTTTTAGAATTAAATATAGAATTAAATTATATGTAGGCTTTTTTTCCTGCTTTTGTTCAGGATAAGTATCACAAAAAATGTCCCTACATTCCAACTTTAAAGCTCTTTGGACATTAAATTTTTCAGTTGTAATTATAAGAATATTTACTTTGTTGATTTTATAAAAACTCCTGAGGCCTTTTTTTATATTTTTATTTGATGTCTTTGAGAAAAGCAGTTTAAAACAGGAGTATGGTGCTAAGATGTAATATTCCAGAAGTTCATTTATTTCAAAGTGACAGTCTAAGTAAAATGTAGGAATTTTGTTTTTAAAATACTTTCAATTATTGTATGTGTAGGAAAAGGATATACGGACTGGAAATTTGCATAGTTTTAAATTGTGTTGATTTGAGGTATATGTTTGTCTACATTTTTAAAACTTTCTCACTCCAATTCTTAGTTTGTCATCTTTTCCTTACTTAGTTAGATCTCTTTTTTTGCACGTTCTCTGAGAGTTGCAATTTTAAATTATAATGATCCTTTAGTCTTTTTTTTATTATGAATATATTGCAATGGAGATAAATTAATAATTTTAATTATATATGACTAGAAAAGAATTTTCTATTTTTAGGATACCTGATAGTACATTGGATAATATATTATTTTGAAATACTGTGATGCTCTAAAGTAGATAGTTGAATGTTATCTTTTTATTCTTATTTTTATTTTTGAGCTAATTATACTTTCAGGTTATCTTACGTGTGCTTCTTCAAAATTTCATGAGCATTGGATTCTGTTTTAAATACTTGTGCTGAGGCAGAGCAGTTTGTCTTGCAAGATTTCTAATAACGTCTTTTATTAAACTGAATATAAAATAATTTACTCAAAATGATTATTAGGATAATTTGTACTTAAGTATACATTTCTAAAAGTCCAATATTGTAAGCTTTGTATTTGATTTTCTTTTAGCTTAAAAAACAGTTGGGTGATAATGAAGCTATTACTCAAGAAATAGTTGGTTGTGCCCATTTGGAGAATTATGCTTTGAAAATGTTTTTGTATGCCGATAATGAAGATCGGGCAGCACGATTTCACAAGTAGGTAAAGAAAGAGGAAGATAAAAATGGTCATTTTAATTAAACCAGAAATGTCTATTTATGTGTTGAACACTTGCTGAAATTCCTGATTAATTATATAAATTTTAAATAATTACTGTAGAATCTCAGAATGATTTTTAGTATCAAGTTAAATCTTGTCTTTTTCGAGAGAATGGCTGAAAGAAGAATACCCAGGGCAGATGTATTTTTTCGATAAATATATTCTAGTAATCCCTGAACATCTCTCAAAATCTAAGAGTTAATTTTAGCCAAAAACAGCCTGGTTCAATGATGCTGACTGTAAAATCTCCCACTCCACTAATTCAAATGATTTGTCATTATTATAATATTTAAATGCAAAGAAATGCACGTGGCTTGATATGCATTTATATAATACTATTATTACATTATCTAAGATCAAACATATACTTTAAAACCTTACTGTACCATATTTACCTGTAGTATGAGTATTGTTACTTTCTTTTAACAGATTATGAGAGGAGCTCCATTGTTTCTCTCAAAGTCTGATTTTATTTAAATAACTAATTTCAGAATGTTATTATAAATATTGGAATATTTTTCTTATAGCTACATGACTAATTCTGCATCTTAATTTTTTTTCCTTTAAACTAGACTAGCTCTCTTTTCTCTTCCAGAAACATGATCAAGTCCTTCTATACTGCAAGCCTTTTAATAGATGTCATAACAGTGTTTGGAGAACTCACTGATGAAGTGAGTGTATAATCTTTATTGTCTTAATAGCTAAGATCAATATTGTTATTGTTCATCAGTTTTATTATGATAATGTTTATGTAGAGCAGTGTATTCAGAATTGTAATGTAATCAAAAAGTTGATTTTAAATTTACTACACATTTTAAAAAGTAAGTTCTCTAAATTCAATATGTATTTTATGCTTTAGCAAATGCATGACCACTATATTGGGCATCCCCAGTTTTGAGTTTGATTTTATTAAGTGTTTAAATATTACTAATTCTGTATGCTGTTAAATTTGTTCACTGTTACTTGGTGAACATACTGGAGGCAACAACTTTAAGGACATTTTCTATTTCATTTCTCAGAAATATTATTATGATTTGTTTCTATTGTAAAATATATATGGAACATATTTTACAAGGTACTTCATATTTATTCACTTGCTTCTCAATCACTCTTAGGGTAAGCAGAGTACATACCTGTTGTATACCTGAGCACATTGAGACTTAATGCTTTGGTGTTTCCACTGTTGCCAAAAATGTGCTTTTTGAGAAGGGAGTTATTAATCTAGAAAGAGACAGAAGAAAAAGGGAGAGCCCTAATGAGACTAATAAAGTCATGTTATACCGGTGATTTGAAATCTATGAAGAACATTGCTCTCTGTGATTATTTTTTTTCAAAATGATGAACAGCTCACAGTACTATTCTAACCAAAACAAAGTGTAGCCTATGAGATATTTGCATTTTTGTAAAACTGTATCAAAACTGTAAAAGTTCTTTATGTTTGTATGTAAAATGAACTCAAGTTCTAGGCTTGGTGATTATAAGCTAGGTTTTACATTGGTAGAGTTGTGCAGGACACTTTAAAATTGTGTGGAATGAGGGACATTTTTTGTGTGATTGTTCTTTTTATTTCAAAACACCAAGCATCCTGGCTGGTGCCTGTGTAGCATTCCCCAGTCATTCAGATAACCAGAAACCACCCCCCAGATATTTCCAAACACCTACTGATGTGACAGTGCCCATTGAGGGCCACTAGTGTCCCGTTTTCCTGAGATAAAGTAGTGTGAGAGGAACCCGAGACCTGTCATGTGGAAAACTGAAATGCTGCTTTGTGGGTGGCACGTTTCGTGTGGAAGGCCCAGGGAGTCCACTCCGTTTAGCTTCCGTTCTACTCTCATCTCCTCTTACTGACTGGATTTCTTTTCCACTCTGTTGTATCAGTATGGGGCACTATCATAGATACTTGAGGATACTGAGGTGATGAAGTATAACATGGAGAGCTTTAGATAGTTCACTATGGTTTTGGAGAGTACCAACCAGGTAGGCAAAGGAGAGTAATGGACCCCAGATTAGTAAAGTAAATCATAAACCAGGTCAGAACAAATTCTAGAAGGGAGAAGAAAGTTTGCATAGCAGTATGGGGGTAGTTAGTGTCAGAGCAAGCAAGCCAAACAGCTGAGGCATTCTGTATGACGGTACATAAGGGTGTTTAGTCTTCTGTTACATTCTTTTTGCTGTACTTTTTAAAAAATAGAGTGTTTTGAAAAGACCACTGGTTCACGAGCTAGATTACTCCAATTTACATAATTTCCACTTCTCTTGCTGTTTAACCTACTCTTCGCTGTTCTTGTTTTGCTGAGCAGCCTCTAGGAACTTCATTTCCTGGCGTTGCAAGTTCGTCTTGCTCAGGAAACCACTTACCAATCCCATTCCATGTTTGTCAGGCCAGTCTGCTGACCACCATCCCAGCTTCCAGCACTGGGAACTTGGTATTTTTAACCTGCTTTACTTAGTTAGGTTTTACCTTCTCTTTGAGTCTTAGCTATATTGTTTTACCCCGTATATGAATTTCTCCTTTCTCTCTACTCTTCCACCTTCAGAGACTCAACTGTGTGAATATTACACTATAAGTGTATCGACTTGAGTTATGTATTCTGTTTGGGAAGATACACTGCAAATCCTTAGAGGGGGTTGTCTTATTCTACTCTTCTTCTTTGGCAGTAAGTGCAGTTTGAACACTGAATAAATATGGTGGCTAACGAGTATTTTAAAAGTTTTTATAGTTTAGCTTTTTTATTTTTCTATCAGTAGATGGAAATAATGTTCAGACCTTTTTAACATAGAACTTCTTTCATAACTCTTCTGAAATGGGATAGATCTCAATTACTCACAGCATTTTGGTCTATTTCCTGATATTTTTTCCCCTTTAATTTCATGTCATTAGTCATAGTTACACAAAACTAAATAAAGTCTGTATTTTCTTTAGTTTTCACTGTTTATGTATGTGTGTTTTATCTGCCAGTATTCTGTTTCTCAGCTCCCCGACCTCTGTCTTAGGTGCATGGGTTGAACTGTTACCTGTGCCTTACATCATTCCAGCTCTGATAAATAAAACATTTTATTTTTTATTTTCCTACTGTAGCCTCTATTATTTACTTACTTTTTTTTATTTTATTTTTTGAGAGAAAAAGGCAGGGAGAGAGAGGAGACAGGAACAGCGAACTGCTCCTCTATGTGCCTTGATAGGACAATCCAAGCACCACCCTCCATGCACCAGGCGCTCCCACCGAGCCATCCATCCAGGACGTAACTTTTATTGACTAAATTAATTTATATTTTCTAGAGACAGAGAGAAGGGAGAGGGAAGGGAAGCATTCATTTGTTTCTCGACTCAGTTGTGCATTCTTTGGTTGCTTCCCCTATGTGCCCAGACCAGGGACTGAACACACAACCTCTCCTTTTTGGGTCAACGCTCTGAACTGACTGAGGTAACCAGCCAGGGCTGTATCCTCTTGATTATTCTATTTATGTCAATATTATTAATAGGTCTCTTTTTTCTTTGTATTTTAGATTTATTTCACTTCTAGCAATGTCTAAGGAACAGATATCATTTTACCTTTCTTCCCTTATGGTCTTTGGTTTAGGTTTAATACTGCTCACCTAGGAAGAATGTGAAAATCATTTAGAAAGTATAATAATACTGCTGTTATCTGTTGAGTGTCTGTTAATTTGAAGGAACCAAATGAATATGCCATGTTTTCTGCCCTCACAGATCATGTGTACTAACTTGGAAAGAGAAGCAAAAGAACTAATGATATGTGGTCTCTTCAGGATAAAATTCAGGAAGAGACCCGTGTCTTCCACTTGCCAGGCCTTGCACTTAGATGCTTTAGATACATTTACTTTCATCTTTCGCAACTGACTTACAGTGGAGACCTGAGGGTCAGAGGGGAAGTGCCTTGTCCTCGGATGTTGTCCCCCAGAACCGTTCTCAGGCTGTCGTACAGTTCCAGCTTTTTGTTTTCTTAATTGGCCATTTATTGTACACTGTTTTGTAAAATACGAGTAATATTTGAATTACTAGAAAAATGAAACAAAAAAGGACATGTATAATACAATTTCTGTACTTTTTATAGTCTGGGTACTAGCACTAGCCTGGGACCGTATTTTGTTTAGCACTGATCTAGATCCCTCTGTGGAAGACCCCAGTGAATCTTGTTTGTATCCTAATCAGGGACTCTTGGACTGCAGCATGACTGGGCAATTATATAATAATGTAGCCATCTGGAAGGAGGCAGTCTATAAGGTTTCCATCTGCCCTGGAAGTTCCTGAGTTAGCAATATCGTAATGCTGGCCTATAAAACCATGGTAGAATGAGAGAGATTTACTGGTATCTAATTACAAAAACATGTGTTCCCTATAGACACCTGCACCTAATATTTACTTAATTGTGAATGGAGTGGTTTTTGTATGCAGTGTTAGTAAAATGTGGTTAAGAATACTACAAGGCTTTAGCTTCAAATTCCACATGACACTTCATTACTGGGTGACTTTGAGTAAGTTATTCAACTTATGTAAGCCTGTTCCCACATCTGTAAGATAAGAAAATTATAATACCTATTTCATCAAGTTGTCCTGGGCATAAAATGAGAAAATGCATGAAAGCCTTTAGCAAAGTACCTAGCAGTAGTAAATGCTTAAAAATCCTTGGTTCCTGCCTTTATTAGTTGATGGATAATGTTCCAGTATACTACATTTACAGAGACTATCAGCATGTACCTGAAAATGTAATGGAAACTGTACAAAACAGCTCAGTGTTATATATTTACTTAAGAAGAATGTATTTAGAAATAGATAGGCGTTATGTATTGCTGCTAACTATATGTGGAGGACTAACGTGTAATTGGAGTCTCAAAAAAGAGGGTAGAGAGAAAATGCAGAAGAAAAGATTTTGAAGGAATTGTGACCATAGGTTTTCTACATTGTGTGAAAAAACAGTTATGGATCCAAGAAGTTCAGTGAACCCCAAATAAAATAAATACAAAGAAAACCGTACCTGAGAACCTCATAGGCAAAGCAGTGAAGTTCGGTGATAAAAGTGCAGTCTTAGACGACAACACATTATACACAAGGTGACAATGCTTTGAAGGATGGTTGACTTCTCATTTTTATAAAAAACTGTTGGCAAGAAGATAATGAAATTGACACATCTAAAGTACTGAAAGATAAAACTAACAAGTGAATAAACCCTGTTAACTCAGAATTCTGTAAGGAGCAAAAGTAACCTTCAAAAAACATCAAGGTAAATTAAAAGACATTTTTCAGGCACATTACTTCATTATTAACAAATCTGCACTAAAGATCTAAAGAATTAAACAGCAGTGTAGGAAATTTTTTAGTCTGAAGGATAATAATACCAGGTGGCAACTTGGATTTACAGGGAGGAATGCATTTTAAATTGGAAGTAGTATGTAGGTAAATAAATATATACTGCTCACAAAAATTAGGAGATATTTCAAAATGAATATGAAGTGATAAAATATCCCATAATTTTTGTGAGCAGGGTATGTATGTATTTAAAGATACATACCTATTAAAGTAAATATTATAACCATACATATATATTTGGCCAACCCAAAAGAAGGCAGAGAAAGGAGAGAGAAACAAAAACAGATGGGATTAATATAAAACAGCAAATTTTAATCCTTAAAACAGCTATATTAGTAAGCACTATAAATGTAAATAGACTAACATTACAATTTAAAAGTAGGTATCTTCAGAATACCTAGAAAAAAAAAACAAGCTCTAACTTTGTTGTCTGCGAGAGACACACTTTAAATACTGAGACGCAGGTTTTGTTAGTGAAAGAATGGAACAAATATTCAATGCAAATACTAAGTAAAATAATTACAAGTGGCTATATTAATATTAGACAAAGTGAACTTTAAGAAGATGTGTTACTAGAAGTAAAATGGGGCCTTTTGTAATGTTAAAGTATTTAGTTCAAGAAGATGTTACAGTTAAAAATGCTGAAACAAAAATTGATAGAAATAAAAGGAAAATATACATAAATTTATAGTCAGACTTGGAGATTTAACACCCCTTCTCAGTCATCAGTAAAATAAGTTGTTTAAAACAGAAAAATTAACTAAAATGAATAGACTGGCCACATCAAATATTAGCTAGAATGTGGAAAAACAAGAGCTTTCATCCACTGCTTGGCGAAATGTTAGACATTATAACCACTTTGGGAAAAGATTTGGCAGAATTTTATAAAGTTAAACATACACCTACCCTTTACCCAGTAATTCCTTCTTGGTATTTATCCAGGAGAAATGAAAACATATGTCCAGAATAAGACTTGTTCAAGAGTATTCATAGAAACTTTATTCATAATAGCCCAAAGCTGGCAACAACCCAAATGTTCACCAACAGAGGATCTGATAAATAAATTATGCTGTTACTGAAATGTAAAAAAGGACTACTGATACATCTTACAACATGAATGGCTGTTGTAGTATTATATAGAGCAAAAGAAAACTCAAAAGAATGTAAATTATATGACTCCCTTCATATAAAGACAAATTCATTGTGAAAATATTAGGTTGTTTGTGGTGGGGGCAGGGGATCATTGATCTGGAACGGGATATAAAGGAACTTTCTGGGAAACTAGAAGTGTTATATTTTGATAGGAGTGTGTTTTACACAGGCATATCTAATTGTCAAAGCTCATCAGATTTTGTATTTAATATTTACGCATCTCAAGGTGTGTCAATTTTACCACCAAAAATAAATATTGAACTCTTGTAGGTTTGTTTTTTGTTTATGGTATTAGGTTGTCAATTCTAAAACTACTTACTCTGTATTCTAGGATTGAGCAAATGCATAAATATGTTGAGGGAGCCAGGCTTCTCACATCTGGGAAAAGAACTTAAAATGTGGGCTAGGAAAAGACTATGTTGTGTTATGTTGGATTGAGATTGGAGATATCCATATTAACTTATGCTTTTAAATATATTAGCGAAATAGAGCAAAATTAATATATATATAAATAGTATATATATATATGTACTATAAAGTGTGTGTATATACAATGTATGCGTGCATTTGTGTGTATACAGTATATATCACAGCTGTGTTTATACCTGTGCATGAAAGGTCCTATTTCTCTATACTGAAAGGACCTGGAAGCAGTGTTGCATCAATAGTAGTGAGCATCTCTAATGCCTGATTTGGGGTTCTAAATACTGTCATCTATAAAAGGAGCCAGGATTCATATAAAAGAGCTCAATCTAGGGCTGGGTCAGAGAAAGTACTAAATTAAGTTGGACCTTCTTATACCAAAAAGTAGAGAAGTGTCCACATAATCATGGGAACATGTCGAAAGGATCCAGAAACCACTTTAGAAGGTTTTCCACTGTCCAAGTCAGGGACAATTTGAGCATCAAAATAAGAATGATATTAACAGATGATAACCATTCAATAAAATAAGAATCTATGGGTCTGTGCTGAAACATACAGTAAAATAAATAAAGTAATTAATGAATGAGTAATGGAATAACAGAAGGTTCTTTACAGTAGAATTCTAACTAATGGGTATAGAAATGAAGATGAAGTTAGAAATCATTAATGGAGTTTAAAACTAGTGGGTGGATAGTTTGATGACTCAGGGTATTTACATTGGTCTCTAAATATCTTCCCTCAAATTTCTTATTAATTTTAAGGGGAAAATAGTGGAAAATGGAGAAACCTGTCTGACACCACTTTAACCAACTCATCAGACCTAGCACAACCAATATTGGGACCAACTGATGCCAAGGTCTCCTAATAAGATGAAGTGAGAAAGACAAACATCACTTCAGTGCTAATCCTGCTAAAAACGCATGAGGAACATCAGAGAAATCCAAAGTGACAGACATTTACAAATAGGCTGGTATTTATTTTTAATGTCAAGGTCAAGAAACAATAATGCTGTTCCAGATTAAAACTAAGAAGACATATCAACTAAATAATGCATGCTTCTTAAATTAGACCCAGGGAAGGAGTAACTACCAAGGGCGTTATTTGAACAATTGACAGAATTTATTGGAATGATGAATCAGACCATAATTGTGTATAAGTATTAAATTTTCTGACTTTAATAACCATTGTGTTTGAAATTGTGCTTAATCTTAGAAAATGCATAATGAAAGCATTAGGTTCACAGTAATGTCCACTCTTACATGGTACAGAAAAAAATGCATACATATAACGAAACAGATTGGATATTAATATATCATAATAAGTAATATGCTTAGATGTACAAGGTGCGACAAAAGTAGGTTTATGGAAAGTAATACAAAAATTAAAAATAATACAAGAATAAACTTTTGCATACTCACAACTCACAACCTACTTTTGCCTGCCACACACTATATATATAAATTGATAGATTGATAAATCAAAGAAAGGTGTAAACAGTTGGGGAACCTGCGTGAAAAGTATATGGGAGTATCTTTTACTACTAAATTTTTCTCTAAAGAGTTCTTTCACAAAACTATTTTTTTCTATTTGTGCCAAAAGATAAAGTTGGTTCTTTTTCTTACCCCAGTACATTTTGTATTAACAGTTACTATTTATACCATCTTTGGAAATACTTTGGCTAATTGGAATGTACATTCCAAATACTATTACAAAAATAAAGTAGTTCAATTTAAGTATTTATGTATTGGGGTAATATATATTTATATATTTATACTTATGTGAATTTAGGTATTTTTCTTGCATTTAGGATTTTTTGGTACAATTTTACTCTTATATTTAAACTTGTTTTATAAAATTTTAGTTGCTTTGAAAAATATAAAAATCTAAATATGTTGAATAAATCTCCATTAGGAAATACATGTAATTTGTGATTATAAATACTTCAGTATTTGAATCATGATAATCATCATTATAAAAATTTGTTGAAAATGTGTTTTTCAAGCATTTATCATTATATTATATTCAGTGTTCCTGGGAGTTGTATAGAGGCCTTGTTGTTTGCTTAATAGAGTTGGCAGAATTGAGGGACTAAGCATTGAAGATCCTGTATTTTTAACAGGCTCCCAGTTGATACCATCCCCCCAGTTGGATCAGTACCACTGAGCCAGGAGTATCATAAAGGTCCATTAATTATATGAACTAAAAATCACTAGTTAATTCAAAATTTTGACAGATTTTACCCTTGTGGTTTTAAAAACAAAATGTTGTCTTTAAATACTTTGTTGTATATAGCATAAATTGTTAAGTCAGGGAAGAAAGAGAGGCAACCTAGCAGGTTTTTCACTGATATTTTCAGTTTTTACAACAGTCCCATGAGGTATTAGCTTCTTCTTTCTGGAATTGAAATAGCTGTGACTCCGAGGTGGTGAATAGTCTACTACAGGTTAAAGTGAAGTCTTCCCCGTTTCCGTCTAGTGTGTGTTTGCTTGCTTTAACCACTACATCGTCTTAGTTTTCTTAGATCTGTACAGATCAGTTCTTTCCTCTTAATAAAATGTTCAATTTATTGTCTTTTATATTTAATTTTAGAATTTTATCTAGCCTAGTTCTCCTCTGTGCATAAAAGTTGCAAGTTTTGCTCAAAGGATGTGCTCATATTTCCATTGGCAGACCTCTTCTAAATTTCAAAACAGTAAAAGAGGACTGGGCATCTGTTTTGAGGAAGATAGCTTTTAATGAAGCTTGTCAAGCCCTAGATAGTTGGTAGAATCCAGTGGTAGGACGGGCAGATGCCAGACCATTTCTGAGCTACACAATGCAAAAGTGGGCTTTATCTCAAAAATGTGGTATAGGTTATTACAAATGTATTTTTACTGCTGTCTAATAACAATATAAAATATTTCTTTTAGAATGTGAAACACAGAAAGTATGCAAGGTGGAAGGCAACATACATCCATAATTGTTTAAAGAATGGAGAGACTCCTGAAGCAGGGCCGGTGGGAATTGAAGAAGATAATGGTATGTATTTATTTATCTAAGTAAAATGATTTAGTAGAATCATAATTGTTCAGTATATAAAGTTTTCTGAAGGAACTATACAAGTTTGTTTTCCCCATCAGTTCCAAATTCATGAAAGCTGGATGTAAACTCATACATTATGTCTAACTTTGTCAACAAAATGGCTTGGCTATCTCTTACCTCTAATGAGATTTTCATTTCTATATGAATAAGACAATCCATTTGTAATTTAAAAAATATTTCCAAACCAAAGAAAACATTATGTTTTTCTGTATCTGGTTGAGCTTTTTGTTAGGGGGGAAAGGGTAAGTTGATAATACATTCACATAGTTCAAAATTTATAGAATATATAAAAAAATATGAGGTGAATTTCTCATTTCCACCACATTCCTAATCTTCCCGTATCTTATCAAAACCCCAAGGGCACATATGAGAAAGCAATCAATGAACAACTAAAGTGCCACAACAAAGAATTGATGTTGTGGAGTAAATTTTGTTTTTAGTTGTTTGTGTATCTTTAGTTTTTGAGATTTCTTTTTATGAATTACAAGTAAGAATGTATATCTTTTTTTCCACACTCTTGGTAATATACACACTGTTCTGCACCTGGTCTTTCTGTTGTATTATTTTTTTTCAGTTATATGTACAGGAACATTTCACCATTACATAATAAGTGGTTTTATAAAATTGAATCATGAAAAAATAAGGTTTTCATTATTTCATTGGCCTTTCACTTAATGAGCAATGGAAAAGAAAAAGAAAAACATTTTATACTTGCTTTTATTGATTAGACATAAAAATTGACTATTACAACAGGAATATCACTTTTCTGAATTAAAAAAATTCAAATGATTCTTGTATTTGCTATATAACTTGTAGACATCTATGAAGATGATTCTTGAATACATGTGTTGGTGAACTTGTTTTGAAAGGGCCAGACAACGGATATTTTAGACTTATATATGATATAATCTTTGTTGCAGCTGCGCGACTCTGCTCTTATCATGCAGAAGTAGCCACAGACAATATGTATTTAAGTGAACACGTCTGTGTTTAGTGAAACTTGATTTACAGAAACTGGCAGCCTTCCCACTGGCCACAGTGGTCAACTTCAGTCTAATCCGTCTCCATAGACCTATTATTATAGTGAATTCTACTACAAGATTACCTTATATTGAACCACCTTTTTTTTTTTTTTTTTTTTTTTACAGAGACAGAGAGTGAGTCAGAGAGAGGGACAGATAGGGACAGACAGGAAGGGAGAGATGAGAAACATCAATTCTTTGTTGTGGCACTTTAGTTCCTTGATTGCTTTCTCATATGTGCCCTGACTGTAAGCCTTCAGCAAACCGAGTAACCCCTTGCTCAAGTCAGCGACCTTGGGTCCAAGCTGGTGAGCTTTGCTCAAACCAGATAAGCCCACGATCAAGCTGGTGACCTCAGGGTCTCGAACCTGGATCTTCTGCATCCCAGTCCGATGCTCTATCCACTGCGTCACCGCCTGGTCAGGCTATTTTTTTATTTTTTTATTCATGAGGGGAGGCGAGAGACAATGTCCTGCATGCGCCCCGACTGGGATTCACCCGGCAAGCCCACTAGGGCGTTGCTCCGTTGCTCAGCAGCCGTTCAGCAGCCGAGCTGTTCTTAGTGCCTGACACAGAGGCCCTGGAGCTTTCCTCGGTGCCTGGGGCCAACTTGCTCCTATGAAGCTGTGACAGCAGGAGGGGAAAAGAGAGAGATAGAAGGAAAGGCAAGAGCGGGAACGGTGGAGAGGCAAATGGGTGCTTCTCCTGTGTGCCCTGACTGGGAATTGAACCCAACGTATCCATACACCATGCCAACACTCTACCACTGAGCCAACCAGCCATTCCATTTCTTTATTTAATATTCTGGCAAAGGCAGTGTTCTAATCAGATTAGTCAGTGCCAGGGGTGAGGAGATAGGATTTAGTAGAAAGGAACATAGGAAAACATTTTGGGGTAACAGGAATTTTGCAATTTTAGCTGTGGTGATGGTTACACATAGTATAAGTTTGTCAATACAATTTTAAGGTCTGTCTTACCTGTATAGCAAAATAAGAATATTCAGCATTTTATTTCAAAATATGTAGTTTGACATTGCATATATATTCTATAATAGATGTTGAAGAAAATGAAGACGTTGGTGCAACCTCTCTGCCCACTCAGCCACCTCAGCCATCATCATCCACTTATGACCCTAGCAGCATGCCGTCGAGCAGCTATACTGGAATACAGATTCCTCCCGGTGCGCATGCTCCAGCGAATACACCCGCGGAAGTGCCGCACGGCACAGGTAGGAGATTCAAGCTCAGCGAGTTTGGAACTTCTCTTTCATAAATAAGAACTGCACTTCTTATATCTCTGCCTCATGATGGTCATAAAGCATGATAAGATCTTTAAATTTCATTTGGACCCACACAAAAAATATTAAATTTTTTTGAAGTTTTAATATTGTATTTTAGTTTTATGAAAATGATAGAACATTTACATATATTATTATTAACTTTATATTTTATTAATAGTAATAGCTTCTGTGCTTTTCATGTGTGTTGCTTATTCCATTTTCCTCTCCTCCCATTCCTTCCCCTTCACTGTTCAAGAATAGCATTGAGCTGAAGGGGGTTTTATAGCAGATGCGTCAGTCAGTGTCCCACTGCGACAGCAGGTTTGGAGTTTCTTAGGACCCAGCCTTGCCCTCAACGTGGGTGTTATTAATGAGGGGAGGCACCGAAAAGTTAGTATCAGCAGATAGAGAACAAGTTGCAAAGAGAGGCTCTTCCCTGTACTTGTGTTGTTAACATAGTATCATCCCTACTTCCAAACAAAAGGAAGAGTATTAAACCATAATTTAAATCGTTAATTTTTTAGTAAAAATTATTCCTAAAAATATAGTTTTATTTCACCAAAAATAAATCTGTGGTAGTAAACTAGAAAAACATTTCAAAACATTTCACTGATAAAATGAGTCATCCTTTGAGTCCTGATTTCTACCATTTCTATTATAGGGCACACCATTGACTTTCACTGTCAGCCTCAGTTTACTCAGACCATTAAGCTTATTGTACACAAGTAGAATGACATTTATTTAAGTTTTCCATTTTACCATTTTAGCTTCAATTATGATTAGTCTCTGTTTTAAAAGTTTCAACTTTATATTATCTACAAATATTGCTAACATTTTTTCTTTAACAATATAAATGAAAGTAATTTTAACACTGATCTCTTTTGTGTCATTATTCTGTATATTTTATACTGCTTTTTCATTGTTTTATTGTCTATGCAATGACTTTAATAGGCAAACCAATTTGAATTAGTTTGTAAGTAAAATTTTATAGAATACTTTTAAGTATTTTATCTTTTAGATATATTGAAATTTTCTGTAGATTAATATTAGCAAAACCAGCTACTTAGATATAATAGTCTTACATGAATAATGTTTGAATTATACTACTGAATTTAAATATTAATCAAGAGCTGCAAACACAAACATCCCTATAAAGAGAGAAATGAGAATAAAATACATTTTGAAGTAAAATAGTGTTGTTGATTAGCTTCTCTCCTTTGCTAAACCACAAACTCAACTGTTATTCAGCTTTTTTTGACCTAGGTTTTTCCTCTTTCTAAAATGAAATTAATCTTACTTATTTCTCATGGTTGTTTTAATTATTAAAGGGAAAAAGGAATGAAAATTGACAAGTACTATGCCTAACACAAAATCAGTCTTTGCAAATTAGCTTCCTGTCCTTTCTTTTCCTTCCTATTTCTATGCCAAAGAAAGACAGTGTATTTAATAGAAGCTAATGAACACTTAAAATCATTTTATGAATCAAAGGAAGTGTCATATTTGGGGATAGGATATGCCTTTAAAAAGATGCCCAAGGATATTACTTTAGACAGTATATCTTAGGGCAGAGTACTGGGATAGCCATCTATACATATTTTATAGAGAGATATCTTATATGTCCATATGCGAGGGAACATATACTTCTAGTAGAAGGGCTTGATCACGTCGAACCCTATGAAATTGCTATTTGGTACAACAAAAGTAATAGAATATTGGTAGTTTCATATGTTTAAGCTAACAGACAGTATTTCCTGCTTAGAATGTGCATCACATAAGATAGATGTCAGTAGTCTTCTATTAGGAAATGTTCTGGCACAAACAGTCATTGATCCAGTTAACTTCTGACCTTTTTCTTTCTTCCTTTTGTTCCTCAGAATGGGCATAAAACTAAGTCTGTAAACTTTCTTGGGATAAGGTCCTATCTTATTACTTTATATATTCTTAGCATTTAAGTAATTACAGCTATTTTACAAATCTATTCTTTCAGTAACTGTATTAGATACAGTTGTTCTTAATTTACAAACAGGAAAGAAATTAAGTAGTTATCCCAAGAAAATTAAAACACAAACATGCCTAATTAATAACAGAACTAGAGCTTGGACTCAAGTCGTTCGGATTTTGTGTTTTGGCACCGTCTTTTTTTGTCCCTTTCTCCAAGGAGCGAGCTAATCTATCAAATCAAAACCTACTTTTCTGATACATATTTTCCCCTAAGATTGACTTGAGATGTTGGAATCTTCTCTTAGCTGGTAGAATTCTTTTCTATTATATTTTAAATGTTTTTTTTAATCAGTTTATAGTTGCCATAGAAAATGAAATAAGATTTTTAGTTTATAAATATAGCAGATGTTTCCCCTCTTGCTCACTTTAAGAATGATTTACTTTCTCTCATATAAAGGGCCAGGATGCACTTTTATCAAAGGGAAATCCTTAAGATAGCTGAAAAGAATAGTACGTACTATTATACAGTGTTTAGTTCTTCCTCAAGAAAGGAATGGGAGTGCAATGAGAACAGGGATCGTGATTGTTTAAAGGGGCCATGAGTTTGTCTTTTGTGCTTGAACCACTGTAGTATCAGATGTGGGCAATACGGTGTACTGTTTTTCTTCTCTTAAAACATTTATGTTTTATGGTTGGAAAATATAGAGGAAGATCTCAGTGAAAAATCTAAATAGGTTAAGTAATTTTCTAATTACTGTTAGCCGTTCAACTGTAAATGCAGTTCACCTCATCTCTAGATCAAAAACTTAGCTCTTTTATTGCTCTGAATGTCAACAGTACAACATGTCAGTTCTTCTGTACAGTTTTCAAAGTTGTTCATATTTGGCCTAATCATTTGTACCAATGCCATTTCCACAGTTATGCTGAAGTTGTACTTGACCCAGTCCTCCCATTTTCTTACCTTTACTTATACTGTTCCTCATAGACAGCGTCTTTTTACCTTTTCTTCTGCCTCTCCAAATGCTACCACCTTTCACGGTTCTGTTTAATTATAACTTTTAGATAGTCTTCTCCGATTTTCTAACCACCACCCATTTTTCTCATTCTTATAGTCAGTAGAGCAATTTAGTACTTAATTAGAAATCTTGTCATGTTTAATTCTGTATTAATCCTATCTAACAGGACATAACCATCTACTTAAATATTAACCAAAATTTACTTTTATTAAAAAGTAACTTTTTTTGTATTAAATATTAGAAAGAGGCCCTGGCCGGTTGGCTCAGTGGTAGAGCATCGGCCTGGTGTGCAGAAGTCCCGGGTTCGATTCCCAGCCAGGGCACACAGGAGAAGCGCCCATCTGCTTCTCCACCCCTCCCCCTCTCCTTCCTCTCTGTCTCTCTTCCCCTCCCACAATGAGGCTCCATTGGAGCAAAGATGGCCCGGGCGCTGGGGATGGCTCCTTGGCCTCTGCCCCAGGCGCTGGAGTGGCTCTGGTCACGGCAGAGCATCGCCCCCTGGTGGGCGTGCGGGGTGGATCCCGGTCTGGCGCATGCGGGAGTCAGTCTGACTGTCTCTTCCCGTTTCCAGCTTCAGAAAAATACCAAAAAAAGAGAAAGAAAGACATTTTCAACATCTCTCAGGAATGTTTCCTTCAACATACTGCAGTCCAGGGGGCTGCAACCCATTTACAAATTAATGAATGAGACCTTTCAAAATCAGAAGAGGAAAAAAACACTAGATTTGGGAATATCAAAAAATAATTAACATAAATTTAAAACAGTTTGGACTAATTTGACTGGTATTTATGCACTTGCATTGACCAGTATACTGAGCCCGTGACAGCATGTTGTGATGGCTGCCAAGAGGTCAGGCCTTGGCCGTGTGTGTCAGGACGAACGGGAAGCCGCATCTTTGACTGCTGGGTGAGGCTTGTTGGGCGGCCTGTTCTGTTAGTTCACGTCTTAGCTGAATGACTGTGACCTGAAGTTCTTAATAAAATGCAAATTGCCTTTTTTTAATATTGCTGAAAGAAAATTTTACTACATAACTATATTTTCTCCCTGTAAAATCTGTCTCTTTCTCTTTAATATTGCCTACCTGATCATATGGAGATATACAAATATGTATTTAAAAATTAATGCAGAATGCGGACCATAAAAAGGATGCCTTCTCCATAGAGAAAGGTATCTGTTTGGATTTTAATTTGAGCCAACACAAGTTACTTAGCAAGGAATAGCATTAACACCTGGATGGGTCTGTGAGAGGGTTGTCGAGCATTTCTTTTTCTATGCGCGTGCATTGGACTGGGCAGACACGTGCTGTATGTGCGTGAGAGGGCGCCGTGGAAAGCCCGAGGTGGCCTGGAGCAGGGAGAGGAAGGAAGTTCGCTGTTCATATACATTGTGTGTATATATATATTTACCATTTAAAAACTAGACTCACTTTTTATCTGTATCTCTTTGTACTCTTAAATGTTTTATTTCAATTTTTAGTTAAAAAGTAATATTTTCATAACTTGAGTTCCAAAGGTATAAAATGAAGTTAATTTGCCCTAAAGTAGAAGTAAATAAGATAAAGTAGTATGTATTTAAGCCAGTTTTTCTTCTGGGTTGGTCATCAGAAGGTTCTTCAAAGTTAAAACTCCAACTGCAGACTGGACGTTAGAATTTAAGTTAGCCTTTTGGAAACCATTACGCTAGAGCTCTCACTGGTATGTCTTTATTTTCTTATAAATGTCTGAATTTGTTTTTTCCTTTCACTTCCTTCTTTTTATTCCATGGCCTTTCCAACTTTACCCCTGCTACAAATTGCTTATTGGAATTTAACCTATTAGCTTCAGGCTAATGAATCCTGTTTTCTAATTTGAACTCACTGATTTAGAGTAATGAATTCTTTTCTTCATTTGCTGATTGAATCATTTACGTCTCTCTGGGAAGTTTCCACAGTTTGTGTTAATTTTTTAGATATTTAGTAATCTTCTACTCTATTATATTTCTTAGCATTAATCAAGAATGCTAGTTATTCACTGAATAAGACAGTCATAACAAGTTCTAATACAAAGTCAAAACTAAACACTTATTGGATATGCTAACTGGAAAATTTGGAATCTATGATTTTTAATTTCATAGAGAGTGCTGAAATGGGACTTAATCCTGTAAATGAAATTAAATCATAATTATTGATATACCTCACTTTGTCCCCAAGTTATTTAATTGACTAAGAAATTAAAAGGTAGGAATGGAGTCTGTTCCTTCCGCAGATACTTGGTGAGATTTGAGAAGCCTGTTGAAGCATTGGACATGACAAACAAAGTACATAATAGCAAATATGCATCTCGTGCATATATGTAAACACTCAGAATGTATTTTCTGAATATTTTCTCTGCCAGCCTTCAAATTCAACATCAATAACTATATCAAATTATAATTCATTAAGGTTTGAAGGAAGGAAGGAAAGTGATGTAGTGACTCCATGATGTTTTTAAGTGCTTTCCTACTGTACAGTTAAGAGGTGTAACACTTGAATAGCCATTTGTGGTTTCTGCTTTGCAGGTGTAACAAGTAATACTATTCAGCCTACTCCACAGACTATTCCAGCCATTGATCCTGCACTTTTCAGCACAGTTTCCCAGGGTAAGTCAGCAGTGTTATATGAAATATAGTGTATCTTTTGTTTTGGGGTGTTGTTTTGTACTTTTATTTTCGGAAATCCATGTAATTTGAAACACATTTCTTTGAATGCCCATGTTCACTATATCCTCCAGTGAACTGAGGTGTTTTATCAAAAATCCTTGATCTAAAGGCATTTCCTTTTTTAATTTTTTTATTTTTTTTTTCACAGTTCCTTTTGTCATATACTACTGTATTTATATAGTGGCACAGACATGTAGCCAAAGATATCATGGAAGCTTAGATTAGTTCAAGATTACCATGTGTTATGATTATGGTGCTTCTCATCTACACTGAGTAGTTAGATTATCTAAAAAAGAAAGAACCGACTGTAATTAAAAATAAAATTCTTCAGAGGATAATTATTTTGATTGGTTAGTTCATAGACTACGAGATTGGTTTGTTGATTTTCTTTTCTTTTTATTTTTTGTATTTTTCTGAAGTTAGAAGCAGGGAAGCAGTCAGACTCCCGCATGTGGCCAACTGGCATCCACCCAGCATGCCCACCAGGGGCAATGCTCTGCCCGTTTGGGACATCGCTCTGTTGCTGCCAGAGCCATTCTAGCACCTGAAGCAGAGGCCATGGAGCCATCCTCAGTGCCCCGGCCAACTTTGCTCCAGTGGAGCCTTGGCTGCGGGAGGGGAAGAGAGAGATAAAGAGAAAGGAGAGGGGGAGGGGTGGAGAAGCAGATGGGCACCTCTCCTGTGTGCCCTGACCAGGAATCAAACCCGGGATTTTCACATGCCGGGCCGACACTCATACCACTGAGCCAACTGGCCAGGGCCTGGTTTGTTGATTTTACTCTTTCCCTCTTTTCTTACTTCTCTTGTTATTTTTCCCCAAGTCATTGTTGTGTTTATTTTGGTCTTAGTTTTCTTCATATGTCCAATGGCATTTAGTCCTTTTTATTTAGAATGAAAACCTTGCTCTATTGTTTTCAGTTGTGTTACTGGGTTTCCCTTGATACTGTGTATGCAGGTCTGTTTCCCACATGCTCTTTAAGTTCTCCCTGTGTTAATTAGATCTGGCCTCTCAGTCATGGAATAAGGAGGGCTTCTTTTTGAAGGGGGATGAGAAGAGGTGTCATATCTACCTTGTTGATATCATTATGAACACAGCATGAATTGCTAAATTGTGTTTCTTTAATTCTGCATTCTGTTGGCTTACTTAGGACAGCAAAAAGAGTTTTTTGAGTTGGTTCAGAATATAATGAACATGCTCTGACCAGTGGCTCCATGGATAGTATCGGCCTGGTATATTGATGTCCTGGGTTCAGTTCCCGGTCAGGGCACACAGAAGAAGCAACATCTGCTTCTCCCCCCCTTCCCCTCCTACAGTCAGTGGCTTGATTTGTTCGAGTATCACCCGGCACTGAGGATAGAGCTTGGTTGGTCCGAGGGTCAGCCTCAAGTGCTAAAAATAACTCAATACCTGCCTATCGGCCCCAGATGGAGTTGCCGGTATACCCAGTCTGGGTGCATGTGGGAATCTGCCGCACAGTCCCCCTTCCTCTCACCTAAAAAAAAAAATTAATTAATTAATGAACGTTAGGGGAGATGAGAGGTTGGGATTATGTGCTTATCTGACACGGAACACATTGCACTTTGCTTAAGATAATGGTGTCTCCACCAATACCGAGGTGTCACCAGTACCAAGGACTATGTTAGTGACTCTACATTCAAATAGATGCAAAAATATTTTAAAAGACTTATAAGCTAGAACATTCATGAAAACAGGAAATGACTTGTGTGCTGTTGCTGGTACTGTAAATTGGTCAAGCTCTCTTCAGTAGCATTATGTCAATATCAGAATTGCATATATAATTTTTTTCACCCAACTATTATACTTTTAACAATCTATCCTTTAAAAATACTCAGATACAGGCTTCTGTATTTACATAGATATTTATGTCAGCATCATTTGTAGGAATAGAAAACAATCTTAAATGCTTATTAATGGCAAAGTAGTTAATTATAATCTATACTAAAGAATACTGGCCCTGGCCAGTTGGCTCAGTGGTAGAGCGTCAGCCTGGCGTGCAGAAGTTCCAGGTTCGATTCCTGGCAGGGCACACAGGAGAGGCGCCCATCTGCTTCTCCACCACTCCCCCTCTCCTTCTTCTCTCTCTCTTCCCCTCCCGCAGCCGAGGCTCCATTGGAGCAAAGATGGCCCCGGGCGCTGGGGATGGCTCCTTGGCCTCTGCCCCAGGCGCTAGAGTGTCTCTGGTTGCAACAGAACGACGTCCCGGAGGGACAGAGCATCGCCCCCTCGTGGGCGTGCCAGGTGGATCCCGTCCGGCGCATGCGGGAGTCTGTCTGTCTCTCCCCATTTCCAGCTTCAGAAAAAAAAAATACAAAAAAAAATAAAAATAAAAAGAATACTGTGCACATATTCAAAAAGAATGTGATAACTTTCATGTGAAAAGATCTGTACACAGTAAGTAAAAATCAAGTTGCAGAACATTATAGATGGTCCTGGTTAGGAAAAGTAATTTAAAGCAAAACTCTATCCTCCTCTCTGTACATATGTTTATAAAGGCATGGAAAGTCCAGAGAGTTCACAGAAATAAATAGTGGTTTCATAACCACCATCGCTACCATACCCCTTCCTATTATCCTTTTCTCCTAGGTGTTTAGTACTTACTACCTATTAATACATACATGTGTATATTGTTATTTTAAATACTTTTATAATGAATCTTTGGCTGTCTCTGGAGACTAGAATTGGAAAGGTAGGTATTTAAAGCACAGTGCCTTTTTTTTTTTTTTTTTTTTTTTTTTTTTTTTTGCTAAAGAGAGAGGAGGAGGTGGATGAGACAGGAAGGGAGAGAGAAATGAGAAACATCAACTCTTTGTTGTGGCACCTTAGTTCATTAATTGCTTTCTCATTTGTGCCTTGATTGGGAGGCTGAGCCAGTGACCCCTTACTCAAACCAGCGACTCTGGGCTCAAGCTAGCGCGACCATGGGGTCAAGTCTATAATCCCATGCTTAAGCTGGCAACCCTGCACCCAAGCTGGTGAGCCTGTGCTCAAGCCGGCGACCTCACAGTTCAAGCCTGGGTCCTCAGCGTCCCAGGCCAACACTCTATCCACTGTGCCATTGCCTGGTCATGCTAAAAGCACAGTATATATATTTTACATATTAGAATAGGAATAACAACTTACCTTGTAAAGTTTTTTGATAAGTAAATAGAATATCTAAAAGTATTTAGCGTAGTACCTAATTTAATAATATTCTGCCTCTAATTATTGCTATTATTGCCTTTATTAAGGGACATATCTTGGTAGTGCCTAGATATAAGGTAACCTTATAGTACTGTGCTCCACATTTATTTCCAAGACTTACTGTAAGTTAGATGGTTCCTCTGCAATTCTCCCTGTGCATCCTTTAAGTCAGAGAATAATAAAATACTTAGGATCAGATTATCTAAAGTGTTTGACGTGAATTTCTAGAACTACCTAGTTAAATAGGAAAGAATCTCTAAAGACCCATTTTGAAATGCTTACAATTGTTATTCCTTGGAATAACAAGTGTTATAATGAAATGCTTACAAGTGTTATTTATTGGAAACTTGATAAGTCAACCTTAGAAATGAATGTTTATGCCAACTAAGCAGGCAAGGATTTCTCTTTCCACCAAGTACTGTTACCTTTGATCCAGTGCTGACCAACGCTCTCTCCACTCTAATAGAGAACTTGATGAATAGCTCTAGCTGTTTCCTGTCCTTGTTCCTGTCCTGCCCTGTGAGGGGAGAATCGGTCCTATGATACAGACATCTTGCTCAGCTGTAGCGCTCTGGAAGATTTCAGAAAAGAGATAATATGTTAAACAACCTCTCTCGTCTTTAAACTCTTTTTAGGACCACAATATTCTCTTCTTACCTCTAGTTTTGATTATGGGTTCTGGTAAATTTTAAAGATAGAAAAAAAACCTTTTATTTTGGTGCATTAAGCAGTATTTACTATTTATTCTGAATATAATATTAGATAAAATGAAATTGACTTTTTTCCCTTTCTGTATCTTTTTCACTTTAGTTTTAAATTGCTAATTTAAAAGAATCATAAATAGGAGTTTTGATTTTTATTTAAAATTTTAATTAAAACATTTTATTTTAATGATTTATACAATAGTTTTTAAATGAAAGAAAGCCTGAACTGTTACAAAATACCAGAAGTAACCAACATGCATAAGTTTTTTATATATATTTCTGATTGTTGGAAATAAATTATATCTATTAAGTCTATAGACACAAACTTACATTTGTATCTAAATCATAAGTTGGTTATAGTCTGGTTATTTTTTTGAGTTACATAATTTCTCGAACCTATTATAATACTGACATTCACATTTTATAAATATAGAAATATTTATTTTATAAGAAAATTCAGGATTTTTGTTTTAAAGTAGTTTTATTATTGGTGGATAAGTTTAGTTTATAAAACTAAAATAGTAACTGAGTTCTTGCCACTATACACATTTTATCTGATTAATAAATAAGTGAGATGTCAGCAAAACAGGGCTGAAGCTAATGCTGTAATAATAAGATTAGTCCTGACTATCAGGGCTTTCTTCCAGCAAGTCCAGGAAGTTCTGGATGCATGCCATATCTATAAAGATGGCCCTGAGATAGGAAGATAGAATATTAAAACAGAAAATGAGCAGTGTTAAAGTAAACTCGATTTTTAACGGTGTCTCACTTACCTAGATAATATATATATCTCGGTGACCAGAGCCTGTTAATGTATGTTGAAAAACCATTAAAGAATCCAGTAGGTATTTTCAAGTTAATAATACAACTGAAGCATGCCTGACTAAATTGTTTGCAGAACTGCAGGATAATTGTTTTTTATGCTTAATGGTTAATAAAATATATTATTTGTTCTTTAAAGTACGTGCCCCTAGCCTTCTGATCGGTTCTCCTAGAATCCTCTTAAAATTTCTAAGATAAATGGTATTTATTTCAAAAGACAAAATACAAAGTCAGTATTTAATTTCATATTTAGAAATATATAT
Source organism: Saccopteryx leptura (assembly GCF_036850995.1). Classification (NCBI taxonomy): domain Eukaryota; kingdom Metazoa; phylum Chordata; class Mammalia; order Chiroptera; family Emballonuridae; genus Saccopteryx; species Saccopteryx leptura. Next base: position 23,061,635 of record NC_089505.1, on the reverse strand, counting down.
TCAAGTATATTCAAAACTTAGATTGAATTAAATGTTTTTATTGTGGTTTGTTTACTGAAATCATTTAGTTGGGCTTTACACATATTAGTCACATGTGTGAGTGGAAAACTTGCTGGGAAAATACATTTTGGAGAAATAATTTGTAAGGGTGGTTTACATGCTTAATTGTATAGTTTAATGATATAAAACCTCTGTTAAATCTTAGAGTTTTTTATATGGATAGCACAAAAATATAAAGTCATTTTATGCTTCAAAGAAGTTTAAACAACTTATGTAATATTTTCACATAAAATTTGTTTTTTTAAGTTGCAGATTATATTTCCAGTTCAAATGAGGGCTGAAAGGCTTAGTCTGTGTGAGTTGTTCCATAAAAAGAGTGGCAGAGTGATCCTAGCATAAACGCCACAGCTACTATCCTTGCTTTCAAGAGTATAGTTTTTGTAATTATTTTGCCACAACACATGTAGTTTATTACATCTGAAAGAAAATCTTGCTTATATAAGTTATTGTGTATTGGTTTATGTAAGGTTTATACTAGTAATAAAATAACTGATAGCCCAAGAAAATTTATTTAAATTAACTGGGGTTGAAAAAACCCTTTATGTTTTTTTATAACCTCTAATATTTTCTATAATCTTGAATTTAAGCATTTACTTAACCTAAACAGAACACCTTCTATGCTTATAGATATCTTAATCTTTTGCTTCTAGGGGATATCCGCCTAACACCAGAGGACTTTGCTCGAGCTCAGAAATACTGCAAATATGCAGGCAGTGCTTTGCAGTATGAAGATGTCAGCACTGCTGTGCAGAATCTACAGAAGGCCCTCAAGTTACTGACCACAGGCCGAGAGTAAAGCCTTTGGACAGCAGATCCACGCGTTTTTGGCTTAAAGAACTAACAGTCCCTCTCTCTGTATCTTCAGCATATCAGGAGCACAGTTTTATGAAGACTTCAGTTCCATTGGCTCTAACAATGAAATCTGTGTCTGTATCAGATTCCTGTTGAAGCACTCAGCATCCACAGCCAGCGTTCAATGCCCAGTTAGTGGATCCAGTAATTGCTGGGTATAGAGGGCTAATGTTAGCAAGGCCCACAAAACGCCCATGAACCCTGCTTCAAAAATTGGAAGTACAGTTCTATAAAACATATTGGGAATAAGCTTTGTATCTTAATTTACATAAATTAAGGAATATTTTGACCTATAATTTGGACAAATCATACTACTTTGCTATAAAGTCTAAATTTAACTTTTAATAAAAAGTGCCAGAATATTCCAACTTAAAGATCATGTTATTTGTTTTCCTTACAATTTATAAAACAAATAGGAACATCCTAAACTGTTAGATGAATCTGAAGATTATGTTCAAAACTTGTTTTATATTCATGTTAAGTGTAACTACATTAAGTTAAAATTTTCTTGGAAAGAAGTAAGGTAAAAAGGTGGAATCATTTTTAGACTTAAGGATGATGTTGGTTTCCCAACTGCTTCTCCTTATCTATTGAAGCTTAAGGTGAATTGGTATTTGCTTCATAGGCAGTTTGACTGCATGTATTAGAGAATGAAAAAACATTTTTAGTAATGCCTGGAAACTTGGTGCTTTAAGTTAAGATTCTCCTCTGCTGCTATGGAATGGATTCTCTGTAGAGTGTATAGCTATGAATTATGCAGAAGATGATAAGAAATTAGGTTCTCAGTTATGTTTAGAAGTTTTGTGGAGAATTTTGGACTTACCCTGTCACCTGCCTTTATTTGTGTTGTATAAAAAATAAACACAAGGATTCTTTTCACTAGTTCAACTTGCTACAGCGCCAAATGTCTGTTTTGATTTGCATGCTAGAATTGTCATTTTTAAGTCATTTTTAGTTGCTAGAATATGATATTTCTGCAGTAAGACCCAATTTTCTTTAAAAGATAAATTTGACAAATTTACCTGTAATTTTATCTGGTCCATTTCATTTATTCCATTAAAATTGAAGTACATTAACATACGGATTAACAAACTGTGATGCATCAGTTGGAGAACTGCTGTGTAAATAAGGTTTTACTGAGTCAGCGGTTTTATTCATTCATTTGTCTTATCTGTGGTTGCTTTCCACGACTGCAGAATTGTCTTTCTTACAAGTCTAAAATATTTACTATTTGGCCCCCTAAGAAAAAGTTTTCTGACCCCTGATTTCATGGTTTACCTGAAAGAAAAGTTATTAACTCATAGTAATTTGTGTTTTTCAGTTTTTCTTTGTATAAATCTAATGCTGTTGTATAGGTTTGATAGAATATGTATTCAGACAGAAGAAACTGTTCTAAATTACCGCAAAAACAGCCCCCAAATAACATGCCTCCTGAAAAATGTCTCTTTCACAACCAAATTCCTACAGCATTTGCAGGCGTCAACATTTACATGCAGAAAGCCAGTGCTCTTAATATGCTTCTTCAGAACTTCACTGCAGTAGAAAAGTGGCTACAGTGATCATGCGTGTTATAAGAAGTAAAATTTTTCATTCATATCATATCTTAGCATGTCTGGACACTAGAAAGAAAGCTGTCACCTCTTATTTCACACCCTATTTTCTTGCTCCCAATTGGGAGGGCACATGGAGGGAAGAAGATAATGTGAGAACCCTGGAATCTACTGATAAGTGGGCAGTGGTATCACAGCCCTTGTCTGTCAAATGGAAGCTACACCACCAGCCACCTCAGAGTTTGTTCGGAGAGCTAAATGAGATAGTATTTTATACAGCACGTGGTCAGCACATACCAGTATCCCATAAAGGTTTATTACTGTTAACAGTAATATTAAATTAATAATGTAAATGTTAATAATTTTATTCCTGAACATCAGGAGATTCCCCAGTTGTCTCTGTGGCCTGTTGCTTAAAAATGGTATCATGCATGAGGGCTTAAACTAGATTTTTTTTTTTTTTTTGTATTTTTCTGAAGCTGGAAACGGGGAGAGACAGACAGACTCCAGCATGTGCCCGACCGAGATCCACCCGGCATGCCCACCAGGGGGCGATGCTCTGCCCCTCCGGGGTGTCGCTCTGTTGCGACCAGAGCCACTCCAGCGCCTGGGGCAGAGGCCAAGGAGCCATCCCCAGCGCCCGGGCCATCTTTGCTCCAATGGAGCCTCGGCTGCAGGAGGGGAAGAGAGAGACAGAGAGGAAGGAGAGGGGGAGGGGTGGAGAAGCAGATGGGCGCTTCTCCTGTGTGCCCTGGCCGGGAATCGAACCCGGGACTTCTGCACGCCAGGCCGTCGCTCTACCACTGAGCCAACCGGCCAGGGCCTAAACTAGATTTTTTAACTTTGTATTTCTTCATACAAAATCTGACAAGATGAAGTTAGAAATTTACTGATGTTACACTAGGATAGCAATTTTCATTTAGTCCTTCAACATGTATTTACTGAGCAGCTACTTCACGCCTAATACTTGTCTTTTGCATGAGAAACTGCAGAAAACAAGGGGCGGGAGATCCCTGCCTCACAGACTTTATATTTGAATGAGAGGAGACAAATTTTTTATTAAAAGGTATACCATGCATTCAACCAGTGGTTTTCAAAGGATATTGTTAGACATGCAGATCTCCGGCCCTACCTCCTAGTCCTACCTAATCAGAAACTCAAAGGATGGTGCCGAGACCTGTTTTTAAGAGACACTTTAGTCTAGGGGTCCCTCAAGTTGAGAAGTTTAATAATACTCAAATCAGAAACATCAAGAGTCTGGAAGAAGACAGATTGCCCTGAAGCAATGGTTCTCACAGCGTGGTCCCTGGACCCCAGCATCAGCATCACCTCAGGACCTGTTAGAAAGTTCTGGGGACCACACTTCAGGAACACCTGTGTTAGTGGTACATGCTGTGGAGGAAACTAGAATAGAGGATGAGAAATGCTTAGGTGTGTGTAGACGTGCATGTTTACATAGGATAGGATAGGCTTCACTGAAGGACATTCGAGCAAAGGGAAAGAGGGAGGGAAATACTCCTCGATGTCAGGAAGTCTTGTGAAGCGGTTGAAGGCTTAGGGCCATACAGGCTCTCTGTAAGAAACTTACTCTAAGCAAGAGGAGCAACTAAGAGGCTTCAATGCATCTTAACTTTAAAAGGATCATATTGGCTACTGTGAGAGACCAATTATAATATTGCAATAATTACGGTGCAATATTCTGATGGCTTAGGTCAGGAGAGGCAGTGGAGTAATAAGATGTAATTGGTTCCTGGCTTTTTTTTTTTTTTTTTTTTTCAGAAAAGCCACAGTATTTCAGATAAAGTGGACCTGAAGTAAGAGCATAGGAAGAGTGAAGGTTGACTCCCAAGTTTTAACCTGCTCACCAGGAAGGAATGAGTAGTCACTGGTTGCACTGGGAAAAGTTGCTAAAGTCTGCTGATACTTAGACTGCAGTGCAATGTTTCCAATTTCTTGTGACCATCCCTTGTTAAAACTATTTGATAAAATTGTTTTGTCAGTGCACACAGGAGGAAGAAAAAATAAGTTCTATCTACAGTGATTGTCAACAGATATGTCACCAAATCACTGCTGAACTGGAACTAGAAGCCAGCGACAGTTCCCATGGTTAGCATGGCCAAGGAAGTTGTGCAGACTTCAAGATTACACCACAAAAAAGACCCTAGTTACAGGTCTTGAAAGTTATCCTCATGTGTTCATAGAATTGACCAATATATGACTTATACTTCTGAGGATACCGTGTAAATGTTAAGGTTATATGCTCTTCTTTCTAAAGATATTTACACTTTCATAGTAGCATTGTCACAAATATCTTCAACTCTAAAGGAACAATAACTGAGTAGGGGTTGAAGGGTTTGCCTCTCTGCACAGCTTCCTCTACCCATCCCCCGCCCCTTTTATACCCTGACTCACATTATTACGTCCCAAAGCAACTGGATCAGATCCTCTAGTTTGGACCTTAAATAAACCACCAGTAGAAAAGTTCTGTTCTTAAAAGCGATCTCAAAATATTAAGACACACCTCATGGAGTTATGTGATCTTTGATGTTTGCATGGAACTTTGAAACTGAAAGCTCATTCATTGGAGTACATTTAAGTAGGACTAATTCCGAGTAACAGTACTTGAATCATAGTAAATATAATAGCTAACATTTGACTGCTTACTAAATACCAGGCACATTATTTTAAGTATTTTACATGTATTCATTTAATCCTGCCAATATCCCTGAGAGGTGGGTCTTACTGTTTCTGTTTTACATATGAGGAAACAGCCTATTTCAGACAATAAGCATTACCCATGTGGGTAAGTCATCAGTTAAATTGTTGTGAGTACAGTGAGATGTCTTAAGTGATTGCTACCTTGTCAAGGTCACAGGTCACAAGATCACAATTCATATTAACAGGAGGTGTAACATCTAGTTATTTTCATTATCGAGGCTCTGTGCCTCAGTGGACACTAGGCAGTAGATACAGGGCATGGACATAAGCTGGAACCTATGACCTGACAGCTAATGGGCTGCAAGACCAGGGAGAAAACAGTATTTGAATGGCTGGCACCATGGATTAATATGTCATCTTGGAGAGAAAGTACCAAATTGCTAGGAAGTCCCAAGGTTCCCAAACTTCTTGTGTTTCCTCTTCAAATAACACTACTATGTTTGTTTTAAACAATATTTATCTTAAGCATTTTTATTTTAAAAATGCATTAGATAGCCTTCACCTTCAAAAAAACAGATTAGAATGTAAACTTCAATATAAATTTGGTAATGTTTATATTTTGTTATTTCCTTAATTAAAATGTGACTAATATACTGGACCCTTAAAAATGGTTCTTATGACCCTGAATAAAACCAATCTATCTTTCCTTTACTGAATTTATTGGGGTAATATTGGTTCACAAAACCACACAGGTTTTGTGTATAACAGGTTTCAAGTGTATAACTCAAGAAAACATCTGTACACTGACTGTATCATGCACCACTCGCCCAAACAAGGTCTCCTTCTGTCCCCATTCCCACCTCCACCTACTTCCTCCCCCCCCCTGCTATCACCGCACTGTTGTCTGTGTCTATGTGTATCCCCCGACCTTTATCATTATTTCTTTCAGTAAAACATCTACTTTGTTGAAGTGTAATTGACATACCAGAAAAGTTATGTTTAGAGTATAAATTTGAGATTTTTGACTTAGACAGGGATGGGTAGAATTAGGACAGATTATCAGCCACTATTACCTTCAAGATAAATCATAACTAAGGATACAAAATAATAACAATAAAAAGAAGACAAATAATATAAATAAGTAATACAATATTAAGTTAATAAATAACTCACATACTACTGTAAACCTACTTTTGCCCACTCTATATGTATCAGTACTGCTCTTTTCTTTTTTTTGTTTGTATTTTTCTGAAGCTGGAAACGGGGAGAGACAGACAGACTCCCACATGCACCCGACCGGGATCCACCCAGCATGCCCACCAGGGGGCGACGCTCTGCCCACCAGGGGGCGATGCTCTGCCCCTCCAGGCCGTCGCTCTGTTGCGACCAGAGCCACTCGAGCGCCTGGAGCAGAGACCAAGGAGCCATCCCCAGCGCCCGGGTCATCTTTGCTCCAATGGAGCCTTGGCTGTGGGAGGGGAAGCGAGAGATAGAGAGGAAGGAGAGAGGGAGGGGTGGAGAAGCAGATGGGCGCTTCTCCTGTGTGCCCTGGCCAGGAATCGAATCCGGGACTTCTGCACGCCAGGCCGACGCTCTACCACTGAGCCAACCAGCCAGGGCAATACTGCTCTTAAAAATAATTTTAGAATTATACGGAACAAAAAGCAAGGGAAATCAGAAAATAATTTTCTACTCTAGTAACATAAAGGCACAAAGTTTCATTAGATGGCTCTGCTGCTCATGAGCTTGAAATCTCCTTAGGGATGGAAGATATGAACAAACATAATTGGAGCCATAGTTTTAAATACCAAAAAGAAAACATTCATAAACTGCTTTTGACAGTGATTCATTTTCTACAAACTGGGGAAGCTGGAGTAGGATTTTCCCTGTGATGGTGGCATTTGAGATGCACCTTATTCACATAGAATGAGGAGGGTAATTAAGATAAAAAGCAAGCATAAAAAGAAAATATATAACGAGTGTTGTTACCAATGAGTCTTTTGACAAGAAGGAATAAATCTTATGGGGAGTGAGTTTGATTTGGTCACTATTTACCTTGTCAGGAAAGTCTCAATGTTTGAGAATTAAAATTTTTAAACTACTCGGCGAAGCTAAATAATCCTGGAAACTTGAATTTAGTCCTAATGAAGTGTTAAAAACTTTATAAGTGCTGATGAAGGTGACATAAACTCTGGTTCATGAACTCTTCAAGGTGGAAGGGCCCTTAGAGATGATTTAATCCAATCCTTCCATTCCATAAAGGATAGAATTGAGGCCCAGGAGAGATGCAGTTCTTTGCACAGGATCTCAAAGTTGGTTACTGGAAGGAAAAGAAAAAAATTCCAACTCTCAGACCAAGAATCTTTTCTTAGAATGTATCTTGTTGTGAGACCTAGTTCAATAAGCCTCTCAGCTAAACAAGCACACTCTTGAAATTTACCATTTTACAAAAATCTATATTTAAGTCTAATGGGGATCATTTATTGGTTATCTAGTCAATCACATCATAAATATTCACTCATTATTATCATAAAAAGCCCTGAAAGCTTCACTAAAAAACAAAGATGCATATTATTTGTCCTTACAGAGATTCCAAGCTTTTCAGGATGGTAAGAAAAATTCACTCAAAAAGATCTATAATATCCCAGGACAGTGGATGATTAAATGTGAAGTAATTAAGAGCAAAGAGAACAAGGGTTTAGGCAGTTACTGGGTATGGAAAAAATGAAAATGTGCTTTGGAAAATCAGATTTGGGAAAGAGACCAAGAAGTGCTAGAAAGGCTTTGTTAAAAAAAAAAAGAGTTTGAAAAGATAGGATTTTTCTGGGATTGCTGAAACTCCCTCTTAATCTGCTACCTCCCTTCAGGCTTGCTGTCCGAAATAATTTGCCGGGCTGGTATGAAATCTTCTGTGTTCTTGCCACTGCTGGAATTTTTCATTTTGTGTTGTCTCCTTAAAAGAGAGGTTCTTAAGCCAGAGAAGGGTCTGCAATTTTGAATGAGAAAACACACACACATACACATCTTTACTTTTCTAATCTAATATTTTATATTTAGCATGTCCTACAATCATGGAAGTCAACAACAAAGCACAATTGCATTAGCAATACCTGTGATTCTGTCACCAATAAAAATTACAGATCTTTTCATACCTTATTACACTTTTTGCAGTTGTTACTTATATACAGAAAAGTCACTTATACTCAGCATTTTTTGAATGTATAAACATTATTAGAGCTGCTTTAGATATTAATGTGCTAATAAAAACAAACATACCACAAATTTGCATTTTAATATATTTTTATTACTGATTTCCACATAATAATTTTTTATCCATGATCTTAATTAGGTAGAAAAATGCCCCCCCCATAACTTAATCCCCAGAACCTGTGAATATGTTATCATACATAGCAACAAAGGCTTTGCAGATGTGATTAAGGTTAAGGACCATGAGGTGGGAAATCTTGGATTATCCAAGTGAGCTCTATCTAATCGCATCCACTCTTAGAAGCGGAGAACCCGTCCCAGTGTGGTCAGAAAAAGGTATGTGAGAAGGACTCAATCAGCCTTTGCAGACTTTGAAGCTGGAAAAAGGGAGTCACCAGCCAAGGAATAGATGGGTGGCCGCTCGAGAGTGGAAAGACGAGGAAACAGATTCTCCCTTACATCCTCCGAAAAGGAACGCAGCCCTGTCAACACCTCCGTGTCAGCCCAGCTGACACTTCTATCAGGCTTCTGACCTTCAAAACTAAGATAATAATTTGTGCCGTTTCAGCCAAGTTTGTGGTCATTTATTATGGAGCAATAGAAAACTAGTACACTATTTACTTTATGCATTTAAAAATATTATTTTGAGTAACTTCACCAAAGGTGTTCATTAAGTAAACAGGTTGAAAATTCCTGCCTCGTAGTGGCTGTTGCTATCGTTAAAAGGAAACATTTTAGAAAAGGTTTTAGTTAAAAGGAAAACTTAGGTACCATAGTTTGACATTGACACCAAGTGATGTATGTCTGTCTATTGGTGCTTCAGACGTTAATCTGACATCTCTTCTTCTTCTTCTTTTTTTTTTTTAACCATTGTCCAAATGTTCCAGTAAATTTTTTTTTTTTTCGGGGAGTAAAAATTTTTGTAGCAAAATCATAAATGCAGTTCTCATTCAACTTTGGCTTTTTCTCCTCGGTTTTCTCAGAGGTTCTTATTTTTCTGGCTTTCACCTTTTCTGAATCTGGATTACATTCATATATGCAATTCATTCATGAAGGAATGGGAGCCAAGGGAAGAGTGAGTTTAATCTTTTTAATCGACATTATTACTTTATTAGCTTCCAAATGAACTGAGCAGCTACTAAAATAACATGCGAGGAAATTGTAGGAAAAAGAAAACTCAATAAAAAGGACCATTGCCAAAGAAGATGTGTTTCCCATTACCATTGGTGAGAGTCAGTCTTTGGTGATTCTTTTATTGAAATTCTTGGGATCAATTCCTAATTTGTTAAAACACATTAATGCAAAAATAAAATGATTTTAAAAAGTCTTCGCATTTTCTTACCTGTTAAATGTAAGTAGCACATTTTGAAGTATCTGGTTAATTAAAATTGGTAACATCTGTAAAGTTCTAGGAAATGCCTTATATAACTTTATCAGTGCATTCTTATCTATTTGTTTGGAACCTTTCAGAAAAAAAAACTTTTTTTGTAATCCAAATGAGATGTTTCTTTACTCCTGGAAACTACAATCATGAAGTAACCAATGTGAGTCTGCCTTTGTCAACAGCAGTGTTACCTGTCTCTTAAGCACAGCTTACAACACACTTATCAACGTGTCCATATCCTCTTGGAACAAGCAGCCTTGTTAAATATGTACAAATAACAAAGTTTAAATGACCAAGGAAAACATTATAAAATTATAAGTTATCAACTAATATGCTTTTAATATATACATCAAATAATCTAATAGCTCTTTCCCAGGACTAGCTTCTTAAGGAAATAAAACACAGACATCCTGGTTTTGCGGAGATCAAGAACATACAAAATATAATAAAGTATGATATTTGGACTTTGGACGAAATGGAATGCCAAAACTATAATGTTGCCAGATTTCCACTCTACAAGGTCTAATTTTGTCGATACATCTGCTTTCCATACTTCATAAAACTCAATACATTTTCAGAAATTAAAAGCTAATACATCTTAATGTTTATGGGTTTTTCAGCTGAATTTTTGCATCACTTTTTTTTTTTTTTACATTTTTAGAAAACTCTCTGCAGGGCATTCTAAAAATATTCTATGTTAAGATACATGTCATTTGGCCCCGGCTGGTTGGCTCAGTGGTAGAGCATCAGCCTGGCTTGTGGAAGTCCCGGGTTCAATTCCCGGTCAGAAGCAATCATCTGCTTCTCTACACCCCCCCCCTTGTCTCTCTCTCTCTCTCTCTCTCTCTCTCTCTTCCCCGCCTGCAGCCATGGCTCGATTGGACTGAGTTGGCCTGGGCTCTGAGGATGGCTTTATGGCCTCTGCCTCAGATGCTAAGAAGAGCCCAGTTGCTGAGCAAGAGAGCAGTGCCTCAGGTGGGCAGAGTATTGCTACCTGGTGGGCTTGCCAGGTGGATCCCGTTTGGGGTGCATGCAGGACTCTGCCTCCCCTTCTCTCACTGAATAAAAAAAAGAGTCATTTATACAACTTTATGTACCCACTACCATATTTTTAAATATATTGTCTATCTGCTCCCCACCACATAACCCACTATGTATCCCATTCACCTTTCCCACCGGGGGCATGTGATGGAACTCATTTCCCAATGCCCTTTATATTTTAGCCCTTGGTGTTATTTCTATTCTAGAGTTACATATTTTATTTTTAATTGATATTTTTTATTATTAGTGAAGCTAACTATTTTCAGTTCTTGAGAACTGTTTGTCTTTCCTATCTAATTAATTCCATGTTACTGTTCATTGCAAGTGATCCGATGGAAATTTAGTTTTATTATATTTTATTACATTAATTTGCACATGTTCTTTGAATAGGGATATCAACTGTTCTCAAAGGGACAGTAGGAGGAGCCCCCCCCCCCCCGAGACATAGCTCACAGCTTCGATGGGACTTATAGTTTGAAAAAGAAAAGCTCTGCTCCTCAGCAAGCTCTTCTCTCACCCCAAGCATGCCCTCTTTGAGCATCCGTCTGTTTAAGAAGAGATGTTAATGTCAGTTGCATTTTTAAAGCTGTATCTAAAGAGAAACAAGGTGTGAAAAACTCCTGAGTAGCCTGACCAGGTGGTGGAGCAGTGGATAGGGCATCGTCCCAGGACACTGAGGACCCAGGTTTGAAACCCAGAAGTCAGCAGGCTTGAGTGCAGGCTCATCCAGCTTGAGCATGGGATTTCAGACATGACCCCGTAGTCACTGGCTTGAGCCCAAAGTTTGTGGGCTTGGAGCCCAAGGTCGTTGGCTTGAGCAAGGGGTCACTGGCTCAGCTGGAGACTCCTGTCAAGGCACACATGAGAAAGCAGTCAATGAACAACTAAAGTGCTGCAACTACAAGTTGATGCTTCTCATCTCTCTCCCTTCCTGTCTGTTTTCCCTGTCTCTCTCCGTCTCTCTCTCTCCAAAAAAACAAACAAACAAAAAAAACCAAACAGACAAAACACACACACACAACACAAAAACCTCTTACACTAGCCTGCTTTCTTAGGAAGTCTTTTCTTCTGCTCTGGTACCTTCACTCTCTGGCCCCCTGACACTGTGAATAGATGGGAATCATAAAAACTATAACCCCACTGTGCACTGCTACCCTGACTCATCCTCACTGAGTTTCCTCACCTGCCTACTGCATTGAACTTGGATGATGAAACACCCAGTCATGTCTGCTGTCTACTTTCTGCAATGCATTTGGGGAATTAAGATCTCTTACAGGACCTACAAGGAGAAGAAGCAATGTGACAAGGAGGCTAGCACTCCGGTGGCCTTCAGGAGTGATACCTGCTGAGCCAAGACAGAGAGGTTAGACTTTTGTTCATTGTTTATTGTAGATATCCTTATTATGTTTCCTTCATGGCTGTATCCCAAGCCCAAGATTGGTGCCTGACACATTTTAAGTACTTCAATATGTATTGAGTATATTATTTAGATTGTTTAGAAAGAAAATCAGGTACCCTTGATGGCATCCTCCTCAACAGTGGGGATCCCTTACCACAATGCCCTGGGCTTTTCTAACTCTTTCCATTCTGTTTAACCATCTCCTTTTTAATGGCTTCTAATTACTTAAACTCAGTTCTTTCCTCTGTATTCCAGACTTTACTTGCTATTTCTATGACTCTAAAGGTAAGCAAATTAAACATGTCCAAAACTGAACCTTCTCTCACATCCTGTATCATATGACCCTCCACTAAGGTCTCAAGAAATGCCCGCACCATTACTCAATTTATTCATTATGTAACGTAGAAGTCATAGCTGACTCTCACTTTCCATTATTCCCCACATTCAATCCACTAATCCCTGTAGCTTTGAATTTCAAATATCTAATTTGCGTATGGCATGTTCTTTGATCCCCACTGACACAACCCTAGTCCAAACTATCCGTCTCTTTTACCTGGACTTTTTAATAGCATCCAATGCTTTTCCCTGCATCCTCTCCTTCCTTCCCATGCTACTTTTCACCACAGCTAGAGTCATATTTTAAAACCTTAAGTCTGATTCTCCTGCACCACTGTTTAAACCCCTTGGCATGATTCCATTGCCCTCTAAATAAAGAACAAAATCCTTCACATCATCTGACCCACACCTGCCTCTCCAGCTGCCCTAATGTCACTCTCTTCCTTGTTCTTTGTGCCTCAGCAACCCTCAGTTTCTTACAGATCCCCCAGAGTCATTGCCCTCTCCTGCCCCAGGAGTTTTGCATAGGCTGAAGCTCTGCCCAGAATCACTCTCTTTCTCAACCTCATTTTATACTTTACTTAGTTCAATCTTACTTTTTTTTACTTCAGATCTAGTGCATATTGAGACATGTTTGATTTAACACATTTTTGCAAGAAGAGATCCCCAAAGTTTTAGATTTTATACTTATTTGAAAAGTTTCCATACAGCATACATATTTTATTGGTAGTCTAAGTATTTCTCATACTTTACTATGTACGTAATAAAGTTGACATTTATTTATGAGAATTAAAAATATTGAGGGAACATTTGCCTAGGGAGAATTCATCCACTGCTGCAAACGAGCACTAATTTATCAAGATCCTAGACAATGCTACACTTAGGAAGAGGCCTCAGGACTTTATATTATAGAACAGTGGTCAGCAAACTATGTCCCATAAACCCAATCTGGCCCACCACCAGTTTTTATCAATAAAGTTTTATTGAAACACAGCCATCCTCATTCATTTTTGTATTATCTATGGCTACTTTAATGGTGCAATGTGAGTAGTCCAGTAGTTGTGACAAAAAGCACGAAGTACTTTTTTTTTTCTGGCCTTTTACAAAATATAAAAGGATGTGTAAATCAGTGAGAGGTATAATTTATGAAAGAGAATGACATTTATGAAAATACAGTGTGTCTGTAAAGTCATGATGCACTTTTGACAGGTCACAGGAAAGCAACAAAAGACAATAGAAATGTGAAATCTGCACCAAAGAAAAGGAAAACCCTCCCAGTTTCTGTAGGATGATGTGGCAGCATGTGTGCATGCGCAGGTGATGACGTAACACCATGTATACAGTGGAGCAGCCCACGGCCATGCCAGTCGAGATGTGGATGGTATAGAGAAAAGTTCAGTGTGTTCTGTGGCTCGCTAAATTCAAATCCGTGACCAAGCAATGTGAATATCAGCGCGTTTATAATGAATGAAGCACCACCACATAGGAATAACATTACTCAGTGGGATAAGCAGTTGAAGGAAACCGGCAGTTTGGTGGAGAAACCCCGTTCTGGTAGGCCATCAGTCAGTGACGAGTCTGTAGAGGCAATACGGGATAGCTACCTAAGGAGCCCTAAAAAATCTGTGTGTGAGCCCACATCAAACTGCACTGAATAGGTATGAAACTGGGAGAGTTTTCCTTTTATTTGGTGCAGATTTCACATTTCTATCGTCTTTTGTTGCTTTCCTGTGACCGGTCAAAAGTGCACCATGACTTTATGGACACACTGTAAATTGATGTTTCTCAAACATTCTTCTCTAGAAGGCAAAGGAGAAGGACCAGACACCTGCCATGTGGTCTGGAGCAGAGCAGAAACACATAAATATTTCTGAAATCATGAGGTGCAATTTATGATTCATTGAAATGTTATATTCTGCATCTTATTTTTCATATTTGTTATCTAAAGTCTCAATAAAGAGATGTCCTTGTACATTTGAAGGCTTCCTGCCACACTGCTACTTATCAGTTAAGAAGCACAAATTCAATAGAGGCTTGTCTATGGTCTAAAGAATAAATTAATTTATGAAGGAAAAGAACACATCATCGTGAACAGCATCCAAGCAGTTAGTTATAATGATATTTTTCCCTCAAATCCTTTGAAGTTAAAGTGATATTGGAGAAACACTATTTCAATAATCCTTTAAGTGATAATCATTTTGCAATATATATATATGGGCAGCAAATCAACACTGTGTACACCTTAAACTCACACAATGTTATGCGTCAGTTATATCTCAGTAAAGCTGGAAAAAAGAAAAATATAATCCTTTGAAAATATTGTTAGGTTTTTTTTTTGTTTGTTTGTTTTTTGTATTTTTCTGAAGCTGGAAACAGGGAGAGACAGTCGACAGACTCCTGCATGCACCTGACCGGGATCCACCCGGCACGCCCACCAGGGAGCGATGTTCTGCCCACCAGGGGGCGATGCTCTGCCCCTCCGGGGCGTCGCTCTGCCGCGACCAGAGCCACTCTAGCGCCTGGGGCAGAGGCCAAGGAGCCATCCCCAGCGCCCGGGCCATCTTTGCTCCAATGGAGCCTCAGCTGCAGGAGGGGGAAGAGAGAGACAGAGAGGAAGGAGAGGGGGAGGGGTGGAGAAGCAGAAGGGCACTTCTCCTGTGTGCCCTGGCCGGGAATCAAACCTGGGACTTCTGCACGCCAGGCCGACGCTCTACCACTGAGCCAACCGGCCAGGGCCTATTGTTAGATTTTTATTCAAGTAAACCAGAAGCAATCTTGATCTTAGGAAACTATTTGTATTATGGAAGAAATGAAGACTTTGCAGTTAGTGTATTCAAAACCTGAGTCTGCCATTTACTGTCTGAAGTCTGCGTCTTGATTTCATCATTGGCAAAGGAGAATAACAATAAACTATTATCTAAACAATTAGAAATTATGTGTTTAAAATGCCCAGTTTATGTGAAGTAGATGCTCAGTGTAATAAAAGTGCTAGTACTTTATAAGGCTTTATTTTATACTTTATAAGGTTTTAGTCATTCATTTATACATTCACTTATTTCTTCTGATGAACTGTTGTGTTGCTGAGACAAGGTGAAGAGTAATGAACCGAATACTATTCTTGACACACATTTTATTGATGTGTACTGCAGCGGTTTCTCCAGAGGTAAGTATAGAACACCATGAGCACTGCTCACTAAATAGGCCAGAACAGCATGAACAATTTGTTTATCTAGAAAACAATGGAGTTACAATTCCAGTAGGGTGAGCGTGGACATAGGTACATCTAAAAATAGTTATTGAGCTTTTGCTATGCAAAAAAACATCAACATTGTACTAGCCATAAAATGCAAATGGCTGGCATAAAATGAAAGTATAAATTTTATAAAGAGAGTAAAAATTGCTGTTCTTAACATCTAAGAAGCTCACCTCCAAAGGAGAATAACATGATGAAATGCATTAAACTCAGAGTATTTGTTCTTTAACACAATACAATGAATCTGGGCTCTGGGAATATATTTTCTCAAAGCTCATGTATAAAATTGTAACATAATGGGATACTTGCTAAATTACTCTATATAAAATTGTAGCATAAATGGAAGTACCCAAATAAAACTCAGCAGTGTCGGCTCCAAACTTGCTGTGTAGTCGGGGCTTAGAGATCATCTGATTCTCTAAGCCCAAATTGCCTTGCAGATGGTTTATCTCTACTTGGATTTTATTTGGCAAACTTCTGGCAGTGGTGAAGAAGATTATGGAGCAGTTTTAACCACAACTCCTCCACGCATTTCCACCCTGTGACCCCTTAGCACCACCTCTGACATCTGCGTTTTAGAACTAATTTTATCCTCATGTTTGGAATCTAGATATAACTTTTGTCCTTTAAATATATAGCAAACACCTTAGAAGTGCTTACAAGCTCCAGGCAAAGTCTTTTCCCAAGGGGCTTGGAGACTGAATAGGGGACAGAGACTTGAGAATGGATATGCGGAGCTGATAAGTATCCACCTGTACTCCATTCTTTCCAGGGTGATACACATCAGATGGAATTCTGGCTTCTGTCCAGACAGAATAGGCAAGTGATCTTCACAGAACTGGGTTTGCTGGACATAAATCCTGAAGGAAATGTTTCTCCCCGGCACTGTTTCTATGAAATAAAATGTTTATTTTCAAAACACGTTTCCTACTAAATTTTTTAAATGGCTCAAAACACAAAGACATGCGTATGATTCCCCTGAGGAACCCACGAACCGAGAAGAACAAATTCATTGGTGCCTTACCGTTGCATTGGGAGAAGAAGAAAGGTACTCGGGCCGTTGCCAGCTCAGTCAGTCGGTGCCAACGAAAGCTGAGCTGTGTTTTATAAAAAATTGAAATTTTTGAGTGACTTCCATGACCCACAGAAATTGCTGGGTAATTTACATATATTATCTCTAACAAGATTCCTCAGAATAGTTCTTATACGAGTTAATATCTCAAAGCCCTGAATTACTCTTCCCAACAATAATTTTGACTTTGAGGAATAGCCTTACTTACCAAATATATCACTTCAAGGGCAGAGTTTGAAAAACATGGCCCAAAATCTCTATTTCCTTTGATTTTGGTGTATGTGGGATCACAAATATTTGATTTAGAATTGATAGCTTCTGTGGCACCTTAAAAGAGCTAAATTCTGATGTAGGTCTGACTGAAATATTTGCCAAAGGCTTGAAGCTCTCAGTATAATATTGACTTTATATATAAAAAAAAAAATAAGTTCTGCCAAGTACAAATGTGCGCTTCTCTTTTGCCTAAAAAGTAGTTAAGTTCAAGAGGAAAATGTTTAATATATTGAATGAAACATTTCTTTGTATCTCAGATTTTGCAACACCAAATCATGTGCACTTCAGATCATATAATGTGATGAACAGACAGACACCTCGGATGCAACTAGCCCAGCTGACTCACTTTGTAGAGGAAGAGGCCAACCCAGGAGACAGAGTGCCTCCCCTGACATCATGCAGCGTAAGGAGAAATGCAGATAAGGCTGAAGCACAGCTCTCCTCACTCCATTTCCATTTTCCTGCCGGTCCCACTGTCCCTCTGCATCTACTGTTGCCGGCCGGCTGAGGTGGTATCTCTGCACAGAATTCTCAACGAGCTCTCTATCAATGGGTCATGCTCATTATATGACTGCACTCTGTGCAACCCATTATTTTTCTCAAGGACCTCTGAACCTAAATGGTTGTCTTTCAAGAAGTAAGTCTTTCATAAAACAATACCCAACTGCAAAGTCAAAGAATGCTGACAGTTTTCTATGTCAGGTACCTCTAATCCCATTGGGTGTGGTGAAATGTAAATTTGTGGTGACCATAACAAATAATTCATTGGAAAACCAAGATAACACATGACTGGAGTTAAGTTGGGAGGAGACAGGTTTGTCAACTGTGGGAATGGCTGAGTTGATATCTGTTCTTTGACAGAGGCACACGATTAATAGATCATAAGTAATCAGTAGCTTTCTAGTTACCCAGTCCAATAGCTTATTTAGTTTTATGGTTCTTTTTGTGCCATTTTACATCCCTGATTGTCCTCCCCTTATTGAAACTGGTTTCCATTGGCTTCTGGGACTGTTCTATGCCCATCCTCCCTTAGCCCACTAATCGCTCCCTCTAAGACTTCCTTTCGGCCCCTGATTGTCTAGATACCTACTAAATATCATCCCTCTCTGACACTCTCATCTCTCTTCTTCCTATATCTCTCTCTCTCTCTCTCTCTCTCTTTCCTTTGCCCAATTCTTTATGGATCTAAAATGTTGTATAAGTTAACACCTACAGAATCCCCACTATATTTTCCTGAGGCGTCTCAAACTCTGTGTGTCTACAGTGAACACAATTTATGGACAAACTTTCCCCTCAAAGAAGTGGAACACAATTTTCCCTTCTTTTATGTGTGAGTTTTACAGCAACTTCTTTCCAAAGTACAGCATGAAATGAGGGGGAAAGAGGAACTTTGCAGTGAAGAAACTGACAAAATTTACCTCAGCCAGATGATCAAACCCACATCTACAACGAAAAAGCATGTTGATAGTATATACCAGGGGTCCCCAAACTTTTTACACAGGGGGCCAGTTTACTGTCCCTCAGACCGCTGGAGGGCCGGACTATAAAAAAAAAAACTATGAACAAATCCCCATGCACACTGCACATATCTTATTTTAAAGTAAAAAAAACAAAACGGGAACAAATACAATATTTAAAATAAATAACAAGTAAATTTAAATCAACAAACTGACCAGTATTTCAATGGGAACTATGGTCCTGCTTTTGGCTAATGAGATGGTCAATGTCCAGATCCATATTTGTCACTGCTAGCCCTAACAAGTGATAGGACGCGCTTCCGGAGCCGTGACACATACGTCCCACGTCACCGGAAGTAGTACTGTACGTGAGCGACACCGTACTTTACTCCTGTCACTGACCCCTTCCGAAAGTGTGGTGGACCGGATAAATGGTCTCAGGGGGCCGCATGTGGCCCGCGGGCCGTAGTTTGGGGACCCCTGGTATATACCTTTAATATGATGTTGAAAAGGTATTTTTCCTCTGTCTTCCTTCCAAAACTTATAACATTATTCTAATCATGAGAAAAAAAATACCAGAAGGATTTCAATTGAGAGAAGTTGTACAAAATACCTGATTAGTACTCTTCAAAACGATCAAGGTAATCAGAAACAAGGAAAATCTGAGGGACAGTCATCCAGAGGCGGATTTAACGGCAGGCACACTGGGCGCGCACCCTGGACCCCAACTTCTGAAGCGCCCACAAAACCTCAACTTTACACTTTTTTCTAATGACACCAAGTTTGGTTTCATGTGTGCCATTTTAACATTAATAGTACATAATATATTTTATTTATTTGAAAATATGGTTAACATGTATTTTTATTGCCCCTGTCTCTCCTTCTCTTTTTTTAAAGGGCCCAATATTTTCTTTTGGGCCGAGGGCCTCAACCAACTTGAATCCGCCTCTATGGTCCTCCTTTCTGCGGTCTATGGGGACCCCATTGGTCACTAACATCCTGAGCTGCTGTCTGGACCGAGAGAGTGCTGGGCCCACTCTCCCTCAGGACCGTACATCTCCCACGCTGACCTCTCTGCGGTGCCTGCTAGTGCTGCTGTTTTCCTCGCTTCTTCACCTCTGCTTCCTGATCTCCAACCTCCTAGCAATCCTCTTAGCATTTCCACATTCCTTTCCAGGACGCGGGGAGATGCTTTTTCCCTTGCACACCACCTGTAGGACCTGAGACGCAGGAACGGTATCGAAAGGCCATCCACCTAAACCTCTTCCTGATCATTGGCGACTGTTCACTGCTCTGTTCTCTGGACGCCACGTTGCCCTTGTGTTATGCTGAATGCAGACCTTCTTGAAGGGGGCATGCCACAGGAAAGTGGGAGCAAATCCTTTGGCTCTGGGATTATCCAAACCTACTGGGGTTTTTTCTATCCTGTGCCTCTGCAATGCTGGTGACCGAGGCCAGGCAGGTCCACATTGGATTCGGGCAGAAACTGCGGAGCTGGAAAAGCGTTGAGCCATTTCATTTAATAAAGTCTCACAACAGTGGAAAAGCACACAAGCAGGGGAAACTGCCTCTCAGGCAAACAAATAGCAAAATGGCCCCTGTCAGAGGCGGCCAAAATATCTGTGCATTTGCAGTCCCCCATCTCTCTCGAGCAAAAGCACCCATAGCCTTATATAGGCTGTGCACACGTGCCTCTGCCACGTGCTCACGCACTAATCAAGCAAAATGCTTGCAGCCGGTACAGCAGCGAGCAAGCCTACCACAGCTGCCCCACAGCCTCTCACCAATGCTGTCCCCTCTCCAGGGGTGGCGGTGGAGCATGGACCAGATACCCCACCTCGCCCATCTCTGCTCATTTCCTCACGCATAATTGTGTTTATCGGCTCTCTTTTCTTCTCGTAGTCACCCTCCCTCTGTCCTACACCTACTTTCCCACCATCTCCTCTCCTTAGACTTAGAATTTCTATTTCCTTTCCCCGCTTAATCAGAGCTGCTTCATGTCAAAGCCTCATTCTTCCTTATTCTATAGCTTATATTAAAACTTTATGCTATATTCCTCCATGTAGGTTCTTAATATTCAAAGCCTAGATTTAGAAATTTTAAGAATTCTCCCATAAGCATGGCTATGGCTAAGCAAAAGACGTTTTTTTTCCCCCAAACTATCAACTCATCATGGACTTCAAAAATTTCGGTTTTCAATTCAAAGTAGCACACTGACTTCTGATTTCTAGTGTCATCTGTGCAGTGCCTGCCCTCTGCTGCCCTCGTGCAATAAGATCAGGCGTAGGTCTTAGCCTTCATGACAGAAGAGCTGCAAGGACAAATTTTAGTTACTTGGAGAAAAAACGGCAACAGATTATATTCAAGGTACTACCCCAAAATAAATGTTTGTTTGTTTTCTCTGTTTGGTTCTGATACCAACAACACAGGCCAGGGCTCTAGAAAAAAACACCCCCTTCCCTAATCACCAAGACTTATAACCGTGGCTTTTTCTCAACTTCTTCCTTTGCCCTCAGATTCAATAAAATGTCAAGCGTCAACTCCATCATTGCGATATTTCTATCCTTTTCCTTCCTTCCACATTCCCATTAATTCACCTCGCACTTCTCACCTAGGTTATATCTGTAAACTTCTAACTTATTCCACTGCCTGAAGTCTCTACACCTTCAGCTTCTTTCAGATATGTTTTCCTTTGGGAACATAACCTTAGAGTAAACCTGTGATCTAATTCTACTTGTGTGTTTGCTTGTTTGTGAATGTGAGCAAGGTTTTAATCCTCTGTCTCCTCAACCTTAGAAGGCTGACAAGAGGATGAGATAAGATCATATATGCAGAATTGTTAGGTAATGGCAGGGACTAGCCAAGGGGAAAAGGGATGAATTTCCCCCATGCAACCCTTTATGTTTGCAGATTCTAGATGAATCTTTAAGGCCCGAAGAGGACTCACCTTACCCATACTGGTGGTAGCAAGTTCCCTGATATGGTAGCAGCCATATAGTCGTACAATGAAGATAGATAAACAAGAGAGAGGGAGAGAGAGAGAGAGAGAGAGAGAGAAGCGGGAAAGGGGGTGGAGGATGAGAAAGTCCAGGAAGTAAAAGCCCCTAAGTAACTAAGTTTTATAAATAATCGAGGCACTCACTTTTGTGAGTTGCCTGCTCAGACCTTTCTGGGTGTGTTCCTGCATGGTCAATAAATCCTTGCTTGTTTAGCAGACTCTGGCATGCGCTTGACCTGGATTCACTGGGCAAGCTCACTAGGGGGCAATGCTCTGCCCATCTGGGGCATTGCTCTGTTGCAGCCAGGAGCCATTCTAGCACCTGAGGTAGAGACCATGGAGCCATCTTCAGCATCTGGGCCAACTTTGCTCCAGTGGAGCCTTGGCTGTGGGAGAGGAAGGGAGAGAGAGAAAGGAGAGGAGGAAGGGTGGAGAAGCAGATGGGCATTTCTCCTGTGTGCCCTGGCTGTGAATCAAACCCAGGACATCCACACACCAGGCCGATGTTCTACCACCCAGCCAAACAGCCAAGGCCTTACTTTGTTTCTTTTTTTTTCTTTTTCTTTTTTTGTGAGAGAGTCAGAGAAACAGACAAATAGGAACAGACAGACAGGAAGGGAGAGAGATGAGAAGCATCAATTCTTTGTTGCGGCACCTTAGCTGTTCATTGATTGCTTTTTCATATGTGCCTTGACAGGGGGACTACAGCAGACTGAGTGACCCCTTGCTCAAGCCAGCAACCTTTGGCTCAAGCTGGTGAGCCTTGCTCAAGCCAGATGATCCCGCGCTCAAACTGGCGACCTTGGGGTTTCAAAGCTGGGTCCTCCGCATCCCAGTCTGATGCTCTATCCACTGTGCCACCATCTGGTCAGGCCTTACTTTGTTCTTGATTGAATTCTTTCTCTCAAACAAGACAAAAATTGAAGTCGTTGTTTCACTGGTAATAGAGTGATTAACATGATGTCTGACTGTGGGAGAGCATACATAAATGTTTGTCATCCTTCTTATCATTTTCATTATGCTCAGAAGTATAAACTCTCTCACAAGACTCCTGGATGCGCAGCCATAGAAGGCAGAGTGTGCTTCAAGAACCTGCAGCCATAGGGAAAGTGAGCAGGAAAGCACAGAGCAGCTCGCAGTGAGTTGGGCAGGCTGTGTCAGGGCAGTAGGAAGAGAAATGTTGGGGAAATTATTGTATTTACAGAAAAGTGAGGGATGATATTGATTTCTAAGATTAAGAGTTTGTAGTTAATTTCACAGGCATTTTTAAGGATTGTTTTCTCTATACTAACAACAGCTGTGTGTGTGCTGTGAGTACACAGGTAAGTACGGGAATTCTATAAATAAATGTAAGAACAGAATGTTCAAAAGAGCAAAAACTAGTAGAAGGGAGAGAGGGAAACATCACAGGAACACCGAGAGAAAAGAAAATTACCATTGTAATAAGATTTGGACAACACCCAAGGATAAAATCTTAAGGATGAATTTCATGGGAAGCAAAGTTGCTTAAGCAAAATGGCAATAAATAAACTCACCCACCTAGAAAAAAATATATCATTCAATAACCCTACCAATAAATACGCCAAATAGAAAAATAAGACATGCAATTAGATAAGAAACTGAATCCATTTATCTTCATAAGCAAAAGGATCCAAGTGAACCCGGCTGCACTGACAGTCATGTTGGGAAGGATTCATGATTCAGCTCATCGGGTGACCAATTGCCTTATTTATTGCATCAGCTTCTGTCTCTAACACATCACTGGCCTTCAGCAAGTTTCCTGAACTGAACTAAAGTGAATACCTAAGGGTTGGAGAATATAAAGTCTGGAATCTGGCCATGGAATTAGCTGACTTCAGCCATCCTTCACAAGGAGCTCTGTATTATCCTCCCTGGGCTACATGTTACCTGGCCTGTAGAACTGGTTGAGTCAAGTCTTGTTTAATTTTACATTCTGCCTGAGGAAAGTTTTATTTATTTTTTTCTCTTGTATTTCCCATCAGCGTAAACAGAATTTATTTATCATGACTTTAACTAAACTCAAGGATACAATTATTTTCTTCTACTTAGGTTCTCAAGGGCTACATAGAAAGGGTCAGTACAGTACTTGGACCACTGTGTTGCCTGGAAAGATACTATTTAAAGTACAATCTTTATTAACTCCATTCTCCTTCTAACAGGCATAGAGATGTTCTACAAAACGTTCAGAATTGCTAATGATAACTGAGGGAAAGGAGAAAGATTAAGAATGCTAGGTCAGTGGATTAATAAAAAGTTGAAAACTTGAAATAACGTTCTGTACATTTATGCCAGGTCCTTGAGGTTCTTAATTACCCTCTTTAGTGTACAAGAAAAATAGGACCTTAACTCCCGGTGGATAGGCGTTCTTTGAACCTTTATGGTGCTTTTGAATTACAGCTATTAATAATGAGATCATGGAAGAATGAGTAAGACATTCCTACTCATTAAAGTTCTCCCAAATGATGCATTCAAAATTTTAAGTCCCTTAAGTGGCTGGAACTTTCCATTAATAATGAAGAAAGTCTCCTTATTTAAAAATTTCTAGGATATGGAGACTTGAAATACATTTACTCTAAAAAAAGAAGAAAAAAAAAGAGAGGTCAATTTATTCATTATTAATTATCTAATATGGTCTTTCTTTTCCTTTCCTTCTCTCCTTCCTATGATTAGGGTGAAAAGAAGGTGACTAGAGTTGTATTCTTCATCACCAAGCCTTGCTAAGAGGTTACACGAAGATCAGTTAAGGATTCAAAAAGGCTGAGGATGTCAAAAAGACAGATACTAATATTATGGACATTTGTGTTATTGTTATCACTCTGCTAACTTCCATTTTACCTGTTAGCCTTCCACTCCCAGTCAATTGTTTTATCCTTCTTTTAAAAACAAATCATAATTTTTATCAATGGTTGCTTCTTAAATATCAGATAATAAAATTTCCCCCTAAATTTTGAAAAGAACAGAAATAAAATAGTAGAAAAAGGGGGAGAGGTTGGAAGAAATCTGCTCCTTGAGAGTTATCACACACATTTTCGGATATCAGTGTCCCAGAACAACTCTGATTACTGAGATCGTTCACAAGCCAATTTTCTCCCCTTTTTCTTTTTCTTGTGATGGGAACTTTTAAGATTCCCTCCCTTAGCATCTTTCAAGTATACATTAGCCACTGTGCTGCACGTTACATTTCCATGACTTATTTATTTTATCACTGGAAGTTTCTATCTTTTGAACACTTTACTTATTTGCCTGCTCTCATTAACCCCCTCTGGAAGCTGCCAGTATGTTCTCTGTGTTTATAAGTTTGGGTATTGGGTTTTGATGTTTTTTTGGATGTCTTTGTTTTTTTGGGTTTTTTTAGATTCGATGTATAAGTGAGATCATCCTTTGTCTTTCTCTGTTCTGACTTATTTCACTTAGTATAATAACTTCCACATTGTCACAGATTTTCTTAGTTTGAAAAAGAGCTGCAGAAATTTATTATTCAGTTAGGAAATCTGCAAGAGTTTTATCAAAATTATAAAACTGCTTTTTTTTTAAATCAAAGAAAATTCACACTTTAAAAAAATTCTAATCTCTGGTCCTAAAAGAGCACCACCATCCCCATGCTGCCCCAGTTCAACTGGCTTTTTCCCACCCTGCTAAGACACTTCAGAGTTGCAGGGGGAATAAGATTGAAATAAACTGAGAGTGATGTTGATTGTAAAGGAGAATTTTCCAGTTTTACTTTTCCTCAAATTCCTGATGGATGAGGCTGCAGCACAACCTGAAAGGGGAGGAGGTGAGGTTGGCCATGGCGCAGGCTTAGAAACTCCTACAAGGGCAGAGGGAAAATTGGAGCCCAGGCCAAATCCGTGTGTCTTCTATCCACCATCTCCCAGGAGGCTTACAAATACACTACACGTGAAGAAAGTAATTGAGTAGCTATGAATTTTACCATAAAAGTTTCCCTGTGGGAATAGGTCTATAAGTTCATTAAAAATAAACCAAAACAGGCATCCTTGATGATGGAAAACATTACAAAGAACTCGAAAGCTGGCAAGAAATTACAACCAATAGAGGCGTTCTAAGAATAGTAGACCGGGGGAGGGAAGCTACCTAGAATAAATGATTTCCAAAGGAAATTCCAATTATTTTTAAAGAGGCCAACAAAAAAGGTGGAGATGGCCTGAGTTCTAGCACACAAGCCTCTGTCTCTCTCCACGGGCTTCAACTATTAGGAAGATTTTTTTTTTTTAATTTTCCCATTATGAGTAGTTGCTATCTTTAGTATAGTCAGAAGAGTCACATGGCTTTCCTACATTATAAACAGGGTCTTTGTTCTTTAAGAAAAGAATGGGAATTGCAAACAATTCTTACCATTATGTGTCTGGAGAGGTATTTCTCTGTCTTGAAGAATCATCAATAGAGTTTACAGATGAAGCCAGAGGGCGGCTGTAATAATCCTTTAAGAAATATAGGTGTGTAAGGAGCACATGTGTGAGTAGCTCTCTAGGAGTCAGGCACTGGGGATTTGGAGGCAAATAAGACTTTGGCTGTGCCATCAATGATTACATTTGAGTAGAGAGATGGACAAAATCAGTAAGATCACAGATCAGGCCGTGTCAAGTAGCCATTTCAGTCTGTGGTTCCCAATGCCAGAGGATTATTAGACTCACTGTTAAAACTAACAGTGTCCTGTTCCTTCCACTCCACCCTCCATATTATTATATCAGTTTCCCCAGTTAATCCTAATGTGCCATTAGGTCTGAGAATCACTACCAGCTTTTAGGATAAGCCCATAAAGGCTCCAATGCCCCAAAGGGGTCTCATAGGATTCCATCTGGGTCCTGCTTCAATAGTGAATAAGAAGGTCATTGAGCTAAAGCCTGCCGGGCTTACATGCCTTTGCTGTGAGGAAAAAGGGACACTGGAAGGTAGGCTTCCCCCTTGCTCCTCTAAGGGAGGGTTCAGTCTCTTCCAGCCCTGCTCCAGCCACCTATGATCTAACCTTGCCCAGAATGCCGGGGTTTGCCACTGAAGGCTGAAGGTGCCCAGGGCTGTCGGCCCCATCTACAACACTGTGGATGAGCCTAGGGTATTTCTTCCAAGAAGCAGGTAAACTGATCTCACTTGCACAAAGGCCACTTAACTATGTCTTGCCTGAATAGTCAGGTTTTTTATTCTTCCCTCGAAGATCTCTGTTCTGGGTGTTGATAGTCCTATTTTCTGCTGCTTTGTTTAATATATAGTGTTTCTTTTATTCCTCCTACTTCAATGCCTCACTCATATTTCAAGCTGGGACCTACTCCTAATTTAGAGCTCTCTTTCCCCCTTTTTCCAACTTCTATTATAAATTTACTTTTGCCTTAGTGTATCCCAAGGTTCTCTTTACCACGCCACAGTCGCAGAGCTCCAGGGAAAAGCAACCTGGTCTCATATCTCCAGGCAGAGGAGAACAGAAGCTCCATCTCCACACATGCTGCAGATGGCTTTTCCAGTCTACCTGAATCATTACCAGCTAGAAGCAGTGGTCATTGGGACTTGGACGTGAGCTGCAAAGTATAGAATTGTGACAACAATTCCAGTGCCATGAGGACTTTTCCTGGATGTGGACTTTTCCTGGACTCCTGCTCCTTGTGACAGCTTCTAACGGACTGAACTGGGGTTGAGTTGCATTTGCAGGGATTTGGAATGATGTTGGTGCCAACTTGGACTTGGTGAACATGTTAAGGACACTACTCTTTTATGGATTCTTGCTGTATTGGCCAAGAGTTTGCTTAAAGGCTTTAATCACTGTAAAAAAAAAAATAGAAGACTGGATAGAGAAGATGTGGCACATATACACTATGGTATACTAATCAGCCATAAGAAATGATGACATCGGATCATTTACAACAAAATGGTGGGATCTTGATAACATTATACGGAGTGAAATAAGTAAATCAGAAAAAATCAAGAACTGAATGATTCCATACATTGGTGGGACATAAAAACGAGACTAAGAGACATGGACAAGAGTGTGGTGGTTACGGGGGGAGGGGGAGGGAAGGAGGAACAGGGGGAGGGGGAGGGGCACAAAGAAAACTAGATAGAAGGTGATGAAGGACAATCTGACTTTGGGTGAGGGGTATGCAACATAATTGAATGACAAGATAACCTGGACATGTTTTCTTTGAACATATGTACCCTGATTTATTGATGTCACTCCATTAAAATTAATAAAAATTTATTTACTAAAAAAAAATTCTGTGCTTTCTGAGGCAGCCCAGAGACTAGATGCTAATAGATCGCCTTTAAACAAAGTCTAATATGAGAGCTAAATTTATTTAGTCAAAGAATTCAGTTAAATTCGATCTCCTTAAAGGAAGTGATCTTTAGTCACTTACACGTTAGTGTAGCCATGTCCAAAAGATGAATTTTCTGTGGTGTAGGAAGTGTTTTGCATATAGTGAGACATCTGATTTGATAGCCTACTAGCTACATGTGGCTTTTGAGCACTTGAAATGGAGCTAGTAAAACCGAGCCACTGAATTTTAAATTGTATCTTATTTTACTTAATTTGAATTTAAATAGCTATGTGTGACTAGTAGCTCCCATGTTACAGGTCAGTGCAGTTTTGTGGGAATGGCTGATGAGTAAAAGGACAGCAGACAGGGTCCTGACCTCACAGGAAAGGAGTGAGAGGTAACCCTGTGGATGAAAAGACAGGAGAGAATGTGTTTAGGACTTACTGTGAAAATGTCATTCCCTAGAAAAAGTGGAAGGAGATTCTATGGCAACAGGTGGTTTTAGGAAGGTCTGTCACTCTTAGGGACATGTTAAATGGTGCTGTAGAAGGAATTTCTCAGGTGGTGACTGGCTATCAGGTGTCCTACCTCTCTTCTACAGGCCAGCAGACCTACAAATAGAAAAGCTCCCAGGAGCCCTTGCCTTGTGTCATTACTAGGAAGGCAGCAAAGGGTAGTGGAAAGAATAAAGTCCCTGGAACCAGGCTACCTGGCTCTGCATCTTGGCTCTGCCCTTACAAGCTAAAAAAGTCACCTGGTAGTCACTGTTTTTTCATTTATAGAGCATTATCAGTGATATACTGTATCAGTGATATACTGTATATCACTGTATAAAGCACAAGTGATAATACACAGGTTCTATTTGGCACCATTTAACATATCTGATATTGTAAGACTAAATACACAACTGTAAATGGACGCTTTGACCCAGTGAAATATTATCATTGCAGTGCAGTGATCTGATCCCACTTAAATACCTCCCTTCCAAAGATATTTCATAAAGAACTTCCAAAGACACAAAGGGTATGGTACTTAACAACATCAAGACCCCCCCCAAAAAAATATTCAAAGTATAAATTTGGGTCTTACAGCAGGCCAGTCAACCACACCCCACTACTTTTTTAACCCCCTTTTTTTCTCACACCAGTAGGATTATTGAGACAAGTTTTATATACAAGTCCAACCCAGAGGGGATGGGGCGTATAAAAGGGAATCTGGGAGAGGGCTTGATGGTACAAGTAGAACCCCAAAAAAGAGAGTGAAATAAATAAAGGAAGAGAGTGGAGGTTGGTGAAAGGACCCTAATAGGCTATCACTCAGTGATGATGTAATTGGAAACAGGGCTCAATTAAAATCCTAATTATTTATAGAGATATACAGGAAGTTACAAGGGACCCAGGGAGGCCCACTCAACTCTCCATGCTCCAAACAAGGGCAAAAAAAAAAAAAAAAAAAAAAAAAAAGCCATATTTCCCCATGGGTGTTGGAGGAAGGTGAAGGTAGGTGCCTCCTGTTCTGTTAATTTTTAAAACTGTGTTCTTTGCCTTCAGTCCAGAACTGGGGAGTTGACCACATCTGTCTCTTAACAAGAATTTTTTTTTTAAGTTGACAATGTTCACAACAAACGGGCTCATCTAGTTAAGCAATTCTGAGTTAAATAACTAGGTAGGAATATTTAGGTCTTATGTCTAACCTCAAATCAATTTTATATTTTAATCATACCATTAAAAGATAGGCAAATTGAATATTTTTATGTTTTATTTGGGTAATGGTTCCAGAGAACCCTGGCATGCATTTTGACAGGAGAGCGAAAGAGGTTCAGGAAAAATTAAAAACAGAGAAAAAATAAAAAAAGTAAAGGTAACAATAAGACTTGAATAGAAGTGACAGTGTGACCATCTGCTACACAGAGTCTATATGACTGCCATTGACAATGCATCGTAAAGCATTGTAAACACATCTTGAACTGTGGCTTGACCTCTAATTTATTCCTTCTAACTGTGACTGCATAGCAGTCCTTCTCTGCTTAGTCTCGCCAGCCTCGCCTCGTATGTGTAAGGCTGAGATAGAGACCAAGGATCTATGGAACTTCACACAGATTTCTAAAGTCCTCCATACAGGCAGTACCTTCTCACTTGTTCCTTCTGATTCTAGCCTCTTCCACAGCTTAGAACCCCCATCTCTGCTTCCTCAGCTCAGTGGGGCCAGAGTATTCCTCCTGTTTACATTCCACATCCTCATACCCTGGTCAGAAGTTTCAACAGGCACAGAGCCATGATGAAATAATGCTTATCTGGTGGTTCCCTTTTCTCTGAAACAGTTGACTCATATATTTTGTCTGGTTTTTGAGTTTTATGTTTTTAATGGGTGGAATTAGAAGCCATCTTTGTATTCTGCTATCTTTAACAAACCATTGAAATGTTGTTTATAATAGGCATCAAAATATAATGAATGCATATAAATAAATAAATAGAAAAAGATAGAACTGGAAAATACTACCAAGGAAAGCTAATGTAGCCTTTTTGATAAAATAGACATTCAAACAGCATAATAATGAAAAAAGAGGATTATTTATATGTTGCTAACAAGAAAAGTTTATGAGAAAATAGAGCAAAATTGAATGTGTGTGTACTTAAAAACATAGTCTCCAAATGCAAAAACAATTTTTTTGTGTGTATGTGTGAGACAGACAGCTAGAGACAGAGAGAGGAACAGATAAGAACAGACAGGAAGGGAGAGAGACTATAAGCATCAGTTCTTCATTGAGGCACCTTAGTTGTTCATTAATTGCTTTCTCATATGTGCCTTGATAAGGGGGCTACAGGAGACCAAGTGATCCCTTACTCAAGCCAGCAACCTTGGGCTCAAGCTACTGAGCTTTGCTAAAACCAGATGATCCCACACTCAAGCGGGCAACCTCAGGGTTTTGAACCTGGGTCCTCTGTGTCCCAGTCCAATGCTCTATCCAGTGCACCACCACCTGGTCAGGCAAAAACAAAATATTTAATTAAATACATAGAAAAAGTTATAAATATGTTGTCATTGTAAGACATTTTAGCTCATCACTCAAGAAATGATTGATAAAGTAGACAATTGATTGATAAGAATATATATTTTTGAAGTACACAGTTGTTTTAGCTTTTTTATTTATTGATTAGTAAAAAGGAAATAAGAAAGAAAGAGAGAGAGAGAGAGAGAGAGAGAGAGAGAAAGGAACATCGTTCTGCTCCTGCATGTGCCCTGACCAGGAATCAAACAAACAACCTCTTTTCTTCCAAACGATGCTCTAACCAATTGAGCTATTCAACCTGGGCTGTACACAATTAAATAGCTTTATCTAATAGACAGATGCAGAACTCTGTACCCAGCAATTGAGAATATACATCTTTATAAACACATGTGGAATGTAAATATTGAACATATAGTTCACAAAACAAGTTTTAGAAAATAATGAAGTTATATATATGCAGTATTAATTATATACATAACAGTACTTTTAAAAGTTTAAAAACCTCTTCTAGATGATTTTGACTCTAAGAAAACACCATAATGTAAATCAGAAATTATTTAGAACAAAGCAACAATAATGATACTATATTTGAAACAAAAAAATGCAGCTATAGTAGTATCCATAGATGAAGACATAGTCTTCAATACTAGCATGAACAGAGAGGTTGAAAACAATAAACAGTGAGTAACCAACACATATTTTAGGATAAAATTAAACTCAAAGTAGAAGAAAATATTGACGAGAGCAAAAAGTTATACTAGAAAACAAAATACTTAGGATTAACAAAACCAAAAATTATCTACTAAAATTAACAAACCTCTGTTCAGAATGGTCAGGAGGTAATAACCATTAATATACATGCTATTCAAAAAGCTAAAATTATACTAAATTTTTACAAGAAAATATCAGGCAGGCCTATAGAATATCCAACAGCATAGTCTAAGAGTAACTAAATGCAGAATAATCTAAATTGGCAAGAAATACTTGAAAGAAATGCTTATTTGAAAAAAAGAGTGCTTTAAAAAGCAGAATGATAACACTTTGTATCCATCAGACTAGTAAAACTGAATAAAAGCTATAAAAATTTTTGTTGGCAGAATGAGGGGAAAGACCACATTGATGTATTTTCAGTGGAAATATAGTATGTTAAAATTTTTCAAGGCAATCTGTCAAGATACACTAAAATTAAAAATAAATACATCTTTTTACCTAGCCATCCCTCTTTTGGGACCCTCTTCCAATGAAATAAAAGTACCGCCTGACCTGTGGTGGCGCAGTGGATAAAGCATCGACCTGGAATGCTGAGGTTGCTGGTTCAAAACCCTGGGCTTGCCTGGTCAAGGCACATATGGGAGTTGAAGCTTCCTGCTCCTCCCTCCCTTCTCTCTCTCTCTCTCTCTCTCTCTCTCTCTCTCTCTCCCCCCTCTAAAAAAATGAATAAATAAATAAAAATAATTTAGAAATAAAAGTACCAACATGTAGGAACAGATGTGTAAAGCTATTTGTTGTAATCATGTTTTAGTGGCAAGAAAATGTTAATAGAGGATCAGATGAATAAATTATGGAACACTTTTCCTTATTCATGAATCATATGTATAAAATATTATTCAGTCATTAAAGAACTATTGCTAGTCTACTTTACTTGGAGATATTCCTATGAAATAGTCTTCAACATAAAAAATAAAAACCAAGATAAATATTGATATATATAATATATAATATGGTCTCAGTTTTCTAAAACAATTATTTTTTGAACCCTCTGCCTATATGTG
Source organism: Saccopteryx leptura (assembly GCF_036850995.1). Lineage (NCBI taxonomy): Eukaryota > Metazoa > Chordata > Mammalia > Chiroptera > Emballonuridae > Saccopteryx > Saccopteryx leptura. The sequence continues at coordinate 23,029,029 of NC_089505.1, read as the reverse complement.
CTTATATTATTTATAAAGAGGAAAGGAAAGTTGAGTTCTTCAGTTTATTCTTTTAGTCCAATAGTCTAGTTTAAATGATAGGTTGACATATTACAGATCAGAGGAGTGTTTCAGTAAGCATCACAGATCACTAGGAAAATGATAAATATTTAATTAATAGTTTTGGGACAATTAACTGTGGAGAAAAAGATGACATTTGACCTTTAGTTATCAAATATTAATAAAAATCCTGGAAAAAAATCAAGACCAATAAAAAATAAATAAAATTTATCTTGCATGAGCATGGAAAACATTGTTATTAAATTGGATGAAAGATTTCCTCTTTAACAAAATGCACAATTTATACAGGAAAATAACAAAAATGTCTGTTTGGAACTAGTAATTTCTATACACGAAGAGATAACAAAGAGTGGGTTAAAACAGATCAAAGACTGGGAGAAAATATTTAAAACTTTATAAATTCATCAAATATAAGAAAACTACTAAATATTAATATAAAAAGATAACCCAACAGAAAAATAGGTAAAATATTTGTATTAGTCAAGGCAATGCTGCTAGCTTCTCTAACAATACATCTCCAAATTTTATTGGATTAACATAAAGGTTAAATTTGCATTTATATAACAGTGTAAAGGTGAGTATTGCTCGCTGACGGCCTGCTTTCCTCCACATGGTGACTCAGGGAACCAGACTCCTTCCATCTTGGAAAGCTTTCTCTTTTCTTGGGTTTCAGAGACTTCTACATACCGAAAAAAGGGGGAAAATGAGTAGAAAATGCACACTCACTTTTTATCCATCTTGACCTTGGTGTAACATGTCATTTCTGCTCATATTTCATTGGGAAGAGCAAATCACATGGTCCTATCTTGATACCAGGGGTGTCTGAAAATATGATTTCTGGTTGATGTCACTTATCAGTAACAGGTTCAAAAAATCTTAGGGGAGCACAGGTCTTTGGCAACACTCCCTGCCACATGTCATGAACTAAAAAGTGACAGAAGAAAAAGAAAAGGTTTAGAAATAAATGAAAGAGGCTTAACCTCAGAATTCATAAAAAAAAATTACTAATTAAAATAACAAGATACATAGAATTATTTTATCAAATGTAGGTAAATTTTAATAAATGCATAAATAAACCAGAGAATATAGAATTAACAAGGTTGGTGGGAACCCAATTTTTAACCACGTGGTTGACAGTTGCAAATGGTAGAAAGCACTTTGGAAAGAAACTTTTCTATCAAGTAAAAATTAAGATACCATTTCCTGTGGCACAGTAATTCCACATCTAAATGGGCTCTTACATTTACACAAGTGAACAATAGGAGGATGTCCATTTGCTGCACAGTTTACAGTATCCAAACTCTGTGAAAACTCAATAGGAAACTAGATATATAAATGGTGCTCTGCTTCATTCAGTATTTTGTATGCTACATTAATTAAACAAGCATCTATATTGATCAATGTGAATAAACTAAAAAAACATATAGTCCTGATCAAGTTGCAAAAAATTGTGTTTGGCATGTCACCATTTACTCAACATTTTAAAGTATAAAAATCAATAGTACATATTGTGTGTGAAGACATACAAATGCACTTAATGTATAAAAATGTTCATAGACTAATCATAAAAGTCCCAATTTTAAGATAGTGATTATCTCAGGCAAGTATGCTGGAAAAACAAATGTGGGTGGAAAAAATTATAGTTCACAGATCTGAAACAGATATGTCAAAATATTTATGTTTAGTATCAGTGCTCAGCATATTCATGTCATATTATTTTTTATGCTCTTCTTTGTGTTAGCAATTTAAATTACGACATTTTCAAAATTGAAAATTTACTTATAGTTAACGGAATAAAAGGTTGGTCATCAGTCTATGGCAGACTTTTCAAAAGAGTTGTTAGGCAAAATTTTTGCAGTCCAAAGTCAGACAATAAAATACCAGATATCTTTAGAAACTTTTACAGGTAATTGGAAAAAATCGATATTTTGTAATGGAAGGTATTTCATATTTATTGTTTTTAAATAGCATACTCTTCCACTTATACTATACTACTTCATTGTAGAACAAATTACACTAATTTACCACATATGCCCATACTTGGAAGTTTAGGTGCAAGAATCTCTGCTCATTAAATAGAAAATATTGAGAACAAAAATGCAGGTTCTTTTAAAATACAAGACCATGAATTTAAAAAAAAGGAAATTATTACTGCAACTGATTAACAAAATTGTTCATATCTATACTTACATTTTCAATCTCTAAATATAACTTGATAAAATCTATAGTTTTAGCAAAAATATAAGATAGCAATCTCATTTTTACAACTAAAACTTAAATAATCAGAGGATTTAAGCAACAATGAATAAATGCTGAAATTGACTTGAATTTAGGTTTATCTTGTTTCTAATTCTTACACTTAAATACTAAACTACACTCTTGCTTTCCAGAGCTCTAACATAAAGATTAAATTGGAAAAACATTGAGAAAACGCATCACAAGTTTTCAAAGCAGGTGACTACCTTTGTTCTCTTTGACTAATTTATAGGGATGGTTCTTGTTCGTAGTCTTGATAGAAGTGCACAAGCATGGACTCACTTCAATCTAATTTGGTGCTGTTGAACAGAAAGATGAGCACATTCAAAGATACCAGTTTGTTATTGAAATTTTGTACTCAAGCTTTTTTGTGTGTGAATGTGAAGTTTTCAGGTCAACTTCACTTCTTGCATACTAATAAGAGTATGATAAATTTCTTTAAAAGAGTTATTACAGAATGCAAGGTAGAAAACACTCCCTTATAAAAAACTTTAAATAATTCAGCTATATTCTCTCTTATTTAATTGATTGAGAAGACCCACTCTCCACCTCCCATCTTGGCACTCTTCATGTATAAGAATGTTGGATCTTGCAAATAGCTTTCTATTTTTCCATGAAGCACATCTGTCAAGGAGAATACTTAATCTAAATTTAGAAAAAATTATGATTAATAAAATAAGACAGAGCAGTCAGAAAATTGTTATAAGAAAACTTAATATCAATGTATGGACTTTATACCAGATATTTCTCATATTTAAAAAGAGACAACAATTCACTGCCCCATTTTACTTCATAGTTCCATGTAAATAGTAATAAGCTGAACTTTGAAAAACTCTAGATTAAACAAATTTAAATTTTTACTACAGGACTTCTCAGAGCCTTTATTTTGTTAATCTGGTTTACTCTTCTTCAAGGAAGGAGTTTACAGGGCATGACTGAGTGATCCTCCATTTTATTCAGACTCTTAATTCATGTTTCCAGAAACATACTTTGAGGACTGCTGTCCCCGCAAGCTATGTCTTCCAATGTGCTGTCTTGCTTTTTATTCAGTAGACATTTGTTTATTGGATTGCTTCTCTGTTTGTTGTACTATGTTGGAGGCTGGAGTATTCATGAGGATTAAAGTCTAGTTGGAAAAGCAGATATGCAAACAAATTTTAATATACTAAGCTTATTTCAAGTTTGGCTCTGGGTTAGAAATATACTAGAAGCTAGGGAGGAACAAACTTTTGCCTTAACATTGTAATAGGGAGTAAAGCATCCCAAGCACAGGTGGTCAGAGAGTAAAAGTAGGATGGCTCTCACACCAGACTGAGAAGTAGGGAGTTTCCCTTTAGCATCTGCCATGACACTGAAACTTCATCAGAAAGGAATCTTCATTTTGCATTCTTTACAGCAATATATTCAAAGAATCTAGTACACTCAAATATTTGCTGAATTAATTACTGCATTAATGACTGTTCCCCACCTTAAGCCTACATCCCTGCTAGAACTCACCTACAATTCTCTTCTCTGGAGCTTGTGGTTCTAATTCTTTGTTTTCAGACTCACTCTTCATATTCCAGGCTGGATAGTTCCTGAAGCTCTGTTTTTTCCATCCATGGTTGAAGATCTCTTTGCTGAATCAATTGAAAAAATGACTTCCTTTATTTTCTCCAGAAATTCATTTTTTATTCTATCTTTCAAAACCAGATTTCTTCTACCTTCCAAAGAAACAGTTACTAAGTATATATCTGATGTACTAATTCTTACTGATGTGCTAATGGAAGTGTGTTAGTTTTAGAACTCCAAGACACAGATGGGAATAGCAGTGCTGGAGATTTTGGGGTGAAATGCTTATGAAAGTTAACGGGAAGAAAATAGGAGAAGACAGGAGAAGCTTCAGTTCCAGTCCAGTCTGACATCTGTGAAGGAGAAGATGAACAAAACAGGACTGGAGAGAAGGGGTCTCCCCTCCTAATTTCTTATATTTAATATGCACAACTCACAGAACACTCTCAGAATAACCACTCTCATCTTGACCACCAAAGTATAATTACTGAAAGAACTAAACGTTTTAGCAGTTCTTCTACCCCTTAATACCTCACTAAAACAACATGAATTCCTGTGTTTTAAAGTAATTTGAAATAATTGTACTTGATGTAGTTGTGGCACAATGCATACAAAGTAGATCCATTTATTATTATTATTATTATTATTATTATTATTATTTTGGGTATTTAAAAATTCTTTTTTAATTTAAATTTGTTTTATAATTATGTAAAATACATATATGCTTTAAATGCAAATCTACAAAAAGAAGACATATTCTTTTTTTTTTTTTTCAGAGACAGAGAGAGAGAGTCAGAGAGAGGGATAGACAGAGAGGAATGGAGAGATGAGAAGCATCAATCATTAGTGTTTTTTTTTTCGTTGCGCGTTGCAATACCTTAGTTGTTCATTGATTGCTTTCTCATATGTGCCTTGACTGTGGACCTTCAGCAGACCAAGTAACCCCTTTGCTTGAGCCAGCGACCTTGGGCTTAAGCTGGTGAGCTTTTTGCTCAAACCAGATGAGCCCATGCTCAAGCTGGGGACCTCGGGGTCTCGAACCTGGGTCTTCCGCATCCCAGTCCGGCGCTCTATCCATTGCGCTACCCCCTGGTCAGGCAAAAAGACATATTCTTAAAAATCTAGTTCCTATCCCTTTCCCTTTTATAGTATTCTTTATTTATTCTGTATTTATTGGGAATCATTTAAAATCCTTAAGGATATCCTTTTATTTTTCTTATTTCAGATAAGACATGAATATATATCTGTAGTCTCTCTTGTCTTTGCTAGATAAACAATAACAATCTATACTCATTTAACTTTGCATTTTTGGCTTAAAACTTAGAGATTATTCCATAGTAGTATATATAGGTATGCTTCATTTATTTTTATATATGCATAATATATCATAGTGTTGTTCTATGCTTTTTCCAACCACTCCCTTTGGATGGAAATTTAAGGTGTTTCCAGGATCTTGCTATTACAACAGCTTGGAAAAAATTGCCTTGAACACAGAGTCCTTTTACATTTTTGACAATGTAGTTAGTTGTTGTATAAGTGCTGAAAGTTAGAGTTACTAATTTAAATGCTATATGCATATGTAAGCTTGTTAAGCATTGCAAAATTGTCCTACATTGTAATTGTACTATTTTGCAATCCCACCAGAAGTGCATGAGAAGTTTCTCTTTCCCCATCTCCAGTCTACATGACAAACATTTGGAATTTCTAGTATAATAGATGAGAACTTATGTCTCAGTATAGTTTTAATTTGCATGTCTCTTATAATGAAAAAGATCCTGTGTCTTTCTATATAGTTAAGAACCATTTTCATTTTTTTGTGTGTGTGTAAGCTGTTCCTTTCATGAATCCCTTTTTCTATAGCAGCAGTCTTTTTCTTCTCTACTTTTAGAAACACTCTATATATTGGTAAACTTCTTTTATCATATGAATGGAGCAAGAGGGGGATTCAGAGATATAAAGGAATATGAAGCAAATTATACTTTCGCTGTAAATGATGAATAAAGCCAAGAACAACTTTTTCAGTGTGACCGGGGACTTCCATCAGACTACCTCCCAACCTAACACAAACAAATACTGAATTCTAAGCATTTGTCATTTTCTGAGTCCTATTGATGTCGCTGATGTTTTTTACTTAAATGGTGCAAATATTGAATTGAGTTTATTCTTATATTCTTCTTATTTTTATTATTTTTTACCAGCTGGATAGACTATTTCCTACCAGGTTTCCTTCCCAACCTTTTTAAATCATGGCTCAAATAAACAATTACAATATTTACATAGCACTTTCAGGTAAATTGCAGGTATTTTGGGAATGTTTATATGGGTCTTGCTGAAATTATCTTTATATTATTAGTTATTATAAAAGCCAAATTATTAGAGATACTGTTAACTTGAAGTGATTTCATTTCTTCAATATGAGTTGAAGTGATAAAAAATAGTATGACCTTTTGTTTTACTCATTAAAAAATTTACAGAAGTGGGCTTTTATTGGAGAAAATAATGCCTTTTCTTTCATTGATAAATGCAGTGTAAAAATTTATTATGCTTAGTGACCAAAGAAGTTCAGTGCTGACACCTGGTGCTGCTCTTGCCTGTGGACATAGCTAAGCTTCCTTGGAAAGACTAACTTCGATCTACAAGCCTTGTCTCGTGCGCGGGGGATGTGAGTTCCTCCATGGCTCCCCAGTGGAGAAACTCAGTGGGCAGTACCATTCTCTGAGTCCAGGTACTAACGGAGTTGTCCAGGCAGTAGATCACCTCTTTGATCATCTTAGTTCCCCAATCACATCCCTGAGGAAAGGCGAGAGCTAGGTGTGGCTCATCATGCTTGTCACCTGCAGGGTTAGCAAGATGCAGCATTGGAGCCTGTGCCGCTCATTAACCTCTTTAGAGCTCCGGACAAACCTGCTCTGGGCCAGCCATTCTGAAGGCTGAAAGGACCACTGTCCCCTGAGACACAGGTAACCCACACCAATTGAGAAAAACTGCTATCACGCATTCTGAGTAAAACACGTAGGTTCAAATAGCTGGTTTTAAATGAAATGTTTGTGAAAATTTTTAAAAATTCAGAGGAAACCCTACTGTAGATTTATACTTACTCATTTAGGTGGAAAAGAGAGTTTTTGGGTAGAAAAAAAATGTATGTAAGAATTGTATTTCCTGGATTACTTTTCACATGGTCAACCAAGTGTACTTAAGTGGTTAGGGCTATCCCAATTGCCACCCTCAGATTGTGAAACTCATTGCTGCCTTGCCTAACATTCCATTCACTATAACTAAAACAGTGAAATATAAAAATGATAGACAAAGCCTGACCTATGGTGGTGCAGTGGATAAAGTGGAAATGCTGAGGTCACCGGTTCGAAACCCTGGGCTTGCCTGGTCAAGGCACATATGGGAGTTGATGCTTCCAGCTCCTCCCCCCTTCTCTCTCTCTGTCTCTCTCTCTCCTCTCTAAAAATGAATAAATAAATAAAAATTAAAATTTTTAAAAAATGATAGACAAAGAGCATTATCTGCGATGTTATAACCTTTGAAGAAGATATCTTATACAATCTTCAATTACATATATATTAAATTTAGCTTATAGTCATCCAAATTCTGTCCATTGATTGAGGATTGCATGATATTATTCTTTTGCTTCTCTGGACAGATCTAAATAATGATGCACAATAATGTAATAATTGTGTGTGTGTGTGCGCATGCACACATGCACACTAAAGGGGGGCCGCGTACTAAAGTGGGGCACAATGGGAGGAAAGGGGAAGTAAAGACACAGGGAAGGCTTGAGAGGCATTGAGAGGATAGCGATCGTTGTAGGCACAGAAGTCCCCATATTATGTCATCTTCGGTTAATTCCATAAACATTTCTCAAATGCCTACAATAATGGGAGCTAGGTTACAACACTGGGCAAAACCAGAAAACCCCTGCCATTCACAGTTTATATTCTAGCAGATTCTGTGGCACTGATAAACCTAAGTGAGTAACCATTTTATAATATAGTCAGAAAAAGTTCCTATTCATAGAGCTTCTTGAGGGAAAGATGTACATTCTGTTTGGTTTCTAATCTCGATAAACATAAAAGAAGATAAAGTATTATGCAACAGTCTTAATTTCAGGAAATATGCTGATGTATTAAGTGTTTAAAAGAAACAAATCATTTGGTGAGAAGTTTTTAAAAGCAAAGTTGTACATTTCATTATTTCATGTATTTCCCTTTCTATATATTTTTTTATTTTATTTATTCACTTTAGAAAGGAGAGAGAGAGAGAGAGAGAGAGAAGGGGGAGGAGCAGGAAGCATCAACTCCTATATGTGCCTTGACCAGGCAAGCCCAGAGTTTCGAACTGGCAACCTCAGCATTTCCAGGTCGACGCTTTATCTACTGCGCCACCACAGGTCAGGCCCCTTTCTGTATTTTAACAAGAGTTTTGTAAAGTCTGCGTTTTTCTGGAATGGCTTTTTAGAGTGCTTATTGATCCCAATATGTGAAATCCTTTCGGAAGTTATAATGTTGTATGCAAAGGGATCAGGACAAATTTTATTCCCTACTCGTCATATGTCAGGGAGCTCCCTACTCCCGAGGCCCTTACCCGCACCGATTAAGTAAAGAGAGCTGTCTTGTCACTCCATAGTAAGTGGAGCAGCAGAGCTAGAGGGCTGTCGGCTTCGCGGCGGAAGCATCAGAGAAGTGTGCGGGGCAAGGGAGAGGTCTGTGTGAAGCTGTTTTACAGAGTATTTCAGGATCAGTTTCTCTCGCTCTTTCCAGATACACACGAGACCTGGAAACACCTCTGACACACTCTTACAGCCTCATCAAAGGGAAAACCAGGTGGACCTGCCCAACGGTTAGCTCACACTTAGAGGAAAAAGTGCAGCCCTGGGAAGAAGAAGGAAAAGAGAGTGGCTAGAGGAAGAGGAGGACACTCTGAGGCCCACACAAATTTACCAGTTTGCCCCAAGCTCTGGATTTCGGAAATAAAACTACTTTCTTACTGCTTTCAGCCAATAAGAACACGGTTAAGGAGTTTCTCAAATACTTAATAATAGTAATGATTACTGTTGTTGTAGTTGTTATGGAGACAGACTCTAAGCCCGCCTCTCTCTCACCTCACTCATACTGTCAGTGCCACCCCCAAGATGCCGACAATAAGGGTCAGAGTGGATGTTGTACAGAAGGAGCCCATTCCCACCCATGGGAATGAGAGGGGACCAGCAAAGCTGTGAGTGTCCAAGGACCCAACCCTTGTCTCTCTCGTCCCCTTGGGATTCTCAGCATGTCGCTTTACTTTGGTCCCACAGCCAGATTACAACAAAACTGGAGTAAAATAAGAACTACTGAAAGGACAAGGACAGAGTCATTGAAAAAGTACTCCATACCAGACTTTTTGCATTTAATCCTAACAGTAATATGCATATTATTTTTTTATTACCATGTCTTTACAAATGAGCAACGGAAGGCTGCGAAAAGTTAAGTGAATTGTACCATGTCACATTGGCCAATAAGTAATGAAAACAAAACCTAGCACTAATTCTATCCAATTCTACAAACTATATATTTTGTACTATCTATCTTTAACATGCTGATTTAAAGGGCTCTGCGAAAACCCTCCATGTGCCTATAGCCGCCCTGCATACTGTGGGGGCCACAGGGAGTCACTGTTTTGTGTGCTTCGTAAACAGCTCTGACTTCTGGGTCACAGGTTAGCCATGCTCGTTTCACGCAAAGCAGGCACTGAACCAGCCGAGGTGAGGAGGTCTAAGCACTTACCTCCTGTGATGCTCTGAAGATTGCTGCTTGGAAAAGTATTTTGGGGTTTCTTCTTTTTTCCAGAACCTGCGGTTATTTTGAGGGGTATACTAGCAAAGTATATGAATCAAACTATGCCCTTTGAAGTCAGGCAGGACGTGGGTTCAAAATCTGGCTCTACCACTTTTCAACTATGTGATCTTAGCCTTGATTTTCTTATCTGTACAATGGGGGTAATAACAATATCTACTCACAGAATAATTGAGGATTAATGAAATAATGTGCCTGAAATCATGACACGGTGTGGTACATGGTAATCAATGTAGCTGAGTATGTCTACTTGGAACTGCATAGGCCTAAGCAAAAAAAAAAAAAAACCAAACAAACAAAAAAAACATTATTTAAATCTTATTACTAAAGGCAGTCATAAAAACAAAAACTGTTTCCTACTCCTCTCTCTGTTTAAAAGGTCATAATCTCCCATAATTTTCCCATAATATTTTCTGTCTCTTCGGGGAAAAAATATTTCCTCACAAATAACAGCCATGCAAAAACTTGGTGCCATTCTAATCTTAGCCACGCTTGTGTACACGTGCACACACACAACCTATTTTTAGACAGTATAATAACTCTCCATCTCAATTTTCCGTAGTAAAAATTTTTGTTCCTTTTCTTCTTCAGCCAGGCCACCAAAACATAAAAGCTCTTAGATACATTTGTGGATCAATATGTGTCAGACACCCCTATAAAATATATTTGTCGAAAAAGTGTGACCCCCCCCTCCCGAATGCCAATGCGGGGGGAGAACTTCATTTTTAGTCAGGACAGTGTTTGGGGTGATGTTTTAAAACCGGCCACATCCTTCTTCTCTAAACATTTTGGTAAGCACGAAAGGATTTGTATGCAATTTCACTTAATTAAGAGATTTTTCACTGATAAATGGCAAAATTTAGCTCTAAATATGTCTTTTCGGGGTGGGAATTGGGACCCAGACATCAGTATTTCCGTGTGCTGTATAGAGACCTGAAGTAAGAAGGTGGTTGCCAGATGTTTAGAAAGTCAGCCTGCTGTGGGAGGGAAGCAAATCAGAGGTCTGCCTGCAACTCTTTTGCTCTAAAAAGCCAGAGGCGTCCCCTTTAAGAAGTTTCTAAGTCATATTTGTCATATGTGTTGAATTCTATATTTCTTCAACTCTTTTATTTTTGTGACAGAGATAGAGAAAGGGACAGATAGGCACAGACAGACAAAAAGGGAGAGAGATGAGAAACATCAATTCTTCATTGCGGCACCTTAGTTGTTCATTGATTGTTTTCTCATATGTGCCTTGACCGAGGGGCTACAGCAGACCGAGTAACCGCTTGCTCGAGCCAGTGACCTTGGGGTCAAGCTGGTGAGCCTTGCTCAAACTAGATGACCCCCACGCTCAAGCTGGTGACCTCGGGGTTTCAAACCTGGGTCCTCAGCATCCCAGTTTGATACTCCACAACACCACCACCTGGTCAGGCTCTTCCTTCAAATCTTTAGGTGGCAGAAAGAAGTCTCTAATGCACACAGATATTTTATTGTTTGTCCTTGTGTTCCCAACAGACTATTAGGAGTTTGGGAGGCCACATAGAAAGAGAAGGGGAAGGTAAGGATCTTTACTTCTTTTAACGAGGAAATTCCCGGGTAGGGCAAATTAGAGCGTGACCCCTTGACCCAGAGGTGGACACAAGATAATCCCAACAGAACAAAACATCAATGGGGATCATGGATTTCATGTCCTTGTATCCAAGTAGAACTAGACTTGCATGATGATCTAAATACAGATCATCATTCTTATTTTTAAAAGCAAATATATTCTTCTTTTTTCATCGGTATTTCATTCATTTCACTGATTTACAAATTTAGCTCAATGACATTTTATGCTTTCTTCTACAATCTTTTGTTATTATTGTTTACATTTTAAGCAATACCACTAAAATCTCTGTTCTGTGGGAATGTTAAATTTAGTTTATTTTTGCAGTAGAAGCTCTCTGCTCAACAGGGTCTTTACATATTGTTATCTTTAAACATACACATAGTGTTTACCACAAGGAGCTTTCTAGGTTGCTCGAGTTCCCATTGTGAACACCGCATTGTACTCACCACCCACCAGTTCCTTGTTTTTCATGCATAATAAATTTTAAAACCACATTTCAGCCAGCATTTCTGGTAGAAACTCCTACCACAAGGGAGGAAAATTAGGTAGCTTTTTGATTTATTAAGCATAGGCATTTGAATGCATGCAGAGAAACAAGAGCTGTGGTGAAGTCCAGGTGGCCAAAGAATAAAGTTTCCTGTAAACAAATAAAATGGAACAAAAAGATACCCAGAAGAGTCACATTTAGGGAAGGTGCAGTGGGTATATCTTCATTAGTCTCAAGTACAGAAACAGTACACAAATTTCTCTTGAAATTCTGGGCACTTATCAAAATATTTTCCTCACTTGGCATAAGCTAATTATGCATCTGCTGATATTCTGTGCCATTTGTTGAGGATTCTTACACATGTTGTAATTCTGTAGACAGGAAGAGTTGTAAAATAGCAGCTATATGAAAAGCTAGAGTATATGGCAGAATAGAGTGTTTATTAGCTTTATCACAATATCCACAATAAAGAATTATATTATATTATATAGTAACAGAAGTAGGCATTTCTACATGTTGCTTTTATTTTAGCTCAAATTAAAATATCTATATAAGGTCATAAAAATCCATCCATACCTTTCAAAATAAAATAAAATTTTCCCTCACTCAACCAATGGGATATTTTATGGAGGAATTTAATGATGACTTGGCAATGAGAACAATGCCGAACAGTTGTTGATTTAATATTCAGGTTTTTCAACAGTTCAAGATTCAAGTGTCCATGATTTACATTTGTACACACCTGAAGGGTACATAAATGATATTTTTCTTTGATGAAGTGTTTCCTGCAGTCACATTCCAAAGAAAGCCATCTCAAGTAATTTTTTGACATCCTCTTACAAATTATTGAGTTCTTATTGACATTAACATTGCACAATAATAAGGTGCTGCTCTCTTTTGATCTTTAAAAAGATGATCCCCCTACAAAACACATTCCAATGGCCACCATGATATTTTTCTAATTCTTGAACAATACTTAAATGTAGCTGTAAATTATGGGCTATGTAATACTGATAGAGCTGACTTCCCAGTTGCTGGCAAACCCCTTCTCCTAAAACTTACCTTTGCTAGTATTGTAAGTTCTTGAAATTCTACCATTAGGTATTTATTATTTTTTTCTCCACATAATAAGCTACAAATTCCCATGGGGAAAGGTAGCTGTTGAGGAATAGAGGGAATATATAAAATGGATTCAATTTCAATAAGTTGCTAAAATCATGAATATTATGAAGCATGAGGAATGAGGAAATTATTCTGTTCTTGTTCTGACTAGCCTGTGAACTTCATCTTTTGAACTTTCCGGTCTTGCGTCAATGCCTGGATACATATCAGTTCATTGTGTCTCAATACCTGGACATAGACCAGACCTCCAGATAACCCTCTGATTGTTCCCTGAAGGACTGACATATGCAGACCAACTGGCATCCATTATCTAGACCACTGGACGTGACCAGACCTCCAGGTGCTCATCTTCCAAATCACCTGGCATCGATCACCCAGACACCTGACATGTGACTGATAACCCTGAACCAACTCTGCGGCTAAGAATAGAAGACTGACAATTCTAAAGTGCACTATTTAATACAAGAACTCTTGACTTTTCTTTCTTCTTTGGAACACATATGAATTTTTGCCTAGCTATGTTCCCAGGCTGTAAACTCTAAGACCCTTGAATAAATCTTTATCATTTGTATCTAGCCAAAGTCTCCAAGCTCTTTTTGAGTTCATTAGACACTGTAAAGCTGGTAGTTCTAACACTTATTTACAGATTGCTCAACATTTCAGTTGGCAGCAGATTTTTTTTATGGGAGTAGAGAGCAAACAGAAAGACCATGAGGGAGCCCATGCCTGAGGGAGTGGGGGAGATGTTATAAAAGAAAGAAGAGGGGAAAAAAAGGAGGGTGCTTTATGGGGAGTAAGACCTGAAGGTTCACGTTTTTAAGAACCCATTCAATGTCACTTTCTGATGTCTTCCCCACTTGTCCCAGCGAGAAGCAAGAGGATGTCTCATTCCTATCAAATCTAGGATTTTTCAGCAGCAGTGTCATCATAGTCCCACCTACTCCCTTGTACTGTAGTTGTTTTGTTTTTTTTTTACAAATATTTAATCTCTTGTTTTGTGTAAAGATGCATTTTATAAATTTCTTTTCCACTTTTTTATTTCTAATCCCTAATTGGGTTTGCCTAAACCTGGGTGGGACAAGTCACTTTATACACTAGCTAATTCTGGAGTAAGGAAATGAAGAACAAAGACTATCTTTTTTTATGAGAACCAATGACGGTCACCTAATAACCTCAGCACCCTGTGGACAGATAGAGGTTGCCTTTGACTACAGAAAAAGCATGTTTTAAATCAGATAAGGCCCAGCTTAAGCAAATAATACTCTATGTGTGATTAGATTACATGCTGTTTGAATTACAACTTGATTTTGCATAGGTCTTAATCTTCACTGTATTACAGCAATTTGGTAATCATATCATGCATTTGTTAGCTTCCCCCTTTCTGTTTCAAATAGAGATGAGTGATCTGAAGCAAAGAGAAGTTAAATGACTTGCCTAAAGAGCAGAAAGTTCCAGTGGGCGCAGAGCACACTATATCGAGAAGGAAGAGTCGATCACGTTAATAACATAAATGCCCACTGATCTTTATCTAGAGAAGAATACCTACACTTCTTTTCTACCTCATTTTGGAGTTACTGTGCTTCTATTCATCCAGATACAAGCCTCAGAACCATTTCATCTCCTGCTTGACCCCCAGATTTCAAGAACTCTCCATTCTACTTTGGCAATGAACAATACATTCATTTTCTTGGAAAATATCTTAATATATTGGTTTAACTGCCTATACTCTTGCAACAAAGATATAAATATTTTAAATAAATAACTATCCTATTTTCTACACTGTCAGATGCTTTTCTTAAAGTATTGGATATTTGGCTACCTGATTCAACTATTCACTGATGGGTGTACAAGAAAATCCACATTATATTTAGCATGACCTTCAAAATGTGCATTTGAATAATTGATTCTCTTATTTCACATCTGATCATTCAGGAAAAGAAGAATCATGTTTTTCCCAAAACCTGTCTATTCTCTTCTAATTCTGTGCTTTCCCTCATTTTTTCTCAACATAATATCTGTATCTAAAATTTTACTGATCTTATTCCGTGTCCTGGGTTCTGTTTTAAGTAATGTGAATACATAATTTCACTTAGTCCTCACAATACACCCATTAGATCAATTTCCTTTTCCCATTTTACACTTGTTGCTCAGATTTAAAAACCTTTCGGAGTTATAAAGTGAAAGCAGATTGTGAATACACATCTGACTTTAAAGTTGTACTCTTCATCTTTCTTGAACCCACTTATATGTTTCATCTCATATGCAAGCATTTTGTCCCCTTTCTTATATTTTTGTGTCATGTTGTACTCAATTTGCTAATGTCATGAAGAATTTTTGCAACTAAGCGTATGAGTTTATAAGCATATGAGGAATATTTGTCTATAGTTTTTGGTCTTGTAATTTGTTTTCTTTATAATTTTTGTATCAAAGGAATAACATCCTCATAAAATGAATTGTAAACATTCCCCTTTTTTTCTATTTTCTGATAGAATTTGTGTAGACATGACATTTTTTTTCCTCTAATGTTTGATAACATTTACTGATCATATCACCCAGCTTGGAATTTTCTTTGTAGAAAGCATTATAATTAGAACATTAGCATTTTAATTGACATGAGGCAATTCAAATTTTGTTTCTTCTTCAATCATATTTTTACGGTTTCTTTTAAAGAAGTTTTCAATTTAATCTAAGTATTAAATTCGTTAGCATAAAGGATTTCATAATATCCTTTCAATATCTACAGAATCCTCTCTTCCATTTTGTCATTTCTGATATTGATAATTTGTATGTTTTCTCTTTTTTTATTGATCAGACTAGCAGGAGTTTTATCAATTTTATCAAACTTTTTAAGAAGCACCTTGTTTGGTTTATTGTCTCTACCGCTTTAGTCCTTGCTATTTCATTGATTTCCACTTTTTTTATTGGTTCATTCACTCTACTAAAATAAGGTTTTTGTAAGCTTCTCTCTTTAGTTTCTTAAATTGAAAGCTAGTATTATTGATTATAGATCTTTCTTCTTTTTTATGTAAGCACCAAATGCTATAAATTTTATTTTAAGCACTGCTTAAGTTTTATTTAACAAATTTTGATATGTGTTCATTTTCATTCATCTCAAAATATTTTCTTATTCTTCTTTTAATTTCTTCTTTGGTCAGTGGGTTAATTTAATTTCCAAATATTTGTTTAACTTCAAAATTGTTTAATTTTTAAATATTTGGGAGAATGCCCAGAAATCTTTCAGTTTAAATTCTAGTTTAATTTTTTTTTTGTCAGAGAGCACACTTTGGGTCATTTCCATCTTTTACATTTATTTAGAATCGCTGTAAGACCAATGGTCTATATTGGCAAATGCTACATCTGCTTCAAAAGATTTTGTATCATGTTGTTATATGGTGTCTCCTATACATATATATTGGTTGGTTGATAGTGTTGTTCAAGTTTATTATACTATTTCTAATTTTCTGTCTACTTTTTCTACCAAATATTGAGAGAGGAGTATTGACATCATCTACTATGATTTCAAATTTATCTCTTTCTGTTCTGCTAATTTGAAGAGCTTGCTATTAGGTGCAGACACATTTCTTATTGCATTTCTTTGTATAGACTCTTTTAATTTCATGAAATGCTTTGCTTTTATGAGAGTAATTTTCCTTGGCTAGAAGTTTACTTTGTATTGTGTTAATTTAACAACTCCAGTTGTCTTATGCTTACTGTGTGCATGTACTTTGTTTCTTACCCTTTTACTTTCAACCTACTTGTTTCTTTGTTAAAAGTACGTCTCTTTTAGGCAGCACAGAATAGTTTTGCTTTTTAAATGCAATTTCAGATTCTCTGCCTTTTATTTTTTGTGTTTAGTTAATTTGCATTTAATGAAATTATTTACACTGTGGATTTTAACTCTGCCATTTTGCTGTCATTTTTTTCTTATTTCTGTTTTGTTCTTCTCTTTTCTTATTTTCTTTTTTGTTAAGCAAGCCTATTGCATTATATTATTGTAAATCCTGTATTGACTTTTTAATATATATTTTTATAACATTAATGGTTGCCATTAGGATTATAGTTTAATGTTTCAAAATCTACTTATTGGCATTGAATGACTTCCAGTTCAATATAGGTCATTTTCAATCTATATTGAACTGGAAGTTCAACAGTGTAATTTGTTTAATCCTCCCTTCTTTGATTGGCTGTCATAGATATGTGTATATATATTATAATTTCTATAATATAGTAGTATGAGTTTGAGTTTAATAGTCATACAGTTTTTCAAGAAGTCAATTTAAAAAGTGTGTGTATATAAATGTATATATTACATATCATATATATATATATTGGTGTTCATTAATCCTTATAAATCTGAATTACCATTCGGTACAATGTTCTTTCAGTCTGAAAAAAATTTCTATAGTATTTTTTTTTTATTCAGTGGAGGAGACTCCCACATGTGCCACACAAGATACACCAAGCAAGCCCACTAGGGGGTGATGCTTTGCCCATCTGGGGCATTGCTCCATTGCTCAGCAACTGAGTTCTTCTTAGGGCCTGAGGTGAAGGCCATGGAGCCATTTTCAGCATCTGGGACCAACTTACTCTAATTGAGCCATGGCTGCAGGAGGGGGAGAGAGAGAGAAAGAGAGGAAGAAAAGCGAGAGGGGGAGGGGAAGAGCAGCAGATGGGCACTTCTTCTGTGTGCCCTAACCAGTGAGGGCATCCACACACTGGGCCGATGCTCTATCACTGAGCCTACTGCCAGGGCTATATCTCATTTTATTTTATTATTATTTTTTTTTAATTTTATTTATTCATTTTTAGAGAGGAGAGAGAGAGGGAGAGAGAGAGACAGAGAAGAGAGAGACAGAGAGAGAGAAGTGGGGAGGAGCTGGAAGCATCAACTCCCATATGTGCCTTGACCAGGCAAGCCCAGGGTTTCGAACCGGCAACCTCAGCATTTCCAGGTTGACGCTTTATCCACTGCGCCACCACAGGTCAGGCTATATCTCATTTTAAATAGTATTATTCTGATAGCATTAATTTCTTTCAAGTATGTTACTTTAAAAATGTCTTTAGTATTAGTTTTGAAGAATAATTTCTCTGACAATAAATATCTTGACTAATATTTTATTTTTCTTTCTACCTATTACCTACATAATTTTTAATATCTTTTAGCTTCCATTGCTTGTGATAAAAGTTCAAACATTAATCATACCATTATTTCTCTATATACTATCTAATGTGTCATTTTTCTATTGCTGCTCTGGTGAACCTTTAAAATAAAATAGCCAGTTATTTTACCAACAAAATTGAGTTTTCAGGAATGGCAGAAGAATTGTAATTGTAGACATGCAAGCTATGACAAACCATAGACAAGTCCCAAGAACAAAGGTAAAGATATTATAAAGAAAAATGAAGGAATTTGGAGGAGCTATTATAAACAAGATGCCCATTTGGGGAAAAAAAAATGAAATGTATTGGCTTCCTATTGACTTAGTCATGGCAGATTCTCATCGGTTAGATCTGTTTCCAGGAAAAGAGAAAATCTTTCTTACAATTAGGTAGTAGAATAAGCTTCTTTCTGCTTAGAAATATAAGGATATGCTTCTTCTTGTCGGAATCTTCACAGTGTGGTGAACTTTCTGACTCAGACTTTAAATAAGGTTTTCTCTATTCATTTTAAAGTTTACAAACTTTCTACTTATTTTTAGCTTTCATGAGATTGAATCTAATATATTTAAATATGATATCTTCTGTTTCTATTTTACTTACATTTCATAGGACTTCTTGTATTTGTAAGTTTAAGTTACTCAACAAATTTAGGAAACTTTAAGCCATTATTTCTTTAAATGTTTTTGGTTTACTCTCCATTTATTTCAGTCTTATCCTCTGGAACTCTAATTACATGTGTACTGCACCACTTCATATTATGGCAAAATGTTTGCATTTTCTATAATCTTTTCATTTTTCAGATGGGATAATTTTTATTAATCTATAGGCAGTTTATACTTGTATCATCTAAGATTTTTAAGTTTATTGTCAGTTTTTCATTTGCTTGGTGTATGTTTTTGATCTAGAATTTTTAGTTACTTAAAATAATTTTCTTTTCTGTTTATATCCCTAAATGTTTACTCAATAACATGATGGTTTTTTAAAAATTATCTGAGAACATTTTCTTTCATTATTTAAATGTATTTATAGTAATGTTTTGAAGTTTATAAATGTTAAATTTAATCCTTGGGCCAATTTTAAATGAGTTTCTATCTATAGCTTTGTTTCTTGTTATTTTTTTTATATAACTTTTAAAATACACGTAATAAACTCTAGTTGAAAAGTATACAATAGTAGTGACTATGTAATTTGTTTGCTGCTCTGATGGTTATTAGGGTTTTTGTTTGTTGTTTGTTTTCTAGTAGTTTGAAACTTGTTTGTGCTCAGGTTTTTGGTTGGAATTTGGCTTTGAGTTTTTTGTTTGATTACTTTTTTTTTTTTTTGCTGGCATCTTGGAAGTCTCCCTAGCTCTAGAAGAAAAATTCATATGACAAAAAGGGGTGTGTATGTGACATGTCTTGATTTTGCTTGATAAAAATTCACAGTTGTAGGTCTATTACACACTAAGAATTTCTCCACCACTCTGCCACATCCATGCTCTGTTTCTTGCCAAGGTGCCATGTTTTTGCATATTCTCATTCGTTCTTGCCTCCCTTTCCAAAACATGATGCTTTAGAGACCATCCAGTCTACCCCAGTCTAGTTGTCCCAAATAAACAAGAAGTTGTTCATTTGACTTTTTAGTATTTTACTTACTTTGAAGAACTAAAATCTGCCAACATTGCCGTAGGTGTTCTCTTTCTGTTCTCTCCTACATGGTGGAGACTTTACTACACTTGGGGCCCTTCTTTATTCATTATAGTTCAACATCATAAGTACTTCCTACCATCATCAAAGACAAAATTTTTGAATTTTTTTTGACATCTTAAAACCAAAAATCTGAAAACAATGATAATCACATGAAAAAGATTAAAATAACAAATGTTGGTCCAACACTTTGCAATTTTTAAAGCATTGTCCCATTACTATCTAATGTGAAACATACACTATATTGAATATATATGATTATAATTCCAATTTTACCAAAATTAGGCTAAAAATTCAGTGTCTTAAATAGCTGTTATGACATATAGCAGTTATGATGCATATTCACAAAATGCATTAGACAATCTCATTTTAATGTTTTCATAGACCAAACCATATTCTATTCAGGTTAGTTTTCCTGGACCTATGGCAAAAATCCATATTCATTTCCACTTCTTTTATTTATATACTGTTTCCATAGGTGTACTATTCTTAAACCAATACAGATGATACAGAAAATGTTAATTTTAGAATTCAATTAACAATCCATTTTAAAAGTCAAACAATGAGAATATTCTTATACTGTAAACTTAGATTAAATTCAAAGCAGATGTTTACATATAATTACAAAGATAAAAGTCACACTTATATTTATGTATTATATAATCAAGTTTAAGCCAAATTGTTCATTTTAGTCTATCCTTATTTGACATGTGAATATTAATGACAACATAGAAATAATTATGTTTTATAATACAGATAAAATAAAATATGAACAAAAAGGAAAATATGTTATAAGTATATTAATAAATTACCTATAATGTTAGAAATTTAAGGTTAAGTTTGATTTGAAGGCAAAAAGCTTACCTTTTTAGTAAGAAATATAAATGTGTAAAAGTATAAATAATAAATTTATGGAGAGATTCAAGATGGTAGCAGAGTAGGTGGATGTTACATTCACCGCCTCCCACAACCAAACTGTAATTACATAGAAAAAATATAGAGCAATCAACCTGAATAACCAACTGAAGATTAGCTAAAGAGAAGTCTTATACTAGGATTTACAGGGGAAACCACATTGAGACTGGTAGGAAGGACAGAAAAGCAAAAAGGGCTGGCTATGTTCCCATGGGCTAAAGCTGAAATTCCTGAGGGATACCTCAGCAACAAATGTTCCCCCCTGAGGAGTGGTGGGTCTCAACCTCAAGCTGGGATCCCAGACCAGAGTGTCAAAGCCAGGAACAGGCGCCCACATGTCATCTGGCTGTGAAAATCAGTGGGATTTCCATCCACCAGGGAGAGACAGAGGTTTTCTGGAGACACAGATATCCTCTTAAAAGGCCAAAGCACAAAATCTTGTTCAAAGCCACTCACCCTGGGTTCAGGCAGAAAGAAAGCAGAGTGAACTAGAGTTGTGCAAGGAGACTCTGAGGTTTGTGGTTTTGGAGAAAGAGCTGAGGGAACAGACACTGAGGCTGCAGTGCTGAGTCACTCTTCATCACAGCAGATGCCAACTTTCTTGGATAGAGCACTTCTTCCCTCTGATATCATCAGCCTGGAGGAGTAAAATAGCCCCACCCTCTGGACTCTTTGTCACCTCTCACTGTGGAGCTTGTGCCCTGATGAGGATCAGTTTCCTGGAGCCAGCAGGGTGTCAGTGACAGAACTGTGTGGCTTTGGGGCATGAGTCATCCCTCCCACTTTCTCAGAAAAGGCACTGGAGCCCCATAGTCATGGGAGATCTTCTAGTCCTACTCCTGATGGCTCTGCCCTATTGAGGTCTGTGCAGAATCCAGAACAGACTGAGTTGTGTGGCTCTGGGACAGAAGTCATCCCCCATCATCCCACAAACCTGTCCACCATCACTTGCTTTCCTGAATCCTGACACTCCTGCCCTGATGGGATCAAGCTACTGGAAGAATTTAAGATAAACTGAGGTATGTGGCTCTAGGACAGGAGAAAAGTTTCATTGTACACACAGCTAATACAGAGCTTTCTATTCACACTGCCAAATTTTGGTCTGTTTGGGTCTGATAAACTCTTCTGGCTTCACTTTGACAACTCTCTGAGACCCTGACCCTTCACAAAGGCATGAGGGCACCTAGCAGGTGGCAGCTAGATTTGGTATAACCTGGAACATTTGCTGAGTAGCTTATCCAGAACTGGCATTGAGTTTGAACCTGTGTAGATCTGGTGAACATTATTCGCCCCTACCTTGTGAGTCACTGAGAACCTGAATACTACCAGAGCAACTTGCATACTACCAGATGCTCTTTCAATGACTGAGCTTAACAGACATTGATAGGCGGAGGCAGGTAGATGCAGATGTTGAGGTTCTGTGGGACATTTACTAACTTGCTCTTGGGCTCATTGCTGGTAAAAGCTAGCTTTGGTGCACAGCTTGATCCTTTCTTTCTTTCTTTCTTTCTTTCTTTAATTAATTAATTATTTATTTATTATTATTTTTATTTCTCTGAAGTGAGAAGTAGGGAGGCAGAGAGACAGACTCTCACATGTACCTGACCAGGATCCACCCAGCATACCCACCAGGGGATGATGATGCTTGGTCCCTCTGGGGCATTGCTCTGCTGCAACCAGAGCCATTCTAGTGCCTGAGGTGGGGACCATGAAGCCATCCTCAACACCCAGGCCAACTTTGCTCCAATAGAGCTTTGGTTGCAAGAAGGGAAGAGAGAGATAGAAAGGAGAGGGGGAAGAGTGGAGAAGTAGATGGGTGCTTCCTCTGTGTGCCCTGGCAAGGACTTGAATCCAGGACTTTCTCACTGCGGGCCAATGCTCTACCACTGAGCCAACTGGCCAGGGCCAGCTTGATCCTTCTTGTGCACACCCAGGCACAGCAGAGGCAGCTGCAAACTGTGAATCACTTTGTATTTTCAAACATGTTGCTAAGGGCCAGTCACAAGTAGAGTCTGATATTGGCCAGCACCAGAGGCCCTTCCAAGAGGCTTCAAAACCTGCAAACCAAGTGACCAGCTTCAGACAACATCTGACCAGGACTCAGTTAGGTTCTGAAGGAGCACATCCAAAGGGAGATCTCAGCAGGCACAAGACCCTGCTAAGACAAATTTCACTGTGTGAAACCCTACATAGCAGTTCATATACTCTGCTAGAAATTAATTCGCACAGTTAGTCAGACAGAGAAGGTTGACACCATGCACAGATAGACCAATGCAAGTCAAGATTCCATTTCAACAGAAAAGCCCTCATATGCACACAAGGAACATTCCTAGAGTGCCCAACTCAAGTGATTAAGGAGACAATGCCACTGGGTCCCACAGAACACCTGCTACATAAAGCCACCCTACCAAGACTGGGAGTCATAGAAAATCTACCTAGTACATAGAAACAAACCCAAAAAAGTAGTCAAAATGGGGAGACAAAAATACTTGCCCCAAATAAAAGAATAAGAGAAAGCTCTGAGAAAGAGGCAAATAAAATGAAAGCAAGCAGATATAAAGTTCAAAAGAACAGTAATAACAATGCTTAAGGAACTTAATGACTACAAAAATTTTAGTAAGAACTACAACAGAAAGAACAATTACATAGAAATCATAGAAAGAAACCAGTCAGAAATGAAGAATACACCAAAAGAAATCAACAGTAGGTTGGATGGAGCAGAAGATAAAAAAAGTAATTTGGAAAACAAGGTAGCAGACAACCCCCAATCAGAGCAAAAAAAAAAAAAACACACAAAAAAAGAAAAAAAATTTAAATGTGGATAGTTTAAGGGACCTTTGGAACAACATGAAGCACACCAACACACACATTATAGGGTTACCAGAAATAGAAGAGAAAGAGCAAAGGATTAAGAATCTATTTAAAGAAATAATGACTGAAAACTTCCCTACCTGATGAAGGAAAATGACGATAAGTCCAGGAAGCACCAAGAGTCTCAAACAAGATGAACCCAAAAAGGACCACACCAAGACACATCACAATTAAAATGCAAAGGTTAAAGACAAAGAGAGATTCTTAAAAGCAGTGAGAGAAAGACTGTTTGTCACCTACAAGTGAGTTCATGTAAGACTATCAGCTGACTTCTCAAGAGAAAGATTTCAAGCCAGAGGGATTGACGTGAAATATTCAAATTAATGAAAAGCAAGGATCTCAAACCAAGAATACTTTATTTAGCAAGACAATGATTTAAGATTGAAAAAGAAATAAAGAGCTTCCCAGACAAGAAAAAGCTAAAGGAATTTGTTACCACCAAACCAATATTCCAAGAAATATTAAAGGGCCTGCTTGAAGAAGATAAAGAAGAAAGAAGAGGAGAGGACGAGGAGGAGAAAGAGGAAGAGGAGGAGAAGGAAGAGGAGAAGGCAGCAAAAGAACATAGTTAAAAGAATGAAATGACAACAAATACATACATATAACTAGTCACTTTAAATGTAAATGATTTAAATATTTCAATTAAAAGGCATAGGGTAGCTGAATGAATAAGAAAACAAGACCCATATATATGCTATCTACATGAGACCCACATCAGAATAAAAGATACACATGGACTACAAGTAAATGGATGAAAAAAGATATTTCATGCAAATGGAAATGAAAAAAAAGGTGGGCTAGCAATACTTATATCTGACAAAATATAATTTAAAAGAAAGTCTATAGTAGGAGACAAAGTACACTACATAATAATAAAGGGAACAATCCAACAAGGGGATATAACCCTTGTAAACATTTACTCACCCTATGTAGAAGCACCTAAATATGTAAAGCAAATCTTGATGGACATAAAAGGAGAGATAGACAGCAATACAGTCATAGTAGGGCATTTTAACACCCCACTGACATTAATGAATAGATTGTCTAGACAGAAAACCAACAAGGAAATGGCAGCCTTAAATGACACATTAGATCAGCTGGATCAGAGCATTTCTCTTCAAAGCAGCAGAATATATGTTCTTTTCAAGTGCACATGGCACATTTTCTAGGATAGACCACATGTTAGGACACAAAACAAGTCTCAATAAATTTAAGAAAATTGAAACTATATTAAGCATCTTTTCTGACCATAATGGTGTGATACTAGAAATCTATCACAAGAAAACAAATGGAAAGCACAATGAATGGGATAGCAATGAAATCAAGGAAGAAATCAAAATATACCCTGGTACGAACAGAAATGAGAGTACAACAACACAAAATCTGTGAGACATGGTGAAAGCAGTCCTAAGAACAAAATTTATAACATTACAGGCTACCTCAACAAACAAGAAAAATCTTAAATAAACAATCAAACTTTACACTTAATAAAACTAGAAAAAAAAAAAAACAACAAATAAAGCCCAAAGTGAGTAGAAGGAAAAAAATATAGTGTGTCTGTAAAGTCATGGTGCACTTTTGACTGGTCACAGGAAAGCAACAAAAGACAATAGAAATGTGAAATCTGCACCAAATAAAAGGAAAACCCTCCCAATTTTTGTAGGATGATGTGGCAGCATGTGCGCATGCGCAGATGAGTAACACCGCGTATACAGCGGAGCAGCCCACGGCCATGCCAGTCGAGATGTAGACTGCACAGAGGAAAGTTCAGTGTGTTCTGTGGCTCTCTAAATTCAAATCCATGACCAAAGTGAAACGTGAATATCGGTGCATTTATAACGAAGCGCCACCACATAGGAATAACATTACTCGGTGGGATAAGCAGTTGAAGGAAACCGGCAGTTTGGTGGAGAAACCCCGTTCTGGTAGGCCATCAGTCAGTGACGAGTCTGTAGAGGCTATACGGGATAGCTACCTAAGGAGCCCTAAAGAATCTGTGCGTGAGCCCACATCGAACTGCACTGAATAGGTATGAAACTGGGAGAGTTTTCCTTTTATTTGGTGCAGATTTCACATTTTTATCGTCTTTTGTTGCTTTCCTGACACCGGTCAGAAGTGCACCATGACTTTATGGACACACTGTAATAAATTACATGGTAGAAATAAATAAATAAAAAGTCTACAAAAAATACAAAAGAACAATAAAACCTAGACCTGGTTCTTTGAAAAAAGATAAACAACATTGACAAATCTTTGACCAGACTCATAAAAAAAAAATAGAACCCAAATAAATAATATCAACAATGAAAGAGGAGAAAGAAGAACTGATGCTACAGAGATGAAAAGGATGATGAGAAAATATCATAAATAACTATATGCCAACAAATTGGACAACCTGGAGGAAATAGATAAATTTCTAGAAACATGTAACTTCCAAAACCAAATTAGAAGGAATCAGAAAATCTGAATAAACTGATTATAAGTAATGATATTGAAACAGTAATCAAAAACTTCCAACAAACAAAATTCATGTACCAGATAGCTTCACAGGTGAATTTTATCCAATATACTGTTCAGAAAAATTAGGGGATATTTCAAAATGAATATGAAGCTATAAAATATCCCCTAATTTTTGTGAGCAGTATATTTAAAAGAGAACTAACATCTATCTTTCTGAAGCTATTACAAAATTTCAAGAAGAGAGAAGACTCCCAAGCTTATTTGACAAGGTCAGCATTATTCTAATTACAAACCCAGAAAAGGACACTACAAAGAAAGAAAATTATAGGCCAATATCCCTGATGAATATAGATGTTAAAGTCCTCAGCCCTGCCCGGTTAGCTCAGTCAGTTAAGAATGTCATCACAAAACAACACGTTTGCAGGTTCTAACCCCACTCAAGGCACACACAGGAAGCAACTAAAAAATGCATGACTAGGTGGAACAATATCTGCTTCCCTTCCCCCTCCTCTCTCTCTTCTTCTCTCTATATCTCTAAAAATCAATAAAAATTGAGCTCTGACCAGATAGCTCAGTTGATTAGAGCATCGTCCTGCAGCATGCAGGTTGCTGGATTTGATTCTCTGGTCAGGACACATACAGGATCAGTTCAATGTTCCTGTCTCTCTCTCCTTGCCCCTCTCTCCAAAAATAATCCTCAAAAAAATATTAGCAAACCACATCTAGCAATATAATTTTTTAAAAAGCATACACCATTATTGAGTGTGAATTATTCCTAGGATACAAGTTTGGTACAATATCTGCAAATCAAATAATATGATATACCACATAAATGAAATGAAGAATAAAAATCACATAATCATATCAATAGATGAAGAAAAAGCATTTGATGAAATCCAGCACCCATTTATGATAAAAACTCTCAGCCAAGTTGAAATAGAGGAAACATACCTCAACATAATAAAAGCCATATATGACAAACTCACAGCCAACATCATACTCAATAAAAAAAAAATTAAAAGCATTTCTTCTAATATCAGGAACAAGTCAGGGATACTGTATCTGTTTTCACCACACTTATTCAACATAGTAGAAGTCCTAGCCACAGCAACAAAATGAGAAAAGAAATAAAAGACATCCCAATTAGAGAGGAGATTTAAAACTGTCATTATTTGCAGATAACATACTATTGTATGTAGAAAACCAAAAACCTACTAAAATTGATAAATGAATTCAGTAAAGTAGCAGGATACAAAATAAATATCCAGAAATCAGTTTCATACCTATACATTAATAATGAACTATCAGAAAGGGAAACTAAGAAACAATTCATTTTATAATTGCATAAAAAAATACCCAGGAATAAATTTAACCAAGGATGCTGGACTCAGAAAATTATAAGGCACTGACAAAAGAAATTGAAAAAATACAAATAAGTGGAGGCATATACCATGTTAGGAAGAATTAACATCATTAAAATGTTCACACTATCCACAACTCAAAGCAATCTATAGAGTCAATGAAATTTCTATCAAGATACCAATGGTGTATTTCACAAAACTAGAACAAGTAATCCAAAAAGTTATATGCAACCTCTAAAGACTCCAAATAAAAACATTGATCTTGAGAAAGAAGAACAAATTTGGAGGAATCACAGTAACAGATATCAAACTGTACTACAAGGCCATAGTAATCAAAACAGCATGGCACTGGCATAAAACATAAAGATCAATGGAACAGAATAGAGAGCCCAGAAATAAATCCACACTTTTATGGTCAATTAATATTTAACAAAGGAAGCAAGAACATGCAGTGGGGTAAAGCCAGTCTACTTAATACATGGTGTTGGAAAAAAGAAAGAAAGAAAGAAAGAAAGAAAGAAAGAAAGAAAGAAAGAAAGAAAGAAAGAAAGAAAGAAAGAAAGAAACTAGACCAACTTTTAATACAAGAATAACTCAAAATAGATTAAAGACTCAAATGTTAGATTCAAAACTGTTAAAAATCCCAGAAAAAAAGAAACCATAGGCAATAAGATCGCGGACATTTCTCATAGTAGTATTTTTTTTTCTGGTATCTTGGGCAAGAGAAACAAAAATAAATAAACAATGTGAATACATCAAACTAAAAATTTTTTGTACAGCAAAGGAAACCATTAACAAAATGAAAAGACAAACCACTGAATGGAAGAACATATTCACTAATGGTACATCTAATGAGAGGTTAAATCCAAAATTTATAAAGTACTGATTCAATTCAACACCCTCCCCAAAAATAATCCAAGTAAAAAATGGACAAGGATCTGAATAGACACTTCTTCAAAAAGGACAGACAGATGATCAATACATATATAAAAAGATGATTAATGTCACTAATCAGGAAAGAAATGCAAATTAAAAACACAATGAGTATCAAATCACACCGTCCGAATGGCTATCATCAATAAATCTACAAACAACAAATGCTGGTGAGAATGTGGAGAAAGGGAACCTTTGTGCATTCTTGGTGGGAAAGCAGACTGGTGCAGCCACTCTAGAAAATAGTATGGAGTTTATTCAAAAAATTAAAAATGTATTAACTGCCATATTATCCATCAATTTCACTTCTGGGAATATATCTGAAGAAATCTGAAACACTAATCTGAAAGAAATATGTACCTCTATGTTCACTGCAGTGCTAATTTACAATAGCTAAGATTTGAAAGCAACCCAAGTGCTCATCAGGAGATGAGTGTATAAAAATGTTGTGATATAGTTACCCAGTGGAGAACTATTTGACTATAAAAAAAAAAATCTTACCTTTTGCAATAGCATAGATGGACCTGCAGAGTATTATTCTCAGTGAAATAAACCAGTCAGAATACAACAAATACCATATGATTCCACTTACAAGTGAAATCTAATGAATAAAATAAACCGACAAACAAAATAGACACATGGATACAGAGAACATCTGTCAGAGGGGAGGAGATTGGAGGCGGGGTAAAAAAAGAAAAGGAATTAAAAAAAATGGAAAAGAAATGTATGAAAACATGCTAGCCTATTTTTTATTTTGATGACAGGCACTTGAAATTGTTTTAATGACAAATGAATACTACAAAAAGAAAAAGAATGCTTTTGTTAACAATAATAGTTACTGTAATTTGTTGAATACATACTCTGTAATAGGCTGCACAATTAATAGATGTTTTATATTTACTACTCCTTTGGGGTGAATTAAAAAAACTTTATAGCATTGTTCAAATTATGATTAATACATTTAAAAATTGGCTATAAATATGAGCACACATATAAAAAGCTGAATTTATTGTATCTGACAACTGCATGGAAACTTTTAGTTTGTTCATGTTCCTGGCATCTCAAATATAAAATGCAATTTTGTTCCTCAATTAAAAACCTATACTCTGAAAAGTGATTATGTAACTTTTTAATAATTTAACCATCATATGTAGGATATCTTAAAAATCTTTACCAAGTAAGATACTAGCTTTATATTTTTAAATTTCTGCATAAAAATGAAAAAACCCCCACAAATTAAGGCATACAAATTTTATTTTGTTCTATATTTTTAAATACCATTCCATGTTTCCTTTAAAAGATTTTCATCTATTGCAATTTATTTTGAAGTTCAATTCCCCATTTAAAACATTATCTTTTCTACTTTTATAATGATCCACTGAAAGGGTGAATGTCTGCTTTAAGAAACAATGCCAGCCCTGGCCAGTTGGCTCAGTGGAGAGTGTTGGCCTGATGTGTGGAAGCCTTGGGTGCAATTCCTGGCCAGGGCACACAGGAGAAGCAGTCATATGCTTCTCCACCCTTTACCCTCTCCTTTCTATCTCTCTCTTCTCCTCTTGCAGGGAAGGCTTCATTGGAACAAAGTTGGCCCAGGCACTGAGGATGGCTCCATAGCTTCCACCTCAGGCACTAGAATGGCTTCGGTTGCAATTGAGCAAGGGCCCTAAATGGGCAGAGCATCGCCCCATAGTGGGCATGCTGGGTGGATTCTGGTTCGGCGCATGCAGGAGTCTGTCTCTCTGCCTCCCGCTTCTCACTTCAGAAAATTTTTTTTTAAAAATTAAATAAATAGAAAAGAAAAGAAAGAAACAGTGCCAATTCAAGTAGTCTGAAGAGCAAATTTAGTTATTTTAAAATACGACTCTGTAATGTGATCATCTGTGTTAACGTGATGAAAAAGACTGAAGACCAAACAATGTCCAACAGGAATAGATTAATAGTTCTCTTGAGCTCCATTGAAATCAGTTCCTACCCAAAGCAATGACCTATGCCTTAATTATAAGAGTAAAAGTTTGTTGAGTCTAACTGAGCTGGGAAAGCAAGAACCATGATTCAGGTTCACTTAGGGAAACCATAAAAACGAGCATGTGCTCTCAGATATGACTCATTAATTTTGGCAGTGTTCCCAATAAAATCAATGGCCATATATAAAAATAGCAATATGTACACTAACAGTGCAACTCCATAGATCATAGGTAGCATTTGGCATTTGAACTGTAGCTACATTAAATTTAACATACTATTTGGGGATGCTGATAAAAACAAGAAAATAATTGTGATATGAATGATAATATTTTTTGTTACCAGCCATACTTTCTTAAATGGACAAGAAGAAATTAATAATAAATATCTTAATATGGTACAGAAATTATTAAGAAAAAAATCATTGTGGCAACTGTTGAGTGTAGTCATTAAAATATTTTCAATGAAATTCATTTTTAAAAATATTTTATTGGTTGAATCAGTTTGGATTCTAGACCTAGTTGCCCATGCCCAAATGTACTAGCATTTTCCATGTCAAAATATTTTTTTTCCCCAAACTACCTAACTATTAGCAGCTGTCTATGTGAGAATAGAGGGAGGATTGTTTTCACTTCACTCAAAGATTAATGATATTTTACAGCTTCAAAAGAAGTTTTCAATTCTGGAGTTAAGACAGGAACCTCCTTCTTGTCTTTTTAAATTTTATTGACACTTTTTTCGACATAATTATTTATTCTGTGGCATATCATAGCAGTCTACAAAGCAAAAGTTTTTATTGGAAATAAGATTTTGCTTGCTGTTAAATCTGCAGAAGTACACTGCTCTCTTTCTCTCATTTACTAGGTAGCATTGTAATTATTTCAGTCATTTCTTTTTGATTTTGCTAAATATTTAATGCTGGTTAATGGAGATATGGAAAGTGGCTGAAAGAAAGGAGTTAAATTTGTTTTATTTTCTTCCTAGTTGTATATATATTTTTTGATTCTCAAAAAAAAATGTAGCAAAATTTCAATGATATAAACTAAGTTGTCAAACAGTGAAATTATTGCCCACATCCACAGTACTCTGGTCTGTTATCAGTGTTGGCACTAGGGTTGTGTGAAGTTCATAAAGCTTTGTGGGAAATCAACATGACTTTCACCAGGACGGCCCTGCTTCTGGTCACTCACTTCCATTCCACTTCAAAATTCTTGTGTTTACTCATCACTTTTTAAAAAATGTTTATTTATTAATTTTAACAAGAAAGGAGGGAAAAGAGAGAGAGAGAGAGATACAGGAACATCAATCTATTCCTGTATGTACCCTGACCAGGGACTGAACTGGCAACCTTTGTACTTCTGGACAGTGCTCTAACCAACAGAGTTATCTAGCCAGTGTGACTGGTCACTTTTTAACCTTGTGTATAAATCCAGCAGAACAACCTCCAAATCCTGAAAATTAAATTTTAAAACATATGTGTAACACCCAATCAAAATATCTGCAAATTATTTTGTGAATATTGAAAAACCCATTCTAAAATTATGGAGAGGCAAAATTCTCTATCTAGCTAACACAATATTGAAGGAGAAGACAGTCAGAGGTCTGACACTATCTAACTTCAAGACATCCTTTAACACTCCAGTAATTAAGATAATGTGGTTTTAGCAAAAGAACAGATAAATAAGTCAATGGAACAAAATAGAGAGCCCAGAAATATAGTAACTGAACTTTGACAAAGTTCAGTTTTCAATGAATGGTGCTGGAACAAATGGACATCCACATACAAAAGAAAGTAAGGAAGGAAGGAAGGCAGGAAGGAAAAAGGAAAGAAAGAATCTAGACACAGACCTTACATCTTTCACAGAAATTAATCAATTAAAGACCTAAATGTAAACTGCAAGACATCAAACTCCTAGAGTATAATACAAGGGTGCCTAGGTCACCTTGGACATGGTGATGACATTTCAGACATAACACCAAAGACACAACCCAGGTTACAAGTAATTGATAAGATGGATTTCATTAAATTAAAAATTTTTACTCTGCAAAAGACAATGCCAAGAAAATGAGAAGACAAGTCATAGACTAGAAGAAAATACGTGCCGAAGATGTATCTGATAAAGGACAGTTATCCAAAATAGTCAAAGAACTCTTAAAACTCAATAATAAAAAACCAAACAACAAAATTAAAAAATGGGCCAAAGTCACCTCACCAAAGAAGATATACAGATATCAAATAAGCTTATGAAGAGATACTTCATATCATATTTTATCAGGGAAGTGCAGATCAAAACAGTGAGATACCACTGCACACCTATTATAATGACTAAAACATGGAACACTGATAACACCAGATGCTGGCAAGAATTTTGAAAAACAGGGAATCTTACTCAGTTTGGTGGGACCGAAAAATGGTATAGCCACTTTAAGACAGTTGGCTGGTTCCTTACAAAAAAACTCTTACTATACAATTCTGCAATTCCTTTCTTGTTTTTTTTTTCAAAAGAAGTTACAAACTTATGTCTATCCCCAAACTGCACACAGATATGTATAGCCATTTTATTGATATTAGCCAAAACCTAGAAGCAACCAAGATGCCTATCAGTATGTGAATGGGTAAACAAACTGTGGTACATTCAGACAATGGATTAGTAGTCAATGCTGGAAAGAAATGAGCAATCAAGTCATGAAAGGACATGGAGGAACCTTAATGCATGTTATTGAGTGAAAGAAGCTGATACAAAAAAGAATCATATACTGTATGATTCCAACTATATGACATTCCAGAAAAGACAAAACTATGGCGACTATAAAAATATTAGTATTGGTTAGAGATTGTAAGAAGGGAGGGCTAAATAGGCAGAAACCAGAGGATTTTTAGGGCAACGAACATATTCTGCATAATACTATAACGGTGGATACATGTCTACACATTTGTCCAAACTCATGCAAAGTATAACACCAAAAATGAACCTTAACAGAAGCTATGGACTTTGAGTGATGATTACGTGTTAACGTAGGTTTATTAATCGCAACAAATGTACCACTGTGATGGAGGATGTTGGTAATGGTAGAGGCTTCATATGTGTAGGGGCAGGGGTTATATGGGAGATCACTTCACCTTCTGCCCAATTTTGCTGTGAAATGAACTAAAACTCCTCTAAAAAAATAAAGTTTATTTTAAAAGTTTAACAAATAAATTATTTCTTTGGAAGAAAAAAAGGTGACACGACCTTAAAAAGAAATGAAATTATTATATATTACAACATAGATGAAACTTGACATTATGCTAAGTGAAATAAGCCAGACACAAAAGGAAAAACATATGAGTTAGGTAGACTAGTTAAATTCATAGAAATAAAACAATAAATCATACCAGAGGCTGGAGTGGGGTGGAAGAGGAGAGTGGGGAGTTTTATGTCGTGTGTATAGAATTTTAGTTTGGGAAGACGGACAAATTCTGGAAATGAAGATGAAGATGGAAAAGTTGCATAACAATGTGAATGTGGTTAATGCTATGGCACTATATCCCTAGAAATTGTAAAAATGGTAAGTTTATGTTATTTATATTTGACTAAAATTTAAAAAGTAGGTCCTTGTTGGTTGCTCAGTATATAGAGTATTGGCTCAGCATATGAACGTCCTGGGTTCAATTTCCAGTCAGGGCATACAAGAGAAGCAACCATTTGCTTCTCTCCCCCTCTGTCTCCCTCTTTTCTCTCTCATCCCCTCCTTCAGCCAATGGCTCGATTGGTTTGAGCATTAGCCCAAGGTGCTGAGAATAGCTGTTAGTCCTAGCATGTCAGCCTCAAGCACTAAAAATAACTCAGTACTCAAACATCGGCCTCAGACAGGGTTGCAGGATGTATCCTGAGTGGTTGCATGCAGGAGTCTGCCTCAGAATCTCCCCTCCTCTCACGTAAGAAAAAAAAAAGTCAATAAAGAGCAATATACTATTTTAACTGAAATTTAGAAAAGTATTTTGGAATGCAACAAATATGAAATTACAAAAATTCTATGTAATACTAAAAATTCTAAGCAAATGTATACAAATGGCACTTTAGAGACATTACAAGAACAAGTCTTATTGTAATTCTCTTATCAATCAGAAAATAGGACTCATTTATACAGAACTCAAAAATGGTAGTGTTTGGTGACAGTATATTGTGCACACTGTTACTCTATTTTAAAAGTTTTATTCTTCTGGGCTGAATACAAGAGCTTACCTGGCTTGCATGTTTGCACTATAAATATGAAACACCAAGCAGTCTTCAGTGATCACATTATTCCTCCACAATCTATAATCTGTGCCCTTACTCCATGGGGGGTCAGCCAGACCATGAACATTTGAGATGGCAGAAACTATTATACCGCAATTCAAGGAATGTAGGTTACAAAGTATATCCAAGATAAGAACACACAGACACTAGACAGTCACAGAATCCAATATGGAATGAATTAACAATCAATTTTGGCTATTTATTCTGTTAGTGAATCTTGCCTTCTTCCTGAGGGGATCATACACACATACACACACACACAGAGAAAAATCTGATTCTACTGTGGAATTAATATTAATAATAATAGCTTCTCTCATCTTTAAGCTCCAACTCTGCTAGACATTTTACAAATACTATCTCTAAGCACAGTAACAATTAATTAAGCTAGGCATCATTGATTCCCACTTTTGAGTGTGAAATCAGGCTTAGAAGTCAATCTTTGCTGAAGGTTACCTCATGAGTGAATAGCAGAGCCTGGGTTTGCATCCCTGCTTTTGTGGCTCCCAAGTGAGTGTTTTCCCTTGTGCTCTGCCTTCTACTAAAGCCCCAAGTTCATTGCTCCTTCTGTGGGATTCAGGGTCTAGAACCTGATGATTACTTACTCTTTGAGAGCTTTGTTCCAAGGTTAAGTTCCATCAGTAGCTATTCTCTGTGATCCACTTTAAACAAACGTAATTCCCCATTCCTTTTCCAACAGTTCTCATTTATAGTCTAACAGGCACATCTTAGTTTTAGCTGCATCTTTTGGTCTGGGATTGTGTTTTTGTTCCTAATTGTTCTGACTCTACTACACAATTTCTAACAATGAAATTAACTTTTTCAAGACCAGCAGAGAGAAGACGATTAAACTTTGGCAATATTTTATACCAAATGGCATAACAAATATCAAATGACTAACCAATAACCCAGTTGGAATTTAGGCATAATCTCTTAGAAAGAAATATGTGCAAGAATTTACCACATGTGAATAGATATCTTTGCCTAAAAAGTAATTTATATAAATTTATATGATGTCAACTCGGTCCTTTCAAAGAGTTAAAAAAACTAGTCAACATTCTGCTGAAGATGATATGGATTTAAAAATCTTGTCAACTTCTTTTCTTAAAAACTGAACAAAGCTGACTACATATGCAGTCTAATACCTATACTAATTGTTTTTTCATGTGTGATATTTGTAAGTGTTTCTAGAAACATAAGAGTTATGCTGGTTTTGTTTGTTGTTTATTTTACATTTTCTGGAGTAAAACTCAGCACAAGACTTGGTTATTTCAGAATCACTTAGTAGTAATACAATAAGACTCAGAAATGCTGGCTAGGCAAAAGCCAGGAAGGGACTAAATGAAACTAGGTAAGGGATTAGCCCCAAATTATATATACATAACTCATAGACACAGTCAACACTGTGTTAACAGCCAGAGGGAAGGGGAGGGTGAGGGCTAGGTGGAAGTGGACCAAAGGGGAAAAGGGGACAGAAAGAGACATTATTACAGGCAGAGGATACATGATGCAGTAGACAGATGTTGAGTTGTTCATTTGAAAACTGCATGGCTTTGCAAACCAATGTCATCCCAATAAACTCTATTTTAAAAAAGAAAGAAAGAAAATGAAAATGGAGCATCGGCCTGGCGTGCAGAAGTCCCGGGTTCGATTCCTGGCCAGGGCACACAGGAGAAGCGCCCATCTGCTTCTCCACCCCTACCCCTCTCCCTCCTCTCTGTCTCTCTCTTCCCCTCCCGTAGCCGAGGCTCCATTGGAGCAAAGATGGCCCAGGTGCTGGGGATGGCTCCTTGGCCTCTGCCCCAGGCGCTAGAGTGGCTCTGGTCACAACAGAGCTACGCCCCGGAGGGGCAGAGCATCACCCCCTGGTGGGCAGAGCATCGCCCCCTGGTGGGCGTGCCGGGTGGATCCCGGTCGGGCGCATGCGGGAGTCTGTCTGACTGTCTCTCCCCGTTTCCAGCTTCAGAAAAATACAAAAAAAAAAAAAAAAAAAGAAAGAAAGAAAGAAAGAAAAAATGGAAGCAGGATGACAGAGAGAGAGGGAGAGAGAGAGAGAGACATTTTCCCATAAGAAGATATTTCTGCCCCCCCTTTGGGGACCTTGAAAACTACACAGGAAGAATCCACTCAGTGCCAGCCCTTTCCCAGGGAAAGACAAGGTGACTGGTTAGGCAATGGCTTTTCTCATTTTTGTATCTTCATCTAAGGCCGCTAATATCTCAAGTTAGCTGTTTAATTTTTTCATATTTGCATTTAAATAAAAAGTAAAATTCTGACATAGTTGGCTTACTGTAGAAAAAAAAAGAAATGGTGGCTACCATCACAACGGACATCTCATATATTTGTGTATAAACTGGGACAAGATTATAGTATACAGATATTCTAAGAAAAATTGGAATTAAATCCACCAATGGTAAGAAGTTACACTTAATTTAAAGTTATTGTATGGTAAAGACATTTGTTTAAGAATATACTGTAAGTTCAATTAGCTCAAAATAATAAGACGACAGATTTTGAAAATTCAATTGTAACTTGGTTTTTAAGCATTGTCTTTGGAAAACCAGAACAAATGCACTAAGCTCCAACAGTCCTATCAATTTATTCTTAATAAATGTGCTCAAGGTTAAAAGTATTCTTCAATTCTTAAGTGATTATTTTCACCAGTTAATCCACCATTTGTTTTTTATGATCTATTGATCCAGCTTCAAACACACTGCCTTTGCAATGAGAGTTGGAGCTATCAATAACTCTGAAGATCAATACATGAACCTGGAAAGCTAATGGATGAAAGGGTAATACTTTAGCACATGGAAGTCAAGCCTAAATGTTTACCCAGCCTGCGGTGGCACAGTGGATAGAGTGTTGACTTGGAAAGCTGATGTCTCTGGTTTGAAACCTGGGCTTTCCTGGTCAAGGCATGTACAACAAACAAGCAATGAACAACTAAAATAAAGCAAATATGAATTGATACTTCTTGCTCCACCCTCCTTTCTTTAAATTCAATGAATAAAAGCTTAAAAAAAAAAAACAACCAAAACCTAATATTTGCTGAGATGGAGACCAAAGATAAGCAAGTAGAATGGACCTTATCTAAAAATGTTCAAAATTGAAGGCACGAAATTGCTCTGGTGTCAGAGGTGAGATGGGCAACTGCTTGAGAATCTACATAAAGGAGTAAGTAGGCCTGAAGACCTGTGCTCACAAGTTAGGCAATCACCCTTCTCACCTGGCAGGTGGAGGATATTCTCTGGACAAACTAAATCAAAGAGGCTCTGGGCATCAGCCTCCAGACCCAGGGGAGGGCAGGGGAACTGAAAATAATAGGATACCAGAAAAAATTTGAATTATAGTGAAAAATTCCTCAGGCCATTTCCTCTACCTCCCAGTTCCTGAAAGCCCAATATAAGATTACTTTAAAAGATCCACAACAACAACAAAAACTATTCAGGCAATTAGTGTATTTGATATTCATAGCCAAGTAAATGAATACTTGGGATTCCTGTTTGGTGCTCAACATAATAAGAACCTGAGAAAGTCTAACCTGAGTAAAAGTTCTCTTAATGAATTATCAGTGAAGAATATTTGTGAAGGCATTAATTATCCTGGGATACTTTTGTAGTGTACTGCAAAGTTGTCCCAAGATTTGATTCTCAGGTGCATTTTAACTAGAATTGCTACTGTGACATGGGAAAGACTCTGCCTTCTTTGCCATTTTCATAGGTCATTTCGAACATCTTACTTTACAGTCATTGTGTCATTCCCAATCAGGCTAGGAAACAAATGGTCACTGATTAAGGTCACATGGATAAAATCTGAAACCAATGTTTATTATATACTTCCTGTCCTTCCATCTTACTTGCTTTTTCATATGAATTCTAACAATTTTTTAAAATTATGACTGCTTTTTAACAGACTTTTCTAGACTGTTGGACTGGAGCCTGTCAGTTCCACTAAGCATTTACTTTCTTACTTGGTGTTGGTGATCCATCAATATAATTACTATAATGAAGATCCCATTCTTGGATAGTGTGGTGGGATCTATTAGGTCAAGTTCTTCACATGCATTCTGTATTTTTCCACTATTTCCTTCAGTTTCTCAAGGACATCATTTCTGCAATGACCCTCCACCCTTACTGTCATCAGTTTCCTTTTTCTTGAATCATTTATATCAACCTACAAACATACTTTGGCATCTTCATTTGGAGAGAAAAACATGTTTGCCATGCTCTTTTTCAAGAACACCATGTCCCATTGTTCTGCTCCACTTCAGAACAAAATTACTTGAAAAATTTGAATAGTGCCAATGACTCATTTTCTATTCTTCTTCCAGGCCCTTTCATTATGGTTTCTGATCTCACCAATCGACTAATACTACCCCTGTGAGTTACTGGGGAATTCTATATTGCCACTTACAAGAATCTCACTTTCATCAACTACAATATGTTTACATATCTGAGTTCTTCTTCCTTCTTGAAACATGTTCTTCTTTTGGTTTCTCTGAAAACACATTTTCCTGCTGTTGTTCTATATTATTAGCCACGCCTTCTTTGTCTTCTTGGTTGGTCCCTCTTTCTCTTTAAACTGTGGTGTGTCCCAGGACATGGTTTCAGATCCCTTTTCTTCTCTGTGTGTCTCCCTAGATAGTACTCTGACTCATTCTAAGACTGTGAAATGCCACTAGTTTGTTGAAGATCCTCAAATATGTCCCTTAAACTCCAGATATATATGCCAATGTCTATGTGATATCACTACAATGTATCTACAGACATCTCAAACTTATTATGTTCCCTTTCCTCCAGAACTATTCCTTCTACAGTGTCAACCTTCACCCACCACCATCCATGCAGCTGTTCAAGCCTACAACTGAGTTGTCCCCTTCATCCTCAGCTTCTTATATATAAATCACTATAAGTCATGTGACCTCATCTCCAACATTTGTCCTGAATCTGTCTACTTCTATCCCCATCTTTACTACCAACACCCCAGTCCAAGCCAACATTACCTCCCACTGCAGACTACAGCAATACTCTTCTAAGGAGTTACCAAGCTTCTATGATTGTCCTCTTTAATCTAGTCTCAATCCAGCATCCAATTGGCAAGTCCTCATCTAAATCCCTTAATAGCATACCATAGTACTTAAAAACAAAGTCCCACTCTGTACCCTGACTTACAAGACTTTACTATCTGGCCCCTGCTTAAATCTCTGTCCTCATTTCCTGTTCTCCCCACCTTACCAGCTATACCTGCTTTGTTTTCCCCCCTTACACATGTTAAATGTTTACTTTCTTAGACTTTTTTTTTTTTTTCATTTTTCCAAAGCTGGAAACAGGGAGGCAGTCAGACAGACTCCCACATGCGCCTAACTGGGATCCACCGGCACGCCCACCAGGGGGCGATGCTTTGCCCCTCTGGGGGGTCATTCTGTTGAGTCCAGAGCCATTCTAGCGCCTGAGGCAGAGGCCACAGAGCCATCCCCAGCACCCGGGGCCATCTTTGTTCCAATGGAGCCTTGGCTGCGGGAGGGGAAGAGAGAGACAGAGAGGAAGGGGGGGTGGTGGAGAAGCAAATGGGCGCCTCTCTTGTGTGCCCTGGCCGGGAATTGAACCCGGGATTCCTGCACGCCAGGCCGACGCTCTACTGCTGGGCCAACCGGCCAGAGCCCTTTCTTAGACTTTTGAGGTCGCTATACCCCTTTGCTGTGCCTAGCATAGCTGGCTCAGTTTTAGCCTAGCTTGCTCCATTTTGTCAATCAGGTCTTGTCTTTTCTTTTTATTCTTAGGTTTTTTTACTGTGTTGTGTGGTCACCACCCAAAGCCAAGTTCCACTCTACCAACATCCATCCATCCTCCAACCTCTGCAATTTCTCCCCACCCCCATTTCCCTCTTGTAATCACCATACTGTTATTTGTGTCTATGAGTCTTTTTGTCTATGAGTCTTTTTTCATCTTAAATTTCACCTTCTCTGAGGTGCCTTCTATGGGCACCCAATCTAAATTAGACCATCTTATTCCCAGAATTATTTCTTCATTTTTAAAATAATAGCAGCTGCTTAGGTTATACCTCTGTGAGTTCCCATTACATTTTCTTTATAAGAAAATAATTGAAATGTGTTCTGTCAAAAAATAAAAAGATAAAAGTAAAAAAAGGAAAAGAAATACAGAGTTGGGCAGTAAAATGGTAAAAGCGGATTTTAAAGAAGAATTATTTTAATAAGGGACAAAGAGATCTCAGTATAGATCTGAACCCGATTCCTAATGCAGCAAGAAAAAGTGGAGATTTCTAGGCAAGAAGCAGAGCTGGTAGGGGGAGAGGTAGATGAAAAATTACTAGGAGGAAACATCTGGGTTAAAGAGAGATATCCGATTAACCAACTTGACAGGATTCTTTTTTTTTTTTTTTTTTTTTTTTTGTATTTTTCTGAAGCTGGAAACGGGGAGAGACAGTCAGACAGACTCCCACATGCGCCCCACCGGGATCCACCCGGCACGCCCACCAGGGGCTACGCTCTGCCCACCAGGGGGCAATGCTCTGCCCCTCCGGGGCGTCGCTCTGCCGAGACCAGAGCCGCTCTAGCGCCTGGGGCAGAGGCCAAGGAGCCATCCCCAGCGCCTGGGCCATCTTTGCTCCAATGGAGCCTTGGCTGTGGGAGGGGAAGAGAGAGACAGAGAGGAAGGAGGGGGTGGGGGTGGAGAAGCAAATGGGCGCTTCTCCTATGTGCCCTGGCCGGGAATCGAACCCGGGTCCCCCGCATGCCAGGACAACACTCTAGGGCTGAGCCAACTGGCCAGGCCGACGCTCTACCACTGAGCCAACCGGCCAGGGCTCTTGACAGGATTCTTGCTGAAGTTACTCTAGGAAGGTGAGATATCACCTGGGACATGATGGGGATGAGGCATTAGTTCAGATATCAAGGGTAAGGAGTCTGGCTACTGACTTGGCAGGATTCTTGCTAAAGTTGAGATCTTGAGGCACAAGGACAGGGCCTAGTCAGACTCAGAGGAGCCTGTATAGAGTTTGGCTAGTGGAGAGTCGTTGTCAGTTGTAATACAGTTGACTCTTGAACAATTTCAGCACAGCTGAACATCTCCATATTTTAGATTCCAAAAAGCTAACTATAATCATTCCTCAGTATTCACAGGAGATTGGTTCCAGGACTCCCACAGTTACCCAAATCTGCAGACGTTCACGTTTCTTATATAAAATGGTGTGGAACAGCACAATGAGGCAGCCCTCTGCATCCATGATTCCTAACCATAGACTGAACAGAATTTCAGAGTTTGATGAGAGACCCAGGGATATGGAGGGCTGATAGTATATTTATCAAAATAAATCTGCATATAAGTAGACCCGTACAGTTCAAGCCCATGTTGCTCAAGGGTCAACTGTATATCTATAATGTAAAATTGGTTGTTTGTTTACCTCTATAATTATTCTGGCTGTGTGGTTCTAAACGAAATTACATGATGTTCTTTGTGTTAAGGAGCATGGTCATTCTTTTTGATTAATTTACTTTTTAAATTAATAAACTTTTTCTCTAATTAGAGACTAGTGTCTTAGATATTAAACCTGACCAATAAAGGGAGATGTTAACATCAGTTTAACAACATGTGGACTTCTAGTCCCTTTTTGTCCTCCCATGGAAAATTTAATTTTTTTCCCCTTTTATGCACATACTTTCTGCTTTGTATTTTTTAAAAGCAGATCACAAAACTTGTATAGAGTCAATTCATGAAAGCAAAACATAATGAAAACTAATTACTGCTTGTTTATGTTTATTTCTTTTTGGCGAGACTTATAAGTAACACTATACTTCAAGTGATGTACTTGTTGTTCAATACTTTGAAATGGAAAAATAAGATACCCCATAAAATAGGTCCCTTTTAATTTATTTAAAGATCTCTAATGTTTCATTGTATATTGTTTTCTCAATTCTTTAGATAAGTCATTGTATCAGTCAGAATCAGCTAGATTATATCCTGATAACAAATAACCCCAAATCTTGGTGACATTAGGAGCAAAGCTTATCTGTCCCTCCAACTCCATCCTGCAGGGGAGCCAGAGTAGCTGCCCCACATCATCCTTTTTATCTGGAACCCAGGTTGATGGACTCTCCATTGTTTTATAATATTACCAGTTGCTCTGTCAGGAGGAAGAAACAGTGACATATTGCCTCTACTTTTTTTTTTTTTTTTTGTATCTTTCCGAAGCCGGAAACGGGGAGAGACAGTCAGACAGACTCCCTCATGCGCCCAACCAGAATCCACCCGGCACGCTCTGCCCACCAGGGGGCGATGCTCTGCCCCTCCGGGGCGTCACTCTGTTGCGACCAGAGCCACTCTAGCGCCTGGGGCAGAGGCCAAGGAGCCATCCCCAGTGCCCGGGCCATCTTTGCTCCAATGGAGCCTCAGCTGCAGGAGGGGAAGAGAGAGACAGAGAGGAAGGAGAGGGGGAGGGGTGGAGAAGCAGATGGGAGCTTCTCCTGTGTGCCCTGGCCGGGAATCGAACCCGGGACTTCTGCACGCCAGGCCGACACTCTACCACTGATCCAACCGGCCAGGGCTGCCTCTACTTTTTAAAAACTTCTTCCCTGAAATGACACACATCATTTAACCAAATCTCATTTCCCAAAGTGAGTATCATGGCAGCGCTCAATATTCAAGGAAAAGGAAACCAACCACCCTAGTACACAGCCCTAACGACACCTACAACAACAGCATATATGATACAATTAGCAAAGGATCGAGTATAGTAGTATAAATTAGCAATACTCCAGGCAATCATACTTTGCCTGCATGATCTCAAACATCAAAGAGCTTAAATATCTGTTATGTAGGTTTAGACTAAGTGTAGTAGATCAAAATATAAAACTATGTGAATTTTTTCTGTGATAATTTGGGGGCTCCAGTTGGAGATAGTGTACTGGATGAAAGTTAGGCAACATAGACTAATAACTGGTTCAAAATGTGTGCCTTCCAATGTTGATCATCAGCAGACCCACATCACTAGAAAGCAGGTCCCACAGGAATTCCACAGGGACTTTGCTTGGGTCAATAATTATCATATATTATAT
The DNA here is from genome assembly GCF_036850995.1 of Saccopteryx leptura. NCBI lineage: Eukaryota > Metazoa > Chordata > Mammalia > Chiroptera > Emballonuridae > Saccopteryx > Saccopteryx leptura. Next base: position 22,985,428 of record NC_089505.1, on the reverse strand, counting down.
ACAGTGTGTTCGTAAAGTCATGGTGCACTTTTCACTAGTCACAGGAAAGCAACAAAAGATGATAGAAATGTGAAATCTGCACCAAATAAAAGGAAAACTCTCCCAGTTTTATACCTATTCAGTGCAGTTTGATGTGGGCTCACGCACAGATTTTTTAGGGGTCCTTAGGTAGCTATCCCGTATAGCCTCTACAGACTCGTCACTGACTGATGGCCTACCAGAACGGGGTTTCTCCACCAAACTGCCGGTTTCCTTCAACTGCTTATCCCATCGAGTAATGTTATTCCTATGTGGTGGCGCTTCGTTATAAATGTGCCGATATTCACGTTTCACTTTGGTCACGGATTCGAATTTAGAGAGCCACAGAACACACTGAACTTTCCTCTGTGCTGTTCACATCTCGACTGGCATGGCCGTGGGCTGCTCCGCTGTATACACAGTGTTATGTCATCATCTGTGCATGTGCACATGCTGCTACATCATCCTATAGAAACTGGGAGGGTTTTCCTTTTATTTGGTGCAGATTCAACGTTTCTATTGTCTTTTGTTGCTTTCCTGTGGCCGGTCAAAAGTGCACCCTGACTTCACGGACACACTGTATGTATATATATATTTAAATATACAAAACAGAATTATTAATTTGGCATGTGGCAAACACATGCAAAAGATCAGCAAGATTAATGAAGGTATCGACTTTCAAGCTGGATTTCTACAAACAGATATACTGGTTTGACTGCAACAGAGTAAAATGTGCTGGGCTCCCTGATCAGGGATTCTGACTTGGTGACTGCTCATGTGAAAAGACTTGAGGCCAACAGTGAGGAGAACACCTGTGGGAAAAGTATAATATCAGAAGTCACTCTGACTGGGGTGTGGGTGCAGCTTCCCCTTACTGCATGATCTTGAGGAAGTTGCTTCACCATTTTGAACTTCTTATTTTTAAATGGGTATAATAATCAATTGCAAAAAAAAAAAAAAAAGTAAATTTGTAAAGGCATATGGCTCTGTGAAATTTACTTTTTTTCTTTTCCTCTCTATTCAGTTTTTTTTTATTCATTTTTAGAGAGGAGAGGGAAAGACAGAGAGAGAGAGAGAGAGAGAGAGAAGAGAGACAGAGAGAGAGAAGAGGGGGAGGAGCTGGAAGCATCAACTCCCATATATGCCTTGACCAGGCAAGCCCAGGGTTTCGAACCGGCAACCTCAGCATTTCCAGGTCTACGCTTTATCCACTGCGCCACCACAAGTCAGGCTCTATTCAGTTCTTTTCCTTCCTATTCAAGCATCTAGCTGATGTATGTTGATAGTTTCTGGAAACTATGGGTCAGAGGAAAAAAGACAAAAGGCTTCAGGATGTCTGGATTTGTTTTTCATAACCTTAGCACTAAAAAATACTGATGGGAGTTGCGGTACAGATAAAATACTGAGACACAGCAGAGAAAGAGAAGCTATTGCAATATATCTTCTTTCCCAAGATAGAAGGGAAGGAAGAGAGATGGGTGTTGGGGGAGGTGACACATTGAAAGCAAGAGCTGAATGGTCTCCCTTACCCTACCTCCCAGATAGACGTTCAGACAGGAGTCAAGGTCCCTCAGAGAGAAGGACTGTTTGGGACTAGGCTGAAGGACAATGATGGTCCCTCCACGAGTCAGTAGAGAGCCATGAACCTGGAGAAGCTTTATGACAAGACTGAGAACTCCTGTGTGGACCAATGACCAGAGACCAGACAGCTTGCTAGCTACAGACACATTTAAGTCAAGGACCACAGTTTTACTCTCCCCTCCCCCCCACCATCCCTCACTGCTGAAGAAAGCAGCAAGCCTGATGAGAGACCAGGAATTGAATTGATTAAAGCAGAATGAGAGGCTGAAACAGAAATTGGGTTTAAATATTTACAAATTAAGATATATGTCCTGAACAACTTGATTTGTAGAATAAAAATTATACACTCCTTGGCACATAGTAGAAGATCAATAAAACAAAAGCTACTCTTATTTCTACTATAAATATTTTATGTGGCTGTTCAAAAGGTCCATATTAACTATTATCTACACAAGAGTAATATCTAGTTTAGGAAAGGTAAGGATCCCACTGTTACCAGGGAAGAGGTGTGGAATTCACTTTGAGTATATTGTCAAGAGGGCTGATAATGACTCATGTTGACACAAAAGGGTGAATCATATGTGTGGAGAGGAGCCAGGCACTGAATAGTTAAAATAATTAGGGCTGTGAAAACTGAATCAGGAAAGGCTGAGAAGAGAGATGATAGCTGTCTTCAGATATCTGAAAGGCTTTTTGTGGAAGATAGAATGTCCTTGTTCTGAATAGAAGTGGATGGCATGAATGTCTGATTCAATCAACAGAAAAAGGAAGTTTCTCATAGTTGAGGGTTCATCAATGTTAAGGATTCAAACAGATGTTCAATATTCGTTTTGTCTGGAATGCTGTCAGAGGATTCCTGTATGTAGAGGAATGTGGTCCTGGCACTTTCAGTTTTAGAATGATGTATGGGGCAGGCGGAGGCAACCAACAGTACCAAATTCCAGGAACTATGTTGAGAGCTCTGTATCATTAGCTCATTGAATCTGCTGGGTGGCCCTATGAGTTGAACATTAGTAAGAATTATTACAAATCAGATTATATGGTTTACATAGTAAAATGTCAGCATGCCTAGTGCTGGTTAATTATAGGAACAAGTTTTGAGCTCAGGTTGTTGTATTAAAGAACCATGTAGTTTTCTCCATACACTCTATTTCCCTAACATAATCTTTCAAAGAAATAGCACAAATCCTTAGTTCAAAAACAGAAGTCTCAAAATACCTAGGTTTTACTAATGTAACGATCAATAACAATGCTGACCCCTTGAAATATTTTAGCTACGACTTTTGGAATTGTATAGAAACATCAATCCATAACATTTAAAATACAATAACATAGGTAAGTATATTATGCTTATCTTCTAGATAGATGTACATTTATTTCAATTACTGTGATGGCTACCTTTATGTGTCCACTTGGCTGGGCCAGTGTCCAGATATTCAGTCAAACATTATTCTGGATGTCTCCATGAAAGTGTTTCTGAATGAGATTAACATTTAAATTGGTGGACTCTGAATGAAGCAGATTGCTTTCCATTATGTGGTTGAGCTTCATTCAATCAATTGAAGATCTTAATAGAACAAAGAGTGACTTCCTTCAAGCAGGAAGGAATTCTGCCAGCTGACTGCCTTTGGACTTGGACTACAGCTCTTCCCTAGGTTTCCAGCCTGCCGGCCCACTCTGCAGATTTTGGACTTGCACTCTCGCAAGTCGATTCCTTCAAGCTTTCTCACCACATATAAATATACACACACCCCATTGGTTCTGTTTCTTTGGAGAACCTTGAATGATACAGTATTTCTATTTCTTTGTTACTTGTAAGTTTCCTGGTATCTCCCATTATTAAAATTTTGTGAGTGGAACAGACTACACGTATGAACTTGGAAGCAGATGACTCCCCAGTCAAGCTTTCAGATAAGACCACAGAATCGGCCGACACCTGCTTTGCAGTCTTGTGAGAGACACTGCCCTAAGCTGTGCCCAGATTCCTGAACCTAAGTACTGTGAAATAATAAATGTGTTTGCTTTAAAAACAGTTCTATGAGTGGCACTTAAATTTTCTTGAGACAATAGAGACTGGTTTGAATTGCAAGTTTTAAGTAGTCTGTGAAGATCTCACTTCTCTGAGTCTCATTTCCCTCTCTGTAATATGAGAGGGCTGGACACAGGAATTTCGGTTTCCCTTAAGTGCTACAATTCAATGTCTCTATTAATTATACCAAGGTTAGTCAACCTTTTTATGCCTACCGTCCACTTTTGTATCTCTGTTAGTAGTAAAATTTTCTAACCGCCCACCAGTTCCACAGTAATGGTGATTTATAAAGTAGGGAAGTAACTTTATAAAATTTATAAAAGAGTTACAGCAAGTTAAAGTATTCAATATATAATGATAATTACTTACCAAGTACTTTATGTCGGATTTTCGCTAAGTTTGGCAGAATAAATCTTTATAAAACAACTTACTATAGTTAAATCTTTTTATTTATACTTTGGTTGCTCCACTACCACCCACCATGAAAGCTGGACCGCCCACTAGTGGGCGGTAGGGACCAGGTTGACTACCACTGAATTATACTGTATACCAATAAAAGTCATAAGAAGAACACACCCTGAATTTTAGAGGCTCTCAATTGGTGGCAATGTTCCAGCTTCCTTTCTGCCCAAAGCCGTCTGTGCTCAAGTCCTGCTCTACCTCTTCTGTTCCACCCCAACAGTTCTCTGTCACTAGCCTATCAATGTTATATCATTTTTGGCAATTTTGTGCGCGGCCTGTTTGTGGATGCGTGTGCACATGTTCCCAGTTAAAGCTAGGTTGCTCTGGCTCTGACTGTGCAAGCTGTTCTGGCATTCGAAGTCATATCTGTAGCATTTTGTGGATGAACTGGAGCAGCACGCAAGGGGAGAAGAACTTCTCTCCAAGCGCGCGTTCTTTTTCTCCCTTCTCATCTTTAGGGAGGTGTGTCCAGATCCCTCTGCCAAACAGCTAATTTAGACGAGCTCTGGAGTCAGGCAGTGGACTTTCCTCAATGAGTAACTAGATTTGCATTTGCAAATCAATCGTGCTGAATAAAATATTACAGGAACATCTTTCCAGCCCCTTGTTAATATCCCTTCACTTTTTTTATGATGCAAATTTTAAAAGAAAGTATGACTTATCGAGTCTTATCCCCGAGTCCCAGAGAAGCAGCAGAGTGTGCAGGCAGTAGGGTCCCAGGCCAAAGTGTGGCCCCGGCAGTGTGTCACTGGTCCTGCCAAGTTTGGCTTTCCCACTCTCAGACCCTTGTCCTTGCGGCTGTTTCCACATCACCGCCCGTCCCCCGCCCAGCCCCACAAATAGTTCTTTCTAGCAGGGATTTCAATAAGTCAAACCAAGGACAATGTCAATTACTTAAAGCATTTCCACTCTCCGGGGGGATTTAGATGCGTTTAAACAGAAGACATCATTATAAAGCAAAAGTATGAACCTTTCTTTGCGCAACTACATATAGGTAGTCAGTCAACAAATCAGTGGGTCTATTTCTGTGCTGGGCACGGTGGTGGGCGCAGATTTACTGAAACTGCCGCCTGCTCAGCTACCTCTGAAAGCTGGTCTTGGTCTTTGGTTGGCGAGGGGCGTGTTGGGGTTTTTAACCCCTCTGTCTCCTGTCCCCACCTATCCCTGAGAGACCAAGGGATGTGGTTATGGTATAGGGTGGCTGAGTGTATTCTGAAGACAGATGGACTCTCAGGTCTGATTATGAGGTGCGGGGGGGGGGGGGACGGACGGGAAGAGGGGGAGTAAGAAAGAGGGGGAGAGAGAAAAGCAAAAGGAAGAAAAAGGAAGGGAAGGAAAGGCAGAAAAATAAAAGAGAAGAAAAGAGAAACAGTGGAGTGGCCTGGGGTTTGACGGAGGGGTTCCACGCCGGCCCGGGTGGGCTAGTTGCTCGGAGCCCCAGCGAGCAGGGAGGAGATGCACCCCTCGCCGCCTGCACGGTTTTCGGGGCCCACCGGGTCCCCTCCCGCGCCTGGAGCCCCTCTCCCAGCCCTACGGCCCCGCAGCGCTCTCCTCGCCCCCGTCCGGGGAGCGCCCTCTCACCCCGGAGCGAGACTGCTCGCTGTCGGGCGCTCCCGGGGTCTGGCGGCAGCGCCCGGGGCCGCCCCGGGGTGGGGGGCTCGGCCAGACGCCGCGCCGCGCCCGGGCAGCCGCACCTGAGCCCCCGCGCCCGCCGAGCCCGGCGCCGGAAGCGCGGGCGGAGCGGCTCTGCCCCGGGAGCAGCGGGAGCAGCGGGGGGTGGGGGACGCGAGCCACGGCCGGGTGACCACGTGCCGCCTCCCGCCGCGGGGGCGAGGACCTGCCGGGCGCGCCCCTCCGCCCCCCTCCGCGGGCCAGCGCACGCAGCGCCCGCCGCCTCCACCTCCTCGCCCAAACTTTCCTGCAACTTCTCGGTGCGGAGGAACCTGCCGCGCCGCCCGCCCCCTGGCCGCGCCGCGCCGCGCCGCACTTGAACTCTGCCGCGCGGCCTTCCACCTTGCGCCGCCCCGAGCGAGCGCGGGCGAGGAGCTGCTGCCCGGGGCCCCGATGAAGTCCCCGGAAAAAGTGTGAACAGGGGTCCGATCGCCAGGCGCGGCCCGGGCGCCAGGGGTCTCCTTTGGGGAACTGAGAACAGCAGAGCCAGGGAAAGACCGGAGTATGACCGTGCGGCCCTTGGGGACCTCAGCGCAGTAATGCCAACATGTAAGTCTCACCTTTCCGCTCAGAATTCCGTCACACCTTTACCTGTATACCCCCACCCAGACCCCCTCACCTAAATGATTTGGTAAGGACTTCGCCTGTATTGACAAAAAAAACCGGTTTGCCTTCAGTTTGCCCCCAGGCACTGAGGAATGAGCTGGTACTGCCAGACGGAGCTGTGACATGTGTGTGTGTGTGCCTTGCTTTTTTTTCCAGGGAGAGGTAAACCTCACATTTGGGCGGCGTAAAGCATAATAAAAAAGGGCAGGGCTTCAAGAATGGGGAAACCGTGTTTTCGATTCAAATTAAACAAGGAATAACAGGCCAGGCTCCTGCATCCAGGGGCCTTGTCCTGCCAAGAAAGAGCTCTCCCGGATCAGCACCTGGGGGCTTGGAAGGTACTGGTATGCTGAGAAAATGTTGACTTTACACATTGTCACCCTTGACTGTAGCAGTTGTTCTTGGATCTTTGGGTTATTAGAACGGTTTGAAATAAAAGCAGGCAGAAGAGGTTCTTGGTCATTTATGTGATGGAACCTATGAGGTGGGGAACCTTATAGGATTAGAAGTGAAGGAAGGGTATATAGGACAAAGTTTAGGAAAACCTAATAATAGGTTTTGCTTCTATGCAATTGTCATGTAAGTGGTGAGGTGCCTCAGAGCAACCCCACAAAAGGGCCACCGAGTACCACCTGGCCTTCCAGAATGGAAAAAAAAAAAAAAAAAAAAAAGAAGTTTGTTTTCAAAAGAGCCAAAGCTATTTTTGTGGCCAACTCTGAAGTTACTTTTTCTTGTAATATGTAATTTTACCTCTGGTGTTTTATTTATTGTTGGGCAGACACCCTGATAGACATTTCTCTCCCTTCCACTGACTAATATACAAGAGTTTCTGGAAATTGATAGTCACCCTCTCTCTCCCAACTACTGAATCCTTACGTTTCTATTTAAATTCCCTCTTTCATTTACTACCTGGGAAAAGACATACCCCTCGGGCCCTGTCTTTCCCTTCCTTGTGCTTATACCCCCCCTATGCCACCAGTACATGTTTTTTAAAAAGGAAGAAGAGTAATGCCCACAAGCCTAGGACTCTGTACCTCTGTTCCTGGTAGTGACCAGTATAATTGGAAAGGAACCACTTATTTTTATTAAAACTGCATGTGAAGTCATTCCACACCTGTGAGTTTTAAAGTTTCATTTCTGCCAGTGGACTCCTCAAGGTAGAGCCCGAAATCATTTATTTTGGGATATAGCCAACAGTCCCATATACGAGTTCTTCTCCTAAAAACCAACACGTTTTTAATGATTATGTATTTGTTTCAAATTTCAGTTTTTCCTGAAAAAATAGTCGGGTTTTTAATAGCAGATATTTGTCTAGCTTATTTTCAGCTTTCTTAGGTAAATACTTCTGTCTTCTTGAAAAAGTTATAATGAAGAACATAAACTATATTACCTTTTATATTTTAATAGATTCAGGTATACACACAAAGTGTATTTTCTGCCTACTACTTGCGCAGAAAGAGTGTTTATATGTCATTGCACTCAAGTTCTGAAATTACAGACTTTTATAAATATATTTTGCAGTTGTAGTGACTGTGTATATTTCATACCCTAAGATATTTAGTAGGTTTAACAAGACTTGCATTAATTGGTCTCAAGCTGCATGAAGCTACTGTTCCATTTATGGCTTATATAAATTACATGACATTGTGCTTTTCCAGTGTGAATGGTGAATGAGGCTATTGTCTCTTGGTTTATGGGAAATATTAGAAGCTTGTAGTTTTACTGCCTAACTGAACACGTCACTCTGATTTCTGGAAATAATGATTTCTAAGAGAATCAGTTTATATATTAAAAATAAACTTATAACCACTTCCTTAAACCTGACCATTTTTTTTAACTCCCCATACCCTCCAGAGTTTATATTTCTGGTGTGATGATTTAAAGCTTCTAAAGACTATTTAGATTTTAGACTAAATATAAAAAGGCTTTGTCCAATGTATGTGGTATGCTTGGGCCAAAACAATCTTTTTATTTTCATTTCTAATGTTACATTATCTACATTGGATGCATACTGAGGCTATAACATTTAAAAAACATTAATATTGTAACTAAAAATGCCAATAAAACTTGAGTGTAGCTACCTGAATATCATCCTACTTTCTTTTATAAGCATTACTCTGGATGGTATTATTCAGTTGTCTTCAAGGAAATCAAGATTACTTCAAAATGATTGTATTTAAAACATTAATAGCAAGTATGACAAAGGTTTAACATTTAATATAGAATTGTTTAAAAAGTCACAAATCAGTAAGAAAGCCATCTATATTGTAATAGAACACTACACAAATAACTTGAACATGCCAGTCTAAATAAAGGAAATCCAAATGAGATACTACTTCTATCAAACTGGCAATTATTAAAGCAATAACACTCAACAACAATAAATGTATCATAAGATGAACAATGTTGCATTTCAGTGTAAATGCATACCTGTGTATTTAACTTCATTTAGAGATAATTTTAAATGTACAGAAAAGTTGCAAGAATAGTACAGAGAACACCTGTGCGCTCTTATACAAAATCACTTACTATAAATATTTATGTCATTTATTAAATAATTTTTTCCCTCTCTTTTTTCCTCCACCCTGTACACATGTGTGTGCGCACACAGAGACAATTTTTTTTCTGGAACATCTGAGAGAAGTTACATAAATCAGAGATTTAGTGTGTACTTTTATAATTGAACAGTTTATTGAGATATTTGTAGATTCACATGCAGCTATAAAAAACAGTGCTAAGAGATCCTGGGTACCCTTTACCCAGTTTCTTCCAATGGTAACATTTTTTCAAAACTCTAGCCTAGTATCACAACTGCATGTACTTGTGTATGTCTGTGTGTATGTGTACTCAAAGTTGCCCACTTAGAGTACAAGCCAGTTACACGTTATAGCTCAAGTATGGGTCAAGTTTTGTGCAGATTAAGACTCTGGTTGGATTTCTCAGTTGGCTAGAGAGCATCATCCAAGGTTGTGGGTTCAATCACTGGACAGAGCACATACAAGAATCAGCCAATTAATACATAAATAACTGGAACAACAAATAGATGTCTCTCTACTGCTCTCTCTAAAAATCAGTAGATTAAAGAAAGATTTGTACAGATATGAAGAATAAACCTTTCTGACTTTTTTTTAACTCTGGTGATCTCAACTTAATAAAAGAACTCGAGTGATAGAATAGCACTTTCCCTTTTCATTCATTCTTGAAGCTTCGTAACGTGATCTTTAACCAGAAGAGATATTCAATTATAAGCCGACTTGAATAAACCAACTTGCTATTGTTTTCACTCTGGAAGAATTAAGGTATGCTCTGTGCCACGCCTCATGTCACTTTGTGAAAGTTTGCCACAGAAATGCAGTGGGGACATGGAGAACGAAGTTATTTCTAATAATTGCTGGCATTACTTGAACTGATAGCATATCAATTTTTCCACTAATTTAAACATTTCTTCACTAATTTCTCTTTAAACTGATGTCTAGGGGAGCCAGTGGAAGGAAAGAGATGAGAGATGGTAGATTTTTCAGATTATTGCAGGGATGCATTTGGATTAAATCATACCCATAAAGGGATATAACCACATTTTAAACAATTCCTATAAAAGGGTTGTGTTTTCAAGCTTCTGGAGCCAAGACTCAAGCATATTTATTTTTAGCCTGTACAGATTGAGAAGGAGAAGTGAGTTTGCAATCCGGCTAGCTTGAGTCTCAAAAGGACAGGTGAGTTGGAAGCCAGGTGACAGAGAGGGAGAAGGACTTTGGGCTCTGTCTCCCCTGATTATATGCTCTTGGGCCAGTGATTTAGCACCATGGGTTTTTCACCTGTGAGGTGATAGGTTTTATTGTGTAATTTTTAGATTCTTTTCAAACTATAAAGTCTGTGATTATGTTTTACTGAAAAATATTCTTGCTCTCTTCAATAGAACTTCGAAGCCACAGCCCAAGTGACACAAGACTGTACTATCCTTTTTTGTAGTTCTTGCTTAGACCCCTAGTAACCCTGCTCAGGATTTTCCATTCTTGTGAGAAAGTTGTTTTAAATCTCAAGGATGAGTCTTTTCTAAGCAATCCCCTGAGAAGTCACACAGTGCTTTCCTTCCTCTGTTCTATTCTTAATTTATTTGTTTGTGTTCTTCAGTAAACAGTAAAGTGGATGAAAGTTGGCGTGTCATATGGCTTATGTTTGGTTACACGTGCTTGCCCTGTCCTGCATTCATTTTCTGTGCAAACTGATGGAGTCTTCAGGACTGGAATGCATCAAGCCCTCGGGCTGTCTGATAGGACTGCCAGCAGCTTTTGTAAAACAGCTCCAGGTTTGGGTATGAAATCTGTAAAATATCAGAACTTTTTATACCTAAAGAGAGTGGTGTGAGCCCATGAAATAAACAGTATTAAGTGTTGCCATGCTAATGAATGTCATTCACTGAAAACAGTTTAGACAGCTTGTGAACTTAAAAGAGAGCCAATTAGTCACATATTGAAAAAGAAGAATTGTCAAGTGCCACAAAGATTAAGAAGCTGGGTGTTCTCTTGGGTTGATCCTTCCTTCTGTTAATGCCTGTAAGGCTGGTGGGTCAGGTTTGATTGGTCTGCTGCTTTATTTCTCTGAGAGGAGGCTTCAGTCTCCTCCTGTGTGGAATGAGGAGATTAGGCTTCATCTTTGGTCTTCCCAGATATTATAAACATTTTTGACTGTATAATAGTGCTTCTGTCTTAGAAACATACTTATTTATCTTCAGCATGAATGGGAAACACCTCCTTCATCCAGCATTATTGGGAAATGGACGCATTCATACAAATGAGTGAATTTTCCATGGGACAGAAGTTTGTCGTTTACCCTTTTTAAAGTCCTTTACTAAAGTAGCAGGCTGTGTCATCTCTAGTTCTTTTTAGTGGATAATATCTTATTTACAGAAGAGAAAAATACGCTTATCCTTTTGCTTCCCACGTCACACAGCAGAGGCACCTGAATGTACCTGCTACTCCAGAGTTTACATACATTATTTTGATGATGACTGACTATAACAGATGCTTCTCATAAGCTGCAACACTGCTCTTAATTTAAAATATTTTGGATGGCCCTGGCCGGTTGGCTCAGCGGTAGAGCGTCGGCCTAGCGTGCGGAGGACCCGGGTTTGATTCCCGGCCAGGGCACACAGGAGAAGCGCCCATTTGCTTCTCCACCCCTCCGCCGCGCTTTCCTCTCTGTCTCTCTCTTCACCTCCCACAGCCAAGGCTCCACTGGAGCAGAGATGGCCCGGGCGCTGGGGATGGCTCTGTGGCCTCTGCCTCAGGCGCTAGAGTGGCTCTGGTCGCAACATGGCGACGCCCAGGATGGGCAGAGCATCGCCCCCTGGTGGGCAGAGCCTCGCCCCTGGTGGGCATGCCGGGTGGATCCCGGTCGGGCGCATGCGGGAGTCTGTCTGACTGTCTCTCCCTGTTTCCAGCTTCAGAAAAATGAAAAAAAAAAATTTTTGGATGGACATATTTGAAAACATACCTTTTATACAATATATATATATATTTTGTATATATATATCGCTTCAGACTTGAACATTTCCCTGGTTTAGCATTTCCATTAGGAGTTTCATGATGCTGGAACTTCTATTTTGGTGAATATAAAAACATGGAATGAATATTAGGTACTACTTTGTATTCATAGTCAAACACATGATTTATTCTCTGTCTGTTCCCAGGTGATCCCAGAAGTGGCCGCAAAGTCAGTTCATTGGTTTTGGCTTCTGACATTAATCCTGTCGTCCATTCTTGTTTAAGACTGTTATTTGATTTCACTGTTGACAGAATAACCACACTTATATTAGAATGCCTGGGCTGATGGTAATAGTAATAACTAATATTTATTAAGTGCTTACTGAGTGGCTGTCACTGTTCTTAAAAAATGTGGTCCGATTTAATAATCCAGCAACTCTGTGAACCAGGTCCCATCGCTGCTCTTAATTTACAGGTGAAAAATAGAAATCACAAGGTGGTCAAGTAAATTTCCCATGGGTTGCAGAGTTTATAAATAGCAAGCCCAGGACTTCTGACTCTAGGGTATGTTCTCTTTGCTACTCAGATGAGCTCTAACAGTAAAATACAGATTGAAGACACAGGCTTGAGGCAAGCACAGCAATCATTCGATGTCTGTTTTTGCTTGAGTATTTCCCTTCCCACTTTTCTGGTTTTCTGTTTAGTATTATATATTTTACTCCAGATGAGTCATCCTCAGGTAAGAAAGGTGTTACAGTTGACCTTTGAATAACACAGGTTTGAACTGCTCTGGTCCACTTATATGCGGGATTTTTTTTTTATATATATTTTTTATAATTATTTATTTTAGAGAGGGGTGAGTGAGAGAGAGAGAAAGAGAGAGAGAAGGGGAAAGGAGCAGAAAGCATCAACTCCCACATGTGCCGTGACCAAGCAAACCTGGGGTTTTAAACTGGTGCCTTCACTGTTCTTAGGTCCACACTTGATCCCCTGCACCATCACAGGTCGGGCCCTTTTTTTTTTATTTTTTTTATTTTATAAACTAGCCCTTTGTATCCCTGGGTTTCCCATCTGAGGATGCAATCAACTTCAGATCCAACAGTATATTCGATCTAAGGTCGGGTATCCGAAAATGCAGAAGGCCAACTACACGCACTGTTCTGCACCAATTTGTATAAGAAACTTGAGCATCTGTGGATGTTTGTATCTTTACAGGGTCCTGGAACCAATTCCCTGCAGATACGAAGAGACAACTGTAGTTTAAGGTTTTTTGGAGTCTTACAGTATGCATGGATTTTCAACTGCACAGCAAGCAGCATCCTTAACCCCTGGGTTGTTCAAGGATCAACTGTACTGTGACCCTAAAATATCTTATTACAATAGTTGCCCCTCTTTTTAGAAGTGAAGTGACTCTCAATTTCCATTTATAACCAAAGTAACTAACTCCCTTTGGGGATTTAAGGTCTGGAGATTTCTTACTGATACTATTGCTTTGTGACTCTCTTGTCACCAGTCCATTTAGAGTCCAAGGTGACTGACTTTTATACTCACTGCCTCTTCACTGGCTGGCCTCTTTTGCTAGGGTTGAGTCAATGAAAGGGACCAAATCACTGTTTTGAGCCAAGCTAATATAGCTGTCCTGTCTAAATCATTATTAAGTATGATTTTTTTTTAAATTTTTTTTTTTTCTTTTCTGAAGCTGGAAACGGGGAGAGACAGTCAGACAGACTCCCGCATGCGCCCGACCGGGATCCACCCGGCACGCCCACCAGGGGGCGACGCTCTGCCCCTCCGGGCCGTCGCTCTGTTGCGACCAGAGCCACTCTAGCGCCTGGGGCAGAGGCCAAGGAGCCATCCCCAGCGCCTGGGCCATCTTTGCTCCAATGGAGCCTTGGCTGCGGGAGGGGAAGAGAGAGACAGAGAGGAAGGAGGGGGGCGGGGTGGAGAAGCAAATGGGCGCTTCTCCTGTGTGCCCTGGCCGGGAATCGAACCCGGGTCTCCCGCACGCCAGGCCGACGCTCTACCGCTGAGCCAACCGGCCAGGGCCTTAAGTATGATTTTGAGTTTAAGGATAATACTGTTAGTTATACAGAGAATTATTTGAGAGTTTTCAAAGCACCATCCCTCTGTCTCATGCCATTTACTAATTTCTATAATACTTGGTGTTTATTAGCCATATCAAATCTTTGATAGCTAGATAAAGAAGTTAATCTTTTTGGATGTTAATGCTTCAATGCGTAATTTTAGGGGCCATTTAATTTAATTTTAATTATCTCCATTTGTGAAGCAGCAGATGTTATAAAATGAAAATAGTTCCTTAAAGTCTAAATTGCTAGAAGATTATAAGGGATGTTCATATAATCATTCTCTGGCCACCCAGATGGGCATGTGAGTGGTGATGCTAAACGCTGAAGCTGAAATTGCTTTATTTTTTTTAAATAAAAAACAATCCTTGAATTGTATGAATATTTCCCCATCTTCTTGCAGAGATCACCTTTTATATACTCTCTGATAAGGAATGTGCCACCAGGTGGCAAGTAAGATAAATGAATTGTTTTTTCTTTTGCCTAATTAGCCTAAAGGAGGTGATGGTTCATCCTTTTTGTTTAGGAGCAAGACTGAAAGAGCTCTCTACTTCCAGGCTGCTGCTGGAAGCCTATACACGTGCCGTTGCTGTCCTAATGGTGTACTGTATTGAGTTCTAAGTGTCCTGATTGTTGCTTTCTTCTATTGCAGGATGTTTCATTCAGGTCGAATGTGGAGCTGTCATTGGAAGTGGAAGCCAAGTTCCCTTTTGTTCTTATTTGCTTTATGTATTGTCTGTGTTCCACACTCAGGTAAGACTTTTTCTTTTTGAAGCCCCCAAGTTAATAATGATTACACTGTCTTCAGTTTAAGTGTGTTATTTGTGTAAGGAACCTCAAATTTGCTTGTGGTCATTCTTCTCTGCTTCTGTCCTTACAAACTTTTTCTGTCCATGGCCTCTCATTCCTCGCTGAATTCTGTTTGAATACTGTTACTTTGATCATTGTTTTATCTTCTGATGAGTACATTTCTTTAATCTTTGCTGCATTTCTTTTAGCTTTATTTATTTATCTAGCTCGTGTTGAGTGATGAGATAGCTACGTATCTGACATAAAAAAATGTACTAGCTGTTCTTCTACTATTGAATAAATATACAGTACTAAATTTTTCTCTTTTTCAGTTTTTATATGCTTATTTATGAAAAGGAAAATATAGACTTTGCTGGTTTTATTTATCCTGATTTTATTGCCATGTATAAGGCAGGGATTTGAAACTAAATTTTTAGACTGTGAAATTTATTTAAATTTAGTGAAAATGGTATTAAAAAGTTAATATTAATTGTAGCATTTTTGGAATTAAAATAGCTAATTTTTACAATTACCATTCTTTCCCTTAAATTTGAAAAAAAAGATTCTTTTAGTTATTAGTGAAAACTAAATTTTTCATAAACAGCTAATTATATGAATAAACTAATCAGGACCTGAGGAATGTGAGTAATGTTTAAGAGTAAACTTCTTTATTATTTGGTTTTGTTACTGAGCGAATTGCATTTCTTTTATGTTCATTTTAAGTTTACTGCTTTATTCGGTTTATATTTTCCTTTAGAATAAAATCATTACTCATGAAGTTTTATGTATTTATTACTTGGGATTTAACCAAAGTTTTATACATTCCATATTTATAGTACATCTGTATGTTGTTAGAAAGAATGCATTTAATGAAGCACAGAAATAGAGTATCTGCTAAGACTGCTTATTTATGGATCAAGAAATGCAACTTGTATTTAATATATAAATGCTGATTTCCCAAGCCATCAGGTATTTTAAGAGTTTAAACTACTTACTTGGAAAATCCCTGGCACTTATCTAATGGCTTCAAAACAAAACTGATCTTTGAGTGACTATTTTGAGTATTTGTTTCAATTTCATTATAAAGTCATTCCTCTGTTGCTTGTCTTGGCAGAAAGAGGAAGCAAACTTATAAAGGGCTGTGAAAATGACATATACATTGGATTCTTTTGATGGACAGTGTTGGAAAATTTCTTAACTTTCTAAAGTGATACGCTACATGATAGAAGATTGTAGATTAAAATTAGTTGAGGTCTGTTTAGTTTCATTTTTGTTAAGTCATGGCGTTTATAAATTTCCAAGCCCTCTTCACACTTCAAATTGGGATATTTTTATTTCATATGTTAAAATGTTAATTGATATATGTACATTCATTATTTTAATTATTTGAATTAATGAAGTAAAAGACATCATTTTAGACTAATAATCAAGAAAAGTCAACTGTGCTGGAACTGGGAGAGAAGGAAGGAAAGAGAAGGAAGAAAGGGTTCAGAATTTAAGGAGGCACTCATTCTCAAGGTCATAGGAATCAAAGTACTTGTGCATGCTTTTAAGTTACTGTTTCACACAATAAACTTCTCTTTAAAAATTTCTTTCATTACCCAACACTTTATGTACTCCCAGTAATAAGGCTTTGTGACAGGTGCTATCTTTACTCATGAAGTCAGAACGTTTTGTATAAATCTATCTGTAAGTATGATTTATTTACTATGCCACCACCTCATGCATGAATATCCCAACTCAAAAAATATCTTAGGGGGTCATTATTGCAATTTTAATATACATTTTTGTCTTAAAAGTAACTCAATATAGTTAAAATGTAACGGATTAAAACTTTAGATATATCTAATTCTCAAAGGCCTGTCTTTAAATCATAGTGTGATGCCACTATATATTTGAGAACATTTAGTGCTTAACTGTGATGGTATATCTCTATATGCACTCTGACTTTCTTCACTTCTCCAGATGACCCCTAGGTGATTTTACTGTGCCTCATGGCTATAAATGGCATCTTGATGTCAATGTCTGCCAAATCCATATCATTAGCCCTGGCCCCTTCCTAGACTCTGGAGTCACCTCTTGGGTTGCTTAACCTCATCTATACTTGAATATATAATAGGCTTCAAACTTCGCATGTGTGAACAAATTTCTTGATTCTCACCTCTTATCTGCTTCATTCTCAATTATTACAATCCATTCTACTATCATGCAATTGTCTCCTACCCTCACTATTTTCTAGACACGTTGGCCTTTCTATTCCTTAACCATGACTTCTAGTATCCTCTTCTTCCTAATCTACACACACCTGAGTTCTTTTTTATTGTTTTTTTTTTAATTTTTTTTTTATTTTTCTGAAGCTGGAAACAGGGAGAGACAGTCAGACTCCCGCATGCGCCCGACCGGGATCCACCTGGCACGCCCACCAGGGGCGACGCTCTGCCCACCAGGGGGCGATGCTCTGCCCCTCCGGGGCATCGCTCTGCCGCGACCAGAGCCACTCTAGTGCCTGGGGCAGAGGCCAAGGAGCCATCCCCAGCGCCCGGGCCATCTTTGCTCCAATGGAGCCTTGGCTGCGGGAGGGGAAGAGAGAGACAGAGAGGAAGGAGTGGGTGGGGGTGGAGAAGCAAATGGGCGCTTCTCCTATGTGCCCTGGCTGGGAATCGAACCCGGGTCCCCCGCATGCCAGGCCGACGCTCTACCGCTGAGCCAACCGGCCAGGGCCTTTTTTATTGTTTTTGATACTCAGATCATAATTATTATTTGTTCAGATAAGCCTTCCTATCCCCTAATTTAAAGTAGACCAATTATCACTATTGTATTATTCTTTAGTGATAGTCTGCAGATTTTGATTATTTCCCTGATTGTTAGAGTTTTGTTAATTTGACTGTGATATCTAGGTTGGAAGATTCACAAAACTTTTTTGAATTGTTAAGATGGATACTTAGTTCAGGTGATTAAAAATTAGAATCCTGTTGTTTAATTCGGATAATATCCATAGTTTATTTCATAGGACACAACTGCAGTGTTAACTCTCCTGGTAGGTAAGTTAACATTTGTACTTTCACAGGGCATTTACAGAGCAAATAGTATACAAGGTTTATGTCCTATTTTAAAGAGAACTGTAGAAAAAGTATGTGGTGTTCTTGACAAGTGATTACTATAATTTTTAGTGAGAGCTACAATAAAATAACAGCTGAGTATTTCAGCTGGCCCCATGGAAGTGCAAATTACACAACCTGGTTGTTTTGTTTCCCAATAGCGTAACAATATTTAGAAAGCATCTAGTATCATCAGAGTTGCTGGGAAAAGGGCACCTACTAACACTGTTGATTCTGTCTTTTGGGAAAGTAATTGGACAGCAATTTTTTAAAAAGTAAGGGTATGTTTCTCTTTGACATCCCGCATGTGGGTCTCTATCCTATAGAAATAAAAAGACACATTAATTAGGTAGAGAAAGATGTGCCGGTATTTTAACTGTAGCATTGTAGTAGCAAGCCATTGATAACACTAATTATTTATCAACAAGGACATGGTTATATAAAATTTTGTACATTAATAGCATGATATGCTGTGCAGCCATTCAAACCAGTGTGGTCAAATTGTGTATATTGGCTTGGAGAGATGTTTATAATAATGTAAATTAAAAAGAAAATTGCAAAATAGTATGAGATTAACCCAGATTTTTCACGGGTTATGTTACAAAACGGATATGTTTTGCACATATATGCTTCAGTAAGACATAAATATATTAATAAAGCATGGTATAATACACAACAGGCTTTAATATGGGTTATGTCATGGGCATAAGATGGGTGAGCTCAGGATTAGAGTGAGAAGGGGGAAGGTAATGGAATGTTGTGCAACTCTGAGTTATTTGCCCTGTAACAGTGAGCATGCATCACTTCAGTACTTTGGAAAAAACAAAGGAAGAATAAAATTCTTTGGATTTAAACAAAGAAGCTACATTAAAAAAAATGGCCAGAGAGATTATTGAAGTATATGCATATTATACTTTCCTGTTAGTCACTGAACCATTACTCTGGCTATGTCTTCACTTGATAAGAATGTTTAAAAGGTGTTTCAAATAATAACCACTTTTTATGTAGCATGACACTCCATGACTCTGAAGATGAATGACGATATCTCAAGCAGACAGAGGTTGTGGCTTCAAGTAGAGTGGGAAACAAGGAGCCAGGAGCCAGTGAATTCCTAAGCAACCAGGAGCCTGTTTCCACACAGATAACCTTAGTCATGAGTACTGAGGGGAAGAAGTGCCTTTCTCTCCTGCAAAGTGATGAGCTCAGCAGATTATTTCAAAGCTCAGTGTTCTTCTGATATCTGTGATACATAACTAAAAGGGGAAATGTTTCCTGAAAGTACAATCTGGCTTGAATTGTGACCTTCTTCACCCAGAGCACAGCACAGTTCTGGAAGACACTTAATTGGGCAAAAGGAATCTTGTGTTTTTATTTTCTCTCTATTGTAAAATGAGCAGTTATACTGTAGTATCAATTCCATTGCAATCTGTAAGTATTAGACATATCATTTTATACATGTTTATATTTGATCAAAAAGCTTTCAAATGCATGGAAAAAATTATCCTTTTATCAATATACTGGTTTTTAAAACCATTTTAGTTTTTAGGTGTGCTTAAATTAATAAATAAATGCACCTGAAAGCTCAGAAGTAAGATATAGTTATGCAAACTATTCTTATCAACTGAAAAAAGAACCAGAATAATGATTGACTAACAGAAAATTTTAATATATACTAATATTTTTTTTTTTCAGTCAGGGTCAAAGTGCTCCAGATTTTACTGTCTGAAGGTTTCAACTGAAGAGCTGTTGTACATGTGTTTGAATAAACAATTCCTAGAAAGTTGTAGTAAACGTTTTTTGGGCATCTTCCCCAATAATAGTATATCTTTGAGATGCCCTGAATTTGATGTAAATAAATATTAAGTTCTCTACTGTGTTCACCAACTCAAGTACATCACAGTGGATTAGGGATGACGGATCTAGTTTACCACAGTGACAATTTCTAGTGACTAAGCAGTATGATGGGGTTACAGGTGAAGCTGAAACCCTCACATGGGATTAGGAAGAGAGGGTATCAGCAAAGAGCCCTAGCTTTCACTGGTCAGGTCACACGCAACTTCAGCACGGCTGTCAAGCTCTAGAGATTTCATGACAGAGCAGATCTTGGCAGGTGGATGGGCAGGTTATGGGCGTCGAGTAACCTGAGGAATGTTTCAGGGCAGCTCTGTCTACACTGTGTTATGTGAAGCCTCTTGGGTGGACGGGCTGCAGCTGTGGGCGCATGTCCTTTGTGTCAGACACAACCCTGTTGCTTTTGCGTACAGTTTTGTTTTTCTTTTTAAGAGTAAAGATCCTGCTGAATCAAAAAAAATTTAGAGAAATAGTATATTTTGGAGTAGCGAAGTCAGTAGGAATAACATAGTGGTCGTTAGAAATGTGAAGAGTGGTCATTTGGAAGAACAGACTTATCCTGAGTACCTCAAAGAACAGAGAGATAAAACAATTGAGTCAGTGCTGCGAGTAGCTAGTGACTCTCCTGTAACTGGTTGCCAATAAAATAAAACCAGCTGTTCTTTAAATTCCTCCTCATCACTGCGCTCAGGACATGAAATGGAATCTTAATAATGAAGAGGAATTTGTACTAAAACGGTTGAAGCCTTTCTTAGCCTACAGTTAAATCATAGAGTGTGTGTGTGTTATATTGTGTTTTTCAGTGTATACAGAATGCCATATTATGTATATTTTACTCAATAGTTTTACCTTAAAAGATTCTTCTTTGTTCATTTTCTTTCAATTTTGGCAGATAGTTTTTATACTTAATTAGGGATTGGGCAGGTAACTTTCTTGGACAAGATACATCTGAGGAACTATAGTATTTGGCAGATATAAAATTTTCTGCCACTTTCAAACTAATAAGGAATTGTCCTTTTATTTTCAGCAAGTAGAATATGTGGTGACAAGAAAACAAGATCATTTGTCAGTAGATGGGTGGGGGCTATCACCAGGTCAGCTTAACCATTTTAACCATTTTCTGGAATAAAAAAGCAAAAACCCCAAAATTTTAGAAAAAGAATAAAGTAGTTCAATGGGGACTGTGTTGCCACCATATTTCCATTGTTAAAACTATCTTGATTAAAAAAAAATTAAAATATTTATAGCCAATTAAAACTTTTAGATAAGTTCCTTTCTCAGGAAAATAGTTTGAATTATGATGGATTGTCTATTAAAATATCTTAGTGTACAGTCATTCGTAAACCAGTTTCACCCTTAACTTGTGGTTTACAAATGATACACTTTTTTAAAAATTACAAAATTTTCAATAAATCAACTGTTGTGAATCAGAAAAGAGGTCTCCTGCTAATATATTCTGCTCCAAGCTTGGTGTTGCTAGTTTAGATAAAGAAAGAAAGTGCTCACATTAGATCTCAGATAATGGGTTGTGTTAACACACTTAAAATTCAGAATTGTTTTTCTCTTTATTTTTAAAATTACACTAATTACTATTATTAGTCTGGGCAAATCTACCAGAATGAGCTAATGCTTATAATTTTAGCAAGTCCCCAAGCAGAAGGATCTTTTTAGAAGATTCTTTACCTGGTCAAAGTTTTAAAGAATATTGTTAAAAGTAAAATACAGATCCAAAGAAAGAAAATACTCTCAATGAGAATATTAATCACTACTTTTAAACACATCTACAATTCCTTCCTTCATTTATTTTTTTCTTTAAATATATGCATGGAAATATGGCATAAAAATTATGGATACTGGCCCCTAATGAGCATCAGTAACAGTTCTGCTGGATTTTTTTGCTTAATTACTGGTTTTATTAATCAGAATTGTAAGGCAAAGGATGAGAATTTTCTGGTCATAGTGATTTCAATGGCTTCAGTAATGGTAAAGAGGGAGAAAACGCTGGATTTTTGGAGGTATTTTGTCCAGTGCTCAAGTGTTTAAGAGAGAATTAGCTCCAGTATACCCACTAAGGCACGGTGGAACATGGCCGCCCCTCTTCCTGAACTCTCTTGTGCAGACTGTGCACAGCAATTGTGTCCTGGATGGCTCATCAGAGGTCAATATTAGCTTTTTACTTAGACTGCTAATCACACCTCTTTTTAGAATGGTAGCCTGATAATCTGTTATTTGTAGGAAGTTCATGACCGCAAATACTGTTAGAATACTGATGAGGTACAAATATTTCTTTTTTTTTTTTAATTTTTTTTTTTTTTTTGTATTTTTCTGAAGCTGGAAACGGGGACAGTCAGACAGACTCCTGCATGCGCCTGACCAGGATCCACCCGGCACGCCCACCAGGGGCGACGCTCTGCCCACCAGGGGGCGATGCTCTGCCCCTCCTGGCCTTGCTCTGCCGCGACCAGAGCCACTCTAGCGCCTGGGGCAGAGGCCAAGGAGCCATCCCCAGCGCACGGGCCATCTTTGCTCCAATGGAGCCTTGGCTGCAGGAGGGGAAGAGAGAGACAGAGAGGAAGGAGTGGGTGGGGGTGGAGAAGTAAATGGGCGCTTCTCCTATGTGCCCTGGCCGGGAATCGAACCCGGGTGCCCCGCACGCCAGGCTGATGCTCTACTGCTGAGCCAACCGGCCAGGGCCGAGGTACAAATATTTCAGTGAACGATAGGGTTCGTGGTTCTTCTCTCAGAGCCTTTCCTATCTGGACATGGGACTTTTTCCTTCCAGTTCAGTAGTCCTGATATTTTCCATGGTGTTTGGTTAGGAATCTCATTATTTCTCATCATCTGACATGTTTACATCTGTCTCTTCCTCTCTCTCTCTCTCTCTCACACACACACACCCACCAATGCTACAGAGTTTGTCTCTTTTTTTTTTTTAATTAATTAATTAATTTTTTTACAGAGGCAGAGATAGACAGGGACAGACAGACAGGAACGGAGAGAGATGAGAAGCATCAATCATCAGTTTCTCGTTGCACGTTGCGACTTCTTAGTTGTTCATTGATTGCTTTCTCATATGTGCCTTGACCGTGGGCCTTCAGCAGACCGAGTAACCCCCTGCTGGGGCCAGCGACCTTGGGTCCAAGCTGGTGAGCTCTTTGCTCAAGCCAGATGAGCCCGCGCTCAAGCTGGTGACCTCAGGGTCTCGAACCTGGGTCCTTCCGCATCCCAGTCTGACGCTCTATCCACTGCGCCACCACCTGGTCAGGCGAGTTTGTCTCTTTTAATAACTATTTTCGAAAGAAGTTCTTTTTGAATTTTATGCATTTTTTAAAATTTGAGATAAAATTGATGTATAGCATTATAGTATGCAACCATTTCTTTTCTTTTTTTTTTTTTCTCAAGTGAGAGTCAGGGAGGCAGACAAACTCCCACAAGCAACCCAACCGGGATCCACTTGGCAACCCTCGTCTGGGGCTGATGTTCTGCCCATCTGGGACCGCTGCTCTGTTGCTCAACAACTGAACTATTTTATTGCCTCAGGGAGGCCATGGAACCATTTTAGCACCTGGAGCCAACTTGCTCATTCGAGCCATGGCTGCAGGGGAGGAAACAGGGAGGCGGTGGAGAAGCAGATGGTAAATTCTCCTGTGTTCCCTGACCAGAAATTAAACCTGGGACTTTCACATGCTGGGCCAACACTGTACCACTAACCAGCCAGGGTCACAACCATTTTTTATATTTAAAGTGGTGTTTATTTCCAACATGATACTATTGATGATTGTGCTAACACAGTAGAGGTTTTCAGTAAATGTTTAGTGAATTAATTAAATTGCTTGCCTTCTGTGGCTTTGGGTTTTCTTTAGCCAGATAAATCTAGCAGATCTGAGGGTTAGGTAATCTTAATCAAAACTTTCCCCCCAATATTATTAAAGTAAGTTAAACATTTGTGGAAGGCTTATAATACCTAAAGGAGTGACAGAGAACATAGAGTTAGCATTGCTACTCTTAGACACATTTAAAAGCTTAGGCTATGTCATAACAATATAGTAATGTTTGAGCATTGTGCGTTTATTAAATTTTTCACATCCATGTCAGCTTCTTTTCAGAGTCTTGGCTATGCAGAGCTAAGTCATGGTCCTTAGTGCAAGGAAACTGACATGAGAGACATAGGAAGCACTGTGACATGTGGTCTGGTAGAATTGCAGAGGGGTTATCAAGGGATAGCAAGCACTCTCAGAAAAGTTTTCATGGAGGAGATGATGTTTAAACTGCATTTTCTAGCAGAGGTGATGAGAAAACACAGAATGGTATGGCTGTAGCATTGACCATTTGGAGAGATGTTCCTGCAATCAGATTCAGTTTAAAAACTAACGCAGCCTGACCTGTGGTGGTGCGGTGGATAAGCGTCGACCTGGAATACTGAGGTTGCTGGTTCAAAACCCTGGACTTCCCTGGTTCAGGCACATATGAGAAGCAAGTACTACGAGTTGATGGGTACCGCTCTTCCTTCCCTCTCCTCTCTCTCTCTCTCTCCTTTCTCTAAAATCAATGAATAAAATCATAAAAAACAAACAAACAAACAAAAAACAAATGCAGCTGTGAGAGTAGTTTGTACCCACAGAGTGTCAGCCTTGATAATAACAGAAAGCAAGAAGATGGAACATGGGATTGGAAATGAAAAAGGGCAAACTAGGCCGAAGGGGAGGCAAGGGCAAGTGCACAAATACATTGAAAATGGTTTTGTGGACGGATAAATATAGAAGCATAATGTCATTTCCTCCAATGTCTCTGTGTTAGGATGTTGATGAGCTGCCGTAGGAACTGAACTCTCTTTCATATCAATTAGGCTGTGGTAAAATTGGTTTTGCTATACATCCCTTCACTTAAAGTCACAGAACTATGAACGATGTTAAGTGAAGACTTCCTGTACTTCCTGTTAGGAGAATGAAAGGTCTCTGCAGAAGAGAGTAAGGAATGAAGTTAGACAAGTAAGTGGGAGGCCAGACTGGGGAGGATGTTACCTGAGGGACTACGCTAACAAGACCTACCGAATAGGCTTGTCCCCTGCTCGCTACAGTTCAGTCAGATACCTGCCTTCAGAAATACACGCTGAAGGGGACAAACAGTAAGAACTTCCCCAGGGTCAAAGTTAGGGAAATAAGGGGCAGAATGGATTTTTGTTAATTGAATCTGCAGTTTGTGCTTTCCCCTGTCATACCATTTTGCCTCGGAAATGGCAGACTTACCGGCGTCATTGGTGAACAGCTTTGGTGTATATATTGAAAAGCTGGCCCTGGCCGGTTGGCTCAGCGGTAGAGCATCGGCCTAGCGTGCGGAGGACCCGGGTTTGATTCCCGGCCAGGGCACATAGGAGAAGCGCCCATTTGCTTCTCCACCCCTCCGCCGCGCTTTCCTCTCTGTCTCTCTCTTCCCCTCCCGCAGCCAAGGCTCCATTGGAGCAAAGATGGCCCGGGCGCTGGGGATGGCTCTGTGGCCTCTGCCTCAGGCGCTAGAGTGGCTCTGGTCGCAATATGGCGACGCCCAGGATGGGCAGAGCACTGCCCCCTGGGGGGCAGAGCACCGCCCCTGGTGGGCGTGCTGGGTGGATCCCGGTCGGGCGCATGCGGGAGTCTGTCTGACTGTCTCTCCCTGTTTCCAGCTTCAGAAAAATGAAAAAAAAAAGAAAAAAGAAAAGCTGAAGATATTAATAGAACTTCAGGCACCCTTAAAGCCTCCTCTTTCTTGCTCAAATCCATATTTAGATGTGACCAAAAGTTGCTGAATCTAGATTGGAAATGTCTTCTTAATCTTTACACCTGCTGCCTCAGAGTCTCATCTCTACCAGGTGCATTGTACGCACTCCTTACTCATCTCCCTGCATCCATTGTTTCTGTTGGAATCATGCTTCTGCCTGTGTAAGTTCCCTTGAAGATTCTCATTGACCAAGGCAGCCCTGAATTTCTGGAATGTCATTGCTACCTACCTTTGTAATGCCTTATGAAGTACCTGCCAAATAGTAGAATAGATACTAAATATTGAGTAAACACAGAAATGAAAGAATTAGTGTATTTCTGCTAAATAAAACTAAGATTTGGCCATGGGTGTTCAATTATTCAACTGAAGAAATTTATACTTAGCATAAATCTAGGTTGAGCTTTAAAAACTATGAGTTTGACGTTCCTATCTTTGTGAAAGGCCAGCTATTTGAGAGAGGACATTTCATAAAATTTTACAATAATTATTTGTGCCAAAAGAAGAAAACAGTCACTCTAAATGAGTAAAATAACAAGAATAATACATTTATCTTTACTTATTCCAAGGGCTGAGTTTCTCATGGCAACACATTGTATAAGTGCCGAACTAATCCCAACAACAGTTAAAAAAATAACTAGTTTGATGAAAATATAAAAAAACGATTCTTTTGTAAATTTTTTCAGTTATTACTCTCTTTCCTCTTAAGAGACCATCCTCCAAATTATCTTCACTTTCACCTACCTATATCTTAAACTTTTCATCTTGGTCTACACCTTCCCCAGCTCAGTTTACAAACATATTCAGAACAAACAAAAATTCTTTTCAAAACTAACAAAAATTTTCCACCTCCTCTCAATGCATTTGTTCTTCGAGGCAAATTTTCATTAGCCTTTCCTTTTGTTTCTGAGTGTCTTGAAAAGATATTTGGATTTTTTATTTCACCATCCTTAAAAAATAGATTATTCTATTTGGAGGATGCACTAAGTATCAACGTGTGTGTGTGTGTGTGTGTGTGTGTGTGTGTGTAAACAATTATGTTAGTTTTCCAAAGATCTCCCAAGCAACCTGAACTTCTCCAAAGACTTTTATTAAAAACTTTAATAGACAGAAAACATTTGCTATAATAATTTGTTATTAAGTGGGCAAGAAAACACTTTGTTCACAATTTGTTTCAGAATAAAACTGGGTATAAAATGAGATGAGTAATGATTCAGAATTTAGTGTATTCACATTTCACTTTTAGAATATATCTTTTTGTACCAAGATTTTTGTATTCTTCAAATTGTTCCTGTAGCTGCCTCTGACTTCTTAGAAGCTTATATCACTTCTTTGGGTTTTTTTTACTTCTCATTTAAATCAGATTTGCATACAAATTTCCCTAGTGGGATCTATTTCCCGTTTCTATTTCTTTCCTTTTGAATTCTTTTTAATATTCACATCATATCTTACAAATTTCTATAAGACAGTTGTTAGGATATTTATTTCAAAGTGGTTGGTTGAAGCAAAACAGAAAGATTTCTCTTTGTTGCCTCTCTAGTGTTTGTGCTGGCTTGACTGTACAACAGCTGTTATCTTTGCTATTATTATATTTGAAAACAACCTAGAACTGGGGATTTTTGGAAAATTTACATTTAGAACCCTCATTTGTGGGAAGCAGAGATACATAAGATATAAAAATTTAGTGCTGTAAGTCACAAGTTATCACTGTTTGGTCAGAACATACATTTTAACAAGCTTTGTTAAAATGGATGTCTTTTAGCTTTTAGGACAGAATATATAAACTAAGCCAATTTTGTTATTGATATAGAAGCCAAAAGTTAGATTTGAAATCTAATAATAAAATTGATCATGTGTAATTTTGTTTTCCTCATTACTAAGGAAATTTAACATTTTTAAAAATGTAAGACCATAGTTACTTCCAAGTATTTTAAATTTTAATAATCCTAGTCAGAAATGATATCAGAAAGTATATTATGGGCTATTCAAGGTTAAAAACACAAGTGAATCCTGTATTGTTTGAAAAGTATTTAAAACAACTTAAATCTCTGTTGAATTTTATTTACACTTGAACTGCACATAAGGGGGGGATCCAGGAATTTTCGATGCATTTGCACTAAGGATGAGAGTGAAAAAGTTGGTTTGATATGAGGGTCGCTGCTAACTTGACCCTGAGTAACTTGATCCATTAATAAACTGAGTTAAATGCTGACTCTGAAATAAAATTTCTCAAAAACATTCTTTTACCATCAGAAATACCTTCTCAGTGTATATTGGAGCTTTGTTCCTTGTGGGCTCCAGGAAGAGACAGTTAATGCACCTGGTGAAAGCTGTTTGCCTGATCTTTTAGATCCTATTTCTGGCAAAACCAGGTAGAGGATGGTTAGAAGTGGTTACACTGGAGAGATGATTTCTGTATTTTCTGATCAGAAATTAACTTCAGTTCTCATTTATTCAATAGATGAATGTGGCATATCTCCATTTGAAATTTTTTAATAAACTGAGAAAGGCTCTTGTGAATTTGATCTGTTACTCTGTATTCTTTTCTTTCTGTAAATTTAATATATAGATTTATATCATATTAGAGTGGTAGGTTTTCAAAAAACTAATACATTTTATAATAACTATCAAGCGGTTTCAAACTCTGACCAGGAGGAGCCTGTGAGTAACAACACAAAGAATTTTCATTGCAGAAATGGTTACAGTAAATATTAAGACAACCTAAATAGCGAAGAATAGTAGATTTGGTCAGTTATGGTGTGTGTATATAGTACACATTAGTTATATATATATATATATATGTATATATATATATATTTATATTTTTTAAATCCACTAATATTAATTCTAGTTGTTAACATTTTCTGCATAAGAAAACTGGTTCAATAGTGGTAATCTCATCCCGGAAACCGGAAATCACCTCTTCGTCTCTGCCTGGTTGCCTAGAATTAAAAAAACTGAAAAATGTATATGTTGGTGAGGATGGCGATCCACTGGAGCTTTCACACACTGCTGGAGGAAGTGAAAAATCATACAGCCACCTTGGAAAACAGTTCAGTAGTTTCTTAATAGATGTTTCATAAAAGTATATGATTTACTAATTACATTATTATTTATTCAAAAGAAATGAAAACAATTATCCACAGAATGACTCTATTTTTAGGGGAAAAAACACCACTGTCTGCAACATATAAATGGATAAACAGATTTTGGTGTATTGATCAAATAGAACACTACTCTGCAAAACAAAAAGTAAGGAACTCTTGATGTATGCAGCAACATGAATAGGGATCTCTAAAACATGTCGAACAATGGAAAGAGATAAAGAACACAGTTTATGATTTTATTTATATGGAATTCTGGAATAAGCAAAACTAAGCTATAATGATAGATATCAGAATAGTTGTTACCTCCAGGGAGCAA
This sequence comes from Saccopteryx leptura, assembly GCF_036850995.1. Taxonomy (NCBI): domain Eukaryota; kingdom Metazoa; phylum Chordata; class Mammalia; order Chiroptera; family Emballonuridae; genus Saccopteryx; species Saccopteryx leptura. The sequence continues at coordinate 22,956,582 of NC_089505.1, read as the reverse complement.
CTGAGTGGAAAGAGACAGAATAACATAAACTTGGTTGATGGAAATGCTCCAAAATTTGGTTGAAATATAGTTACATGGGGGTATACACCTATATAAATGCATTGAACAGCACATGTAAAATCTTTGTATTTTATTGTATGCCAATTATACCTCCAAAAAAAACCCCCTCAGCTCATTGGAAAAATACCATTAATAGTTCTCGGACACAATAAGTAGAATTACAATGCCCCCAAAAGTTACAGGATTTTACTAGCCATATCAAGAATTAAGGTTAACTTCGAAAAACACAACTTCTTTGTTTTATTTGCTGAGTTTTTTTCTGTTTTGGTCATCAGGAAAAGAACATTCACCTTTCCTGCATATAGTTTAGTTATGCTTATTGAAATATTTTCAGTACTTAATATTTGTGGGGGCGAGGAGGGAAGAGATTTCTGCAAATAATATAAATTTCACTTAGCTCAAGTGTAAGCTTCCATTTCATCCTTCTTTAGCCTCTACACAGATTCAAAAGTTCAAGTTATTAAACCTTTGCCTGGCAACTTTTTTTCTTTGAGAGTTCATTTCCTTCATTTAATAAAAGTGCATGCAATGATCATTGTATCATTTTTTCCTATTAGTCATATTTCCCAGACATATATTGGATTTTGTTTTTTAATTAAGATCTTACTGGACACTTATTGATAGTTTTGGCTTGTTACCATTAATAAAAAGAAAAGATAAAAAAGGGTGGTCCAGGAAAACTCACTCCATATATTGTCGTGGTCATAAGCATTTTTTTCTGTTCATTTTGTTTTCATTTTAAACAGAGCTTTTTTATCATTTGCTATAAAGCGATTTGTACTCCTCACAAACACGTGATATTTTTGGAAGAACTTCACAAATCTTTTTGTAAATTTGATGCTTGGCAAATATAAAAGCATGAATCAAAAAGTAAATTTTAATCAAACACTTGAAAATTCCAACCGAGGGTAGACTGAGCACCTGGAGAGAGGGGCTATTTGTTCTGCCCTGGTCACTGACTTGAGAGGTTTACTTGGGTAAATAGTGAGTTGAAAGCATCCGTCAAGACAGTCTCATTTCTGAAGAAGCACCTGCTGTGACTGCATCCGTGGATAAAGGTCACTATTTGCCTAACAAGGGTGTAATGAGAATGTGGCCATTGATGGAAGCAGAGTAATGGGACCTATAATCATCAACTGTTAATATTAAGGTCCCAGATGATGCAGATTATACAAGAACATCTTGTAAAAGGGGGATGGTATTCTTATTGGATGGGTAAGTTAAAGAAGCACTATGTGAAATTCAGTATATTCATTAAAAAATGGTATAATTTCACTCTTCAATAAGTATTACAGAAGGGTGAAGCTCAACATCCATCTTAAAGTCTAATATCATTTCTGAATTTTGTACAAGTTTAACAGTAAGCTGATAGAGCAGATGTTTTGGTGCAGAACCTGTGCTAATAGTTATCACCGGCTGTGGCCATTAAGAAGGGCAGCACTTTATTTTCTTAAAAATCTTTATATATTGTAGAGATACCTTGAAGCCAGGTCTATATCATAATAGAGTAGGGGAAATTTTATGGCTCTTCTATCTTGTGAAGCCGCTGCTGTGTATCTGGGTGCCAGTTACCTATGCAATGGCTTAGATTAGAAAGTGCAGTCACACAGAGCTGTAGGACTCACCACAGGTGTTTCTTTTCTCTCAGGGACCAGAGATTGGTTCAATGTCTGAAAACAGTTGCTGCATTTTGTCCACCTATATTTTTGTTTATGCTGGAAGTGAAATGATACACTAGTTATTTCCTCAAGGCCGGGGCCAGAAGTCTCTACCATTTTATTTGAACTTTTTGTAGGCTTACATTAAAAAACCTATACCAGTTTTTGTTTGTTTGTTTGATTTTTATAGAGAGTTAAGTTCTTTTCTTTGAGGAAAGATCTGCTGATTGGAACTCAATGTTGTCTCTCTTGAATAAATCATGCCCAGACTTTCTCATCAGTGATTTTTAGTTTTCATTTTTTTTTTTTACAGTGAAGGGAGATTGCTTATGAAGTGATCTGAACTTTGACTCCTTATTTTTACTACCAGTCAGCTATTTTTACTTACTTTTATAAAAACTCCCTACCCATCCAGCTATGTTTTCATAAGCCCATATATCCTTTTATAGTCACATTTTATTGGTTCACGTGAAATGTAATGATTTTTATAATAGAATATGAAGTACAACTGGTAAAAATATCATCTGGGAATAAACAACCTAATAAGCATAACTCAGCTTGTGGGAGCAGCTGTTCACAGGACTATGAGCTTTGACTATTTGGTTTACTGTATCATTGAGTGTATTTTAAGAGGAGAGCCATGAGAGTAGGTTAATCTGGGGAATCAGTAAAGTGCAGATGGTTTAGGAGAGCTTGTCAGGGACCTCTGTGCAGCAGTCTAAGCTCTACAATCTAAGCTCTTTTTTCTGGTTTCATTGGATCACTAATATCATCATTTTTCTTCCTTTCAGAATCAAAATTGCAGACTTAGCTTCTACTCTTCCATAGCAACACTTCTCTGAGATCTAATCCATTGCTAAGCTGTGGAGCATCTCTTGACTCTCTGTTTCTGATTTTGTTTTGAATGCTCTTCATTCTAATGCAGACCCTTATTGCCTCTTGCCTCGGTGTTTGTAATAATAAGGAAACCCGATGCTCTGGTTTTCTTTCTTTGTAATCTAGTAATAAACCACTTTCAGATAAACATTTCTTAAAGTGTAATTTGTTCAGGCAACTTGAAGAGTTCAGTTGCTTAATTAAGTACTGCCTTGTCCTACTGACACTCAAGGTTCTTCACTGTGTCTCCTCAACCAGTGTTTTCTAAGCTACTTCTGAGTTTTCTTACTCATGATCTAAGAAATGAACAAATTGGACAACAGAATTTTCTCAATGTTTGGTGTGCCTCCCTGCCTTCAAGTCTTTCTTTATACCATTTCCTCAACCCAAATTCTCTCTCTTTGCTGCTTAATAAAGTGCTTCCCCACCTTAAGAGCTATGTAAAAAACCTCTTCTTGGAAGGAGCTTTTAAAAGGAATCTGGTAAGACGAGTAGTTTTTTCCTTAATTTTCATGTATGTATATACTCATGTACCCCCTTATTGGATAGCATTTAAAGGTAGAAATGGAGCAGTAGAGTATTTTCCAAATCTTCAGTCTTTCTTCCATCTCTTCCTTAGGATCCTGTAACAATTTGTACTTATTCTATATTTTGTTACCACAGTTGCACTTTATGGTTATTAATGTTTGTATTTCTACTTTATTATGAGTGCCTAAAAGGTAGGGGGCATGTCTTCTTTATTTTTATATTCTGTCCAAAACTGAGAGAATATAGGTCCTGAAATGCAAAGGAATTAGGGACATTATTTAAAGGGAGACACTTGAGATTAGAGTAACCCATCCACTCTACAGGTGTGATGTCAGTGAAAGGCATGGGAGCTATAGTGTGGAAAAAGTAGAGAAGGTACACCATGATTTTTAGTTTCATACCAGAGCATATTTACTTGAATTATTCAGAGTGCTGCATACCTCGGTGGCTTATTTTCCATGTCAACCATTTTGACTGTTGGTGTAGACACAGAATTACATACTACCTAAAAAGAAGTTGGGAACTTAAGAACCTTGGACTTAACAAAACAATATGGTGTAAAGGACAGTCTCGTGAAGTTTACCTCTTCCTGGGTTTATATGGCGGAACTACCCGTGTGCTAGGTTGCTGGAACGTCCTCCATTGTCACCTGCCTTCCTCCCCACTTCCATAGGCAAGGAGGAGAGGGACTATGCTTCTACATAGCTCCACCTTCATTTTGTATGTAAATTTTCATTGATTTGAGAGAGACAGAGGAAGGAAGAGAAAAGGTATGAAGGAGAGAGAGAGAGAGAGAATGAGAGAGAGAGAAAGATAGGGGAGAGAGAGAAACATCGATTCATTTTACTTAGTTGTGCCATTTAGTTGTGCACTCATTCATTGCTTCTGTACACATGACCTCTGGTGCACCGGCTCAATGCTTGATGCACTGAATCTTGGGCTGAGGCTCTAGTATTAGATGGGCTTGGGATTCTGGGCTGCTGTTAATTTTGTTTTAGCTTTGTTATGAGTTGGTCTGGAATTTCAACTGAATTTTCTAATGTTATTTCCATGGGAAAATGAATTATAAAATCTAAACAAACAACTAGTAAGTTAATTTTTACAATATAAAAAATTAGTACATTTTGGACTTGGTATTTTTGACTTTTTAAGGCCAAATATTTTAAAGTTCATTATCTCTTTGCCATATTCTTGTAAATAAAATTGAACTATTTTCATTATGAATTATTTAGAAATATGATATGCCACTGCTTTAAATGTTTATCAGTATATCTAATATGCATCTCATTTGAATGAATATTTATATATTTTAAAAAGGATTTATCTCTCTTATAATTGGTGGGTTTATTTTGCTGAAATTAAATGTAGATGTTTGAGTCTTAAAAATAATCCATACTGGATTCATTCATTCATTCATACTGGATGTTGTACCTTCCAATTAATTACTGGGAGATTTACCAAAGAGAATAATTTAAGAGAAATAAAAGCTTCACAAATGAAGGTGGTCATTTAACACTATCTATAATAATAATAATAAAAAAAAAGAACCACCTAAAATTTAATTAATACAAAATAACTTATGAATTATTTTAAATGGTTACAATTACATCGTTGAAATACATATAGGGTTTAGAACAATAAAATATCAGTACTAAATATTAGCTATGTCATATTTGCAAAGTACACATGCATATAGATGACTAGGACGTGGTATCTAAATATTAAAATAGTGAAAAGAGTTAAAATATTAGCTCTTTTGAAAAATGTGTCTTCAAAATAATTCTATTTGATTTTAAACAAGTTGCTTCTGGAACAGAAATGCAGGCTGATTTGAAGCAGTGTACATCAGGACAAACTCAGAGCTATAATACTTTTGTTTCTCTGTACTTCCTCCTAATAAGAAAAATTATTGTTAATAAGTGATTCCTTACATTGCTTGTTGTGGTCCTGTTGTCCTACCATGCTTCAAAATTTGTGAGTTTTCACAATTCCCATACAAAAATAAATGGGAATTCAAAATGAACTAGAAGTTTAGAAAGATAATTGGCATATCTCATTAGGCTTAATTATTTTTAATGTGCGATATTATGATTTTTCAGACTCTCGGGGTTTTTTTTGTTTTTTGGGGGGGTCTTGAATGTGGTTCAGGATCAGTGTCACACTGAATGCTAACTCCTTGTCCAGAACAGAGTTGTTTTGTTCTTATGTACCTCTTGACTCTTCACTGTTCTTTTAAATTAATGATGCAGGGACAAACTCATTCTATGAGACTGAGATCATCTGTTATCAAAACTCAGTTATTAGGTGGAGACAGAGAGACCTCAGGGCTGAAGTGATCCCAGAAGCATCTGTGGAAAGGGCCATGCAGTCGAGTTGTGTGAGAGTTAAGGGAGTGTGGATGTATGTGTTGGGACGTCAGTGGTTACTTGGCTGTGAACCCCTTTTCTAGAATTTTTATTCTTGTACAATCTTGAAGTAAAAAACCTTTTCATGTCAGGAATCCTTTTTAGATAAGTTGACATAGATCATTCTTTCAGAAACTGATAGCGTCCTGAGAAATCTTAGTACATTAATGATTCAGTACCAAATCATGGATATTGTGTAAGTATAATTTCTCATCTTGGTTTGATTATGAAAGAACTGGTATCCTATCTTGCTATAATAACTTTGTTGGGGTATTTATTTTTTATTAAGTCATTTTCAGATGTAATGCAATTGTCAATGGGATATTATTTTTTTTGAATGTTTAATTTTAGAGCCTCATAAAATAAAGGATGAGGCAAATGAACTACAGCTTTACTTAAAGTAATGGTAGGTAGGGAAGGAGGAAAAAAAGAGGAATTTGGGTTAAAAAAAGAAAAATCTTTAAGGACTAGGAGGAACTGAAAATAACATAACAGCAATTTTTGGTATACAGTGGAAAATTCTCTGATTCAAAGTTATAGTTGAAGTCCACCTTTTTTATTAGAAAATATTATTTCAGACTACATTATAAAAATCAGTGCTAGTAAGAAACAGATTTTATCAGTAGAGACAGAATAAACTTCTGAGGCTGAACACTTTGGCTTAATTCAATTTAATATGAACTATTATATATTTGTAGGAAATATATACTTTCTTGATAAGTGTATAACAGCAGAACTCCGACCAGTGCCTGGTGGTAAATGTAGGGACTGTTTACCTATCCCCTTTCTCTCTGTTTCTGTTCTTTCTCCTCAAGAGGATTGTTCATTTTATAGAAGCCAGGTTATGTTTATAGAAAGCAAGGTAAACTCTTTTTTATTTCCCCACTGAATTCTCTTCCATTGTTTAACTACTTAGGAAATTTCTAAGTTAAAATATGTTCTAATCATGAATCATTATAATGGTCAATGGTCATAAACTGCTATAAAATTTAATTATTTCTAAAGAAAACATTTTGAGATGAAATCAAATTTAATCAGAATTACAGTAATGCTACTTCATTATGTGTATTGTTCCTTGGTGTATAAAATATGTTTATTCAATTACTTCATCAGAGTCTTACAGTGTTTACCCCTCCCCAAAAAAGCACACACAAAAAAACAAAAACAAGGGAATTATTATTCCTGTGGACCAGAAGAGAAAACTGATTTTAAGAACAGTTCAGTCCAACTATGTAAAATAAGAATCAGAAAGTAGTTCTTTTGGCTCCAAGTCCAAGTTCTCTTCATTTGTTAGAAGTAAATCGCCTGAGGGTCTGCTCATAACAAACAAGCAAAAACTATGAAGCTTTACAAGTGCTCGCGTGCTTGTTCTTCTCCACCTAAATTTACTTCATCTACTATAACCAGGAGTCAGGAAACGTGTTTTATCCCCGAATTACTTCACTACTTAACAAAATTTCTTCCTCTGTGCTTCTGTTGTGTCAAAAGAAGGACACTGGTTTATACCAGTGGTCGGCAAACTCATTAGTCAACAGAGCCAAGTATCAACGGTACAACGATTGAAATTTCTTTTGAGAGCCAAAGTTTTTAACCTTAAACTATATAGGTAGGTACATTCCTTATCGAGGTAGCGCCCGCACGTGGTATTTTGTGGAAGAGCCACACTCAAGGGGCCAAAGAGCTGCGTGTAGCTCGCGAGCAGCTCGTGAGCCACGGTTTGCCGACCACTGGTTTATACCAATGATTCTCAAAGTTTGATACAGTCTTGGGACCAATACTTTCAATATTTCCAGGGAACTTGGAAGAAATGCAAATTCTCGGGCCCATCACAACACTGCTGACTCAAAACTCTTTAGACGAAGTCCAGTAGTCTGTGTTTTAATAAGGCCTCTAATGATTTCGATACAAGCTAAAATTGAGATCCATTATTTTCAGCTCTTATTCAGTACAGTTGGAAATCAGGTTAATTTTTTATTTTTACCCCCTGAGATATATAAGAATCATATCCAACAGTTATGATCCTTCTCAAATTTCTGTCTGCCTCCCTTAAGTTGGCAATTTGAGGTTAGAGAGTACAATGGCTCAGCCCATGGGCTCCGAAGACAAACTGTGAGTTGGAATGTTGGTACTGTTGCTTGTAAGTTATGGGGCCTCAGGAGAAGTTGCTTCTCTGTGAAGTGAGGTCAGGATGGTTTCTACTTCCTAGGGTTGTTGTGACGAATAAGGGGGTCTATGTAATATATCTAGCAGAGCCCGACCCCTTTAGTGGAAGCACCGATAAAATGTTAGGTATAATTAGTTTTCAGTCCAGTGATTTTTCACAGTGAAAAATTATTCACCAAGTAAATATTATTTTGGAAAATAATATTTTGTTTCAACCAAAGATCTTAAACATAGTCTTTTGGAGAAAACAATTTAGAAGACTTTCCAGGGGTAGCACAATTATATGCATGTCTCATTAGCTCGGGTTTTTTTCTTCCAGAAGTTTGCGGTTTCATCTTAAACAATTTATTAATAACTAAAAATAAGGCAAAAGAGAATGTTTACTCCAAAAAAAGCATTTGAAGGTAATATTACTCATTTTTTTCCTCTAATATTTTCACTTTTGAAAGGGAAATAAAGAATTACATAAGCATCCGGCTTCTGGGCGGCAGCCATCTGCTGCAACCTTGAGTATTTACTTTTGTTAATCCATGAGATTTTCATAATCCTTACTAAAAGACACTTCCAATGCAGTGAACGTAATCTACAACCTAGCATGTCCTCCTTTCAGTGAATAATCATTATTTGTAGAAAACTAGTGCAATCCACACAAAGGGTGAATGGAGGGACCTGTAAGTGATGGAAAGGTGTCCTTACGCTGAAGGTTTCTTTTCATTAAACATTGGTGCTTAAATACTTGGGTGGCTAAGGCATTCCCAGTTTACTGTCTAAGACTTCTTGTTCTTCCCATAAGTTGGCCATGATCAGGGACCTGTCAGGGAGGTGCCACCTATAACAAGAAGCGGTAAAAAGGAGATGGAAGGAGAAAGGCTGCTATGGAAAGGTTAGGGATGTGAACGCTCCTCTTGAGCTTCACTCTTCACTGCAGCCCAAAGCCAGCATCGCCATGCACCTTCATTTCAGTCTTTAACAGCCCGTGGCAAGGAAATAAAATGTTCTGCTGGAAGAAAGTTTTAAATTTGCCATTGCTAGTTTTTTAATAGCAGCAAAATGGGGTAAGGGAGAGGTTACGCATTAGGTAGTGAAACATTTTCTTCTTCGTGGTATCCTCAAGCCGGAAGGGGTTTATGCAAGCTAGAGAGATGTGGGAGAAATATGTTAATGTCCTTCATTAATCATGAAAACTTTACTAAGGAAAGGGCTTCCCCTAAACCTCAGTGGCATATACGAGGTCACCAGATCCATTTTGGGACTTACAGTTTTCTGTACTCTGTTCAGAATCAAGAAATGTTTGACAGTTTACTTTTCCCTTCAGGAAAAGAAAGAAAATATACTTTAGAACAAGACAGATTTGGTTTACTACAAGCTTGTAGTATTGAATGTGTTCAGTGGTCAGAAAGTTGAAAATAGTTTATGTGCCTTCTTCCCTAATGGTCATGAATTTGGGGTTTTGAGGAGGAGGAATTACAACTTACTCTTTCCATTTTCACTACGAGAGCATAAAAACATGCTCTATCTTGAAAAGTTGATTTGCAATTTATTATATATCAGAGGAACTGCAGCACAGTATTTTTAAAGGATAGAAATGCTGCCCATGTAAAACATGGCAGAATTGTTTTTGCAAAAGGGTTTTTAAGTTTCATGTCTGTAACGGTCTTGGTCACCAATTTTGTCTACAGGAGTTCAGAAGCAAAACTTGCCTTTGCATGGAAGTCGCCGGTGAGGTCCTGAGAGGTCCTGTTGCCCTCGGAGTTGAGGGCAGAGATGCCTCTGAATGACGTGGTTACTCAGACTAAAGCAAGAAAAGAGTTAAAGAAGTAGCTAGCAAACTAGTGTTTTTCAGTTGTCTTGGAGTTTTTTTTGTTTCCCAACGCCTCTAGTTCTGAGAAGATGTCCTGCCTCTTCTCCCTCTTCCTTTGTCACTGCCCCTCCCCCACCTCCAGTCTCATGGTTCCTCTAAAGTGTGCAGAGTTCAAAGCAAAGCCGCAGTGAAAAGGGCTGTGTCTTTTTAGACCCATTGAAACATGTCCTGCAGCCCATGGGCTTTGTGTGAGGTTTTCTGTGATCTCATCTTGCAGGGTCAGAAGCGAAAAGAGATTCCTCTGTTCTGGGTTTGCTGGGATGAAAATGCATTGGGAATCCAACAATGACAGGACCCTCTGAAAAGGATGCTAAAAGAAAACTTTTTAGAAATGTCGTTAGCTTGACCTTGTTTTATTTTCATGGAAAATAATTCTAAAATGCACTGATATTCACAGCCTGTATATCTAAATTGGTATATTTAAAAAAAAAAATTAGAGCAACCATATTTATTGATGAACACTATTGCCAGGTTTAATGAAGCAGAATAGTCAATGAAATCAATTGCCCTCTGTTTTATTTTATTTTTTGAAATCGCCCTCTTTTTTAGTGTACTCATGACGAAGGAGGAAAATATGTGTCACTCCTTCTCTCATCCCCTCCCCATTAACTAACCAACTTAACTTACAGCTTGTGGAATTTGGCATGTTTTCATGTTCGTTTTTTTATCTAGTATATTAAGTCATCTTTTAATGAGATGTGAAGAAATATTGTTATCTCAAGCAAGTTAACTGCATCATGACAATTCAGGACTATATTGATATCTTATGTTAACAAGAACTTGACAATAAAAAAATTAATGATCTTTAGATTTTTAGAATAAATACTGTCATCGCTACATTTTATAAAGAGAAAGCAAATATAAATCCAGGGATGACACACAATTTTTCTTAAAAAAGATGTAACAGAATTTAATATCAAAATATGGGTAGGTTATCCCTTGTTGATTACCTTAAAATGGCTGTATTTCCAGAATATCTAATAGGTTCCCATCCTTCCTTGCAGAAGGTTTGGATACAGAACTCTTGCAGCAGAGAGGCTGTACTTGCTAGCATAGTGATGAGTAGGTAGCATGTCCTGGAATATTAATGCTAATTTCTTCTAATTCAATTCACAAAGAAATTTAAGTGTATGTATTAGGTGACATTTCATAGAAATGGGAAGTGGGTTTTTTGGTTTGTTTTTAATAAAAGTAAATTACGTAAATATTGGCTTGATGATCTTTCTCTGTTCTTCACTAAACTAAAATGTTTTTAACCAGGATGTTTTTTTGCCTCATTTGTGAAGGAAGTCTGGGTTAAGCAGAGTTGACATTCTGCTGGCTTAGATAATGAGCCACCTCATTCCAAGGCAGTTTCTCTAGGAAATGGTTTCCTTTCCTTATAAATCTTGCAGGGAGGCTGAGATGTTGTGTGGACCTAAAACATTATGATTTACCAAGTCAAGAAATGATAGCTTTGCGAGAGAGATAAAGATAGACTATTTTATATACATCTCTCTTGTTTACCTTTGAGGTTTTACCAAGATCTACCTCTTCTGTAAATTATTTTATGTAAATTAGTGAGAAAACCCATGAGTCCCCTTTTCTCTCACAACAGAGACACAAAGAACCATAATATGAGCTGAACCATCATGTCAGTGGGAACAGGTCAGCAGGCATTCTTGAACCTTCAGGGAAGGGCTTATGTCCAGATGCCTGGGGAGCTAAGTATATGGCAGAGCCACTGTGCTGTCTACTTATCATCCTAGCCTAGCTACATTAGGAGGTCTACTGAGCATAAAAACAGCCTGCCACCTTACTGACTCAGACGTGTTTGAACTGTCTCAAGAGCTGGAGAGGAGATAGTTTCAGCTTTCATTATCCAAATGGTGATAATATGGGAGGGAATGATCCTGTCATTTACCTCAAGTTTTACAGCAAAGCGAATATGTGATATAAGACTTGAGACACCATTCAATAATTTCCCTGCTTGATTTTGTCAGTTAGTCAATGTCTCAGTGATCAAATCCACCTAGGGAACAGCTCTGGACAGAATGGGAGACCCAGATGGTTAGTAAAGGAGCTGTGTATGTTGACTCATTTGTTTTAATTCATCACTAAACATATTTAATGCTGGTTTTTCAGGGGTATATCCTATTTTATTATTTCCTAATTATTTGCATATGTCATTAGAATCGTGAAATATGATAGACCTTAAGTATCAGTGAATTCTTCCTCATATGTGTAGTGTACTCAAGAGTGGGTGTTGGAGTCAAGCGATTAATTAATCTTCTTCACCTTTAAACCTCAGGCTCTGTGAACTTAGAAACAGTACTTAATGTTCTGAACCTTTGAGGGTAGGATTAAGAAATACCTGTGCCATTCTATGGTGAGTCTGTCCTTTATTATTATTTAGGGATGAGGAAATTGAGTTGCAGAAAAGTTAATAGATTTGTCCATCATCACATTAGAACTGAATGGTAGGGCTGGGCTTCAGATCAGTTCCTCTGTCTCTAGACCCGTGTGCTGTCCAATTACCATTCCTCTTAGTTAAAATGGATTTTGGTGAGTAAAATCTCTTTCGATGCACAGGATATAGGTAAGCTAGTGTGTTTGCTAAAGGAGAGCTGGTATTTCATTGACCAACAGTTAATGGTATCAGACTGTGGACAAGAGGAGGAAGGTAGGTTTTTCAATAACTCTCAAGGAATTGGATGTGGCAGTCTGTGCTGTGGTAATTTCAGGACATTTCTAAGGTGAGCTCAAATACTGATGTCTCATCTTGAAATTCTAGAAATAAAATGTGGTCATTAGAGGAAATACAAAATTCCTAGCAAAAAAAAAGAAAGAAAGAAAAATGGAAGAACTAATCCAAGGAGGAAGCTAGAAAGAGCATTTCATGTAAGAAGCAGGGAATCAAATCAGTGAGTTTGGCTAAAGGAAGAAAGATAAGAAGGGAAAGACATAACTACTCAGCATTACCAGATATTGTAGACATATAGTACCCTGGTTAGCAGCTAGAGGGTCCAGACGGCCTGCGCATTTTGTGCCCCATAAAACAATACGGTCCATTTGCTAGCATGAGCAGATTGTAGTTGTCTCATTACCTAACTCTCCAGAAATAACAGAAACCCAAGTGTTTGTAGCACTAGAGCTGGGAGTAATGAGGAAAAATTACCAGGAAGTGTGTCTTGGCCCAGAGTAAGGAAGAAAGTTCTATCAGTAAGAGCTGCCAACAATGGAATGTCCTATTCCCCAAAGGAATAGCTTCCTCTCACTGGAGAGTAGGCAGCAGCTAAGAACATTGTCAGGCAGGGGTGCCAGCACGGGTTCCCGCATTGGGTCACAGTTTGAATCAGATGAGCCCGAAGGTTCCTTGCCAAGATTCTGTGATTCTATGACTGTTTTGGTTACACCTTATTTTCTTTCACACTCAAGAGTTTTACTGTTTTTTTATAAATATCCCATAATATATACCAAGAGGGATTTGGGCTTATGAAATGAGATTAGTTGTGACAATTCTTCAGAAAGAAGTAATTACTGAAATCAAAAAAAAAAAAAAAGTATGTTAGAGGGAAATAACCAGAATATGAGAATCTTTTGAAAGACATATTGTATAAAGCTCATGGGAGAGATGATACATCCAAACAGAATGAATAAAGGAGATTTGCTGTGGCCAGACACATCGAAGAAAGTTTATAAGCTGCCTTTAGTATTATTCTGGTAGAGGACAAATGTGTTTAAGGAACACTAGGCAAACGTTTCCCTTTAGTGTCACTGATTAGAGGACAGGATTGAGGAAAAAACTCAGAAATAGTGTCAGTTATTTCAGGCTCAGGTGTTTGGCCTTTTCTGGACACTGCTATCTGATAAAGTTTTATTGTTTTTTTTTTTAAAAATACAGTTAGACATGATATGAGTTTGTTTCACAGATACTAATTTGGTGGTGGTAGGAAAGAAGGTTTAAAGAGGGGGAGAATCGGGAGGGAGGGATAGGACATCAAGGTGAGACAAATTGAAGGTTAGAACAGAAGTAGTGGGAATTTGACTCTTGGGAGGACAAAGATGCCCTTCATTGAAATGGGAAACCACAGAGAGAAAAGGTGTCAGAGGGTATCGGTGTGAAGGCACACTGTCTTGTCCAGCTGATGAGTTGATGGCCACAGTTGTGCAACTGATGCACGGGCCAGGGGTCAGGGATTGAGACACAGATTTGGGACTTACTTACATAGAGGACAGGACTGAGATGATCAAATCTGGTGAAACTCCGAAGGGCGAAACTATCAGGGGAAAAGAGAGACCTCTGAGCTGAACTTTGGGAAATAGCAAAATACAGAGAATGAGAAGGAAAAACCATCATATTTTAAAGAATGAGAGAATAGTTCATGAATAAGGAGAAAAACTGAGAAAGTAATTTTTGGAAGATAGAAGAGAATTTCAAGAAACTGTGGTTAGGAACCAGCTGAGAAACCAGAAAGAGGGGAGGGGGTTAAGGAGACATCTGAGGAGGAAGATTCCACAGGGGATTCTAACCACTCCTCAAAGCTTGGGAACTGGGTTGACCGTATCATTTTGTAAATGCGGAGGAATGAAAAGCAGCCGAATTATAAGTTAGTCAAAGTTTCATTTGTAACTCGAAGCCACTTTTCATGATGTCTTTTCTCCTCCTGCTTCTGGGTGATAGCAATGTCTCTGCCTGCCTGTGTGAAGAGGATGCCCCTTTTCCATACTGAAGCTTGCGTTTCGCTCAAGTCAAACTTCATTTGTGATTCTGGGTCAAGCTCCTTTGGAGGATGGTGTTGCTCCTGTTTGTTTCCCCCTTTGGGGGGAAGTAGACAGTTGGGGCACACTAGCATGGAACTTCCACTTAGCTCTGAAGTACTGTCCTGCCTTTGATAGCCTCATTGTAAGACTGACTTTGGTTTAAATATAGTTTGGAGGGGACAGATCCCTACCCACAACTAATTTCAGTATAAATACAGATAAGACTATCATTGAGGAGTACGGAGAGTTTCCTTTTTTCTTTTGGTTTGTTTTGCTATATGATGTGAATATAAATAACTGCTTTAGTTGAAACCTCAGTCCTTGATTTAAATAACCTATTACATTGTAGCAACTATAGCATATGCTACTGATAGTCAGATAAGCTAATTCTATTAATATAAACACTAACAACCACCACAGATGTATTAAGGTGTGCACTAAGGTACTGTGCTAGACATTATATACATGTATATAACTATACGTAGGTACACATACACACATATGTATCTGTATTATCTTTTTTCATTAATAATTTTTATTTGTTGATTTTACAGAGAGGGGGAGGAGCGAGAAGTATCATCTCATAGTTGCTTAAGTTAGTTGTTCATTGCTTGTGTGTTGCCTGTTGCTTGTTGTATATGCCTTGACCGGGCAAGCCCAGGGTTTCTGATGACCTCAGCATTCCAGGTTGACACTCTATCCGCTGCACCACCACAGGTCAGGCTATATTGTTCTTTTTTATGACAGTCACCTCAGAGGTGTGTTATTATTGTCATGAGACAGATGAGCAAATTGATTTTGTGAGAGAATTTGTAACTGCCTGCACTCAGATGGAGATAAGAATTGAGCTGAGACATGGCCCTTGGACAATCTGTTGACAAATCTTATGCTCTCCATCTCTGAGTCAGGCTGTATTTCCTAGGAGCAGAGACCACCCAAGAACTTTCCTTAGAGGTATGGGAGGGAGGGAGCTGAAATGCAGAGAGGTCACCACAGGGTGCTTCTTAGGAGCATTTTTTTCTCCTTTTGAATAAATGTCAAAGATCATTCTATTCAATATTTGCCTTCAGAATTTCTTGCCACTTAGCATTCTTTAAGATAATATCTTTTCATTTTATTATACTATTATGTGTCCTCAAGAATTTCATGTGATTTGGTATTCTTTTTGACTTTGGAACTGTGTATTGCCAAAAAACAAAACAAAACAAAACAAAAAAAACACTGAGGCTCATAGGATGAATAAAGTTTCCTCGTACCTGAAGTATTTGAATGGCATTAGAATTTAAGAAGAATTTTGCACTTTGTCTTTTGGAAGTTTAATTAAAATATTAAAACAGTGAAACTGTTTTAGTCTTATATAGACTGATTTAGGGAATGCTGCAATATGACTTAAGCAAAAGCCGGAACAAACCAGGAAAGTGGCAACAGTGCTTGTTAGGGATGGACTTATCCTTTCTTTTGATGGTTCCTCCCTAGATAGGGAGCTTCAAGCTGACTATTCCTGGAGAGACTTAAACGGGAATTTGTAGAAGACGTAACAGGGAATGCTCAGCCTGACTCTGCCCTGCTACGTGCAGGTTAGCTGGCCACCGGGTGGAGGAGGCATTTTATGGCATTCTAGAAATCTCCACAGGGGCCTCTGGACAGATATGAAATGAATATTATTAGAGAATAATTCATATCTGATCATTTAGATACATGTCTGATACTAAATTTAAATACAGGGTGGGGCAAAAGTAGGTTTACTGTTGTATGTGAAAGTTAATTCTTATACTCTTATTTATTTATTGTATTATTTTCTACACGAACAACTGTAAACCTACTTTTGCCCCACCCTATACGTCTTATGTTGAAAATGAACAAATCTGACAAATTTTTAATGCCTGTGCCTTTGACACTATATTGAAATTAAGGAGGTAAATCTTTGATTTTAAGGATATTAAAGTTGTTTTTTAAACTATGTTGAGAATGTATACTTTTCTTTGGTTGTGATTCAATAATTTAATTCTTAATTTATTCTTATGGCAAACATTTATTATATTCCATAAATTTAAAATTTTAAAACAAATACTTGTTTCAATAATGGCTTATGGATTCATACTGATATATCATCAAAGTCATCTTGGCCATAAAACTTTAAAATATCCAGATTAGTTCTCTTTTATATCACTTTAATATGATCTCAGCAAAAATATTACTAAGATAATTACCATTTATTAAATAGTTATACTAGAGTTAGCATTACTAGATTTACATATTCTAATTCTATAAATGAATAATCAATAAGAAACTAAATATAATTCATCATTTCATCTGCTATGTCATTGAACAGTTTTAATGATTTTTTTCTAATTCATATGGTAATAGCTATTATTCATCCATCCATCCATCCATCCACCTACTCTCACAATCATGCACACACACAAACTTAGAACAACCCAAATAAATGGACTTTTCTCTCAATGGCTAAAAATTATTCTAGAAATTTGTCACACAACCCCCGTCCGCAGACACAAACACAATCTTCATCCCCATTGGATGTGAAGGACGTTGTTTTAATTCTCTAAATTAATGTAAGAATTTTTAAGGTTAATACACCACTTAGAGCCAGGTAGACAATTTCTTTTACACTGTAAGATGCCCATTGATATTGGAGACATAACAACAATGCAGACGCCTCCAAAAAGTCTGCAGACCAGGAGACAGTAAAAATTGGCACGAGGCACTGAAACTACGGTTTTGATTTGGGAACTATCAAGCATGGTTGTATCAGGGCTGATTCAGAGCTTTCTAACCCGCACGAAAATTAGAACCCCTCCTTTCCCTCTCCAGTGCCAAGAACGAGTTCTGATGCAAAGTTTGGCCTTTCCTTTTTCTCTCTGCTTTGCTCGCTGGGCTTTGCTAGCCCAGATTTGTCATTTGTTGTTACTGATTTTGTCTTATGTCAAAAAAAAAAAAAATCCTTTTGCGATATCAAACGCTAGGTTCGAGCAATGCTGTGTCACACTTGGCAATGGTGAGAGGCCTTCTGGTAAGACTATCCATGCTTTGAGGATGTTTTGGATAATTATGTACCTTACTAGGAGAATAAAAACTGCTATGGTAATTATATACCTCACTAGAAGAATATAAACTACCATGAAATTACCTATTTAATCTTTTCATTTCAACTCTCTGTATTTAATGCCAAATAATTGTTTCTGGATTAGTTTATATCAAAAGAAACTTTAGAAACCAAGTAATTTTTTGCTTTTATTCTAGTGTATGACTCTTTAACATAATCGGGTAAGTATTCCCATCTGTGTTGCATTGTTATTTCTGCATGTGTTTCGCAGGTGTGGTTGGCATTGTAAATTCTGGCTTCTGATCTACAGACAAATGTAGATGCAGAATGAGGTGATACTAAGGCACTCTTGCTTAATAAATTTAACCTCTTATCTTCTCTTCTTACAGATAAGTGTTGCATTAACATAACTAAAATGTGTAGTAGGGCCTGGCTGCCTTTCCTGTACGTGTGTAACCTCACATCTGTGGGGAGAGGAACATTAGAAGTGGGTGTCAGATTAACAAGTGCTGTTCTGCTGATAGATCAGCTGTTGCTGCAAGTGATTTTTCAAGGAAGACAGTGTGGAATGCAGATGTATTCCCAAGAATAAATGTTCACCTATGGCCATCTATACATTGCCAAGTATTTATTAACTATCTGCTGTGTACATACAGGTCTCCCTGTTCATAAATAACCCTGTATTTATTCAACTTGCAATACATGTGTTCAGCTCACTATAGGAGGTTTTTATGATAGTAAGGTCACTTGTAAGAATTCAGAAGTTTATAGATATTCTTATGGTTAGAGATCATGTAATCATAATCGCTCTTATGTACATCAGGTGAAACAAAACTTAGATGTCCTAAGAAAAATATTCAGAAGAATATATCCTTACTCTTGAGTTAAGAGTAAAATAAAGAGATGAAGGTATTTTCATTCTTTTTGGAGTCTTAGGCCCTTTGAGTTGTGGACTTTTCCAAAAAGAGAAACATCCTTGTTGCCCTGCCCATTCCAAGTGGAATCAGAGAAATCTTGAACTCTTCATCTGTGCGATTGCTGAGTTGAAAGTGGCTAACCTTTACAGGCCTAGAGCATTTATTTGCAGCCTATATATACATGATGTATGTTTCTGTTACCATAAGGTCTCCAGGGACACCATCATATGAATTTAAGGGATTTAAGTGAATAGAGTACTTCCCCACTACATTATTTTCTCTGGTCATCTTGGACTTTGAGGAATAGCAGGGTTATTTGGGTTGTAACATTTTGAATATTTACAGAAAAACAATAGTCTAATAAAATGGAAGGGTAGAAATTGCTTTAGGAAATCATTGTGAAAAGGTGTCCTTAATAAAAATGAAAAGGAGTTGATAGAGTCATTAGTACATTTTAAGAATGAAAGAAGTCTTCAAACAGGAAAGTGACGACCTAGAACTGACTTTTATATTTGAAGGCAATTAACAATGTTGCTCCTAGGATGATGAGGAGGCCCTGGAGCCAAATCCTTTGAGTTTGAATCCTGATTCTGCCACTTTCAAGCATTGTGATTTAGCAGTTATTTAATTCTCTTTAAGACTTAGTTTTATTGCCAGGTGGTGGCGCACTGGATAGCGTTGGACTGGGATGCAGAGGACCCAGGTTCGAAACCCCGAGGTCGCTGGCTTGAGTGTGGGCTCATCTGGTTTAAGCAAGGCTCACTAGTTTGTGCCCAAGGATGCTGGCTTGAGCGTGGGGTCACTTGGTCTGCTGTAGCCCCCCAGTCAAGGCACATATGAGAAGCAATCAATGAATGGCTAAGGTGCCACAACAAAGAATTGATGCTTCTCATCTCTCACTTCTTCCTGTCTGTATGTCCCTATTTGTCCCTCTCTGTCTCTCTCTTTGTCACAAAAAAAGAAAAAAAGACTTAGTTTTATTAATTATCCAGTAGGGTTATCAACAGTATCTGCCTCAGTGGGCTGCCTAACATATTGTAATACAAGAACTTAATATTTTTTAATGTAATATCAAGATCTTGGTTTATTGTTTGCTTGGAAATATGAATGGAAAACTCATTGGAAAGCTTGATTCTAATAATAGTTATGCCACTAACTATGTGACCGTGAATACGTTGCACTCTCCTCCTCCTCCTCCTCTTTCCTCTCCCTCCTTTCCTCCTTCTCTTTCTGAATTATAAAACGAAGCCATGTACTATACATATGCTTTTTAATTCTATTCCAATTAGAATTTATAATTCTAATTTAGAAATACTAATTTTTTCTAAAACTCCATTACTGGAACTTGACTAATTGAAATGCCCCCAAAATGGTTTTGTTTTGTGGATGTCAAATGTGAAAACTGGAGTCAGACCCCACGCTTAGAATGCTTGCCATTTAGGGTCAATGTAGAAAACATTTTTTTGGTAAAGTTTACCTCTTAAGATGCCCGTAGCGCCGGCGTTTGGTGACTCAACTGATTATACGGAGCCTGTGCTGTAAGGAGTGGTGTGCAGAGAGAGGATATGCAGAGTGGAAGGGAAGTAGGGCAGTGGGAGTTCTGGAGAGATGTAGCAAGTGGTAAAGAGGCAAAGTATAACTGAATGGAAAAACAATTCTCCAGAGGCCAGAGAAAATTGTTGGAAGGAAAAACATTAGGAAACTAAGTTTATCTCAGGGATTTATTCCAAAAATCAAGTTCCAGAGGAGACCTATTTCCACATACTTTCCCAATCCATATTTATGGATAGTGTAGTGATCATTATTATTCAAAATGAGAAATTATAAACATCTTTAATAATCAAGGGCAAATAGCATGACTTTATTGTTCCATGACGCATATTATATTCTTTTAAAAAGAATTTTAAGAGAAACGATTCCTACCATTAACTTGAAAATATTTGTTATGAAACCTCTAATTTCCTGCACATTCTTTTTTTTTTTTTTTTTTTTTTGTATTTTTCTGAAGTTGGAGATGGGGAGGCAGTCAGACAGACTCCCGTATGCGGGAGGATCCATCCGGCATGCCCACCAGGGGGCGGTGCTCTGCCCATCAGGGGCATTGCTCTGTTGCAACCAGAGCCATCCTCAGCGCCCAGGCCAACTTTGCTCCAATGGAGCCTTGGCTGCGGGAGGGAAAGAGAGAGACAGAGAGGAAGGAGAAGGGGAGGGGTGGAGAAGCAGATGGGCGCCTCTCCTGTGTGCCCTGGCCTGGAATCGAACCTGGGACTCCTGCACGCCAGGCTGACACTCTACCACTGAGCCAACCGGCCAGGGCTGACTGCGCATTCTTATTGAAACTTAAAAGCAATTTTTAAAAATTATCAAGATTCTTTAACAAAGCTAATCACACATTAGAAAAATGAAAGAAATTAGATTTATTCATACTCATCTGGCATAAATTATCATCTCCCCATAGTAAATATGCATTAAACAATTTAAAAGAAGAAAATCACTAGAAAAGATTCAATTTTATTTAAAAATATATTTAGATAAGTTAAATTTATGCTGAGGATACAGAAGACATTGTGAGTTCTCAATTACTCATGTACCATTACATTTATATGTATCCCAACATGACTCCCATGTAAATGAGTGGGTTTTTTTAATATTAAATTAGGTGAAAATTTAAATATTTGTCTATAAATGTATTTTTATATTTTCTGTAAAATGAGGTATGTCTTTTTGACAATTATATAAAATTCATTTCCTATATTTTCTTTCAACAATTTTAATAATACCTAAATAAATGTAGGTATATTATTCATATTCATGAAGAAGTTAACTAATATTTACCTGGCTATTTGGAATAAAGAGTGTACTTAGAAGTAAGAAAATAATGTACCTTTTTAACAATTTAATAACCACAGATAATCATCTTTAAGCAAATAAATAAATTCTAATTTTAAAATAACATTTAGAAAAAAATTATATTTATTACTTTTAATGAAAATGAGGAAAACAGAATCTTTGACTAAAATTTTTTATTTATTTATATTGAATTAGGCTTTTTTTTCTCATAATTTCACTTAGTAAAATTGTCCTATGAAAGATAAAAAGGTCAAGTTTTTAGAGATACATATTTTTATTATATGCAACTTTAGGTTTTTCCTGAAGTTGTAAAAATATAAATTTTAAATTATGAATTTTTAAATTTGAACAATATAGTTTTAATATTTTAAAACCATTGAAGAAGAGTGCAAGAGTCAACCACTTTGGGAAATACATTTCATTTTCAAACATAATAACTAATTACCTATAACTTTTAGATTCACCAAATCCAAAGACATGACAATTTTCTCTTCACTTATTTATTTTAATATATTACAAAACATCAAGAAATTTTGTGTGAAATATCTGGCTAAAGAAAACAAAATTCAAGAAAGGGAAATCCTCAATTTATGTTCTCTTGGGTTAAAACACTAGCATCATGTTGTAGTTTGGTACCCTTCACTAATAGTTGAAATTTATGGCACTAAATTCCTGTTTCTAAAAGTTTATCTAAATGCTAGATGAAATGCACCTCTGTTGAACAATAGCTACAGTTCTTACTGGATTTTTCTTTTTTTTTTGGAAGACTGAAGTTCAGAGAGAAGTCAGAAAGATCTAGCTTACATGCTAACCCATGATTTATTATTCTGGATTTATTACTCTGTGAAATGTGAAAAGAAGCCTTCTCTAGATGGTGTCACTGATTGTTTTGTTTCCAAAGTATTAGTGATAAGAAAAATATTACATGAGCTCAAAATTCTAAAAGAAATACATACTTGAAAAGAAACCATCTGACAATGTGATCAGTATAAGTAAGTTTTTCTGTATACTATAACTTCATAGTCAAAGGGTATCTGAAATGCTTTATTAATATATTCTGAATATTTTACATGAGCTTTAGCAGATTACAGGGAGTTATCCTTGGTCATATCGATAGTACACTAAAAAATATCTCCTCTTAAAAGTTATGATATTTTTCCTTTGGATGTGTTTAAAATTAACTTGGCATTTACAAATATATTTTAGAGAAAATAGTGAAGAAGAATATTTAAAAGGTTCTCAGAGGAAGGAAATTTCTGAGATTAAGCAATCTTAATTACTGTACTTTTCAATTAACTAATTAAATGATGTTTTCTATAAACATTTGATACTGTGAGAGACATTAAAGTACTGCCTTCTCCAAAAGCTTTTGGTAATGTATCTGTGTGTCTTAAAACTGTATATAAAAAGCTTCTGTTTTCATTCTATTTTAGGCGATAATTAAAAGGTAAGATTTAACGGAAAGAATACATAGAGGAGCTACATGCATGTACATGCTACTTTGAACATGTAATATATTCAACACGAGTCTAGAATTAGTTATCAAGTTGTCTTTCTCATAAAATAGCTTGATGACTACAAGAATATTTGAAAATCCCTTTAGATGATGGGGTTACTAGGAAATGAACTGATTCTATTCCCATTTCAATAATTTCTGGTACCTGAGTTGAGAACATAGGAGAACTAAGATTCAAATCAGCTTAACTAAAAGTTAGAATTATAGAGCATTAATAATTACATTGTAAAATATTGTCAATTATATAGTTAGAAGAGATGTGAAATATTTATTTTGCATTTTAAAAGCTCTGGATAACAAATTGTCTACAGAGTGGCAAAGAAGAAAAAAAATATGTGCTACAGTTTTTGATATAAAAATACAGTTGTCCCTAATTTTATTTTGGTTTTCGATTAAGAACTTGACTAGGGGGAAATGTACATACCTTGAAAAAATATCTCAGTGTCCTTGGCAGCTACAGTGAAGGCCGTTCTGCTCATTCTTGTTGGCCGATCACTATAAACATCATATAGATAATGAAAATACTAAGCAAAAGTTTTGTTTGTAAATATAAAATAAACACTCTGCTTTTTTGGTTAGAAATCTTTTGCACATCATGATCAACTGTGTTTGAATTCAAAATAGTCTTTCTAGTTTACATGTCAGTTAAATGCATGGATTTTTAGTGGGTGTTTCTGATATGCAAAAGAGAAGAAGATAGAACATCCTCAGAATCAGCACCACCCACATGTTCTGGGTATACCATCTAAGATGGCATATTCAATGTTTCATGTAAATTGATGCTCAAATAATATCACCAACTAAAAAATGTGTTTTTCCCATTGACAACATGACTAATAATTTGGGGCTAAAGCAAAACAAATCAAAAAAGGAAGTTTTGTTATTACATTAATGAAGTTACTTTTAATAATCAGAGTTGTAAGTACTACTCAGACCAGAAATTATGGCAGAATTGGCTTATTATCTCAATCCAATTAAATTAGTTAGTTGTTTGTCTTAGATTTGTGTTGAGATGCAAAGAATGTAAAGTTGTTTTCCTGTATTGGTAATCTCACTGTGGATTTTGCGGAGGAAGGTACCCATAGTGTCTGTAGGGCTGGGTCAGGGTAGGAGCCTGCCAGTGGGAAGGAAGGCTGCTAAAACTGTTTCCCAAGAGACCTCAGGGAAGGCTACGTCTTGCCTTGGTGAACTGGTATAACCCTCCATCTTGAAAGCTCAGAAATTTGACTTTGAACCCACTCTAAAAATGAGTCTGTCTTTTAAAGGTCTGTCTTTTATCTAAACTAATATTTGTTTGTTCACTCATATGTTTGTTTATTCATTTGTTCATTAGTTCGTTCATTCATTCATTCATTCTCTGGGCCAGAGGTTATACTAGGTTTTGGAGATAGAGTGGTAAATAAGACAGTCCCTGTGCTCAAGGAACTCACAGTATAGGAAGGGAGAAAAGTGTTAGTCAGGAAAGTGAAACTTTACTTTCAGGTAGAAGGAAGTACAGAAATCTCACAGTCAGAACTTATATTCAGCTTTTCTTTTTTTTAATGGCTAGAATCTACTCTTAATTGGTCAGGGCCCACATCCTAATTATGATTTATTAAATACTTTAAATATTACCCCATTTCCATCACTGTTATGGGGCTATTTCTCTACTTGAGAAACCAGATTTTAATGAGCCAATTTCTTGATATGTAATAAATAATAGCTATCAGAGTGGCTGGATCACTCACCTACATAAGAAACTAAAAAATGGTTTGAGTATAAATTAGAAGATTGGGATGAATCTAGTTTTAACCCTATTAGTCCAATGAGCATTGTATGTCCACCTGATGAGAAGTTTGATCTTATTGGTGGCATGAGAACACTGGGCCATTTTCTAGAACTTTCTTGCTGGCCCAGTACAGTCCTTAGAATAGGCACTATCATTGAATTCTTATATTTTCCTTTTATTATACTCACCATATTTCTCCAGATTCATTCTAATAACAGTCAGGTCTTATTCAGAAACAGTCTCTTTTTCTAGGATGACTATGTCTGTTTGTATCAATGCAAAAGAATTAAAATTTAACACTTTAAAGAACAATCTGATTTCTTAATTCCCTGGAAACTCTTCATCATAGATCCCAAGTACTGACAAGAGTTTGTATTTAAATAAAGTAGATAAATATTCTCCTGGACTCATATGTTAGTTTTTTTTTTTATATTCTGGACCAAACTACCATGTTTTTTCTGGCCAACAGGTTTAAAGTCTAAACATAAAGGTTTATTTTTCATAAATATGTTTTGAATTTGACCTTCACAGGGAACATTTTAAGTGTCATAATCAACGAGGTTTCAGGTACCTCTTTACAGAGAACTACTGTGATTATGTTTTTGTGGTTGGATTTTTCTGAACCCATTAGCTACATGGTAATGGAGTGGTGGAATTAAGGTTTTTAGAATCATCACACCACCCGCTTACCAGAAATTCAATAAAAAACAAAGATGACTGATCGGTTTATGTTCTAGTACAGTGTATTTTTAAAATGGTGTTTGTTAAACTCTCTAGAGGATACATGAAAAGGAATATGAAAATCCAGCTTTGATCAGCCAAGCCTTCTTGTACTTAGACTCTGCATTAAATGTTACAAGATCAAATGGAAGAGGCAAATTTAGATATAGGCATGAGATGGGTCATTTTTCCAGTGGGAACAACGTGTCTCTTTGGATTGGTAAAAATAGAATAGTAGGAAAATGTCGTTTTCTAATTCCCTACATTATTTAAAAGTCCCCCTCCTCAGTGTATTCCTAACATCATTTGAAAGCATCTGCTACTTCAGTATGAATATAAAATACACTTCAGTAACTAAACTTTCTGTGCTTTAAAAAATTCATGAGTCATGGGCAAAGAGAAACTTAATCATGAAGTTTTTTTTTTTTTTTTAATTTTTTTTTTTTTTTTGTATTTTTCTGAAGCTGGAAACAGGGAGAGACAGTCAGACTCCCGCATGCGCCCGACCGGGATCCACCCGGCACGCCCACCAGGGGCGATGCTCTGCCCACCAGGGGGCGATGCTCTGCCCCTCCGGGGCGTCGCTCTGCCACGACCAGAGCCACTCTAGCGCCTGGGGCAGAGGCCAAGGAGCCATCCCCAGCGCCTGGGCCATCTTTGCTCCAATGGAACCTTGGCTGCGGGAGGGGAAGAGAGAGACAGAGAGGAAGGGGGGGGGGTGGAGAAGCAAATGGGCGCTTCTCCTATGTGCCCTGGTCGGGAATCGAACCTGGGTCCCCCGCACGCCAGGCTGACGCTCTACCGCTGAGCCAACCGGCCAGGGCCATGAAGTTTTCTTGTGAGAAG
The DNA here is from genome assembly GCF_036850995.1 of Saccopteryx leptura. Lineage (NCBI taxonomy): Eukaryota > Metazoa > Chordata > Mammalia > Chiroptera > Emballonuridae > Saccopteryx > Saccopteryx leptura. The sequence goes on along the minus strand of NC_089505.1, from coordinate 22,930,607 downwards.
ATATTTAGAGTTCATAGATACAAAAGAACTAGTTACCCAAAATTTACTTTTAGTCTTAATGGTATTATAGATAATTTAACTTATCTAAAATATTCTTTGATTAATAATCCACAATAAGTTATTTAATATGTGTACATTTGGTTAGATTAATCTGCAAAGTTTTGCATTCCAGGTCTGTTAAGAAAAACATCACAATCTTTAAATTAGTCATCTTGGGTCTGTTTTGGGATTCAATGAAATATAATTATTGATTTTTTTCAATAGATGTAAATTTTTTCCTGGCCTGGTAGAAATACCAGGACCTAAATGGAGAACGAAAATGAGGGAAACTAAAGCTAAGATATTAAATAAACAACCCAACATGACTAGCTTGTGACTTCAGTATTTTTCTACTGCAGTCTGAATGGTGATTTCTTTACTGAGCATCCTCAATGCCTGTTGTTTCATTCAAGCATTAGTCAAAGACACGACCAGATATTGCAGGTCGAGTTCCTGTGACTCAAACTCTGAGGTGAAGAGTAGCATGTAGGTTTATCAGGGAGTACTGTATTCTTCAATCAACACCCGGGGGGAAATGAAGGAAGAACAGGGAAGAGGTAGAGGTTAGACTTCGACAGAGTTGCTATAGTCACCTTAGCAGATACTGCAGAAAAGGCATATTATCCCTATTTTTGTCAGTCACTGGATGGGGGCCACCCCAGTAAGGTATGACTTTGGGTGAGGTATCTCCAATCAGCTGACAGCAGTCTTCTGAGGGAGACCCAACTGTGGGCTGTCAGTGCCTCGTGTCTCAGCAGAGAGAATGAATACAGTGTTGAAGGGGGATCTGGCCAGTGCTCTGCAGCATTTTTTTGTATGTGTCATGAGCAGTCAAGTCAGCTCTGACTGCTGGTGAGTCTATGAATTAGTGATGTTCACAGTGTCCTAACTTTATCAGCCCCGCTCACCTCCTGGAGGTCTCACACCTATGGCTTTTTTTATGGAGTCATTCCGTCTCATGCTTGGTTTTCCTTTCTTCCTGCTGCCTTCTATTTTTCCAGCATTATTGTCTTTTCCAAAGAATTCTGCCTTCTATGCTATGCCCCAAATAGGACTTCAGTTTTATCTTTTTTTTTTTTTTTGCCTCCAACAGTGTTTCAGGCTTAGTTTGCTAACCCACTTGTTTGTCTTTCTAGTGGTCCAGGGTATATGTAGAGCTCTCCTCCAACACCGTATTTCAAATGAATCTTTTCCTTTTCTTATCAACCTTCTTCACTGTCCAACTTTCACATCTATACATAGTAGTTGGGAATGCAAAGGTGTGGGAGACCTTAGCCTCAGTCTCTAATGACATCTTTGCTCTTGACGATCTTTCCTTATTTTTCTATTACTTCCCTTCTGAGTCTCAGCCTTTTCTTGATTTCATGGCTACAGGCTTTGTTTGAATTGATGACTGACCCAAATTGGACCACCAGTAATCAAATGACTATACTGTTGTCAGCTATTGTATAAGGCACTTCCTATAAGGTTTTCTTAATCCATGCAGTAGCCACACAAAAAAAGGAACTGATGTTATCTTTTTTCTAAGAAGAAGCAGAGGCTTAAAGAGGTTGAATAACTTGCCTAAGATCACGTGCAAATGTCAAGTCTCCCTCCTCTAAAACTCATGATTTTTTCATGTTGCGTCTTCTTACAGTAAGAAAGATGGTAAAGTGAATAATCTAAACTCTAAAATCCCTTAAAGTACTTAGGTTCTGGAAAAAATTTAAAGATTAAATTAATTTTTATTATTAATACTCTAATCACCCATATATACTGCCACCATTAGAAATAGATTTAGCATGTAATTATTTAGCATGTAATTATTATTGATCCAAGTTATATGTGATCCCAGACCACCAGAAATAGACTAGAATATATGAGCAAGGTAATGTGTTAAAATGATATACAGCTTTGGCCCTGGCCTATTGGCTCAGCAGTAGAGCATTGGCCCTGCGTGTATGAGTCCCGGTTTGATTCCCAGCCAGGGCACACAGGAGAAGCGCCCATCTGTTTCTCCACCCCTCCCCCTCTCCTTCTTCTCTGTCTCTCTCTTCCCCTCCCACAGCCACGGCTCCATTGGAGCAAAGTTGGCCCAGGCGCTGAGGATGGCTCCATGGCATCAGCCTCAGGCTCTAGAATGGCTCTGGCCACAATGAAGCAATGCCCGAGATGGGCAGAGCATCACCCCCTGGTGGGCATGCTGGGTGGATCCCGGTTGGGCACATGTGGGAGTCTGTGTGACTGCCTCCCCGCTTCTAACTTCAGAAAAAGACAAAATATACATATATATAAACAGTTTTCTAATCAATAAAATAGTGGTAACACTATGATTTGTGAGGTTGATTTAATTTAATTATACATGACTTGAGACACCTTAGGCTGTCTAAAATTTACTTGCTCTACTTTAATTTAGTATAAGCACAAACATAGGGAATATTCTATTTACCATAGTTGGGAAACAGAAATGATTCTCATTTTGATTTTAATTTTTAATTCAGGGTGTTTTCTTGAGTGAGTCAGTTGGTATCTCGGGCATATCAGGTAATAACCCTGGGACTTAGTGTCCATGTCTGCAAAATTAGGGGCATGAAGTGGGTGAAATAGAAGGTTTCTACAAGCAAGCAATAATATTCTACTCAATGGTATTGATGGCAGAGATCCGGGTGGTTCAAGATCAAACAATGTAGATATAAAGTCAATGACTGGCCTTAAGTACAGTGACCGTCTTGTGTCAGAAGTGTTGGCACCTCAGCTGTGGCTTCTTGTTTTCTCTGAACTAAATAGTTTCCTCTTTAGTACTTATAATGTGTACCTTATACATAGTATGTGCTTAGAGTGTATAGATTGACTAGAGTGAAGCAAGCATGCTGTATGAAATCAAATATGATCTCAGTTTAGGATAGAAGTCAGTGTAACTTGAATCATGACCAGAAGAAACAAACGACTTAATGTTGTTCTACCATGTAGAAGTCCTGATTATTTAAAATAATTATCTTGAAATATATACATTTAAAACAGGGGTTGGGAACCTATGGCTTGCAAGCCAGATGTGGCTCTTTAATAAAAAAAAATAATAACATTAAAAATATAAAACGTTCTCATGTATTACAATCCATTCATTTCCTACCGCTCATGTTCATGGTTGTGGGTGGCTAGAGCCAATCATAACTGTCCTCTGGGACAACACCAAATTCTTATTGGATAATGCGTAAAGTACATGGGTCGTTGTATGGCTCTCATGGAATTACATTTTAAAATATGTGGTGTTCATGGCTCTCTCAGCAAAAAAGGTTCCCAACCCCTGATTTAAAATATATGTAAAATTATACATATTAATGTTGTATATATCTTGAAGTGTGTGTGTGTGTGTGTGTGTGTGTGCGCACGCGCGCGCACGCACACGCCCTTTTTTCTCAGTTTCTGGGTATTTGAGTGATAACTCCTTGCCATGAGTACCACTGCTTGCTAGTGATTTAGAAGTCAATCAAGTAGACAGTGCTGCCTGACCTCATGGAAACTGCCCACACATATATCATATATGCATCCAGAAGGCACACATATTATGTATACGCATGTAGAACTCCATGCACATATGGGCCTATTTTTATTTTTTACTTATTTTTTTTTAGCCTGACCCATCTTATGAATTTTTGTATTTAATTGAGAAAAATAACTCTTAAAGAAAGCAAGGAAATCAAATTTGATGAAGAGCCAAGGAAAATAGTCTTAAATTTCAGAGGGTGCATTACAAGATCTTCACGTCTCCACGCCCACGACCACAGAAAAAAAAGAAGAAAAAAAAAAAAAAAGAACAAACACCACCCAGACCTTTTTCTATGTGGGAGAAAGGAAGTCTGTAACTTTGTGTACTGGCATTACACAATGTCAAAGTCTGAACTCAAGATAAGTGGGTCATCTTAGTGATATCTGCACTTTTTTTTCTCTCTACTTCCATTTTTATTGGATATAACCCAAAGAATCAAAGAGGAAGCAGACGACAGCACAGGGCTTCCACCCAAGCTATGTCCAAAATGTATTTTATTTTACTCTTCTGAGTTTCTTATCATCACTTATCAAAAGAGGTCGAGAGGAGAATGGGAAAGTTTAATCTGTCATCGTGCTATTACAGTCATATCTAACATGGTGATTTAATCACAACTCCTATCAAACATTCTTGGTGTTGAATGTTTCCTCCCAGCCTTTCCCTACAACCCTGGATCAAATTCACTGAGTATTGGAATTATCTTTGCTTTTTAAAAATTTTTTCTTAATCCACCAAAGGTAGTGAAGATTCAGCACCTGAGTACTAATTGGGATTTGTCCCAAATTGAGTACAATTTTATAATACTTTTTTTGTTAAAATTTCATTAACATGAAAATTTTCCTTTGTTAATGATTTTGATAGAACATACACTATCGTATGAAATGTTGTAACCAAAGCCCTTCTTTTTTTTTTATTCCTGAAAAGAGTAGACCCCAGGAGGTAGATGTGCATGATTTTACATAGCTTCTGCATCACTCAAGTTCATGTTAAAAAATAAAAATCAAGCAGAGAATTGAAAGGCTGTACCTAAAAATGATGTCATGAAGCAAATCGATAGAGCCAAGCAGGGTATAGTGCCGCCTTTGTCTCTGGCTTCGGCGGCCCAGATCTAATTGTTGAATAATGTGCTTGGGAGGACAGTGGGCTCTTTCACTGCAAAGCTGCGTGGAGCTCCAGCCGTGCCGTGTGCTATTTCCAGTCAAGTGTATGGGGGGTTTACATACTGAGAGCAGCTGTAAATATGTTGGCATTGGAGCAACTCTGAAGCCAGTTCAAGTAGAAACTTCGATTTGTGTCCAAAAAGCTTCTGTGACCGGCAGGTGCTTCATTTTCAGCTCTCCTGTGAGCGAGTGTCTAAACAGAATAAATGGAAATAATAAGATAGCCTCTCCTTTAAGGTTTGCTGTTCTCATATTTTGTGCGGGGGGCGGGGGTGGGGTTTGCTGTGTCCGAGTTGGTCATGAGCAGCTATGACCCTCACTTTGTCAGCTATACAGTAAGTCTTACTATCACTTAGAACATTCTCTTTTACGTTTTGGACAAGAGCTTTGGCCTGCGTTTTAAGTTCAGTGTCAAACATACATTTCTTATTGACTGTGTTTATTATAAGACAAATAGTGAGCAAGGAATTTCATCTGCATTGCCCTCTTTGGAATCATGACTTAGTTTTATAGTAAATGTAAATCATAAAATAAGATCCATAAAAGTGATGTATTAGGGGAAAATATGTTCGGTAATTTAAAAAACTATTCCTTTCTGGCAAAATCACACACACACATATAAACTATTAACATCATTTTATAAACAAATATTAACTCCTTTTAATATTTCAATGAACTTTGTTTTCTGGCCCATTTTGCACAGTGAGGCCAGCAGCAGGCTTTCTGTTAGAACAGTGCCACATTGGCTCCGTCATGCAGAAAAATGCCGAATGCCTTGCTCATCCTAAAAACTGAAAGTCAGCTGATTATATTGGAGGGAGAAGAAAGTCACTTGGATTGCCGAGTAGCAATTCAACTCACATTATCTTAGCAAATGCCTTTCAGAAAGATCTGTTCTCCAGAGATTTTCTACTTCCCATAATTCATTATTAAAGAACCCCAAAACCTAGTTTCTCATCTTTTCTTAGCAGAGATTTTATGTCAAAATGGTACATACTTTTCCCATCATAAACCCTTCCCTAGGAAAAGGGATGTATGTAGCTAAAGCTGTCTCTTTATACTGACTCCCAAAGTGCCGTTGTTTGAGTTTCCCCTTTCCATTTTTCTGTGAGATGGAACTCCCTATGTAATTTCAGGATGCACTGGGGCTCAGTATGCCTCTTCATCAGCTTTATTTTGATGAAGAGTGGGACGACCACACTGTGTGTTATACGGCTTGTATTGGACCAGAATAGAATTATATTGATTATTCTTTCAAAATCACTTCTTCGATAATGCCCTGCAAACCTTCCCTACTTGATGTGCTAACTGGGATCATGAAAGGAGTCAGTATGTTAAAATAATAGTTCTCTTTCTCTCAAACGCTGCAAAGCAGAATGGTAATCAAGAGCATAGAAATACTTCTACAGAAATTTCGAATCCTCGTCCACTCCCCCAGCAGTGATGGGAGCCGAGGTGTATCTCCTGAGCAGCTCCGCTGGCCAGTGACAGTCAGGCTGGCCCCAACTCAGTCTTCTCGGACAGACCCTGGTGAACTTCTGTTCTCTGGTCTGCGCCTCCAGCTGGGACCTGCCGCATGGTGGGCCCCGTAGGCCACCCAGCCCAGCCCCCTTTGGTGGTTTGGCCCTCTCCCAGGTTGGCCTGCAGGTGTGACCTCATTCACCCACCTACCCACCTATAACAAGCCACTCTCCCATTTTTTTCAAGGTTAAAAATAGAACTGGCTGAGAGGAGACAGTAAGCAAGTCGAGTTTTATACCGTCCTGGAAACTTATAATTATGAAGTTCGGTGAACTTCGTGAACTTTTTCAAGTGTGTTTTTGCCGCAGGCTTGTGATTGATGTGGAGGATCCCTGGGGCAGAGGTGAGACTGTTTCAATGTGCAGGAGCTGATCGAGGTGCCCGGATCTATGTAACCTACCAGAGTTAGCACCTACCTCGCCTCGTCCCCAACCCAGTGCAGCTGGAAATTACATAAACATTTTAGCAATGGCATAGCAAGCCAGCATTCAACCTTGCTTCTCAATAGGTGTTAACTTTATAAAAGCCAACTGTTTTTTCTTTTGTAAAGTAAACTGGTAGGCATCAGGAACACTAAAGCAACTACATTAAGTAGAAAGAAGGTGATTTTCTTTTCCTGTTGTAACCACACTCTAAATCTTAACAATCTGCCACAGCTTGCTCTATAATTCTAAGCCAGCAATATTCAAAATAGCACAATAAGGACTGTTAGCAAGATGTGGAAATTTTCTTGAGCAGTCGGAATATATCCCAGAAGCCAGGATGTTTGCTGACCATTAGCTCTAATTTCATTCAATCTGTATTGGCTGACTGATGGTCCCAAAGCGGACAAATGAACACAAACAGGCTGAGATTCATGACTGCAGAAAGACCCTCCTGTCGTATAGGCTTGTGAACTATACATCAGTACACACTTTTCCTTAGGGAAGCATCAGCTGTCTTTAAGGACTCTCTTGGAAGCTTCTTCCTAGTAAAGGGAGCAATTGAAGCTCTTATGTGTAAGGACCTGGATCTATCTCCCATATTAGGGTTTTAGAACCAAAACAGACATTTCTTTCAGATGTGGAAACCCAAGCCTCAATGCCCAGTGACAAGCTCCGAGTCACATGGTTAATGGAAGAGCCAAGACCAGAACCCACTGTGATCCACTTGTAATATGGCCAGATATTCACATAAACATGGCTATTTTAAGAGGAAGGCAATTTATTCTGCTCTTGTCTGGCACAAAGTAATTGCTCTCACTAAATACTACTTGTAATTGCTGTTGTTATTATTTTTATTTCACCCCCTCTCTCTATTGTTAACAATATGTTTTATAAGTTTATATGGCTTGTATACAAATTTTAAAGGAAATACCTTAAAAGACTTAATTTTAGATTTGGGAAGGATCTTGACAGAGCGTCTGGTTCAGCTTTATAAGTACACTGTCCTTGCCACAATGACTTTATTTTTTTGCAATAATAACAAAATATTTTTACCAGCCTAGATGATATGTTATGATTTAAATAGAAAAGAGTTAGGAGAAATCTTTTTAAAGTTGAATTTCAGAGTTTGCAGAAAAAAAACTTAAGGTTATCTATTTCTCTTTCTCTGTTCTGCACTAATATATTCTACTTGAGATCTACATGTAAACATACACATATTTTAACATTATATAACTTTAAACATTATATAAATATTTTGAAAAGTAATTCTAGGGATGAATTAACTTAAGGCAATTAGGCAGCATAGTTAAACAAGCTGTTTATGCAATTATGGCAAGCTTTACTGAGAAAATATTTTTATTTTTAAAAATCTATATTATGGAAATCTTATATCAGCCCTTTCTTATTACTAAGTTGTTAACATTAAAAAAAAAGTGTTTCTTAAAGGGACGACATTATGCCAGTTGGAGCTATAATTTGCTGTGCTCCAAACCTTGACTATTTAAACTGCTTCCATTTCTGTGTACAAACCTGAGTGGGTTTTTTTTAATGCCCTCAAATTAAAGGCTTATTTGGAAAATTTGAGCTAAGATGCACACTTACCCTGTTACTGCCATTTTCGCCTCAATATATTCTCTCAACCTATTTGGGAGGGCAAGTTTTTAAAACCAAAACTTGTTCTAGCTATTAATTTCAGGTTCTTCACCTGCACCACATAACATGGAGTAAATTGGAAGCAATAACCTTCACTGACTTTTCAAATTTGTATGACTGCTCCCTCCTGCCCTCACCTTCTGGCAATCATATGTGGAGACATCTAGAGGAAAACTGAAAATGAATGGAAGTAGGGACCCAGAAAATTAAACGAATGAATACACAAAGTGAATGAGTGAACAAACTTGAATGAACAAATCAAAATATGGCTAACACGGTCTACTATTAGATAACAACCACACTTGCAACAACACTCAAAGCTAATTGTCTTTGGAGCATCTTACCGTAAGCCGAGAATAGTCCTAGTACTTTATATGCATCGCTCATGTGCTCAGAAAGTTAGTAATGCACTGTTTAGCCAATAATGACATCACTGCCTTCATGGGTATTAGAACTATAATTAGCTTTTATTAGGCTAAGACATTCTCCACTTATGTTGGTAATATTTAGCAATATTTCTATGGTTAATGCCAACAAAAACTAGTTTTACTCTCCAGTGTTGCCTAGATAATCCGTATGGAAAGATTTTCTGTGACATTCTCAAGTGGAGTAAACATTAGGTGAGTGGGGTTTTTTTTGTTCTTTTTTGATAGTTTCCTCAGTTTTTCTTTAGGGATAATAAAACATTTGAGATCAAAGTAAGACAGGTCTTCACTGAACTCTAGTTTGGTCACTTTGTTGCTTTTCTGTTTCACCCATCAACAGTTCGGCTGTGCTTCAGTGATTCTTGTAAATTAATCTCCCCTACCACGGTGACAGCTATTTTCTTTCCACAAACAAGCTGTCATGGTAGCTTGCTGTCTTTTGTCTTTCTTCTTGTCATCTTTGAAGTCCTTTGAGTTAAGCTGCAGTGATTCTTACAAGGGTCTTTGTTCACTGGTAGTTTTGCGTTATTTATATGTAAAAAAGGTGAAGTTTAAAAAAAATTACCTGTGCTAAACACAAATCTTACTATTTTACTTTCCCTGATTAAAATCTTTTTTTTTTTTTTTACTATTGCTCTTATTATAATTTTTTTAGCATGGTTTGCAAAACCCTACAGAACCTCATTTTATTTCCCTTGTCATCTTTGTGTCTTATTTCTCCCCACTTTGTACACTGAGCTTCCCCTAAACGGACTAGTAGATTGATTGAACAATCCATCCGCTCACCCTACTACCCTGAACACGCTCTCCTCTTTCTCCTCTGTCTCCCTCTCTGACCCACTTCTGTGCTGCATATTTAGGTCTCAGTTTCTGTCTCATCTATTAGAAATGGTCCCATATCTGTGGAGTCTAAAACTAGATTATCACACTCATCTACCTGTTCTATCAGCAGTTTTCACAGTGTATTATCACTTTCTACTTATTTATCTGTATTTGCAATAATGTGCACATTCCAGATCATATCTTGACCATGAGTGTATTCCCTGTACTCATTACCATACCAAGCACATCGATGCTTAATAAGTATTTATTGAGTGAATAGATGTGAGGGATGGTAAAGAGATGAGTTAGAAAGGATGAAGAGGGCAAATCTGGAGTCCTGTATGTGTCATTCAGAGGAGCTTATCTTGCTGAATCCCAGTGAAGAGTTGGAGTTACAGAAAATACACTTTTAGACTTGTATTTGCATTTTTCATAGATGTCTTATAGTGATGTGGAGGATGAATTGGAGGTAACAAGACTATTCACAGGGAGGCTAGTTACTGAGCTTTTTGTATGAGAACCTTAAACTAAGTGGCCATAAAAATGAGATGAGGGAATAAATTAAATAACCATGAATAAAATAACTGTCATACCCATTGACAAACTATTTGAAATGGTGTGGGAGAAGGAAGAGAAAAAGGATATTCAGACTGCTAGCTTAATTATTCTCATACTGTTGTCAGTTACAAACTCTATAAAACAAATTTTTTGAGTTCTGGTGTTTGGATTGAAGGGGTCTATGGGATATCCAAGAGGAGATGTTGAGCTGACATTCACAAGTGTGGGTGTGGTGCTCAGTAGAACATGTATGTCATCAGTGTTTGGACTGTGTTTGAATGAGCTCAGCCAGATAGAATGCGTGTAGATAGAGGAGAGCTGAAGAGAGAGGAGAGCCCCCAAAACTATGAGCTTGAAGCACATGTAGTTGTAAGGAACAGAAACACACTACAGCTGGATCAAGTCAAGAAGGGGGAAGGTAAGTATAATAAGAGTTTCTGTCATAGAATCCAAAGACAAGCTATAAAGAACAGGTCCTCCCGTTGCTTACTAGACTTGGAATGTCTAGAATTAAAGTCTTTGTTTCCCAGAGCTCTGTTTCCTCTCATCTCTGTTCTGCACATCACTTGCTCTCTCTGTCTTTTTGTCTGCCAATCACTGTCCTTTGCAAGTCGCCAAAGATCTGCTATGCTTAAATTTATACAATTCCATCATTCCATCATTCACCATTCTCTGAATAAATTACCTGTGTTTCTGATTTCCAGTTCTCAAAGAGAGAATCTGGCTGAGTAATCCGATTCATGGTATAAATGTGATAGCAGGAGATTGTGGGAAGAGCATATCTCTTTGGGAGAAGATGTATGCATGGGGACTGAATAGCTTCTATAGTATGTTGTTATTTAAAGGAGCAATTCCCAGATTATAATGTGCTTATGAATCATCAAAGAATCTTACTGAAATAAATTTTGGATAGTAGGTCTTGGTGCCTTTGCATGCTCACCAAGCTCCCAACAGGTGACGCTGCAGCTGCTACTGATGGTCTAAGGACCAAACTTGGAAGAGTTAAGATTTAAGGACAAGCAGAGTTCTGGCAATTCTCAGAGTGGGCAGAGTAAGGGCAGGAGGAGGAAAAGAAGGTAGGAACTATGAGGGCAAACTAAAACATCAGGGAGTGTTCAGAGGCATTGAATGTTGCGGAGAGTGAATGAGATAAAACTGGAAGCCCCTTTAGTATAAATAATGTCCACGATTTCATGACTTCTTTTCAGTAGTGCTCAGAAGCTTGTGCATTAGACAACAAGGAGATCCATGTCTGGATTAATACAGAGTTGGTGGGTGTTACAGCACAGGAAAATGGAAGAGGATAAAAGACTTGAATATTTTAACCACAAGGCAGATTAAATGATAGACCAAGCAGTTAGGTTGTTTTAAATTATGCATTGCCTTGGATTTTTTTTTCTTTTTTAATACTAGAGAAAGACTCAACTACTTACTGCTTGAGAGAGAACAGTTTCCCATGAAAATGTGTGTGGGCGTGTGCCTATGCACGCACATGTGCTTGTGTATTTAAGCCTCTTGCAAGGGATATATATCAATATAATATGCTGACTCTAGACAGATTTACAATGTTTCACTTGTTTGGATCTTCCAAAATTATTACCTTTGCCATTACATATGGAATGTTCTCATGCCAAGCTGATTATGGAAAGACAGGACTCAAAGTCTAAACATTAACAATCTTACAGAAGATGGAAATGAATTTGAGGGTGTGGTGCATGTAAATTTCTTTGGAGATTCCCGAAATTGTCAAGTTAAAGGTGCCTCATCAAGGAATCTTTAATTGAACTTCTTGTTAGTTTTCTAGCTATGCCAAATTTTATTGAAGTGACTGAAGTCAAGTGGTAACTTCATATTCATGTTGCTTCCAAAGAACATTTTGAGGTGGAAACATACAGAGGGAAATCAAACCACCTTCTGGTTCGCTCTGGGGAAACCAAAGTTTCGGGAATTAACTGATATACTTGCTACTTTCAAGGGGAGTGCTTAAAGAGGAGTTGTGAGGGGGAGGGGAGGGATACTTGCCAAGTCTTTCACATTAACAGAATCACAGATTTGTTGTGAATTGCAAATTCACAGCCAGATTGCCTTCAGATTCTTTGCCATCCTGAAATAATTTGCAGAAAGGCCTTAAATCACTTAAATATAAATTGTCACTTTGATGAAGTTGTTCAGTCCTGTATATTATCAGTCATTTAATACCTTCCAGCATCTAAAGTATTATTTATATTTTACATTTCAGTGAAGATACATCTGGCAGAATTTCATTTGATCTAGAAAATTGACGTGTGGCTGTCCTGGTTTTGTCGTGACTTAGGCATTAGAATTGGTCCTAGAACTCTCAACTGCTGGTCTTTAATTTTAATTTTTAGAAACAGTCAAACCTGCTAAATATTGTAAACCTGTTAAAGCAACTAACGGGCTTTTCATTCATTAGAATTTAATATAGTCATGCAGGTAGTTCCAAAAGGACTTTAGATAGATGCAAGCTGTGCAGGCAACAAGCTAAATTTTCTCTAAATGATTTTTACTGTCTAGTTTTTCTAACAAGTTCATTAGTGCTCTTTCACAGACATTCAAATAAAGAGCGAGATTTAATTCGAATGCATTCATTTTGTTCACTTTTTAACACAGTATAGGAAAAACAGTTATTTCATCTACAAATCTGTATTGGAAGCAGCTAAAATTGATCTCTTTGTTTATCTCTTGGGGTCTGAAACTCGTGTTTTTGAAAGATGTTAGAGAACATCGTATTAGATTTACAGAGAAATAGTTGCAGTGAGAGTGGAGTAAAAATTCAGATGTCTGAGAACAAAACAGTAAGATAATGCTTGTTGAATCTATATCTAAATATTGTGTATAAATTAAGATAAGCTTTGGCATGACCGGAAGATTTCCCATTGTAGGTTTAAAAAATAAAGTTTTGTAAAAGTATGTATGAGTAAATTATTGCCAAACATTCACAAGGCAAGAACTGAGGGTGGAATTCGTTTTGTTGTTTTTTAGATTACCTGAAAACTTTGCTTTTGTAAATTATAGGTGTGAATATGTTACGGTATCTGTCTTCGAGAATATCTTGAACAAGATGTTTTGAGTTGGGTAGCTTTTAGAAGTTATATTAACTATGGTTTCCCGAGGCTTCATTCAGTAGCTACTTCCCTAGCTATCTTTCTAGGTATCCCTGCCTTTAAAGAGAACATATTAATTTCTTAATAAACTGACTCATAGTGTAGGAATCAATTAGCAGTAACATTAGATTTCTACAAATTAGAAAATCCAAAGAACTATATTTTAGACTTTTTAACATTCTTTACCAAAATATTTCAAAATTAGTCTCTTAACACTAATTTTAGGATGATTACACTATGTTTAAGAAATTACCCATTAAAAACATAGTCTCTTAAAACAATATGTGGGCTTCTCACATTGCTGTCTTTTGATAGAAAGACACTACACTTCAAAAGTGCTGGTTTAACTCTTGCTCCTGCTATCAATTAGATGTACAACTTTGGGCAAATTATGTAATCTATATTAGCCTTGTTTGTTTCATCTGAAGATGAAGGGGAACTAATTCTCAGGGTTATTATGATGTCAAATGAGATAATATATGCAGAAGCTCTTTAATGTGAATTGATCTATAAATATAATGAACATGATGATACTATACCTAGTTTCATTGACATTTAAACCAATTAAGATAATCACTATTTAGTAGCACTGTCTCTAATGCTGTCTGTCTACTGCAGATGAGAATCATAGAGAAGAATGCTTTAAATGTTTTTTAGTGAATATTTTGGGAGTCTTCTCTTTCTTTTCTTTTCTTTTTCTTTTTGTGTGACAGAGAGAGAGAGACAGAGAGAGGGACAGATAGGGACAGACAGGCAGGCAGGGAGAGAGATGAGAAGCATTAGTTCTTCATTGTGGCACCTTAGTTGTTCATTGACTGCTTTCTCATATGTGCCTTGACCGGGGGACTACAGCAGACCGAGTGACCCTGTGCTCAAGCCTTGTTCACACCAGATGAGCCCGCGCTCAAGTGGGCAACCTCATATTTCGAACCTGGGTCCTCTGCGTCCCAGTCTGATGCTCTCTCTACTGCTCCACCTCCTGGTCAGGCTCTTTCTCTTTTCTATCCCAATGAGTGCCTAAGGGGAAAAGAGGTGCTACTAAGGTGGGGTGCTAGTTTTCTTCTCTTAAATTATTGATGCACAGATTTTGTGTTATATTAGCAATTAATAGTAGCCAACACTAAAATAGTGCTAACTGTGCACCTGTAAAGCTCCCAGACTTCATTCTATCAACCGATCTAATCTACCCAATATCCTTAGGAGGCAGGTACTGTTATTACTGCCATTGTGAAGTTGGTGAACGTGAGGCACAGAAAGATGAACTTGTTCAAAATTACATAGTGTTATCAATCAAACTGATTTTCCTGTACCTTTAATTCAACTCTTAGGAAAGGATTGGCAGAATAATATACTATGAGAAAGGGCATCATGAACAATTTCTTGGTTCTTGGATATAGGGAATGACACCTCTTTTTGGAAAAATGATGCTGTCTGAACAGACAGTACATCTTATTTTACTTTCTGTTTTTCTTTTTAAATTGTTAGTGTGTCTTACTGGATAGATTGGTATTAATTTACTAGGATTACTTCTTTATCCTGAGCCCTAGGTATGGTAATAGGAATCTAACCTTAGAGAGGTCCAGTCATCTCAGTCCCATGCTATGACTGAACTAATTGAAAGACTTTAACAGCAGAACATATATGTCCTTAAATATATCACTGTATTTGTTCTAACTACTATTTTCAAGAAAAGTTACTGTATTTTCACGCTACTCAATTCCATGAAAAAGAGAGGAACACAATAAATGTAGTGATTTATAATAACATGCTGAACGTACTTTATTGTTGGAAAACTTGTCAGTTTTATGGCAACTTCTTTATCCAGAATGTTAGATAAATGAGATTACTGCCTACATTTTATACAAATATTTAAAAACGGTGAATATTAATTGCAAAAGCATTACTAGACGGGAAGACAGTTGATCTTGGTTTCAGGTTATAATCCAGAGCCTGGATAATATTAATTGAGAAATAATCAATTGCTTTACTTTTCATCTACCTCTTATTACCATTTGTCATTATATTATTTATTTATCTGTGGGTCCAAAACTGACATGTAAGAATCATTCAGAGATTTCATCTTCCCTGTTCATTGGTGTCTACTCTTTACAATACTGCCTGGCATATAGCATGCACTCAGTAAATACTTCCCAAATGAATGCATAAAGAGATAATCACACAAGTATGTAACTACATACTATGAACAGATGTGATAAAAGATAGTATTTTCAAAACTATAAATATTCCACACATGCAAGGTGATACTAGTTATTTGAGTTTTAGAGAAAATACAATCTACCAGAAGATAACCTGTTTTTATTGTTTTTTTTTTATTGGTTCCTTTCTCTCTTTTTTAAAAAATTTTAAATTACAATTGACATTCAATATAATATTAATTTCATGTGTATAGCACAGTGGGTAGACATTTATATCATTTACGAAGTGATACTCCCAATAATTGTAGTGCTTACCTGGCACCATGAATAGTTATTACAATATTATTGAGTATATTCCCTATGCGAGACTTTACATCCCTTGATTATTTTGTAACTACCAATTTGTATTTCTTAGTCCCTGCACCTTTTTCACTGAGCACCTTTCCTCATCGGGCAACCCTGTTTGTTCTCTGTATCAGTGAGTCTGTTTCTTTTTTGTTTATTTTGTTCATTAAATTTCACATATAAGTGAAATCATATGGTATTTTGTATTTCTCTGTTTGATTTACTTCACTTAGCATTATACCCTCTAAGTCCATCCATGTTTTCACAGATGGTAAGATTTCATTATTTTTTATGGCTGTGTAATACTCCATTGTATATATGCACATCTTCTTTATCTAATTGTCTATTGGTGAAGAAAAGGGAAGCCTGGCTCCCTGTTGGTGAGAATGCAAATTGGTGCAGTCACTATGGAAAACAGTACAGAGGTTCCTCAAAGGAAATTAGAAATAGAACTATCTTCTAACCCAGCAATTCCACTTCTGGTTGCTTTCCCTTTAAACATTTGCTTCCTAAGTGTTTCCCTTCTTTTATGTCTATGGTTTGTACATCTGTATGGTTCAGTGACCCCTCAGACCCAGTTCAATTACTCTGTAAAATAGAGATTCTTAACTAAGATCACTGAAGCTTTGTGAAATATATAGTTTCCTCTTGAGGCCTCATGTGCTCCCTAGAAATCTGTGCCTAGTGTAGGACCCTGTGCATTTTACTGGAAGAATTTCTATAACTTCTATGAGATTCTCAGAGTATATGACCCTCTCCCCCAAATTTAAGAATAATTGCTCTAAAATTGCATATTTTTCTTTTACTTTTTGTTGTTTTATTGGTACTTCTTTTTCCTTGAGATGGTTAGATTTTACTTTTAATTTTCCTAATTACATTTTGGTATTTTAAAATGTATACTGTCTGTCTCCAGTATGGGGTATTCTTGGACTAGCGTGTGCCTCTGAGCCCAGCCGTACTCACTGTCTCTCTTTTGTCTGGCCAACAGTGTGGGGATGTGCCAGCTGCAGGGTTGTCCTGTCCAGCCCTTCTGGGACCTTCACTTCTCCGTGCTACCCGAACGACTACCCTAACAGCCAGGCTTGCATGTGGACCCTCCGGGCCCCCACCGGCTATATCATTCAGATAACGTTTAATGACTTTGACATTGAAGAAGCTCCCAATTGCATTTATGACTCATTATCCCTTGATAATGGAGAGAGCCAGACTAAATTTTGTGGAGCAACTGCCAAAGGCCTATCGTTTAACTCAAGTGCGAATGAGATGCATGTGTCCTTTTCAAGTGACTTTAGCATCCAGAAGAAAGGTTTCAATGCCAGCTACATCAGAGGTATGTAAACCAAAAAACAGTGCCAACCTTCTGCTTTCATTTAACATGTTCTACAGTAAACACAGGACCAGGGGACAGACTTATGTTCTTTAATGTGAATGTGAATGATTAGGATTAGAATGTAAGGGCCAGAATTTGTTAATAGTCTCTGAATATTCTCATTAGCAATGTATAGCTAGCTACCAGATCCAACATCTGGTTACAGTAGAGCTGAATTCTTTTATATCGTTTATATGCAGAACATTTAAAGGCTGTTTGGAAGACATGAGATATTCCACAGCTAATAATTAAAATCTCTAATTTTAACATCCCTCCATGAAATGTTTAAAACATTCCTATTTAGAAATCATTTTGTTTTAGGCTTTTAAGATGTTGCCCTTTTAAGGAACTATGCTAGGGGACAAACATAGAAAATTAACATATAATACAATTTTAAAAGAACTATTTATAACTTAAAACTAGTAAACAACACAACCTGAGGAAAGCTTCGTGAAAAATGGTGGCTGAATGAAAGGAAAAAATATTTTTATCAAATATCTTTCCCAGATTCTGGCATATCTCAGCATTTAAATAATTCTTTCTAAAATCTGTCTCCAGTAAATTGCTTAAGGAAAATGCCAGCTTCAAAATTATGAGATGTAGTTACACAGTTACATCTTAAGTAGATGCCATGTGTGAGAAAAAGAAACAAAATAGAAAGTCACCCCCATGAATCTGACTCTCATGATTATAAATTGTGTTTTTGGTGGCAGGGTTATTTACTGTTTATAATTGACAATGGAGATATGTGTGGTTAATGGTTGAAACCCATGCTTTAATTTTTTAATAATGTTTTTAAAAGGGTAAAATATTATAGGAAATTTGGAAAGATAAAAGAGGCAAATTGTAATTACCTATTTGTATACCTCCAGCCATAACCACTATTAAAATGTTAATGGACATGTTTTCTTCCAGCCTTTTTATTTAAACAACATATGCAGAACACTGGGTTCATATTGCCTAAGATCCCTTTGGGTAAATAAACCTGTAACCTGCTTTCTGTTTAAAAAGTGGACTAAAGTCCATAGTGCTATTAAATTTCATAATGATTTTTTTAACTAGACTATATTACAGTACTATTTCTACCATAGACCTTTTCATGGTGTATAATAATATATTCAAACTAGCATTCCAGTGACACCAGTATTAAACTGTATTTTTGAGGAGAGCTGCTTCACTCTTAAATCAGTTCATGTTTCACAATGTCTAGTATATTAGCATAGGGCTACATTGTATTATTATTTAGTTGTATTATTTAATATTTTTAGACAGGTCACAGAAGGACTAGGGCAGCGGTTCTCAACCTGTGGGTTGCGACCCCGGCGGGGGTCGAACGACCAAAACACAGGGGTCACCTAAAGCCATCGGAAATACATACACAGGTTGAGAACCGCTGGACTAGGGTGATGTGTTTTTATTTTTAATTTATTAAGCATATAATAAAAGTAATCTATTATTATTCTGTTAGTAACCAGTACTAGCGATGGATTGACTATGGCACAAGCACTACACTAGTGCTTTGCAGGTATGAACTTACTTCATTTTGTAGATGAGAAGACTAGAGCAGAGCAAAGTGAATAACGTGTCCAAGGTCACAAAGCACTACGGAAGTGCTGGGATAGGGAGCTCCGTTGTCTGTCCTTTGAACCACTTCTCCTTATATCCCTCACTAACTATTTCAAATGTAAAGGAAATATAGCTTAAAATTCTATTTTTGCTTGTTTTATTAGACTCCCTGTCCTCAATGGAATTGTCTTGGCCTTTGTTCCTGAAATGCTGTCGTAATGGGGTGTCTGAAGGGGAGAAAGGCAACTGTTAATGAAAAATAGAACTGTTAGTTCTTATGTTTAGAAATTATTTGAAAGCAACATTTTCAAAAATCTTGGATATAAATGGAACTTTTCTGAAACTGATAGTTTTTAAAATTATGGGTTTTTTTTTTCCTTTCTGTTCAGGGATTAAGAAAAATACTTGTTATTAACGTAAGGTTTAAGTACGAGGTCCAATCATAATTAGAGTTTAAATCGGTGGGATTTCCATTGCTATCACTGTTACTGGTATAAGGTAATGAGTTGGTGATAGAGGATAGATGGACAGAGAAAGAGGGGAGAATGGGGCAAAAGTCAGTTAGTAGAGTGATGGAAGGGTGGGTATAGCAGACATTTTTCATCTCATTAATCCATATCTGAAGTTGACATGCTTTATCTGTTGCTATGTTTTGTCCTAGTTGCTGTGTCCTTAAGGAATCAAAAGGTCATTTTACCCCCGTCACTGGATGTGTACCAGGTATCTGTTGCAAAAAGTGTCTCTATTCCGGAGCTCAGTGCTTTCACACTCTGTTTTGAAGCAACCAAAACTGGCAAGGAAGACAGTGAATGGATGGCTTTCTCCTACTCCAATGCATCCTTCACACAATTACTCAGTTTTGGAAAGGACAAGAGTGGCTACCTTTTTATAGCTATAGCTGGCTCAAAATGCTTACTGAACAGCGTGCTACCTGAAAAGGATAAAGAAGACATTTTCACAGAAAGCTTTGAGCAGCTCTGCATCCTTTGGAATAATTCCTTGGGCTCCATTGGTGTAAATTTCAAAAGAAACTATGAAACAGTTCCATGCGATTCTACCATTAATAAAGTTATTTCTGGGAATGGGAAATTGTTGTTGGGCTCCAATCAAAATGAAATTGCCTCTCTAAAAGGGGACATTTATAACTTTCGACTTTGGAATTTTACCATGAATTCCAAAATCCTCTCCAACCTCAGCTGTAATGTGAAAGGGAATGTGGTCGACTGGCAAAATGACTTTTGGAATATCCCAACCCTAGCTCTGAAAGCTGAAAGCAACCTAAGCTGTGGTAAGTCTGTGGGATATTAATCCTTTCTTTAAAGCGTTTCTCTATGACTATGTGTGTCAACAAAAAAATACATATCATACATACATGTATAATTACATATATATGTACACACATATAATACATACATGCATGTATAATAAGCACATATACATACACATATGTAGCATTAATGAGCTCTTTTAATTTTTAAAATGTTATCTGCTTAGATATTCAAATTATGCATTTGATTATAAGCCATGTGTTTTCAATCAAAGCATTTGGTTCTACCATTTTTTAAGCTTTCTTCATTTCATAAAATATCACACAGTTTATCACTAATAAACAATAGTTATAATTATCATGTCTCAAATAGAAACGTTAACACAAGATCTAAACACAAGAAATTAATCACATAGATGATACAGTATAAAGCTGATTTTTATCATCCTGGAATGAAATTTCTATATTGTTATTTAAACAACCACCTGAAAGTATGATATTTACATGGTCAGTATTAAATATCACAACTGTCCATTTAAGAAAAATCTTTGATAATTAAAAAGTATTGTTGTTTTCTTTGAACTCTTTTTCTATTTATTTGAAAATGAGATTTGTACTTGTTTCAGATACTCTTCTCTTTTTGATTGCTTTTTGAAAGACTTTAAATATGATATTGGAAGTAGCTAAATGCAAAATGCTCAGAAAAATAAATCTATATAACAAAATTGTATTAAAATATACTTCTATCAAATATTCTCTAAGTATATAAGTTAATTTTGGAAGTTCTTACTCTATTATAGCACTAATCAAATGCAAAATGTGAAGGTTTCATTATCGTTTTTGAATGTTATATGACTAAATCTAAGGTGTTGATAATATATACTTTCAAGTCAGAGAATTCTCATTAAATGAAAGAAGAAGGTGCCTAATATTAAAAAGTAATTTGTAAGGGGATTCTGTAAGAAATTTGTTCCTAATACTTCCAACAAATTAAGACCCATTGTAAAGTCCTGAGGCCACCTCCCCAGTTTCCGTGACCCGTGTTTGCCCTTCTGGGGAACTCCTGTCATCTACCCCTCTGTGTGGGTAACCCATCTCTCCATGTGGTCATGGCACTCCTGCAGATGTTGGGAGGCTATTAAGTGATGTCATTTGAGAGTTATTTCCTTGTGGGTTGTTGGAAAGAGGATAAACCACGACCCTGTTTCAGAAGGAGACTGAGGAACTTTGCAAGAGTTAATGGTGTTCCCCAGCTTCCCTCAGTGTGATTAGCTACAGAGCACCTTCAGGGATTCCTGAGAAGTTTTTTACTCAGTGAGGAAATTGGGAAGATCCTGTGTGTGTTTGGTGTGGGTGCTGAACAGGAGGGGAGGGCAGTGGTACACTTCTTACATCCTTAGTTGAGGTGTCTGTTTTCACCATATCCTCAGTCCTAAATAAAAGTCGTAATATAGACCATTCAACATTGTCTTTTTGTGCAGCTATATTTGAAGGATCTGACAACGAAAGAAAGAAAGAAAGGAAAAAAGGAAAGAAAGAAAGAGAGAGAGGGAGGAAGGGAAAGAAAAGAAAGAATAAAAGAGAATTTGGCTCGGTATATTGATAATTACATATACTTGATTTATACTTAAATTGAATGCATATGTTATGTTCTAGGTACTTTTCAGCACTTCACACGTTAACTCATTTCCTATAACATAGAGCTCATGATGTGGGTTTTATTATTAACCTCATTTTGAAGAAGAGAAATCTGTGACCCCAAAAGATTAGGAAGTAAACCAGTATCAGTTCATTTATAAGTGGCCAAGCCAGAAATTTAATCCAGAAAGTTTGGTTTTAGAACGATGCATACATTCTTAATTAGTATACATTGCACTGTCCTTCAGAATAAGCAGGACTAGAAAATGGGACATAGTACTAGCATAGGTGAGCTACTTCTTACCCAGGTGAGTACGATGAAGGTTCAGGGGCCATCCCTTCTGGCCAGAGCATCTTCCTGTATGAAAACACTGGCTTTCCAGGGATTAGTTAATGGTATTTATGAGCTTTCATTCCTGAAATTCTTCTTGGATACCTTAATATAATAAAATGTGATGGATATAGTGTACAAGAATTCCTAATTCCTCTAAGAAATCCCGTAGACCAGGGATTGACAAACTAAGAGGGCCTGTGGCAGTCCATCTGTTTTCGTAAAGTTTTATTGCAACACAGCTACCAGCTATGCCCGTGCAGGTTTTTAACTGTCTTTAACAGTGTCCCTAAAACTCCTTTACCAAGCCTTAAGACTACCAGAACACATCAGATACATGCTCATGTAGCATAGTCATCTATAAATTTTCAAAATGATTTCATTCAAAGGTGTGGCGCAAGTTTACCTAATCAGTGATTTGAATTCCTTTAATTTTTATAGTGGTCATCTTGACATTCCAAGATGACACTAACCACCCACATTTCATAGCTTCAGATATCCTGGACTGAGTTGCAGGAATCATAACAGGAGAGGGAGAGGGAGTTTCCTGTCGTTTAATCATCAGCTTTGGGAGTTGAAGAACCAAGTCACTTATTAACTGACAGGAAATACCTGTAGCACAGATTATATCTAAGTTTATTAGCTAAGCAAAACTTCCATAAATGAAAAAAAAAAAATGTGCTCCCTTAACATTTTGACTCTATTTCACTAGAATGTAGTGGCTTGCTGTTTATGGTACTAGTATATTCCAAAAATGAATGACCAGTACAGTAAGTAACCAGTGGGAAAATAGTTTCATGCGTAACATTTAATTATTGGCCTGATAATGTTTGTTAAATATGAACTTTTATTTCAGAATCAACTTGTGATAGAAAATAAATATTTCGTAAGGTGTATTTCTAAGTAAATTTTCCTATAAAGATAAGATAATACAGTAGCATGGAAGAACTAACTATTAATACATTTAAGTGTCCTGTCATTTGTTTCAAATATGAAATATTCTAGCCTTAAAATGTTTTCTTAAAAATATGGTTAAACTTGTCAGACTTTTTAGAAGTAAATGCTTTACATAGCAGCGATTCTTGTTATTTTGCAGCATCATTCTTTTTTCATAGAACAATTTTATTAAACATATTCAGTTTTATGACCTGTATAGATAACAACTTTCTTCGCCGACTCTTTAATTATAGGTGCAAGTATTTGCCTGTGTTATGATTCAAGCTTAGGTACTGGCCAGTGTCCATCAATTTTCACAAAGAACAGACAGTGCCTTCTCTACCAGTTTTATTTATTTTACTGCTGGCTGCTCTTTCCTGAGGTGTTGTACAGTACAACTCAATGAATAGTCTGAGTTCAAACAGATTACGTTTATTTAACTAGCATTAATAAGCACTTCCATTTATTAGTCACTGTGGTTATAAAGATAAGACGCATTTCTTAAGTACCCAACTTTGTTGTTATTCTTTTCTAGAAATGTTTGAATTTGTACCAACTTTTGTTTCCATTTTGAAAATTTTGCACTTAATTACCAAGGCATCATCAACTCTTGTATTCCTACCCCTCAATTATTACAGTTCTGTTCACCATGGTCTTAAAACTCTCACTATTGGCTCTTTCCTTTCATCCCTAACAAGATTTGACGAGAATTTTAGATTACTTAAAAAATATATAAATAATGAAGATAAAATCACCTTATTTTTACAAAGGACTTTATTAGTTGGAGATGCTTAAACTCTCTATGAGCATAAATGGCTTTCAGAAATAATTTTATTTGCAATCTATTTATTTATGGAAAAATTGTAAAATTCAACTTAATAGTGCTGCAAAGTAGGAAATGAATTCTTTTTCCCATTTCAACTCATGCTATGGGTTCATTGCTATCTACTAGTATTTTTATTATTATTAAATAAAGTATGAGATGAATGGCTACACATAATTTCTTTTTACCACAATTCATGTAAATAGTGACTCCTTTCAGTAGCATAATTTTAAAAGAACAACAGATAGAGAAGAACGATTTATAGTTTCTCATCAACTGCCCATTTTCAGTGATTTCATTTTTTAAAGAAAGTTGGCTCTCAGTTTTGAAGTTAACGTTAAGTAAACACCTTCAAACACCTTAGCTATATCTATAAATATCAGGGAACATGCATAGTTACATTATGAAAATAATTCCTTGATGATATATTATCACTACCCAAGAGAGAAAATTGTCTCACCTTGCTTAACAGTTTTCTGGTTTGTGAATCTGTTGGCCTAGGAAAATTGATAGCTATAGTGACTTTTTATTCAGATATGCTGAACATGGAACTGGTTAGAAAGAAAAAAAAATTTGCATGTACTTTTTATATTTCATGTATTTATATAATTTGGCATTTTGTAATGTAAGATTTTATTATCAGTATAATTTTCTTCTAGTAGAACTCATCACTTGTATTTATACTGTTTTCCTTCCCAAATCATCAGATTTATTATCTATTGCTATATCGAATCATTATAAAATAGTATTTATTGATTATTGATAAAGCAGTGTCAGTTTGTTAAACTTTAAGTGCCTAACAGGACAACTTAAGTACTGAGAAGTAGATATTATAATTTCCCATGAAGAGGTTGTCATGTATTAAAATGTATACTTGTTACTGTACAATGACATTGATAAAGTGTTGAAGAAAATAATCCAATATCGTACTATAAATCATCACTCTTCTGGCTTCCTTTCCTTTTCCCACCTCTGAAGTCTTTAATAAATTGCAGTGGAAATGTAGTTAGCCGTGAACTTCTTTCTCACAACAAAGTCCCCTTATCTTCCTTTGTCCCCCAGAGATACTGTATCAGTGCCAGAAGTGGCCTCGGGAGCCCTTGGCTGCCAACATTGTGTGTAATTTGAGAAGTGCAGGAACTCCATCTGGGGTCTCCGCTCTTGCCTGTAGCGGGGCTGAGATTTCCTCAGTCATTTTAAGTTTTGAAGGCTTTATTTTTAGATGTTTCTTACTAACATATAAGTACCTAAAGGAGAAATGAGGCCTTGCAAGAAGAGGGCCTAAGTTAAGTATGATGGGAAAGATAATGGACAGATCACTTTCGGAATGAAATTCTCCCTCAGAGCTGTCTGAGGCTCGGCTTCCTCAAATGATCTTTTTCCATGGTACCCTAGTGCAAGCTTACAGTCTCTGAGACTCCCCCTCCCTATCTGCTTCCTTTCAGAGCCAAGCTTCCTCTTTTTGCATTCACCCCTCAGTCAAATGTTGGCAGTCTAGAGGTCATCGTTCCCACGCTCCTGAAACTAATTTCTCCAGAGCTGCCACCAAAACCCCAGTGTAGTTCAAGACCTTTTCGGTCTTTATCATTCTTGACCTTTCTGGCTCACTTGACAGTGTCATGCCTTCCATGAAACGTTCTTCACTTTAACTCTGTAAAACCACCTTCTACAGCAGCAAAGTTTGCCTTCTCAGATCTATAACCCTTTAAAAAAAAATACCTGATCTGTTAAATACGTATAGGAATATCTATGGTCACCTTCTGTTCTCTTCTGAGACGTGCGCTCTAGCTGCAGTGGTTCCAGACACTCTAGTTTCTGTTGAGTGTTGCCTGGCTAGAACTCTTACAAAATCATGGACACCTGCCATGTGTCCAGATGTCTCCTAGGTGCATCAGTTTCCGTGACGACTTACTAGTTAGCCCACCTCACCTGAGTTTGCTGGTTTGGGTATGTCCTGTCTCCTTTTATGAGATTATTATGCACCCATTTCTCAAGCTGAAATCCAGCAAAACATATTCTTCTCTTTTTCTCTTTCCCTTTTCCAGAAAGTCACTGAATCCTCTTCATTCTATCTTCAAATGCCTTGTATCTACTTCTTTCTGTTCATTTTACTCATGATAGCAGCTCTGAATCATTAGTATAAGTCATGCTTCTTGTATCTCCCCTCTTTTAATTGGTTATGGAGCCTCAAAGGTGTTTATAAACTTACAACTAATTTTCTCACTGAATTTTCCTTTTATTTATTTTTTTCATTTCCTTTAAGAAAGAGTTCAACCTGTGAGCAGTTATATGTAGCGCATTCAGGAATTTACACAGTAAAGCTTAGCACCCACCTGCTACTTTATCAAGTCAGATTCTCTGCGCTCTTGTGCCTACATTCTACCAGGCCCTCATTTGTACCTGTATATCTGGTCATTCCTACAAAATTTTTTACGAATATCTTGGGTTCCCAGATCTTTTCACTGCCATCTTGCTGTATGTTTCAGTAATTCTTTCTGCTCGAAATATCCATTTCTAGTCTCTTATCCCATAAGCGGTATAGTGACTCCTCACATTCTTCACAATTCTGCTTTCTAATGGATTGCACCCTCTTCCTTCTTACTAAGCTGTTGGTCACATCCTCCTTTGGAATACTAATCACTTAACACCACTCAAGAGAACTATAAAGCCATTTCCCATTTATGCCTCTCTGAAGAGAAGTGATGTTATCAAAAGTATTATTCTAGAGACTCTGTGCCTCATATACTATAAACAGTTAATTTTTGTTAGATGAACATGTAAAGGTCTGTGATGAGAGCTTTGAACCAGTTAACATGACAGACTTGCCCATAGGGTTGGGCCTTTCCGGGGTAGCATGATTCTTTCCTTGGGCCAGGTGCCTGACGCAATCGAGGATGATGAAACCATGACTCCTGAGATGCTATTAAACTGGGGATGTTTTCTGTTTCTGCACACCGTTTACCTGGACGTCTTTTGTTAGCTCATCTTTCTGTACCTCGGCTACCTACATGTACTGTTCCCACAGGGAAGTTTGGAAAATCTTTAAACATTAGAATGGAATCAGTATTATAGAAATATCCTTTCTAAAATTGAATATATGTATTTATGTGTGTATTTGTATTTATTTTTCTGTCTCCATTCATAGTGCAATATGCTGTGTGATAAGTTGAACCCATCTTCCCTCACCTCAGCCTGTTCATAAAAGTCTGTTAATTATCAAAGAGATTTAGTGCAACAGAGAAAACCCACTATTCCTACTAGAAAATCAGCTCAACATGTGTTTCCTAGTGAGGATGAGTCAGTAAAAGCTTGAAATAAAAAGACACAGAGACCAACTGGAAATCACAGAAATGTCTTTCTGTACTTGCAAATAGGATATGTTAGTGCCTAGGAACTGAAAATGTGCATTTTATGAGTATTAATAGCCAGATTTACTTTTGAAACTTATCTTTGATGTTTATGTTATTTTATTTATATGGATTTCCACCAGAGCTGTATAATTTATTATGTGGAAAGGCCCTGAACTTTTTACACAAACTTTTCCTTTCATGTGTGGATGGCCAATACATTGAGTTAAAGATTTTGAGGGATATTTCAATAACCTGATTATCCATTTGCAGAAATTCAGACACAAAGACTTTAAGAGATTCTCATAATATTGGAATGTTACTGGTGGACTCTTCTAGGGCTGCTCCTGTTACACCAAACATATGATTCATGATTATTTCTCTGGATGATATTAAATCTGAAGTCAAACGTGTACAATCCTCTGTGTTGTTCAAGGTTCCTACCTGATCCCGCTCCCGGCAGCAGAACTAGCCAGCTGTGCAGACCTGGGCAGCCTCTGCCAAGGTAGGGAGCCAGCGTCGTCCCCCGGAGTCTCTCGGCTTTCTACTCGCTATTTTGAATAATGTCACTTTTATTGTTTTGGTTTTTATCTTAATTTCTTTTCTTGGTAACTCGGAAGCCAGCACAACAGAAGAATTTCTGGATGTGTTTTCACAGCGTGGGTGCACAGTCCGTACAGTGTGGAGAAAGAATGCATTCACGTACTGGATGACCACATCTCCATAAAGCACTGAGTTTTTTAGATGTGAAATGATTAGATACTACTAACCAAGGGTTGGTTTCAACTTTTCCCTCGATGTCTTCTCAAGAATATTGCAAACGTCCAGTGTAAATACAGTCATACAGTATTTTGAAAAAGTATTCATGTCTGAAAATGAAGAGGAAAAATCAAGTTGAATAGTCAGTTAAGCTTAAGATGAGGCCATCAGGCAATTTATGATGTGCAATACAACAGATATTAAGATAAAAGGTTATACTAAACTAATATTAATGTAATTTATTAATTATAATGCATAATGACTATATTATGGTCAGCCTTCTAATTATATATTATGGACTAAACAGCTGCATGCTAAATAATATGTAATTACAGTATCATGAATTTTAAAATGATGATATATTTTGCCTTAATTTTATTATTGCTCTTCCTAATTTCCCATGACCCATTTCCCTCCATTTATTCTATTAGATGCTTTTTTTTGAAGTAGCATGTTCTATCCACCACATTAAGAATCATGATCATGCCTTTTCTAAAAGCTGGATCTCTTATTAGGAGGAACATACCCTGAAAGTGACAGGGGCTAGAAGTGTGACTAAATGAATAGAAACTGAAGGTCTCTTCTGGGGTTCAGTGTAGGAATAGGGCTGTGATTCATTATTGTTTCCTTTCTGAGACATTATCCTTGAGATTATTATCAATGAATATCTTATGAAAATAAAATTATTAAGTAGTTTCCATGAACTCAGTGTAGTTTAAAAGTAATTATATGAAATAGGTAAAAAAAAAAAAAACCCACAATTTTGCGTAGTTCAAGATCTATATACTTTCTTTTAAATCTTTTTTTCTTTTAATCTGAGATACCCGTAGCACTGATTCCTTGGGTCAAAGGACCCGATGCCTGGCTGTTTTTTTTTCTTTTGTGTCCTACATGATCATAAAAACATTTTCCTGTTTATTGATGTATTTTACTTTAAGATAACTATAACTGACTGTTCATAATTTAAAAAAATACTTCGAAAGAATCCTTATTCCAAGTAGTATATATTACTATAGAATGGAATATTTTTCTAATTAATGCATGCTTTGAATCAAGGGATTAACTGTTTTGTAAAGACTCTTTAGAAGATAATTCTTTGTGTAATCACTTAAATGTTTTAAATTTAGGTAATATTAAAATATTGAGACACATAACAAATGGTTATTGTACATATGGATGTACATTTAATACAAATGGACTCCTAGGAAAAACTAAAGGAAAATTATAGATGTATCGTTATTTTACTACTTATAAAGGGTGGAACAAAAGTAAGTGTACCGTTGCTTGTACAGAAAAAGACATGGACATGTAGGCTGTGATTATTACAACAGCTTTATTAACTGTGTGTTTCACCTACTCACAACAGTTAGCTTACTTTTGCTCCACCCTGTATTACTCCTTTAGAATTCCTTAGAAAAATATTATCAAACCGTTATATAATGATTTACTACTTAAGAGTTTTAATATCAAAAGCATATCTATGACATAATGCTTTGAAAATGTCTCCCCTTAAGGCTTGTCCTTATGAAATCCATTTGTCCATCAATGTTTAGTCAAGTTATTGGTATCTGTAAATGATTGATTTGGGCTGGTTTTTTATTCTTTTATTTTACTTTACACTTATCTTCTCAAGGAAATATATGTGTTCCTCTGACATTTTGTGTATTCTCAGTGTATCAGGAAGACTGACTTAGATTAGATCATTTTTAAGCTGATAGGTGCTGTATAGACTGCCTTTTTATACAAACTTAGGAAGCTGAGTTCTGGGAAGGGTTAGTGGGCAATACAGTCTTTAGCCTGTTGATGGCAGACCTAGGTCTAGAATCTAAATGTTATTTCTCCATTTCCTTTGTGCCAGATCCAGACCTCGCAACATGGTACCAAAGACCGTGTGAACTGATTCTTAATGTGCCATAGAAAGCATTGCTTTATTTTATGCATTATAACCTTAGAGTCTGCTGTAGTTAGTGGCAAGGAGTGGTTCCCATTCCTTCTCTATATTGTGTCATGAATTAATTATAAATCGCTTGTCCAAATTAACTGTCATTGCGCCTTGCAAAATTATATCTTTCTCATCTCTATTAGCAGCTACTGTAAGCTCTCCTAGTCCTACACCACCTCCTGTCACCCCTAACATGCCTGTTACTAACAGAACCGATAAACAGAGCAATGGTAAGAAATTATTACCTTTTATATTTGTACTATGTCTGATGTGATAAAAAAAATTGTATTCTAATGTTTCAACAAAGTTTCTGTTATTGGAATTAATTGGTAAGACTAGTAAAATAAGTTAATATCACTTGGTTCCCTTGGTTCCTTGTTCGAAGACCAGTGGGATGAGTTCATTTCCAGTACCACTCCTGTATTTTTAGCTAAAATTTCTTTCAAAGGAAGTTTTCTGGGAAAGGCATTTAATTAAAAGAAATAAGTTTATATTATGTTAGAGATCTCAGAAAAAATTATTCATAGTATTTTGTGAGATTATTCTCTTTAGGAAACTACTTTCTAAAGGATTTTATAATTTTGTTTATATTGGTTCCAAATTTTAATAATCTTGTTAACTATTAGCATAAAATTGCACATATATCTTCTTTATGCAGTGGTGCCTTTTTAAAGCTAGTTTTAGTAATTTAACTTCTTCCTAAAGCCAACATTATGTTTAAATATTTGTGACATTTAAATCACTTTGTATGGTAATAATTTGCTCTCTGTTTTTATTTGTTGAAGAACAGTGGTAGAATGTGATTGTCTATCAACTAAATCATAAATTGATTTTGAGCAAAACAACTTCAAGTAATTACCAATACTTCTTGCCTTTCTTCTTCATATATACTTTTCTATTTATGTTATTTATAAGTTGTAACTATACTGGTTATATAAGATAAGAAATGAGCAGGGGAAATGCCTGCTAAATTGAGCTATTTGTAATCTGTTGCCTATATGGACCACATACATAGTCTTTTGGTTAATTCAGAATAAGTTTATTCAGTTTCTTCTGAAAAAGAGAAATTCCAATCAGGTGACCACACCATTGCTTCAAATACAGTAATATTCTCAAATATGAGGTATTAGAAACAAAGGAATTTTCTTAACTCCAATCATTTAGGTTGTGAGGCCAAAACATCTGTAAAATATCACCAGGGACCAAAACCCAGAGAAAAGAAACCCACATAGTTCATTTTTTCTTTTGGCTTTGGGGTTACATCAACTTCCTCTGTAAGGACATTTAAATTGAAAGTATGGAATATTTTACATAAAATGTAAAGGGTTATAAAGACATCGATTCAGGGAAGTGTTTACGGTTATTCTGGTATTACACCAAGGAGATTTATGATGGAGCAAAAATTCCAGCAACCCCCAAGAAGGCAGCAGCAGCTGAAGTTTCCAGTGCATATTTCACATGGACGCCAGCCAGTAGATGGGAATATTATAATTCTAACTAAGTATTTCGCTCTTTGTATGTTCATACAAAGAGCCTCTGTGGCATTCTCCCTCCAGGACTGGCACATCCTCTGCTGCCCAAGAACGTTTATGTGGTGCTGTAGAGCCCTTGCCTTGGTGGAGTAGAGCTGTATTCACTCAATCATGTCATTTCTGACATTCTTGAAGAGAGCCTTGTTTAGTCCATCTCTCTCTGCGTCATAACCTTCATGGGGTTTCAACAAAGCAGGCAAATGTTAGAACCAGTTGAGATGGTTTGACTTGCCCACATTAAAGAAAAAAGAAATTTAATTCAAATGAGTCTTGATAAAAATATAATCCTAGCATTTAAAAATATTTTTAAATATTCATAGGTTATCATGTAATAGAAATAGTCTCAGAATTGTGTACTCAAATCTGTGTGTTTTTTTACCACCTCCTTGAACCATCTCTACTACTTCTCTCTTAGGTCTTTTTTTTTTCTTAACTTGACTCACTTTTATAACTTAAACATTTTATTTGTATGGGAAAATTAATATCACTATTGTAAAATAAAACCATAACCACTTGTTTTAAAATAGAAGTGAAAAAAAATATAACGAAAACAATGTTATTGGGTTCTTCATTCTGTTGCCTTCTCACATTTCAGCATCCAAAGCCTTTGTTATCTTTTTTAAAAGGGAGAGTAACAAAGTGTTAGAGATAGAGTATAATCTAAATAAGTTTTTATTCTTTGAAATAGTCAAATTTGGAATAATTGAAAAGAGAATTACTTGTTCACCTTGTAAATAAGAGGGATTTAATATCCTGTGTTATGCTATCTAAGATTATTCTCATACTGTCAACAATTTCAGATACACTTTTATTCCTTGGGAAACTGATATAATAAACAATCTCAGGCCTATGATCTGATATACAGGGTGGGGCCACAGTAGGTTTACAGTTGTTCATATGGAAAATAATACAATAATTAATAAATAATTCTACCAGAATAAACTCTGTATTTCATGTATTCTCAACTTGAAAACTATTTTGGCCCTCCCTGTATTAGAGAATCTATTTTGTTCACTGTAAGAAAAAGATAGACACAACTATCAAATCTTTTTCTTTTTTATCTGTTTTTTTCATCTCTGGCCTATCAAAGAGTTGGAGAGGGATTAAAATTGGTTGACAATCAGATATGTTTTTTCAATATATCAATTGAATGTGATTTCCCAACTTTTGTGAAATGTTCCTATTTATCTGTGTCAGATTCTTTTTTGTTACTTTCAATAGGATTTTTATCTGATAGCTCAGATTTTGTACTAAGATAATTATATCTTTCAAACCAGTTTTTACAAACAGACGTTCTCAAGCTCTTTGATCAATTATCGTTTACATTCAAAACTATAAATATATATATTTGAGAGAGAGAGGGAGGGAGGGAAGGGCAGACAGGGACAAACAGGACGGGAGAGAGATGAATAAACTCATAGTTGTGGCACCTTTTTTGTTCACTGATTGCTTTTTCATATCAAAATTATATTTTCTTTCTGTGCTCGAATCATCACTCTGGTGCGACTGAATTATTAAACTTTTGTGAGGTCAGCAACCCAAACAAGGAGCTTTCTTAGCCTTTATTATTTTATTGTTATAAAAACCAAGCTTACAAGTACAAATTTTAACACTGCTTTTAATTTCTCTCATACATTTAGCTACGCAAATAAAAAATTTTCTCTCAGGATATTTGTATGGCTCCAGTAATCAGTCTATTTATATACCAGGAATCTTAAAGAAATTGTGTGTAAGGTGAACAGGACTCCAGCCATATTATAAATGCCACTGCCATATCAATTTATCTCATCACTAGCTCAAAGAAATAATTGCGAATCTAAAATAATATTTATTTTATTTTTTAACATGTCTTTTCAAACATGTATTTTAAAATCTACCTTTCACATGTATGTTTCACAGCCTTGACTATAGAATAGATGAGTCATGTCTGTATCTTCCAAGGAACTCCAAGCAGAATGTTAGAAGGGGAAAAGGAACAATTAATCAGAGGAAGACCTCCAGACAGGAATGTGGTTTTTTAATACCACATGTGTAATGGCTAGTAATAAGTTCTACTTCAAAGTTCTGTGCGGCTGGAAGAGTTATCTAATTGGAAAATGGGTATACTCTGAAATACATTTTTCTCCCAAAGAAATGTTTATCATGAATCATTCTGGCCTGGTCAGGCCATTATTAGGACAATATATTCATCTTTTGAAGTCTCTGGAGCATATGAAGCTTTGTGAATAGCCCGTCTGTTGAGACACTGTGGGAGCTGTAACTTTATGTGTGATGGCCAGGAGGAGCCACCTCGCTGTGTCCTCGGTGTGCAGTATCTGCACCTGGCAGTGCTTGCCAATTATTTTGATGAAATTCAAATCTCTTTTTGCCAACCCATCAGTGGACATTTTATTTTGCTTTGACAGTTCACTCTTGGACATTTCTCGTGATTACTTGTTGACTACATTATTCAAAAAGTTTAAATATGTATAATGAGTAACCTCTGCTGAGTAGTTAACTATGAAAATATCACATCTTGAGACTTTTGAGGAGGGACTGCTTGATAATGATTCATAGCACAAGAGAATCTGTAACACAAGATGCTGGGTTTTTGGTATGTTCATATATTTTATTTGCTTTAAGGAATATAAATCTAAGGACAGTACTATGTTTATAAATTGATTTAGGCTGCTTCTGATATTGGATGTCTTTCTTATTTGTAAAAACAGTGAATAGAAAGAGAGACAGGAAATATCTTAAATTTAAGGAAAAATATCTTAAGTAGTTAGATGCCTCCATAAAATTTTAGAAGTGTCAGTGATTAAAAATACTGATTTTTAGTATTTTGCAATGTTTTCCTGAGAGGGACCCAAGACTACTGTTTAACAAACACATGCTTTAGGTCTCCATCTAGTGGTAGCTTTTCAGTTTCTCTACCGGCGTCAGTCAACATTCACAGAGTATCCCTAGGACCCTGAAATGAATGGAGTCTCGTGGACCTCTGCAGTTTGAATTGCTCTCAAGCATTGGGAATGCCCGTGATTTGATATAATGAGATCTAGAGTGTAAAACATCTTTTGTCCAAATTACTAGTATTTGGTTTACATATTTTTTTCTAAATACTTTTCATTCAGAATATATATTTTTAAATATAAATTCAAGATCATTAAAATACTTGAAGAATTTCAGAACACAAAATTAAAATCTGCATAAATTAAACTCATTTGGACGTGTACCAATTTTATACATTTATATTACATACTAGAGTGGTGATTTATTTTTTAGCATGAGATTCTGACCCAGATACTAGAAAAGCATTCCTTGAGTAGTTAGACCACAATTTGCATTTTGGTAGCTTTGCAAATTTCCAGAGGCATACTTTCTTCTACCATTTTTTGTACTGCCTCCCCAAAATATTCATTAAATCTATTTTTAATCATTGTCTTAATTATATATTTCTACATTTTCTGTGAGTATTTTACTTAAGACATACCAAAACATAAGCATGAAGAAGGATGATTGAAAAGAATGGGGATTCAATTTTGTTTTTTTATCTCAGTAACCTACTGTATATTAGTAAGGTGCCTATAACATGCATCTAGAGCAGGGGTCGGGAACCTATGGCTCATGAGCCAGATGTGGCTCTTTTGATGGCTGCATCTGGCTCGCAGACAAATCTTTAATAAAAAAATAATAATAACGTTAAAAATATAAAACAGGCCCTGGCCGGTTGGCTCAGTGGTAGAGCGTCGGCCTGGCATGCGGGGGACCCGGGTTCAATTCCCAGCCAGGGCACATAGGAGAAGCGCCCATTTGCTTCTCCACCCCCCCCTCCTTCCTCTCTGTCTCTCTCTTCCCCTCCCGCAGCAGCCGAGGCTCCATTGGAGCAAAGATGGCTCAGGCGCTGGGGATGGCTCCTTGGCCTCTGCCCCAGGCGCTAGAGTGGCTCTGGTCGCGGCAGAGCGACACCCCGGAGGGGCAGAGCATCGCCCCCTGGTGGGCAGAGCGTTGCCCCTGGTGGGCGTGCCGGGTAGATCCCGGTCGGGCGCATGCGGGAGTCTGTCTGTCTCTCCCAGTTTCCAGCTTCAGAAAAATACAAAAAAAAAAAAAAAAAAAAAAAAAAAATATATATATATATATATATATATATATATATATATATATATAAAACATTCTCATGTATTACAATCCATTCATTTCCTACTGCTCATGTTCATGGTTGCGGGTGGCTGGAGCCAATCACAACTGTCCTCTGGGACACCACCAGATTTTTATTGAATAATGCGGAATGTACACAGGTCGTTGTATGGCTCTCACAGAATTACATTTTAAAATATGTGGCATTCATGAGTCTCTCAGCCAAAAAGATTCTCGACCCCTGATCTAGAGAGATTTAGCAAATCCTGGCTGGTGAGTTTGATTGTGTGTGTTTGTGTGTGTGTGTGTATGTGTGTGTACACAGTTTAAAGATTGTTTTCAACAGAACTTTCTCTGACATTGCTTTCTTTTTAAAGCAAGCTAGTGCAACTAAAATTCTATCTGCAAATACTATTTTTCCTGTCTACTTTGGGACAAATGACTACATTTATGGTATTTTGATGACAAATCTAGTGAAATCTAACCCAATAGCTTAGTAGAAGTAAATGCTTTATTGGGGAAGGGAAAGAAAGGAAAAGGAGAGTAAGGAGTTGAGTACAGTAAATATGCAGAAGCCTGTTCTTTTTCACGTGACCACCTGCCCATCCTCTCCTTCATTTTCACATGCCAAACTCTTTATAATGTACAAAATAGAGGGTAATTTCTTGCTAAGAGAAACCAAAGTATATATGAGAAAAATGACCACTTTGCAGACCATAGATATCAGAAATGTATAGAATTTAAAAATAGGAAGAAATGTGCAGGTGATAATTTAGGAGCAATGAATGAATGATTTATGAATAAACTAATCAATAGCTCTAAGAAGTTGGAAAGATCAATGAGCATAAAGTCCAAATATCTCAGCAGCTTTCTGTACCTATGTAGGCATTTCTTTTAAATTGTATGCAATTATGGGATTGTAGATTTACATTCACAATTATATGACTTTAAAACATAATTAATGGGGTAAATCCTATTTCCAATGGACAGATGGAATTGTCTATAGGATTTCCATAGTGATTCAAAACATCCTTCGTCACCCTGAGGTAAAAGTGCAGAGCAAGGTGGCAGAATGGGTAAGTGAACTTGTCATTTTTTGTTTGTTTTTATACTGTTAAACTCTAGAAATTCGGAAAAGATCCTACTGTTTGGGTAACTCAATCCCGAGATCATACTGATTCGTGGTTACTGTTCATTATAAATATATATATAAATCAATAAGTAAGTGAGGTATTGTGCTTATGCATGGAGAGGTGCATTTGAAAAACAAAAGGACAAGAAACTGAGCCTAATAGACTCAGTTTAATGTCTAAATAAGAAAATGCAACACAAATGGTAATGTATGTTAGTAAGCATCATCACTTACTCTTATGTGCATACATTTTTAGGAGTGTTTTTAAAATATATTTCCTGTTTTATTATTTAATTGTTTCTGAATCAAAAAACAAAAAGTATAAGAAGATACACAACAGGTCCTCAGATAATGCCATTTAATTCAATGTCATTTTGTTATAATGTTGACGAGATACCGTAGGTACTTAATTCTTATTTACATCAATTAGCCTACAGTGAAATGAGTTTCATTCATTATACATCATTTTCCTTAAAGTTGCAGAAGCTATCGATGCCTTTAAGTGAGGACTTACTGTATCATGAAAAGCTTCCACGCATCCTTGTAGCTTCTCCGCCTGGAGATGAACCTAGAACTCACTGTAACCTGTTCTTGTTTTTGTGCCTTAGAATTTGTTTGTGCATATAAAAGAAAGTGAGACTATTTTATCTTTTTTACACTAGAAGAAGCATGTTCTTTATTCCATTCAGCACTGTACTTATTTTAGTTATTGCCAGATTTGTAACATTAGTACACAAATACCTTCTTTATCTTTTTTAAACACCGTATATGGTTCCATTAAGTAGCAGTCTTCCACTGATGGATATTTAACTTTTAATTTATTTAACCTGTATTATATTGATGAAAATGTTTGTAATTTCCAATTAAAAAAAGACTAACATTTTCCTTAAAAATACAACACATGGATAGTTTTTGTTTTTTCTTTCTCTTAACAGTGTCATACATTTTATTTTTCACAAGTTTTCATCATTTATTTGTTTTTTTCTACTTTGACATACTATGAGACATACATTTTATATATAATACTGTTACAGTTCAAACAGTTGTTGTGAATAAGGTCACTTGGGTTTACATTCTGAGTAAGAAAAACTGGATTTTCTTTTCAGTGTCTAATGTGACCTTGGTGGCAAAAGAAAGTCAAACCATACCTTGAGACATAGTGGTGACAATATTTTATATGCATATAACATATTTGAATGACGGAAGAGGTAATCTCATTTTTAAAGGCAAGCCCCTTTAAAACAAGTTGACCGCAGGAAACAATATAGTATGGAATTAAAACTCTTTTGCAAAATTGGAGGTAAAAGTGAGATTCTGTAATAGAAGTCAAAGAAAAAGTGTACTGTTGACTTTTTAGAATGACACATTAACTTTAGTAATAAATTTAAACCTTGAGATGTTTCATTTTTAAATGAAGAGTGCCCTTTACAAAAGGAGCATATTATTGTATCCCATTTTCTTTTCAGCATTGTCCTTTTTGTTTATTTTTAAAGTGAGAATATTTTCAAAAGATGAAACTCTTTATTTTCATTCCCAAATGAACTACACGTAATGTTATGAATCTTAAAAATTAGCACTTACTGGAGAGTGTGCTTTAGAGAGGTATAATTTTGCATTTATATTGATTTCATGCATGCTTTACAACATAGGATCATTCTCATCTGACGCTAAATTTTACCGGACACTATAATTCTAAGAAGCAAGATATCAAAGCAGATACTTGATAACAGAAAATTTAAATGGTGTCTCTAATTCATATTACTACTATTTACAATTTAAAATAGTTTAACACTTTTTTAACAGAATTTCTTAGAACTTACATGCAATTTTAGAATACTTGCAGTAGAGCTAAAAATGTCTGTGAAACAGGACTTTAAAATGCCTTTGGAAGTGATATATAAGAGAATTTCACACCAGGAAGGAAATCCTGTTTTGTGATTGTATTGGACAATGCATCATGAAAATTTATTATTTCTATTGAGACAAATCCATTCCTTCATTAAAAAGTTTGGTATTGAGATCTAAAAGGACTTAAATAATAATTACCACAATTCCCAGTAATGTTGAATTTATTATTTGTTTGTTTACTTTAAAGGTTTATTTTGTTGATTTATAATTTTTCTTATTGCTAATATTTTTATGAGATGATAATTACTAGAAAAGCATGTGTTCTTGCACCTTGGTGTCTGTTGAATAAAGAATATGGAAGGTGTTTATTATGATAATCTTCCCTATGAACCCTCTTGCAGCTATGTTCTCAGTGTTACAACTTGGCAGTCCGTTATAATATGAGCTAGAGAGGAAAGTAGTGTTTCCAGACAGACTTGCGTTCTGACCTGGGATCTGCTCATTCTTAGTTGGGTAACCTTGGGCAAGTTATCCCATCTCTGAGAAGCTCAGTTGCTTCATTTAAAGGACAGCAGAGCAGATAATACCTATCCCCTTAGTTGCTTTGGGATGAAAAGAAATAACATTTGTAAAGTTCTTGGCATACAGTGATCCAGTAACTGTTATCTTTACCTTTCTTTCACTCCTCTAACTCTCTGGGATTTTCCCAGGGTCTTATTCCAAAACCAACTTATCTTTTGGGAGGGAAGAAACTTGATTCAGATTTTTTTTAAAACCTATTACCAAAACTCACCCTTTTCCATTGTGTTTTTCAGCTCAATTCAACCTTCCAGAATTGGAACTACACTGTTTATGTCGTTAACATCAGGTAAATGACAGGGTAAATTATTTGAAAAATAAAAAGTAGTATCTAAATTTATATTACCCTAGCTTTCTTTGATTATACCTGTAACACAAGCACACGCATACACATGTACCATTTTCATAATCTTTCTGAAACAACTCTGTATTATGTCATTTCTTTGCACAAGAGTTTCAGTGTCACAGCAGTAGTTTTAAAAAATATGTTGATCTTGGATCCTGATCATTTTATTTTAAATGTAGCCTGTACTACCCAAATATATTTGTGATTTTAAGTGCATCATATGTATGTATGTATGTATTACTTAAGAAATATATTGTATGCTATAATGTATCAGAAGTTAAAAGAGGATAATGAAATATAAAGAGAAGGTCTGTTGGTTTATTCTCACCAGGATGTCATCGAAAATGCTGCTTGGGTTGCATGCACCCTGGTGGTTTAGAGAACATTTTTAACAAGATAAGACACCTACAGTCTGATTGCAACCTAGCATTTCAAGATTATCTTTCACTATTCTATTTAAATACTTCACTGTATACCCAAAAGATATAATACTAACATAGAGAAAGGGATCAAGTGATCGAATGAGTTCAGTAAGTACATTATCAAACAAACTGAAGCAGCTTTCTATAAATCAGAACATCTTAAATACTTTAGTATGCTAAAATGTGTTGTGAATCTTGAAAAGAGAGCAAGGGCACCTAGTTGTGGAGCTTTGTTGATTGTGCTGTTAGTTTGTCTCCCGCATATGAGAAAACTAGAACCTGAGAACACATGTTTGGAAAATACTAGTTTAGAATTTTCTGTACATTCTGCCTCTTTCTTTCACCTCCTCAAATTTTGTTGTAGATGGTATGGCAGATAGGTTGATAACGAATCTACATATTTTTATTTATAGTTTTCACCTGAACACTGGAGAGGACAAGATTAAAGTCAAGAGAAGCATTGTGAATGAGCAAAGGTAACACTGAGAAAGTCTTACAGAAAATATAACACCCTTTCTCTTGCTCTGTTTTGACTCTCTGGTAGAGAAATTAAAATAATGAGGTAGGAGAGAAACATTTTAATCACAAAACACATTCACATTTCTTTAATACTGACTCACCCTATAGCAGACTGGATACAAATGTACATATGATGAAAAATAATTCAGAAGTAGGACATTTGAAATAGATGAATTATTAGTGTTAGTATTTCCAGTTTATTTTTGATAATGTGTTATCTCTCATTTCAAAGAGAACTTCAAAGAAAAATAAATTGTTCTAGCTTTTGTAAAGTAAGGTATTTATGTATGATAGCATATAATAATATGGATAATAGGTGTCAATATATTTTCTGCATTTAAAGCCATCAGTTAATTTTCTGAAGTATTTATTTTAAACTTATATCAAGATCCTGAGTTAAGTAGGCAGATAATGTAATGGACATGTCCACTATATGTAATCAGTTGGCATATAGAAGACAGCTTCAGAGTGACATATACTGAAAAACAATCTAAAATTATAAATGCACTAAATTTAGTCTTTTTATGTACTATATTGCCTCTCCATGGAATAAAAAGAATTACTGGAAGAGCAAAAGTTGACATAAGTCTTGCACAGTTTCAATTGACTGGATTGAAATTATGGATTTACAACCATAGTGATGGGATACACTTCTTTTGAAGTCAGATATTCTTATTTTGATAAAATAAAAATAAAATTTTATGTGACAATTAACCAGAGAGTGTTTTCCTTATTTTTTTAATATATTCAGCATTAGAAAAATATATCTTTAAGGTTATATTTGAAGCTTATCATTTCCATATATATTCAACAGACTGGATCAAGCCATCTGTTTAGGGAGTTGTTTTCATTTTGTCATTACTTCTTGTCATTTATGAGCTGAAGAATAGAGTAATATATTTCAATACTATATTCTGGATGGACATTTCTTCTCTATTTAGCCAAATAATTTCTTCTCCAACCTTTACTGCTAGATCATATTGAGCCTTGAGTAACAAATCAGCAGTGACCAGGATCCCTATGCTGGACACAGTCTAGCACCTGGGGCAGCCCTACTTTGGAGTATCACCATTTTCGTTTACTTACTGTGATTCTTCTATGACCTGACAGGACTACAATCAGCCAACATAGTGCATGTCAGTACCTCAGGAAGTCTTGCCTGAAAGACATTTAAAATCATGGAATCTTGGTTTCCTGTCTGTCAAACCACTGGGTAACTTCACAGAAAATTATAAGGAGAGTGAACTAAGACAATCTATATCGGAAAACCCCCACATTTAGCTTTTCTTTCATATGAATTCTTAACATTGTTTGAAAATTTATTCATATAGTATTTTCTGCCTTCTCTTTTTTCTTATTTTCTAATGCTCTTGATAAACCTTTATCATCTCTCATCGTTTTTCTTAACACCATAGGCTACTAGTTTTACACACATTCTTGTTTCCAAACTTTTCTTTCAATTCGATTGTAACACTTAACACAGACCATACCTTTGGATAATGCAATCACATTCTATCACCTAGACAGACAAGAAACCAAAGCCACAGAGACTGGTTTATTCAAATAAAGAATGATTGATGGTAACAACAGATAGAACTTTACTTTGTAGAACTATAAAATAGTTTTAGTTTTCAGGATGAGAGGAGAAAACAATCCAGATAAGACCTGTGACAATGCATGGTTGTTCTTGAATTGCTGAATTGGGTATTCAATATCACCCACAAAACGTTGTGCGAATGATGTTCTCAATATTCAAGAGAAATAAAAGGTCACTATCCCAACTGTAAGTCTTAAGTAATTGGAGTGGCAAAGCTTTCAGTGATAATTTAATTTATTGTTGCCTTTTCATAGGCCACGTTAAAAATTGTTATCACAGTTGACCATTATATTCATATCGATGTTTGTCTCATCTTGAAATATGGCTTATATGTGAACATTATGAAGTAGATCATTTTAGAGCTAAATAGCTTTGCACAGTGAATTATAAAATCAGTAGAGCATTTTGTCCTTGAGATTAGTATAAACGTTTAGGTGAAAAACAGAACAATTTTTTAATTTTACCTAACCTTCAATAGCAAATATTTTATTTATTCTTTCTCTTCTTTTTAGCATTTTTATTGATACCCAACAGTTTTATAAATAAAATATGCAATGCTGCCTCACTGAGTGCTGTATTGTTATTTCCTTAGCATGCGGACAGTAACTGATATTGATAATATAATGACGTTATATTATCCATTTCTCCTCAGAATATGAAGCTAAAAGTTCTGTTGTAACCTAGAGCTTTTACATAGAAAGGAAATATTTCACCTCTACTTGGCAAATAATGTCATTTAATTTTACCTCAATATTGAATTAATCGTTGTGATTTCTGCTATTGACTATAGCTGTGATTATGGTCAGCTAAAAATTATATTATTTTAAATTTTAGAGCTAAAAGTTTGCGGATAGCTTTTAGGATACATCTCTGCTTCTCGTAAACATATGTTCTTTTAAAACATATATACGTTTTAAAAAAATCTATATTTCTTTGGTAATACGCTGGTCAATGACTAAGTATATTTTGAGTAATTACTGTGTAAATTTTCACCATGCAAAATATTTGCAGATGTTTTGTGGAGATGGAAAATCATTTATCACAATTTTGGAGAAATTTTAACACATTTGTAAACAACACTAAAGAATTTCAAAAGTCAAATGGTCAGTTTAGTCAAAATAGTTATAATTTAATTTTTAGAATAAACTTTATTCTAAGCTATAAAGAAACAGTAGAATTGACCATACATATGTCCCTTTCTTGCATGTATGCAGTAAAATATTTCTTAAAATGTTTTCAAAAGAAGTGGGGTGTTGAAAAATAAAATTTCAATGATCTCAAATGATAAAATATAGGACAATGTGATATATGATAGAATTATGCATGCAATATCCTATAAAATCTATTCACACTGAGGTATTTTTGACATTATCATTTATGAAACAACAGAAGTTTATGTGTGCCTTGGTATATTATTTTAGTGTCAATACTTCAAAGTCATCCCTCTTACTGCCATATTCAAATGTTGTATTTATCTTGCCAATAATAATAATAATAATAACTAACAACAGTTCTGTCTACAATGTTTCCCTAGGTTGGCAATTTGGGCTCTTCTAGTTTATAATGCTACCAACAATCTCAGTTTAGAAGAAAAAGTCATTCAACAGAAGATCTTAAAAAATAATGAATCCCTAGATGAGGGCCTGAGGCTGTTCACAGTGAAAGTGAATAATGCGGGTAAGTGCCTTTAATATTTTTATAGTATGCATTTTATATGACTATATATTCCAATTTAATTAAAACAACAAAAATAGTCTTCCTATGCGTGGTGTTTGCTTATTTAAAGCCATTTTTTTCTTGTAATGAAGTTCATCATGGTGGTGACATTGTAACAAATGGATGATATGGTTAACATAAAAGCTGTCCACTCAATGCTTATGAATCTTAGGGCAGAGGAGAGTTTATACTCTCTTTTAAGGATATATTATGAAACTACTAAAAGTATAAGAAGGATTGACCAGAATTGGCTCCAACTGTAGGAATAAAGAGAGTGTGTATATGTCCATATGAGATCATGAATGATGTAAATCAAATAAAAGGCAATTTCTTATTATGAAGCTTTTCCTTTTCTTTTGCCTTCTGTCTCCATTGGTGATGCCACTGCCTTCACAGGGACAGGCCAGAATTCAGGGGGTGATCCAGGACCTAGACTCAGTTCTTTCCTCGACGCCACTCACGCCCTAAGTTCCAGCCACACTCGTGGCACTGCTTGCTCTTCCCCCA
This sequence comes from Saccopteryx leptura, assembly GCF_036850995.1. Classification (NCBI taxonomy): domain Eukaryota; kingdom Metazoa; phylum Chordata; class Mammalia; order Chiroptera; family Emballonuridae; genus Saccopteryx; species Saccopteryx leptura. The sequence goes on along the minus strand of NC_089505.1, from coordinate 22,886,560 downwards.
CATGCTGTGTTCTCTTACGCCTCCTTTCTTTGTCTTTGTTCCTTTCTTTGTCTTTGTTCACGCTGCTCTTCTCTGCTCTCGCCATCGACCTGCTCATGGCCGGCATAGTTTTAACGCCAGCCTGGAATCCTCTCTTCGGTAAAGCCTGTTCTGCTGCCATCCATCTTTAACTAGATACCACGGTATCTGAGCCAGCACTCCATGCTGTCCAGATACCCACAGCACGGAAGACATTAGAAGACCATAGTATTTAGCTGGAGTTATGTGTTCTCACACATATTTCCTTTAAAGAGGAATTTCCTCTGGCTTGAGAACACATCTTATTTTCCTTTGACGTCCCACCTCGCTCCAGCACCCAGCACATTGCCCAGCACCTAAATACTCAAATACATAAGTGAGTGAGGTTGGGTGGGAATATTTTAGAAAAGCAAGTGATCAAAACTATGGACAACAGAAAGTAAAGTTATTGTTCTAGTGTTTTCTATGATTGCAACTATATTTTGATTAGATACATTAGTGAAGATCAAAAGAAATCTTGGACACTTGGCCTTATACACACACACAGGAGACTGAAGTGAGGGACTTTGTCCTTAAGACTGTGGTTATGACTGAGGCCAGAATCACAGTGTAATGAAGAAGCAAGCATCTTCCCTTCTAAGAGGAACCACCCATCTCTAATGTGTCAACTTACACAATTACAGAGAACTTCTAGAGTTGGAAGAATTCAAATTGTCATCATCCACAGTTTCTGAGCCTCTATGGGAAAATGCTTGCTAATTTACAAACAAGCCTTCTTGCGGGTGGGGTGTGGATAGATACTGCCTTTTCACACATAGGAGTCTCCACAAAGAAGTACTTTGACAAATGGTGGTTTATATATTGATACTACTCACAAAAATTAGGGAATATTTCAAAATGAATATGAAGCGATAAAAAGAAAGAAGCATTTGATTTTTTTATTAAACAAGAACATTAGAAAAACAAGTGACAAGTCAAAGAAAGTTGTTTGATTATGCAAATGAGATGCAAAACCAGTGTTTATTTTATTGGTGAAAATGCACTGTACAAAAGGCTTAAAGTACTGGAGTATCTGCACGTTCCCCGACCCCCTAATCTTTCTGGGCAGTGTTTATGATAAAGGAACGCTGTGAGGACGGACCTTTCTCTGTCCTCGAAGGCTGGAGAATCCCAGAACAACTCTCTTGGGAAATCTAGACATGTAATTTATACCACTTAATTTAAATCCTGCAGTTGACTGTTTTTCTGTAAGTGAGTCTGTGAATAGAAGTTTCTACTAATTGAAAAAAAAAATAGTGGGTCTAAATCTTGACAATTTTAACGCTCAGAATGTAGATAAGTCATTGAAATGTTCAATTGGTGACTGCAGTAGTCTGGTATAACTTGCAATTAATTTTTAGTGCTGACATACAAGATTTTGTTTTTGTCATTGTGGTTGATATATTGATTTTATTTTGACCTTTCTTGTAAAATGTGAATTCTTTGTGGTGTGACACTTACTGAGAGCATTTTCAAACAGTGGGTGGGATGAGTTGAGGATGAAGGCGTGTGTGTGAGATGCATGGCCCTGGTCACAGGTCTCCTCTTAGTATTCCCTAACCAAGCTTCCCGGCGGAAGATGCCTTCAGAGCAACTGGAGCTTTTTCCAAAAAATATCCTAGCAACTCAGTGACAACACTATTGTATAGGTTATCTTCTTTGAAAAAAGATCAGAGGGGAATTTACATTTTGAAGTTTTCAGGACTGTTTTCATTTTATGTACTGTTTGTTTATTTATTTATTTATTTATTTATTTATTTATTTATTTATTTATTTTTACAGAGACAGAGAGAGAGTCAGAGACAGGGATAGATAGGGACAGACAGACAGGAATGGAGAGAGATGAGAAGCATCAATCATCAGTTTTTCATTGCGACACCTTAGTTGTTTATCGATTGCTTTCTCATATGTGCCTTGACCGCGGGCCTTCAGCAGACCGAGTAACCTCTTGCTCAAGCCAGTGACCTTGGGTCCAAGCTGGTGAGCTTTGCTTAAACCAGATGAGCCCTCACTCAAGCTGGCGACCCCGGGATCTCGAACCTGGGTCCTTCGCATTACAGTCCGACGCTCTATCCACTGCGCCACCACCTAGCCAGGCTGTACTGTTTATTTTTTGAATAGACCTTTATTGTACTCACTGTACTTGCTAATGATTTGCTTTAGAATGATATTTTCGCCTAAGTGTGTGTTTTTATTTGATTGTTTTGTAAGCTGTAATAATTTATCTGTAAGCTGTAAAAATGTATCTGGAATGTAGTAAATGGCTATTTTTTTCTAATTTCTAATTTCAGGTTTTTAAAAATGCTGACCATAAAATAACTAGTATTTTAGTAGTGCGTGACATAAATAGCTAATGGGAAGCACTGTTGTTCCGGTGTCCTCTTACGCCTCTAACTTCAGAGAATAGACGAACATATCTCGTGTTGGTCCTTGTGTTCATACAGGTTACTGTTTCGAGGAAGAGAACCCTGAAGGCTATAGATGGCCAACTGTTGCACCTCGTGACGCCTTGCTGCCCTGTCTAGGGAACCCGCACTTGATTGCTTCACGGACATGGTAATACTTTCACTGACTCTTGCCAGCAGTGTCCACACCCTCTGCCTTCCCAGGATGCCAATCTGCACCATGGTTCCCTGGCATTGCAGATTGTTTAGAAAGGAGGGCAGGAGTTTCTGTGTGTGTCTAAATCATAATCTCCATGAGGGGTAAAATGAAACTGGTAGGTTATCAATGAAACCATTTTTACTCCAGGCAATGTGCTATGTTAGCCCTCTCCAAATAACGATGGAGAAATTTTGAAACCGGAGGGTGATGGTCAAGAAAAATACTTCTTATATGGATGAGCCCAAGCCAACTCACAGCTTTTGAACACGCACCTGAAATTCCAAGAATGTTAAACTCTTGGAGTGGCTATTGTTGGAGGGGGGGGAGAGACAGGCAAAGGGGGAGGGTCCCAGTTAGGGCGGTCTGCTAACGGAAGCGGTCGGGGTAGAGAGTTTCTTAAGATGTTTAACAGAAGCCATGGACGGGCCCACGGTAAGTCAAATCCGGTTCTTCACCCTCCACCCCACCTCCAGCGAGGGTGTTCTTGGTGGGGGAATTCAGAAACAGAAACTTGGCTCCTGCTACCGAGTTTGACACGTGGGAGGGAAGACAGAAGCAGGCTGTAGAGACGGGCAGGCCTGAGAGTGAAGCATGGCTCTACCTGTGCCTGGCTGGAGATCTTGGAAAATTCCTTGACTTACTTTAGTCTGTGTCTTCATCTGTAAAATGTGGACTATAATCTGTTTTACAGAAGCATGTAAAATCAATGTCAGATTTTCCCTAGAAGGTTCTTAAAGCAATTCTTGACCCATGTTACTGGATGTGGCTTTACCCTTAATAACCTGATGTCTCCTTTGTTAGGTAGGCTCCAGGCTCTTGCTAGTATTTTGTTTCCACAATTCATATTCTTGACTTTTTTTTCCAATAAAAATTTTTAATATGAGTTTAATTTCAATGTGTTACAGATTTTATTTGCAAATGAAACTTACATAGAATTCAAGACAAATACTAAAACCTTTTATTAACTAATTTTGTCTGTTATAATGACATGTATGCCAAATATTTGTAACAGTGCTTTTGTTTGTTTGTTTCATAGTTATCGTGACCCTTCCAACCCATCGTCAATCTTCTGGAAGGAGCCTGATCTCTCCAATTGTTCAAGTAAGTGAATGATTTTCTTTAGTTCTCAAAGACAAATTGAAATGACCGCATACTTCATCGTTTTCAACCTCTTCAGACATGTTCTTCTGCTGTGTGATACCATTGTAATATGAAAATCTGGCAAATGATCTTTTTACTTAAGGTAGAAAATACCATTTTCCCTTATTCTAATAATCTGTTGTATTCATTCTGAAGGAGATTAGAAATAGTTTAAAATTTTTAAAGAACACTTAAAAAATAATATACAAATTGACATTTTTATCAGTTTTATAGTTTTTTTATTATTTTAAGTAACAAATACACAGTTATTCTGGGTGCACTTCTATTAGATCTAGAAATGAATATCTGTCTCTCCAAGTTACTCAACTAAGTCGCATAAGGGCACAATTCATATATTACTAAAGAGAGCAGTTAGTCTCTATTTGTGAAGAAGTATTATTGCCTTGTGAAAATTGTGATAAGGGGTTATACACAGAAAAACTTGATTTGCTGCTTAAACTAGGAAGTTAAATTTCATACTTTGTCAATCCTGGAACTGATAAAAAAAAAACAAGTAAAACTTTGTATGTTGTTTCTTCTGCCTTTTTTTTTTTTTTAGAGGAAGCAAATGAAGTTGCCAATCAAATTTTAAATTTAACTAGTGACGGGCAGACCTTAAACTCAGACAACATTACCAACATTGTTAAAGAGGTCAAAAGGATCGTGAATAATGAAGAAAACATTGATGAAACTCTTGGCTCAACTTTAATGAATATATTTTCTAATATCTTAACCAGTCCAGACGAAGACTTGCTTGAGTCTTCTTCTGAGTAAGTATTTTTTTTTCTTTTGGTGAGTAAAATTTATTGGATATAGGTGTTGTTATATAATTTTTTACATATTTGAATGCCTTTTACCAAAATTTCATAATTTAAATTTCTAAAATATCAATTGTTATTTCTCAAGATCATTCATAAAGTAAACTTTTAAGTTCACTATTTTTTTTGAGATATATTATATACAAAATAATGAGACATATCATCTGGCAAGATATTAAATAGTCCCAGAAAAGCATCATCAGTATTTTATTTGCATCTGAGAAATGGTAACTGGGGTTAATTTAAAAGATGAACAGATTATCACAATATTTACTTATGATCTTTTTTTTTCCCCTTGCAATGGAGATACTTAGCAAACTCACAGCTTATAGGCATAACTTGGTTACTGTAAGTCATTGTGCTATGAGCTGTGGTATGCAATTGCCACAGCTATGTTATTGTGCTTCTGAAATGGAAAGATCTAAAACAGGAAGAAAATGTACCTTTTTTATTCAATTCGGTTTGTTTTTAATATGTTACTGTTAAGGTGTTTTTTCTATTTGTTTTCAACAAAATTTCTTTGATGAAAATTTTATATTTTTGGATAAGGTAATCTATAAACTATATTTTACAGTGTCTTGTAGTTCAAAAAATACTTTTACACATTATTTACTTTGATTTTTTTCTCAGTTATGAGTACATAAGCATATTTTTCATTTGAAGAAAGAAAGACTAAGATAGGTTAAAAATAGTATTTGTTTAAGATGATTTAATTGTTGATCTTTCTTAAAACATTTTTATCTCTTGAGAATGTATTTACCACTATGATTCTATATATTAACTGCTAATGTATTTTGGCTAGTTTTCTGAAATCAGACAATTGATACACAATTTTATTTGGTTCGTATACTGTCTTGTACCAAATCCTGTGTGTACAAGTACCTAAAACATGTTAATTAATGATGATATTTGTCATTTCTTTAGAGCTTTGAAAACAATTGATGAATTGGCCTTCAAGATAAACTTAAACAGCATCTCACGTGTGAATATTTCAACCCGGAATTTGGCTCTTGGAGTATCATCTCTATCTCCGGAGACTAGTGAAATTTTAAATTTTAGCATCAGTCTTCCAAGAAATAACGAATCCCGTTTCCAGGTATGAGCTAGTAGTTTCTTTAACTTTAACTAGACAGATAAAAACTTTCTGCCCACCTACCAGTTGCTCTTCAAGAAGATATTGGTCCGAGGGATGGCAGGCAGGTCAGAATGCCAAGTAAGGTTAGTAGTAGGTATGGGGACACATAGAGGAGCTATATATCCTTTCAGAACCTAGGTGATAGGAGTGGGCAGCTTACTTTCTACAAGGTGACTGTGGAACTCAGTGTGAAAGTGTGAGTCTACCCTGTTGGGAGTGGGAGTTGGGATAAATTCGTTTAGAAGAATGAATTTTATTAAGGGCCCCGTGGTAGGAAGCAGCATGGTGTGTCCTCTCTGCCAGGGCTTTCCTAGGTGAGGGTGACAGTCACACATCTGGAGAATTGAACAGCTTGAAGGATCCCATTCCCAGGGTTTCTAATTGAATCAGGCCAAGGTGGATCTCCAAAATTTGCCGTTTCACTGAGTTCCCAGGTGTGGCTGATATTGCTGGCCAGAGGCTCAGACTGGGAGAACCAGTGATGTAGAAGGCTGGGAATGGCAGGTGACAGTGAGGCCGGACAGGAAAACTGGGGCCAGGGTAATGGAGATCCTCTCTGACCTGTTCAGGTGACACTTCAGAAAATAAGTTTTAGCTTTCCGCTATGTGCTAGACAGTGTTAGCCACATGGGCAAATGATAGAAACATTGTCCTTCACATGGGAGAACACACAAGGGTCATGTAACACTTCTTAACTGTGGAGAGAAACCAAGATGAAATATTTAAAGATTGGAATATGTGGAAGCACTTTATTCAGTGTTAGACTCTGGGCTCTTTGGGGTAATTCTGTGTGCCCCTTTGAGAGTGAAAAGTTAGTCACCCTCAGTCTCATTTCAAGTGCAGTTGTAGGAAGACGCTCTTTGGCCTGATCTGTGGGTTCAGGAAAAATGGCGTCCTTGTGTGTTCATATAATTTCAGCTGCTTCCTCTATGCAGAGATAATGTATCTTAGCAATGAAACAAATTAACTTTCATTTTCTTTGTTAGTTATTTTTCATTGCATGTTTTGAGAAAAGCTCAAAATTTATTAATTGTAAATCTAATTCTTAATGTTTGAAAATGTTAACTGATTTGTAGATTTGTCAATTGCCTTAGTTAAAATCAGTGCATTTCCTGTTTGGCCGTATTTACAAAGCTGGTTGAGATCCACACCTGTGTCCGGAGGGGATTCACCATTAGGGCAGTGACTGATAGAGGGGAAGGATAGCGCTGGTCCCAGCCAAGGGGATGCCTGCGGCTGTTTTGCCTTACTCACTGTGTGGAGTCAAGTTGCCATTGCAATTTCATTGTGATTACTTGGCTAATATGTCTCTGTGTGCCACAGATGGATTTTGAGAGTGGACAAGCAGACCCGTTGGCTTCTGTAATTTTGCCCCCCAGCTTACTTGAGAACTTAAGTCAAGAATATCCTGTAATGGTGAAAAGAAGAGCACAGTTTACTTTCTTCTATAAAACCGGACTTTTCCACGTAAGTGTTCATTATGTTATTTTTCAATGGCAAATTTAGGGTTTTTTTGGCTCAAAACAAAAGTAAGAGCTCAGCTGTCTTGGAAATATTTATATATCAAGAGGAAGAAAAAATAGCCTACTGTATTTTGTGAAAAGTGAAAAATTTTAACATCATTGTTTCAATATCTTGTTATAGATAATTATGTACTAATGAACAGATGTGTTTATTTAAATATTTTTTAATGAATCAGATATTAAATTAAGACTTGCATGATACAATTGTAAATGGAATTTGTGGAGAAGCTACGACTTCTTATTCCCTTTGTTAAATACTTTCTGCTCCCCAGCAGTTTAGATCTTCAGAGTTACAGAAATTGTGCGTCAAAGGAAAGGTTTGGTTTTGTCTTGTCTTGTTTTAATTCAGTGGGAAGCACTGTTTACATAATGAGCAGCATTCTTGGCTTTAATCAGTTTTCCCATTAGGATTTCAAGTGCCCTTTGGCCTTCACACATTCCCAGAGTGGAGTGGCATTGTGCTAAGCACATATTATCATTTTTGTTGGCATCATTTCTAGATACTAGAAGTCCACTGCCAGCAAACACTGGTGACCTCCGGTTGCCTTTGAAAGTACAACCCCATCTAGAGCAGCTATACTCAACCCTTAAAAAAGAGTAAGTGTTATCTATAAAATAGAAGAGACCAGTATATATATTAAACAATGAGATCTATATAAGAGAAAGTGGCCAGTCTCAGGGAAGGTAGGGTGGTTCCTAACAGACCTGCCCTGTGCGTCACACGTGGAGGAATGGCAAAGTAGGCCACAGGTAAGAAAAAGGAATACCATAGAATTATTTACAGTAACTAATTTACAAAACTTTACCATTTTTATCAGCAAAAGTGTTAAGAAGAAGCGCTGTAAAAATTTTGAGTAGATTAAGAATGTAATTACATGTAATTATTCTAAAGGACTTAATAGCTATGAACACATCAAGCTGCCTTTGTGAAAATTATTTAAGGCTTACAGTAATGTCAGCTTTAAAAACAATCCCGGAGAGATGCAGTAGGTGTCACACAATAGGAATCATGGTGCAGACAAGGGTGTCCATTTAGAGGAGAGGTGGAGCCCAGCGGGAAGGGTAGAGGACAACTCTAAGAGTTGTAAGACCCTGTCTTTATTTCATTTCGAGTCTAACCTTCTCCACACCATCTTTTTCTTCTCCTTTGATACTTCCCAGTCACTGTTGTTATTAGGGAACATATATTCAGTTTTTAAAGTAAATGCATAGCAGAGCAACACAAATTTAAGGGTTCTATGGTTCTCTCTTTACATAGTGAACAAATTAGTATTTTGTTCAGTGAAGGCTAAATATTCCCAAGCCATAGCCGACTTTATTGAGAGTGACCACACAAAAAGTTATAAAAAGCTGTATTTGTTTAGAGGAAATCCTGCAATCATTCCAATTAATATAAGCTGTAACAGAGACATGCAGGAGGTTTGACAAAGGGAAGAATGTAGAAATGTCTCACTGGAGAGAGACAGTCTAAGTCCCAGTCACCTTGCAAACAGGTTCACCAATTTGGTTTTCTGACAGTCTGGTCTCTGACGTGGAAGCCACAGCAAGTCTGCATACAATCAGGGGCGGTAGACGTTCTGGAAGGGGCTTTAATCCACTACATCCCATGTAAACTAGTAAACATGTCAGGCTTTTGGCGTGGGTGTGAGAGATGAATTTTCATTTTTTTCACAATGTATTTTCTTTGTACTTCTCCAAAGGAAAACGACTTCATCTATTTTCTAGGGCAGGGAAGTGATCTAATTGTTTCACAGCCTTCTATGAGTTTATATTATTTATGAGTTTGCATTGTTTCAGATGTTAACTGGCTGGCATCAGCCACAGCAATCAAGATGAAGTTTTATGAACATCAACTTGCTACATTGGCTAATATGTTCTCTCCGTGTATTCAGTACAGTGAGGGAAATAGCCAGGCTCTGGCAGGAAAGCCAGAGATTTGAGCTTATAAACAGGATGTTCTCTACTTCAAGATCTTAAGTGTAAAACCTGCTGACCGTTTGCTTATTTTGGAGCAGCAAAATAAAGTAAAAGTGTGTACTTCTGACTAACACACAGTTTTTTTTCTATTAAAGGATGTGGAGACCAAGAAAGGCACCTTAGTGAGTTACGTGATGGCGTGCAGCATTGGAAACGTCACTATCCAGAATCTGAAGGATCCAGTTCGAATTAAAATCAAACATACGAAAAACCAGGTAAGAAAACCCTACAAGTGACAATGGAATAGAAGCAGAATATTTTAGAGAAATATAGGGTCTTTTTTTTTCCTACATGGAAAGAAGTAACTGGTACTATTTTTTAAGAAGAGCATTTTTCCTACCGGGGGCGGGGCGGGGGGGGAGCAGGGAACAGCTCATCAGGGAAAGGCCTAATGTTGTGGCAAATGATGGCTACTGGTGGAAATTAGTCTTACCTAGAATTCAGTAATTGGAAGGAGAATGGGAAGAAAGAAAGAGGTCGTTATTTCTGAATACTGACATCTATTACTTGAGAAAATTCGACACTGATGCAGATGAGCAATCCTGCCATTAAAGGTTTTGGTTGTTTTATATTTATTTTTCACTTTAATGATTTCTAACTTTGCAATTACAGTTACATACAATATTATGTTCGTTTCAGAGATACAACCCAGTGGTTAAACATTTATATAACTCAGAAAGTGATCACCCTGATAAATCTAGTACCTATCTGACCCCATACACAGTTCTTGCAGTATCATTGACTGTTTTCCCTAGACTGTCCGTTACAGCCCGGTGACTGTTCTGTCACTGCCAGTTTGTACTTCTGGGTCCCTTCACCTTTGTCACCCAGCTCCCCCTCCCAGCCCACCTGTCATGTTGGTTGTTTGGGTTTGTTTTTTTTTAACGTCAAGAGCACTGCTACAGGAAAAGCACGGGGGGAACAGGGTTGATTTATTTTTTGAGAGGTTAACGGTTGTCTAACATCTTGGCAAATGCTCTTTTAATTGCTTCATTACCCGGGCTATCATCTGCTTATCTGATAAAACTACCGGGGGACTCGTATTGCCCCAGATGGCCCCGCACAGGCTTTGTTCCCCCCTTTTATAGAGGGTCCCAGTCACGATTCTGCCATTTACTAGGCGGGCAGGAAGGCGGGCGGGAAGTGAGCCGGCGATAAGGACCGAGGCTTGGAAGTTAGGTCATCTAAGAACTAGCTCTGCCTTGTCACAGAACCCTCGGCCCTCCTTGTTTTACCCTTTGGCCTCCTTTGTTTGAACTCTCAGCTTCTTCATCCAGAACGAATTTTTTTTTATTGTGATAAAACATGCATAAGAAAATTTCCCAGTTTTTCTTTTCTATGGAATTTATTGGAGTGACATGGGTTAATAAAGTGACATAGGCTTCAGGTGTACAGGTCTGTGCACACCATCCGTGTATTGTACTGTGTGGTCACCGCCCCAAGTCAAGTCTCCTGCGTCACCATTATTTCCTCTTCAGCCTCTTCTGTAGTTACCGCGCTGTTGTCGGTGTCTGTGTGTTTTGGTTTTTGTTTGTTTGTTTCACCCCTTCATCTTTTTCACCCAGCCCCCCAGCACAGCCCCTCTGACAGCTGTCGCTCTGTTCTCTGTATCTCTGAGTCTGTTTCTATTTTGTTTGTTAGTTCATTTTGTTCATTAGATTCCACAGATGAGTGAAATCATAGGGTACTTGTCTGTCTCTGACTATATTATGTCACTGAGCATAATGCTCTCCAGGCCCGGCCGTGCTGCTGCAAAGGGTAAGGTTTCCTTCTTTTACACGGCCATGTACTCCATTGTGTAAATGTACCGCAGCTTCTTTATCCACTCATCTACTGATGGGCCAGAATTTATTATTTTTACGGGCACAGTTCAGTGACGTTGAGTACATTCACAGGGTTTGGCAACCATCACCTCATCCATCTCCAGAACTGTTTCCTGTTCCTCAACTGAAACTGTGTGTACCCCTGAAATAACTCCTCATTATCTCCTCCTCCAGCCCCTGACAACCACCATTCTCCTCCATCTCTTTGAATTTAACTACTTTAGGTACCTTGAGTAAGTGGAATCTTTCAGTATGTATCCTTTGGGGAATGGCTTATTTCACTTAAAATAATATTGTTGGCCCTGGTCGGTTGGCTCAGCGGTAGAGCGTCGGCCTGGAGTGCGGGGGACCCGGGTTCGATTCCTGGCCAGGGCACATAGGAGAAGCGCCCATTTGCTTCTCCACCCCCCCCCCCTCCTCTCTGTCTCTCTCTTTTCCTCCCCCAGCCAAGGCTCCATTGGAGCAAAGATGGCCTGGGCACTGGGGATGGCTCCTTGGCCTCTGCCCCAGGCGCTAGAGTGGCTCTGGTCGCGGCAGAGCGACGCCCCGGAGGGGCAGAACGTCGCCCCTGGTGGGCATGCCGGGTGGATCCCGGTCGGGCGCATGCGGGAGTCTGTCTGACTGTCTCTCCCCGTTTCCAGCTTCAGAAAAATACAAAATAATAATAATAATCATAATAATAATAATATTGTTAAGGTTCATCAATATTATAGCATGTATTAGGATTTCCTTCCTTTTAAGGCTGGATAATATTTCATTGCATAATATATATATCCCACATTTTGTTTATACATCAATCAATGGACACTTTGACTGCTGCCACCTTTTGGCTATTGTGAATAATATTGCTGTGAACATGGGTGTGCAAATACTTGAGTCCTCACTTTCAAGTACTTTGGGCATATAGAAGTCCTAGACATGAGGGAGGATTTTAAAGATGAGGAATAGTTACAGTGTAAAGAGCTTTGCCAAAGTCTAAACAGCATTTTAAGATGGGACATGGATACTAACCTTCAGATAAATGAGGAACACAATTCCTCATGAAGTTCTAGTTAATTTCTACTTGAAGTCTTTGTGCAAGGAGATTCCCCCTACCTAGACTGTCTCCCATTCTTAAGTCATGTTGGTATGACTAACACAGATCCATTTCTTTGTGAAATCCTTATCATTCTACTCTGTTCCCATATCCTATTCATACGATCTTTCCATTTATTTCAAATACGACTTCGTGTGTTTATTCTTATGTTCATATAGACAAGGCCGAATGTCACCTGTGCCTTCTGGGATCTGAACAAAAATGGTAAGTTTTCAACCAGAAAAATACAGCTGTATTGTAAACATTGTTAAACACCTCCAGTTTTAAAAGTTTTACCCCAGATCAGAGTGAGTCCCAATGTAAGTATGACAGCAACTGAACTGTAAATTTTAGTCTGGGTAGCCTGGGAAATAGATTCTAATTTCTGCAACTCCTTATTCATTGCAAGAGGAAGTAGGCAGGTTTGGCGTTTTTTTATAAACCAGACAACCTGATTTCAGTTACTTATAAAACAGAGTATGCATTTTTATTGCCATTTTAGATGAACATAGATGTGCACTTTATTTTTAGGACACTTCTGAGGAGGTGTTTCGATGTGCATAAGGCATAAAATTAGAAACCTAGCTTGCTGACCTCAGATTATGGGAGAAAGCACACTCAAGGACTGCAAATACAGGAACGGTTATTACGTGGTCATATAAAACTTTAAATAAATGGATTGCCTCCAAAATGACCTTTGGCAATTAGGAGAGAAAGGCAAAAATAAGGGTCTGATCACTAGCTGTAAGATGTGGAGAGCTCTTTTACGGGAAGTACAGAGGATGGACTTCCCACTTTGGGGTTCTCTGGTAGGATTATCCTGATTTCAAGTAACACTGTAATCTGAAGAGGTCCAATGCTCTTTCTTGATACTCCTTTCCATAGCTGGACAGTTTTTTGTTACTGTTGTTTGGTTTTTAGTTACACAGTTTTGAGAAGACCCTGATTTACTAGATACATAGTTTAAAGTATTAACTTGCAGTCTTAAAACATTCTTCAAACAAATGAGTTCTTCATATTCCACACCACCATAAAAGTCAGAACAGATGTATTAAAGGCATTTATCATAAATTGCCACCATGCATGACTGCTGTGTACATAATAACATGTTCCAAGAAAGACCTTCTTTGTTCTCATATCTTCACAAAAACATAGACTGACCCAAGGGGGAAAAAATGTGTTGATCTCCAGAGACTTCATTAGTATATAACATATTTAAAAGAAGGCATTCTTTTTGTGAAAGTTTATCTTATGATATAGTAGAAGTTAAACTTGCATCAAACTTTTGCAGAACCGCAGAGGCACTCTAGTGGAACACAGTTGGAAACCACTGACAAGATCATCTCTAGTTGCCCACCCAGCACGAATGAATGTTTTGTGATTCCAGGAATCTGAAGTATTATGACTGTTGGCAGCTTTAAAAATAGTATTTGTTTTAGATAAACCTTGAGGTAGAAAATATTGAGGCTTATTTCTCTAAAGAAAGCATCATCTATTATAGAGAAGGAACTGACCTACTGTTGTTTTCATACTGTTCTTTGGACCTCTCCCTGCAGAAAGTTCTGGATTTTGGAACACATCGGGATGCGTTGCACACAGGGATTCAGACGCGGACGAGACAGTCTGCCTGTGTAACCACCTCACACACTTTGGAGTTCTGATGGTAGGGGAGGATTTTTAAACTCTTTTTGAAATGATGTAATTTTGGAAGACATATCTTTTTTGTGTGTGTCAGCTTCTATTGCTTATGTTTATGGGGAATTATTTTCTGATCAATTTCATCTGTACCCTGAATCTTGATTCTTAATGAGAAATCTAATTAGCAGAGATCATATATTAAAAATATACAGCCTGACCAGGCCGTGATGCTGTGGATAGAGCGTTGGACTGGGATGCGGAGGACCCAGGTTCGAGACCCAGAGATCGCCAGCTTGAGTGTGGGCTCACGAGCTCATCTGGTTTGAGCAAAAAGCTCACCAGCTTGGACCCAAGGTCGCTGGCTTGAGCAAGGGGTTACTCGGTCTGCTGAAGGCCCACGGTCAAGGCATATATGAGAAAGCAATCAATAAACAACTAAGGTGTCGCAACGAGAAACTAATGATTGACGCTTCTAATCTCTCTCCATTCCTGTCTGTCCCTATTTATCCTATCCCTCTCTCTGACTCTCTCTGTCTCTGTAAAAAAAAAAAAAAAAATACACACACACACATGCACACATGCACACACACACACACAGAAGTAATTACAGAAAAGGACCCTATTTTTTCCCATATCATTAACAATGATGTTAAGTTTTCCTAGAAACAAGAATATCACCATGAGACTTTTGAATTATAAGAGAAACAGAAGGAGACAGAGAGAAAGGAAGGGAGGGAGAGAGAAGGTAAAGAGGAAGAAAAGGTTAGGTTTTACTAACATAGAAGGGAACTGGGAGAAGTTTGATCAACAATTTTCTCTCTTTTACTCTGTTGATACTCAGCATGTTTGCGCGTTACTTTGTACCGGGTGCTGTTCTGAGAGAGCCTCCCGGAGATACGTCTGGTAGGACCTCGAGTGAATGATAGAGCGTAGCGTGTGCGGATCTGCAAGAAAGACGACGGGTGTGACTTCTTCTCACTTCTAGGCCCTCTTATCATTCTTGTCTTTCTTCTTTTCTTCTTTTCCATGGCATAGTTTGTGTCTCATTAGCCAGCCTATCAAATGGTTTTGAACAAAAATTAGATTGCCTCGTTATGTTTTTTCTTCATCCCACCACGTTTTCAAGAGCTGCTCTACATCCAGTGACTTGTTTAAATTCGTGCACAAACTCAGACCTTCACCGTGTAGCTGATATGCTCGTGTTTTTGCAGATACTTTTCTGGTGCCCAGGGCACCCTTCAGATCCTAGCACAGCCATTCTTTCCGTACAGTTTCCATTCAGGGATCAAAGGACATTTGTTTTTTAATTGCAGATGGGAGTAATGTGTACTGAGGCAATAAAACTCTATGAATGCAAATCACAGACATCAGGCTATGTTTATCCCCTCCCTGAAATCTTACGCCCACTTCCTGTGGGACTGGGAGGAAGCAGTGAGGACCGTGTGATGTAGCATTTGGCTCATGAATCCACTTGGCCAATGTAAATGGCCATTGTCCTATGGCAATCCTGCAAGTTGTAATTTTCCTGACAACCCAGTACATAAGTGCTCTGAAGGTTAAGAACAAGTCATGTAAAAGGGCGGAAATCATAGAAAATAACTTTTTAACTTTCTCAAAATATAAATATTTTTTTCTTTATGGTAGAGCATGAAAATGAACAATGAAACTGTAGCATGTTTTCACTAAGTGATTTTTTTTTGAAATGCTGTTTTTTCCCATGTTCTCTTTCTTCCCAAAATGAGAACGGACATACTTTCAGAAAACACTTTATGCATTATTATTTATTACACACAAAATACATGGTTACTTAAGTATATTAGCTTTAGCTTAATTGATTTAACAACTTCCAACTGTTTTTGTGTGTATGTGTGTGTGTGCGTTTAAGTGTAATTGTGTTGTAAGTCTCTAATATTAGATAAATAGATAACTAACACAATTCACTCTTCAAAGTGATCATTTATATGTAACAAAGTTTGGCTTCTCATTACTTTAAATCAGGGGTCCCCAAACTTTTTACACAGGGGGCCAGTTCACTGTCCCTCAGACCGTTGGAGGGCCGGACTATAAAAAAAACTATGAACAAATCCCTATGCACACTGCACGTATCTTATTTTAAAGTAAAAAAACAAAACGGGAACAAATACAATATTTAAAATAAAGAACAAGTAAATTTAAATCAACAAACTCACCAGTATTTCAATGGGAACTATGCTCCTCTCACTGACCACCAATGAAAGAAGTGCTCCTTCCAGAAGTGCGGCAGGGGCCGGATAAATGGCCTCAGGGGGCCGCATGCAGCCCGCAGGCCGTAGTTTGGGGACCCCTGCTTTAAATAGTATTTTCTTCAAAGTTGTTTAAATCTTATTATGAGTTTGTAATTATGTATTACTTTTTCTGTTTTAATGTGATAAATAACTAGCTTTACATGTTGATAGCTATACACATTTTATTTTATTTATTTTCTAGTGCTTTTTTTTACCGTAGCTGTTAACAGTGGGCTTTGAAACTCCTGGAAGGAAATTTTTTAGAATTTATCCTTTCTGGCAATGTGCCCATATCCTTTCCACTTTCCAGACCACCAAGGTTTTGTTCAGAGGCTTTCTTGATTTACAAACTATTTACTCTCTTATACAAGATTTCCCCAGAATCTACATTGCTCTGTGACACATTTACCATATGAAAAGTTTTAAAGATGTACCTCAGATCCAAAATTATACCTTCAAATATACAAATATATGAAGAATTTAATGTCTCTGCTCTATTTCTTTGTAGTTAGACTGATTTTTATATTTTTAACGTCAGTACATTTTCATGTTCGCTGGTTCAGAGGAATAGATATATGTATGTTCCTCATTCTCTAAAAATACAAAACAATATCGGAATTGTGTATAAATGAGCATCACCAGTAAACACCATTATTTTATTTAATTCATATTTTAAATTGTGGCTCTGTGGTTTGCAGCTCCATTGCCTGACCTAGAAAGGAGCTGTAGGTTTTTCAAGCAGTAATGACCAGTCACTTGGAGATTCCACAAGACCACCTCTCTGCCCTAATAAAGTCTTGGAGTAACTAAAATAATTGGTTGAGGTTGCCTATTGGTGAGGCAAGTGGCACTAACTCAAACACCATTCCGTGTGCCATGCACATTCCTATGTCTACCCAGTGTTTTGAGAAATTTCTAGAGAGGATAAAGAAAGTCTCCTCCAATCCTGAGTCCATGCACCTGCTGAATTTTATCTCTTTGTGCCTTTCTTGGTGTCACAGAGATACTGTTCCCGCTCCTTACTGCATCAGACTAACCTGGAACTAAGCTCCATGAATTCATTTCACACATATATACATACAGCAAACACCACCCACTGGAGGCCTTTGTGTGAGTAGCAGGTTTAATTGATCTTTTGGTGAAAAATAAGGAAAATTAATAGAAAATAGAATTAAAAACTTGTAACACACTATTTTTTTTCATAATTTAATACCTAAAAGTTTAAACCAGTTATTCTTTTTGGGAGTATGTCCCTTCTCCAAGAAGTTTCCATTTTCAAACATCTGCAACATGGGGGCACCTTCCTTGTCCAACCTGGAAGAGTGGTTGGTCTTAACTCAAGGTGCATCCCTATCCCAATTCTCCAATGAAGGAAGAAAAGAAAAATCTTCCACCCATCCCACATTTTGAAAGTCTGCCTCAACAAAGTGAACTTAGTACTTCTTATTGGTGTTCTACAAACTGTGTACTTCTTCCACTCCATAGAAACCTCTAGCATTTTAAATGGTGCCTTTTCAGGTCCACAGAGATTAAACAAACAAAAACAACTATGACTCAAAACTCTTAGTAGCTTCTCATTTATTAAAGAAAGGAAAAGACCACCCTGGCCCACACACACCAGGCTGTGGGATGACCTGTTCGGAGCCTACACACCACACTCAGCTCAACAACCACAGTGCATACACCAGCCTTGGCTGGCCGCTGCTGAGTCCCTCCCCAGCAGGCAGAGAACTCAGGGTCCACCCAAGGGCTTGGCCATGAGGGCCACCGTGGCTTCCACTTGAACTTGTGCCCCCAACCCTGAAAATGTTAGGAATGGGCTTGATAATTTATTATGCAAGGCAAAGACCTCTTCTTCAGTTTCCCCTGGGGAACCCAGCGGTTTTGCTCTTCAAGATGTACTGCTGTGCGAAGAACTTGGGTAACAAGGTAATCGATAAAATTTTAATATGTAACTCCCTCCATAATGCTACATTTGTGTTCCATGGAGTGGCCCAGGAGAGTGTAATACATGGAAATTTCAACTCTGATTTACACTGTTGTTTTTTAACCCCTACAGTGGAGCTGAGAGTCTAAGTGCTAGCAATGGACTTTCTAATAAAACAAAGGGATTCTTATGAAAGAGAATCTTACAGCTGCTTCCCATGTTTTGCATAGGACCTTGAAATAAATGCCTCCCAGATAGATGCAACAAACGCTCAATTACTCACCATCATCACCTATATTGGGTGTGGAATATCTGCTATATGTTCAGCAGCAACTCTCCTGACATACGTTGCTTTTGAGTAAGTAATTTTGTATCTGCTACACCTAGTGCTGACTGTTCTAAAATGTGAATAAGAAAATTACCTTCACTTTTAAAAAATTCCATGCACTTTGTGGATCATATAGGGCAGTCCAGTTTTAATGTCCAGGATTCTTATAAGATCTCTCAGACACTGACTTTTCCAGCTGTAGAAATCTTGTTTTATAGTCAGTGTATTTTTATTGATGAAATGCATATAAACTTCTTAAAGATGATGAAAATATAAGTAAATAAAAATTGTATTTAGTGTTTTCTACATGGTAAAAGATGAAAACATTTGCTTCACGCAGCTTATAAAATTAGTCCTGAGGCCCTGGCCGGTTGGCTCAGTGGTAGAGCGTCGGCCTGGCATGCGGAAGTCCCGGGTTCGATTCCTGGCCAGGGCACACAGGAGAAGCGCCCATCTGCTTCTCCACCCCTCCCCCCTCCTTTCTCTCTGTCTCTCTCTTCCCCTCCCACAGCCGAGGCTCCATTGGAGCAAAGATGGCCTGGGCACTGGGGATGGCTCCTTGGCCTCTGCCCCAGGCGCTAGAGTGGCTCTGGTTGCGACAGAGCAACGCCCCGGAGGGGCAGAGCATCGCCCCCTGGTGGGCGTGCTGGGTGGATCCCAGTCGGGCACATGCGGGAGTCTGTCTGACTGCCTCCCCGTTTCCAGCTTCAGAAAAATACAAAAAAACAAAAACAAAAAACAAACAAACAAACAAAATTAGTCCTGAAACAGGAAGTTTTGTTTTCATAATAATCTTTACTTTATGAAAAATCAAGAAATGTTGAAATATTTTTAAGTAAATGGATTTTTTTAACCAAAATAAAGTCATTTTTCCTGGATTAAAAGAAAAATCAAGATGTTGAAACCAACTGGCCATTTTGTAAATGATTGGAGACCATTTGGAAATAAAATTAATATTGAAAAGAAACCTTCCCCATATGCCGAATGCTCACAGATACCAATAACCCACCCGCCAGGCGGAACCATGTCACACAGGTGGTGCTGCGTCACCTGCTGCTGAGCTGTGGCACATCGCAGTTTACTGCCTGTGCTTCAAGATTTGTTTACGGTATTAGTGCTCCTATACCTGTCTTTATTTTTTTAGAAAATTACGAAGGGATTATCCCTCCAAAATCTTGATGAACCTGAGCACAGCGCTGCTGTTCCTAAACCTCAGCTTCCTGCTGAACAGCTGGGTCACGTCCTTTCACCTGGAAGGCCTCTGCACCGCCATGGCCGCCCTGCTGCACTTCTTCCTGCTCGCCACCTTTACCTGGATGGGGCTGGAAGCCATTCACATGTACATCGCGCTGGTCAAAGTCTTTAACACGTACATTCGCCGATACATCCTGAAATTCTGCATCGTTGGCTGGGGTGAGCCTCCTCCAGATCTGTGGTTTGGTTTTCAGGGTCAGGGAAATTGCCACGTTCTCCTGGGAAAAGGCTGTTTGGAAAGAGTAAGCATCGCTAAGAGAAACTTCAGCTGTACCGAGGGTGTGGATTGGATATGCGTACCCTAAGGAAGGGGCTTCCTCAGAACAGTATTTTTAAAAGCTGTTCACAACAGGCCTTTCTAAATGCAAGAGTGAAGGAAAAACCCCTCGCCCCTGAGTCACCACTCACTTATTTCCTGTGCCCAGAGCCAGCCTATCCCGGTCTGAAGAGGCAGCTGGCAGACAGTGTGGTGCATTTCCATGATGTTTCAAAATAGAAAGGCCGGTTCAGACTCCTAGCTATACTGCCCCTTACACACACGCCCATGTCCTAGAACCCAGATTCAGAAGCTTATTTCTGCGTGTGCAGCCAGAATGCTGACAGAACACTTGCCTTGAACTCCTTCACGTGATTCCTCAGCCAGATGTGGATGGGTCTATTAGCCAGTTTGGTATCTCCTAAATGGACTCCTCTCTTTATCTGGGTTTTATATCAAACCAGGCAGTTTGGAGCTTTCTCCCAAATCACTTTTTCAGATGGCACTGTAGAAATAGGAGCTATTTCCAAGGTGTTCACTATTTTAGGAAGCATCTTCCAGGGAATCGGCGTGATGTGGGTTTCCCCGATGAAATATATATGGAATTACTGTACTTATTGAGTCTCTGGAGAGAAAAATGAAGACTGTAAGGACTTTAAAATCTCAGTATTTCTCCCCGACTTTTTCTAAAGACTTCTTTTATATAGAAAGGGGCAAAATAAGCTGTAATTCCCTGCCTGCCTGTATGCTGGTGGTCTCACAGACATGGGTACTGAAACCACAATTGCCAGCCCTACATTCCATACAAATCGGGCTCTGGCTCTCCAGTGAGTACCAGCAAGCAAACAAATACTTACATATCTGTCATGTAAGAGAAGTTTTTGACTGCTGCCTATTAAAGTTGGACGAGCCACACCAAAGAGGATTTTATTGTTTTTAAACAAACTGCCAGTTCTAGGAAATTTGATTCTGTGATATAGAGTGTTTTCTTCTTTTCTTTTTTCCTTGCCATTATTAGTCTTACAGAGCAGTTCCAGCTGCTTCAGAAAAGATGCTCATGGCTTTCTTCTATTTATTTATTTATTCATTTTAGAGAAGAGAGAGAGAGAGAGAGAGAGAGAGAGAGAAAAGAAGGGAGGAGCAGGAAGCATCAACTCCCATATGTGCCTTGACCAGGCAAGCCCAGGGTTTTGAACCGGCAACCTCAGTGTTCACGGCTTTCTTTCTTTATAACAGGTTTACCTGCTTTCATTGTGTCCATTGTTCTAGCAAGCAGAAACCGAAATGAAGTCTACAGAGAACAAAGTTATGGAAGAGAAGGTGATAATCTGTAAGTAATAAAAACTTGTCGGGAATTTGTGGTGAGTGTACATCCTTTGTTTCCTAAGGTTTAGTGTAAGTTTCCATGCCAACAGTGAGTCCCTTATTTTAGAAGGTTGAAGTGCTTATGCATTCCTTTACGAAGATCTCTGCTACACCACCAATGAATTCAGTTGAATGCCTGAACTGTGCAAGCTGCTTTTTCCATGTTAACGTTGTTTTCTGTCAGTGGGGGGTGGGGGGGTGGGTAAGGGGGCACAGAAGTCTAAGATGCTATCTTCTAGGCTCAGAAGACTCATTCTATTTGAGTAGATTTCATAGTACTCTCAGCCCCTTATCTTTAAGTGAGTTAAAGAATAGTGTCAGACAGTGATACTGATGACTCAATGCTAATATGAGTGTTACGTGACAATGGAGAGAATGGAGACATCACTGAGTTCTTGAAGAATTTGGAAAATTTTCTTCAGACTGTGAGGTCAAGAAGGCTAAGGTTTTTATACTGTCCACTTTTGGCAGTTACTGCTTCACATTTTATGCAGCACATAGTAGATACTCAATAAGTATTTGGTGAGTAGGTGAATAACTGGATGCATAGAAAGCTTACTCCTGACTGTGATGCCACATTACGCAGCTCATTTCATGAACGGGTAAAATTTATATCCAATCAGCAGTAATCCTATTTCATTTCCTCAAAGCCTTCCCTTATTTTATATTTCCATAGTAATACCTAAAAGACCCCCATGATAACCAGCATAAAATAAAGGTTCTAGGTCAGGAATTTCAGGGTTCTATGGGGATTGCCATATATAAAGAAATATTAGCTTCAGGAATAAGACATATCATATTAGGGATCTTTATAAGATAGATTTATTTATTTAATTTTATTTAGAAATCAAATTTAATGGGATAACATTGGTCCACAGGAACACATAGGTTTCAAGTATACATCTCATATATAATATTTGAAGTCAAGTCAGTACATAAATTTTAAAGTATTTTTTCTTTGGTATTGTTTTTTAGACTTTTAATTATTTCTGCTCTGATCTTTAGTATTGCCTTCCTTCTTTTTACTTTGGGCTTTGTTTGTTTGTTCTTTTTCAAGTTCCTTTAAAGCAGAGGTCTCAAACTCACGGCCCGCCGAACAATTTTGTGCGGCCTGCAGACTAATCCACGAACTACAGTTTCTGGTCATTTTGTGACACTGAAAAGTGTTGCGTAACAGTTGCCTTTTGTAGACCTAGTGCAGCCCGCCCAATGGCTGTGATCTTGCTCTGCGGCCCACATGCTGAGTTGAGTTTGAGACCCCTGCTTTAAAGTATAAAGTTAGACTGTTCATTTGAGATTTTTCTTGTTTCTTGAGGTAGGCCTGTAATGCTGTGAATTTCCCTCTGAGCGTTGCTTTCACTGTGTCCCATAGATTTGGGGTTGTTGTGTTCTCATTTTCATTTGTTTCAAGGTATCTTGATTTCTTCCTTGATCTCATTGTTTACCCATCCATTATTTAGTAACATGTTATTTAGCCTCCGTGTCTTTGTTTTTCAGTTTTGTTCTTGTGATTGATTTCTAGTTTTACATCATTATGGTCAGAGAGGATGCTTGATATGATTTCAATCTTCTTAAATTTATTAAGACTTGTTTTGTGTCCTAACATGTGGTCTATCCTAGAAAATGTGCCATGTGCACTTGAAAAGAACATATATTCTGCTGCTTTGAAGAGAAATGCTCTGAATATATCAGTTAAATCCAGCAAATCTAATGTGTCATTTAAGGCTGTCATTTTCTTGTTGATTTTCTGTCTAAATGATCTATCCATTGATGTGAATGGGGTGTTAAAATCCCCTACTATGACTGTACTGCTGTCTATCTCTCCCTTTATGTTCATTAAAAATCTGTTTTATATATTTAGATGAGTAAATATTTATATGTTGAGTGAGTAAATATTTACAATGGTTATATCCTCCTGTTGGCTTGCTTCCTTTATCATTTTATAGTGACTTCTTTGTCTCTTACTATAGCCTTTGTTTTAAAGGCTGTTTTGTCAGATGTAAGTATTGTTACCTCGGCTTTTATTTCTTTTCATTTCCATTTTCATGAAATATCTTTTTTTATCTTTTTTACTTTTAGTGTGTATCTTTCATTTTGAGGTGGATCTTTTGTAGACAGCATATATATATATGGGTATTACTTTCTTGTCCATTCAGCTACCCTATTCTTTTGATTAGAGCATTTAAGCCATTTACATTTAAAGTGATTATTGAGCCTGACCTGTGGTGGCGCAGTGGATAAAGCATCGACCTGGAAATGCTGAGGTCGCCGGTTCGAAACCCCGGGCTTGCCTGGTCAAGGCACATATGGGAGTTGATGCTTCCAGCTTCTCCCCCCTTCTCTCTCTCTCTCCCTCTCTCTCTCTCCTCTCTAAAAATTAATAAATAAAATTTAAAAAAACCTTTAAAAAAAATAAATAAAGTGATTATTGATAGGTATGTATTCATTGCCATTTTATTTTTTAAGTATGTTTCTCTGTTTTGTTTCTCTCTCTCTCTCTCTCTCTCTCTCTTCCTCTCTCCTTCCCATCTTTTTCTTAAAGCAGGCTCTTCAACATGTCTTGTAATACTGGTTTGGTGGTAACAAACTTTAGCTTTTTCAAGCTCTTTATTTCTTCTTCAATTTTAAATGATAGCCTTGCTGAGCAAAGTAGTCTTGGTTGTAGGCCCTTGCATTTCATAACTTTGAATATTTTATGCCAATCTCTTCTGGCCTGAAATGTTTCTTTCTGTTGAGAAGTCAGCTGTCATTTTAATGGAAGTTTCCCTGTAAGTAACTAGTTGCTTTTCTCCTGCTGCTTTTATGATTTTCTCTTTGTCTTTAGCATTTCACATTTTAATTAATGATGTGGACCTCTATGGGTCTGTCTTGTTTGAGACTGTCTTTGCTTCCTAGACTTTTCTTTTCATCAGGTTAGGGAAACTTTTGGTCATTATTTCTTCAAATAGGTTCTCGATCCCTGGCTTTCTGTCTTCGCCTCCGGTGCCCCTGTGCTATGGATGTTGTTGTTTGTGTTTCCCAAAGGTCTCTTAAACTCTCCTCATTCTTCTAAATTTTTAATTTTTGCTGCTCTGATTGGGTGTTTTTTCTACGTTGTCTTCTGAATCACTGATTCAATCTTCTGCTTCATTCAAACTCCTGTTAAATGCTTTAAATAATAGATCCAATTTCTGAGATACCTAAGAACTTCCATAGTATTATTATTAGGACCAGAGGCATCTGCAGCTTGTAGTCTTTGTTAACTTTACTTATAGAGCACTTTACACACAGTACAGTTTTGAAAAACTATCATCCGTTTTCAGCTCTATATATCATTTTGACCATCCAGTGTACCTTTCCTCATTTCGTAAGAACATTGTAATGACAAATATAAGCTTTTTAATTGTGCATGAGGAGTGTGACTGTAAGAATACCATAGCTTTGCCAAAGGGTCTTGCCTCAGATAGATCAGTTATAATAGGGTTTCTTTTGTCGGCAGTATGGAATTCACAATTAGGTGTGTCTTAATTAAGGAGAGATTTACTCTTCTCACATGACAAAAAACATTAGAAATAAGCAACGCGCTGGCATTCAGTTCACGGCTTAAACGTCTGGGCCAAGAACGCTGTCACTGGCTCGGCCTTTCTCTCATGGTACACGGTGATTGCTGTAGCTCCAAGGTTCGCTCTCACATTTGAGGCGAACCAAGTGAACAAGGGCCTTGCCAGTTGATTCTGTCCAGAAAAGTTCTCCCAGACTTTGCTTCCGTATCATTTTGTAGGATAATGTCCCCATGACCACCCCTTAAATACGAAAGATACTGAGAACATGAGTGCTTACACTCTCCTTTTCCTGGTGTGCAGCCCGTAAAAGAGCGGAGCAGGTTAGGCAGGGTGTTCGTGACCCAATCAAGGGTCTCTTCACGCCAGGTCAGAATTCGAGTAGCCACTTTGTCTTCTTCTCGACTCTTGACTTAAATAAGTAGACATTAAGATGAAAGCACTCCAAAATAAACAACCACCACAAAAACTATAAACACATCAGAAAGGAAACTGAGGCTCAAACAAATGAGGTGTGTGAGGAAGGGCCAGCTGGGGAACCCGCAGAAGCCCAAACTAAGTCCGGAGAAATCGTAGGGAAACAGGCGTGGTAATACATTTCTTTTTCTTTCTTGTTATTTTTCTTCTGTAAGCTGTTGGATTAAGGACAGGACGGTATTTTACGTGACCGTTGTCGGGTATTTTGGAGTCGTGTTTTTCCTGAACGTCGCCATGTTCATCGTGGTGATGGTGCAGATCTGCGGCCGGAACGGCAAGAGGAGCAACCGGACCCTGCGCGAGGAGGTCCTGAGGAACCTGCGCAGTGTGGTCAGCCTGACGTTTCTGCTGGGCATGACCTGGGGCTTCGCTTTCTTCAACTGGGGGCCCTTACGCATCCCATCCATGTACCTCTTCTCCATCTTCAACTCACTGCAAGGTAAGAGCACTGGCAGCGGGACAGTTTCCACTCTCTCATTTTGTCCTGTTTGCAAACAGCTTCACGGTCGGGCAGATGCCACGCTAAGTTGCTTCGTCACCCTTCCAAGTGCAGAGCGTGGTTTCGGCCATAGGGTGGGTACACATGAGAGAAGTCAGGAATGGAGAATCGAGGTAGAATGTCCATTTGTTTGTTTGTTTGTTTTCAGTAGTGTATCCCCAGGACCAAGGGCAGTGCCTGGCAGATAGTAGGTGCTCAATAAACAAACGCTGTTGCATGACTGGAAGTGGGCAGGGGGGGGTGCCCATCAGGAGGCTGAAAGAGATGTTCAGGCAGCTTTCACCTCTCACACTTTTCTTGACTGCTGGTGCTGCTCCTTGTAGAACCTCTTCCTGTGTAGTGTACTACTATTCTTGACCTGAAGAATTGTTAGACTCTATGTGGAGACAGAGCAATTCACCTCGATTCCCTGGCTGCTTGGATTTCAAAATAAATACCTATACTAGTTCAGAAATGCTCATATTTTCATGATACATGCAAATTAGTTCAACAATTTAACAAACACTTGCCAATGGCCTGCTTTGTACAAATATACAAGGCTTCCTTCAAAGAGCTTCCTGTCATACTTCCAATTCCATAATGCATACCCTAGTGTACATATGATGAATGTAACTTTCAACTTAAATGAATACAGATTTGTTTTTAGTTGAATGACATTCGTGAAGACATTGCACATACCCTGTTTTGATAAACTCCCTAATGTTTAGACGCACCATGAGGTCCACACTCCAAAAGAAATGAGGTGACAAAGTTTGGAATCTTTTCAAGCAGGGCAGTGCTACCCGCCTACCTGAAATGACCAGTGTGTCCTTGTAGGTGTGTGGGGAAGAAAGCACTGTCCGCAGCAAGCTGGACGGATCTGTGCTGGGGTGGGCAGCGTGGTGGGCATGTTTGTGCTGCTCACCAAGTGAGATGCCCAGGTAGCTGCTCCCTACAGGTGTGCTCTAAGAGAAGTCTGCATTTACCTGCAGGAGGCTGTTTGTTCTTTGTATTAGATTATACGGGTCTGATTTGCTTTTCCTTGTCGGTTTCCCACTAGCTCGTGAGTGCCTACAAAAAAATCGGTCATGTACTTGGTGCTTAACAACTGTTTGTTAAATGAATAAATGGATTGCTGGATAAAGAACGCGAGGGTCTTGGGGGATAGCCTAAATCCACCCTGAGACTCCTCTGGCATAAATCCGCGTCAATTAGTTCAGCAGATTTTATTCAGGCTCACTCTCCCATAACGGAGGAAATATGTGGGCTCATTATCTTCAGTAAATAGAATAATGAGCCTCAAGTGCACCTTGAAAACTGAAGAGGTAACAGATGCATACATCTTCATTGGGACCTAGCTTCGTAAAGTGACTTTTTCTCTATTTAACCTGTTCTGTAATATGTAACATAAATGTGCTTAGACAAATATTGACAAGAATGTCCCTTAACATTAGAAACCCTATGGTTTTATATTTCAGGAATGGATATGAAAGGCACATTAATCTGCCAGCCCAACCTTGTTTTTGCTTTTAGAATTTCCTGGCAGTTCTGTAACCTCCAACAGCTACAGTTGTCTGCTCAGCTCTGTTTCCATTAATGAGAAACAAGATGTTTTATTTTTCCCAGCATAGGTCTTCTGTCAGGAGGGGAAAATGTTATAAACCATCATCAAGTTATAGCTTTCATAAATCACTGGATTTTAAGACTAAATTTAAATTATACAATTCAGAACAGATTTCTGTACATTCAATGATATGAAAAATACCTCCCTAAAAGGAAATTTCAATTAAAAGATAGTGATACAGAGCGCATGAGCCTACCAGCAATTGCTCATTGGCCAAGTTTGTACAAAAACTTCTCAAGACACTGTGGAAAGCCATTTAATGGTTTTTATGAGTCATTTTCTGAAACTTCCAAGAGTGGTTTGTTGTTAAAAGTATATGTTTTATTAAAAGAGACATGTAGAATTTAGATAGTTTAATAACTCTTTGGGTAGTGGGTTTTTTTCATTCTCGCTGACCACTGGGAGTGAGTTTTTTTTTTTTTTTTCAAAAAATGAAATTAGTTCCAGTTACAGTTTTATTAACTTAAAATCATGTTTGCTTAATAACCAATTTATGGAAACAAGAAGAACATACATTTGCATTTTTTAATGTTGCCTTACACATTTTTAAAGTAAATCAGTTATACTCTGGATGCTCAGGAGGCACGAGGACGTACATGAACTTTCATACTACTCAAAGGGTTAAAGAAATAATCCAGTGACTACAAAATGAACTCAGACATTACTTATGTCTTTATATTTTTAATATTCTTTATTCCAGCGAAAATATAACACACAAAAAAAAACCCCAAAATTTTTGACTTAAACCTTTTGCCCCATAGAGTTTATATTCTAGTAGGAGAGACTGACATTAACCAAGTATGTCATTTGATAAAAGTACCTGGTGATTTTAGGAGAAAATGACAAAAGACATGAATCCTAAGCTGAAATCTAAAAGATCAATAGGAATTACCTAGACTAAATAAGTCACCTATTAGGTGAAAGTGGGAGCAGAAGTGGGGAAAAGAATATTTCAGGTAGAGGGCACTTCATGAGAAAAAATTGTGTTATACTGTATGTCCTCACTTAATATGGTCAGTAGGTTCTACGACTTTAAGCAAAACGATGTGTGAGGAAACCAGTTTTACTGTAGACTGATATAAACAAGAGTTAAGCTCCTATGTATTCATCAGTATTATAATGAAATGAGGATCTACTGTAGTTGGTGATAATAACATCTGCTCAAAGAATTAATAGAATGCTCTTATGACCTGAGAACGGAAAAAGAGCGGAAGAAAGACACGGTGGTGTGGCACTAGGGGAGGTGGGCTAGACTGGAAGGCCCTGCATTTTGATCTTTATGAGAGCAGTGCAAAGCCTTTGAAAAGTATTAGGTCTGCGAAATGACATGGTCAGTTGTGCATCTTGTAAAGGTGAAGCTGGACTAATGTAAAGAATGGATTAGAGCCTGACCTGTGGTGGCTCAGTGGATAAAGCGTCAACCTGGAACGCTGAGGTCGCTGGTTCGAAACCCTGGGCTTGCCCAGTCAAGGTATATATGGGAGTTGATGCTTCCTGCTCCTCCCCCCTCTCTCCCCCCTTCTCTAAAATGAATAAATAAAATCTTAAAAAAAAATTAAAAAAAAAAAAAAGAATTGATTAGAGCAGTCCGGTAGCAGCAGTAGGGAAAGGAGATAAGAGGCTATTGCAATGATCTGGGTAAGATAACATGGCACAGTGTTTTAGACCGGTGGTCGGCAAACTCATCAGTCAGCAGAGCCAAATATCAACAGTACAACCATTAAAATCTCTTTTGAGAGCCAAAATTTTTAAACTTAAACTATACATAATAGGTAGGTACATTCCTTATCGAGGTAGTGCCCACATGTGGTATTTTGTGGAAGAGCCACACTCAAGGGGCCAAAGAGCCACATGTGGCTCACGAGCCGCAGTTTGCCGACCAGGGTTTTAGACTGTATTGGGAATGGGGGGCTGAAGAGATGTAAGCAGGAGTCAAGAGAAATTTAAGAAGTATGCTACTACAAAACACTCATCATTAATTTGGTCATTAAAGTAAACTCTTATTTTTCTATTGATTTGAGTCAACTATCTTATTTAATGGACTGTTGCAGTTCATTGAAGCCTATTGCTATAAGACTTAGCATTGGCCAAAAACAGAGTGTAATAATACAATATTCTGAAAACTAAAACCATGCTGAACAAACTTCAGTCTTCTCAGATTTAGCTCATAGTTGAGCATATGAAAGTCAGCAGGGTTTCATTATGAATGCCGCAAGTTATGAACTGATTATAAATGCCTGTAGTTTATATACATGGGACCTGCAGAAGAAACAGTATTTGAACTGAATCTACACTGATGTCATGTCAAGTATTTCCCAGAGGTAGCTCCTGCTAGCAAATTTCTTTTTACTTTTGTGTATGTCTTCAAATATTTGGTTATAACACATTAAAATTTAATAAATGTGTATTTTTATTCAGTTAAAACATGCTGAAATTTTTAGAAATAAATGTATACATTTTAAATGTATATATGTGCTTGTATACAAATACATATATACATGTGTAATTATATGGTTACTCAAAAATTTACATAGTCTCTATATTAAAATTTTATAAATGCTTTATTTTTATTTTATATGCTTTATTTTTATATTTTTCATGTTTTTAACTTTTATCATTTAATTTTTATTTTTATATACACTTGTAACTATACATTTAATAGCCAAAAACCATGTTAAATGGATATTAGAAAATTATAATCAGCACGGCTATAACTAAGCCTACTTGAATAAGCAAATGAAATCATGAATTGAAACAAAGCTGGAACCAAGTTTATTATTTTTTCATTTTTTACAGTAAATTGCTTTGTTCTTTTTATTTTGCCTACTTCAACTTGTTATATATCATTTCATTGAAATTTTTTATCTAAGATAAAAGGATAAATGTATCTTAACATGGTGAAATTCTTTATCTATCTGCTTTTTACTCTTTGCTGCTTTTCCAAGATAAAACTAGCAGATCATTGTATGAGAAATTTAATTTTTTTCTAAAGAATACAACTTGAGAACAATTATATGGCATACAAATTGCTATTTAAAAGAGAACAGATGTTTGACAAAGGTATATCATAATTTACATGCCTGAGAACATTAGCATTCATTTCAACAAATATGTAATTCATCCTACAGAAATAAAAGGCAACTCCCTGGCTGCTGAGAAGCTCTTGGCCAGAAGCCTGATGGCATCTCTATCCCTTGGCAATATCTGCACTTGCAGGATTGAATGATTCCTCTGTGCCCATAGCTGCTTGTTATATAAGTGATGAGCAGTATTGTTGACTATATTTCTTTCTATTAACTATACAAAAGTATTTAACACTCTCAGTTAGATTGGGCTTCATCAGTATACAGGGAAGTTTAGTTCTTCTAGCATGTTCCTCGGAATCTAATGTCTAGCCTCATACCAAAAGCTTGTCTTCAACTTTCCTTTTCCTTTATATGAAACAACATTGAGTAGTAGTCTCGGGTGTCATCAGCCCACCTTCTGTACATATATGGGTCAATATGATACAAGGCAGCATGTGCTTCCACAAATAGAAACTCTGATGGCAAACACAGAAGGGCATTATTACTCAGATACAACGTTTGCTATTAATTAACGTGGTAACATTAAGATACCCAGAGCAATAGAAACAACTTATATTTGTATAGTGCATTGTGGTTTACAAAGCACTTGCACATAACATCTAACATCTGATGTGATGTCATTCTTGCAGCAAATCTGCGAGGTAGGTATCCAAGAGTATATTTTCTCCACTTTAGGGAATGAGAAACAAGCTCAAGAGAGTCGGTGACTTTCCCAAGATCATTCTGAATCTGACAGTGCGATATTTACATTGTAGCATGTATATGAAAATGGAAAGGCACAGTATTAGGGGCCAGAGCATAAGGAGGAATATAAAACAAAGCACTGTGTTTTTCATTTTTGATTTCAAAGTTTCTAGGAAGTGAACACTTATTTAGGTAAAAAATCATTAAGGGAAATATATTTATTATTTTCATCCTATTGGTAAACTAAGAAAATTAAACCAAATTCTCTAATCCATGGTTTGAAACCTCCTGACAGTTAAGCTGTGCCTTGATTGCATCTGCAACACAGAGTGAATTGGCACCGAGGTAACGAACATCTGAAACGACATCGTTTTGGCTGGGACATTGCACACAGCAAGGAAATAAATTACTCATCTGCTGGCATGGAATTTTGCTAAAGGGCATCTTGGTAGTATGAAAGGAGCATTCAAGAGATCCCCAAAGAGCTTCCTAAAGCTGAAAGATCCCAGCCCAGCAGCCAGCGGGCGATGCCTGTGTAACAACAGAACGCCGGAGCTGCTCGGAGACTTGGACTCACGCTGGCTAGAAAGCTCAGAGATCATCTAGGACGTTTTGGTCAAAAGTTAGTTTTATAGAGCACATAGCTTCTTCTGCCCAAACACCTGCTTTGATTCATTCTTGACTGATTTTCCTACGAAACCTCCAGAACCGGGTATGCCAGTGGGCCTGATGAAGACATCATTCACTCAGGAATATTACCCATTCCGATTCCTTCCCCCATCCCTGGGGTTATCTGTATCTGCAGTCTTCCCCTTCACTGGGTTTCTGGGGCGTTCTTATCCAGGGTAAGAAAAAGTCCACTGAGGCTGTTTGTCAGAGTTTGTTGATGACAGTCTCACTTAAAGTGTCAGTGGCTTTCACCTGGTTGAGAACTCATTAGGAGATGAGGACCCAAGGTTTTCTTTTGTTTTGTTTTTTAATTCACCAGATTTCTTGAAAGTGGCCTTTGAGAGCAGTAAGAGAATGACAAAATGCGCTGCCTCGAATTTTGCTGTGTAGCGTTTGTTTTCATATGCAAGGACAACAGATTTTTTGATAATCAGGCTAAAGATTTGAGAGAACATCCCCCTGGCCACTCATTTACGTCTGTCCCAGAAAGCTACACGTCTTTGCCAGAATCGACCAAAGGGAATGAGTTCTATGTGGGAGCCAGAATCCTCACTAAAATACCGAGGGTAAGATGCTCCTTTTCCTAAATAGGTAAACAGCTCTTCCAAAGATGAAGACGGAACACAAACCCGTGAATATAATGCCAATACTTCAAAGTAGGCTCTCCCCCCCCCCCTCCCAAACATGCTGCTGGAATGTGTCCACAGATAGATGAAGGGGCGAGCTATGAAAATACAAATCCAGCGTTTGAGATCTTGCAGGCTGTTTGTCACTCTGGGTTTAGAGCGCTCGGATGGCCCTTCGCCGTGCTTGTTGACCCCACCTTGGCTTGCGGTCTGCTTCTCTCCGAGGCTTTGAGAAAGCAGGTTCCCTGGGTTTTCCTCCCTCACAGCACCCATGGGCCAGCCTGCTTTCTCACACACTTTAAATACCCTTCCTCCATCACAACTGAAAAAGTCTTTATTTTAAATGAGGAAGTTGCAAAATTTACCAAGAATTAAGACATCATGAATCCACCTATTTCTCTCTTTTCTTTTAAGTGAGCAGAAACTTCTAGTTGTTGAGAGGTGGAGGGAAAGGAAGAGAAGGCTGGAGGAAGGTCGGGACGAGCAGAGTAGGACGGGGCAGCAGTCGGTTCCTTTAAAGTAGGTCTAAGTGTTTGTTTTCCTTCTCGTCTAGCATAGATTCTGAGTTCCTATAGGTAAAATAAAGAGCCCAGGCAGTTATCAATCTGAAGAAACTGTTGCTAAGGAACTTTGGCTTAGAGTCATCAGACTGGTGTTTTTTCAGGCTGTGAAAAGGACCATCATGAGCTCTGTTTTGTGAGTTACAAAGGTTTCATGAGACTAGTGAGACTTTGACCTGTCAAGATGAAGTAAAGGCTTTAACTCCGAATTCAGTCTTGTGAGCCATTTTAGCATCCAACTTTTATGGGCAACGTTCCTTACTCCCTGGTCAGGGAAGTAAAAAGCTGTGAGACACGATGCAGAGTGGAGGCTGGCTGTTACGGTCCCCAGACACAGCGAAGACCGCTAGAAGAGCGTGTTTGTCCAGGTGTTACGAAGAGCCTCTGAGGTGCCGTGTGGTTGGTATGAAGGTTCTCAAAGGGAAAGCATTTGACAGAAAGAGGCCAGAGATGGGGGTGAGAAATCAAACATAATCCCTTGGAAGTCAACATAGAACTCTTAGGATTTTAGATCCACTTCTGTATCCTAATCTGGAAGTAGATGGGGGAGGAGAGCCGTCAGAATTGAAGAGGGATTAACTCTGTTTTCTCACTCTGGCCCCAACTGCCTCGGATCTCCTGCTGTATTTTCTACTTCTTCCTGGAGAGGTAGGATTTCTTCCCATACCGCGTACATGTGCTTTTCCAGACGCATACTTACCGCATTTCCCATGGCGGAACTCAACAAGGGCTGGTTTGTCCTGAAAGAATTTTGGTATACTTATTGCCAAACTCACTTAAATCTGGGTGAAAAGGGCTAGTTATTGCAAATGGTAAAATAACCTATCATGAGAATCCTCTTGTGACAAAATAAAAATATGTCTCATGATAAAAAAAAAATTTCACTTCATACTATCTTGAAATTTTAAAATATATCTGTTCCTAAGAATTCTAACTTCTTATGCCTATTATCTAATTGTGTCCCACTGTGTTACAGTTCAGAGGCAATGTATCAGGTTTTTTAATTTAATTTATATGCGAGTGTCTCTTAAACTTGTTGGATGCCTATATATTTCCAGGCAAACGTGTTTGCTTAAAAATAGAAATGTCATCTAATGATATATAGTTCATTATGCTTTACAGCTGTACTACACAATCTAAAAAATGGTTTCGTGAAGTCTGTTTTATCTTACATTTAACCTCCTCCTTCGTGACTGTGGTCAGCATGAGATCCTCAAAATAGTTCACGTTTTAGCATCCCAGCCAGAACAGAATAGCAATCCTGAGAACTGGTTCTCTTCCAGGGACCTCAAAAAACCTCTGAGGTTTTTTTCCTCCTGGTTGTTTGACATTGATAAGAAGGACTGAGAGTTCAGGGAAGCCACATGTAGCAAACTGCACCTTCTTCCCTGGCCTTTGAGAAGAGCGTCTGCTCGGGGCGAGGCCTGGACTGAGCCACGCCTGCACGGATGCCTAGGAGCGCAGGTCCTCCATTCGTTTATCATCTCTCTCTCTACTCTCAACTGTGACTGTAAACGTTGGTTTAGGCACACATGGTTACCAATATTTTCAGCTGTGTGACAAAAATACTTCCAGGAACAAGTTCTGCACATTCTTCCCTGGCTGACAAACAGTCACCCTAAGGCAGGGCGGGCTCGACCCCTCTCCGCAGCCTCCTTCACCTGTCGCCTGTGGGGCCCTGACCTCAGGCTTCCTCATGATGCTCTTTGTAACTGCCACCGCCTCCTAAAAATGTGGGAGGAGAGGCCCTGGCCTGTTGGCTCAGCGGTAGAGTGTCGGCCTGGCGTGCGGGGGACCCGGGTTTGATTCTCAGCCAGGGCACATAGGAGAAGCGCCCATTCGCTTCTCAACCCCCTCCCTTCCTCTCTGTCTCTCTCTTCCCCTCCCGCAGCCAAGGCTCCATTGGAGCAAAGATGGCCCGGGCGCTGGGGATGGCTCCTTGGCCTCTGCCCCAGACGCTAGAGTGGCTCTGGTCTCGGCAGAGCGATACCCCGGAGGGGCAGAGCATCGCCCCCTGGTGGGCAGAGTGTCGCCCCTGGTGGGCGTGTCGGGTGGATCCCCTGTCGGGCGCATGTGGGAGTCTGTCTGACTGTCTCTCCCCGTTTCCAGCTTCAGAAAAATACAAAAAAAAAAAAAAAACCCCAAAAAACCGTGGGAGGAGATTGTACCAATTGAGAGTATTGATACTCTTGGGTGACTCACACTGGTGGTGATATGATACAAAGCACTTTTACGCGGTGAAAGGACTGTCTGTATCAGCCGACATCTGTAGGTGTCAAAGGCTCTGGAAAGCAGTGGGATTCGGTCAGAGTGCGGAGATGAAGCTTCTCCCCACAATCTGGGAGGAGTCAGCCTGTGGTCCTGGTTCAGAGGGGCTCTGAGGGTGGGACAAAATCGTTCCCCTACTCTGAGACTCAGCACGTCCTCTGAGCTCCCCCCTCAACCCAGCGCCCCCCCTCCCCTGTCCACCGCACAGGGTCCTTCAGGAGGGGCATGTCTGTGCTCCGAATGATTGCAACTTGATTCATGTGTCCTAGCACTTTCTTTCAAAAGTACAGTCTTCCTTTCAGATTAATAACTAGGTCACTAGGATGTATTTCTACCACTAATTACTTTAGTACTAATAATGCATTAGTAGCAAATAAGATAATAATAAGTAAAATAATAGTACTTTAAATATAAATACATATTGTATGACCAGCAGTCACGGCCATCACAGCCGCCAGACAGATGCAGGTCCCCATTAGATTCAGACAGTAAAGAAACAGTGGAGCTCAAAACTGCTGGGCCGTGCCCTTATTCTCGCCTCGCAGCCGGCCGGCAAGTAAAACCCACTCACATGTTCTCCGGTTCCACAACCAGGAGAATCTTTTCCAGTTTTTCCTAGAATCAAAGGCCCCCACTAGTCTCAGTCACCTCTGGTTCCCCATCTGCACATCTTCCTCCTCATCTCTGCGCAAACTGGCTTCTTCAGCACCCTGCCATCTTGCCTGCTTCTTTTTCCTCAGCACACTTCTCCCTGCTCTCACTCTGCAAAAACATGGCTTCCTTCTTCCTCCTTCTTCTCTTAAAGCTTTTTGGTGCAAACACCCCGTCCTCCAGCACACATCAGCATAACAATGGCCTTTCCCAAGCAGGGAGGTAATTAGCAATCTCACCTGGGCAGTGACCATTTTTAACAATAAAAGTGAGCAAAATCAAATAACACAAATTTTACAAACTTTATTTGCCCAACACATATAGAATGACATAATAGTAATAATATGAAATAAAATGAAAATAGTACTGATTACTAATACTATTCCCCTTAGGTCATTGAATGCTTTATTTATACTTCTCAGTGAGAACTTTGGATTTTCCAGGAATTCTTTAACAGGCTAGTTGTCTATTTGGAATCAGTGACCAGAGTTTAATTAGTGTTTTCATAAGGCATTTCTTTGCAAGTCAAAATATGTAATCATTTTCAACCAGTAATTTGGGTGGGAATTTATAGGGCACCTGCTCAGTGTCAGAGCCAGGGGAGGAGACGCAGCGTGACCACCTCGCTGTCAGAGCCCGCCCTGGAGGAATCCAGCTCCGTCCTTCTCTAACGATTCAAAGTGATCTAACTTATTTTGGAGTAAAGTTAGGGGCCATTTTGAGTAAAGATATTGAAAAAACAAAACAAAAATGTATAACCATAACTTTAGATCTAGTTTCAAATATAACTATATATATTAAAAAACACTTTTGATGTAATACTTTGTTCCCGCTTTTCAAATTGTATGTGCTATAATGTAAATAGTTATTTTAATGGACACTCCGTACTCAAAAAGAACAGATAAGTCTTACTGTCTCTTAAATGGACTGTAATAATTCTTTCTTATAGGTCTTTCCATGGTAGACCCTTCCCTCCATGAAAGCAATGATTGTCTGCCTGGTTCACCTTTGAACATCCAACTTCTAAAGACAGTTTCCCGCACTCAGCAGTGCTTAGCAGTCACTGAATGGATTCCCCTTCTTGGAAATTCCCCTTACTTCCCTACACAGCGTGTTCTTTGGGTTTAGTTCAAGCCTTGCATCCTCTAAAAAAAAACCCTCTAATGTTGACATTTGGCTTAGTATAGTATATTACTAAGACTGTAGTCCTTAGCAAATTTGTGTGCTTTTCAGAAACTTTTGGCTTAAATGTATTTTCATTGTTTGTTATTGCCTATTTTGTGATGTACTGATTCCTATTTTTAAACCCTCATCTTCAAATATATGTAACATATTAACATGTGTATGTAAGTATTTAATTAATGCATGTACAATAGATGATTCATTCAAAAAACATTCTTGGAGTTTCTGCTTAGTTCCTGCCATCTCTCTGGGAAAGGCCAGCACAGCATTGGACAGACACACATTCCTGTACCCCTGGAGCTTACTCCCTACAAACAAGAGGCAATCAAACAAACAAAGAAATGAATAAATGATGAATGCAAGAATATTAGTACTGATCAGTACCATGAAAAAAAAAATAAGTATGTGCAAGGGTATGACTAGAGGCTAAAACATAAAAAATAAAAGTTAGCATTGGATGATTGCCTCTTTCAAAAGTTAACAATTACTCTGAGCTCTGAATGGACAGGTAAGAAGGAACCCGTAATGAAAAGATATGAAAGAAGAACTGTGGAAGTGTCATTGGGCAGGAATGGGCCTGATACGTTAGTTTGAGGGTAGTACTAAAGAGAGCTCTGTTTAGAGCATCAAGGGTTTAAGATGCTGCTCAATGGAGATACAGCCAAGGGATGGTATCCTGTAGTCACTATGGGTTGGAATGTTGGTGGTGGTGTAGAGAAAAGGAGACGGGGGAAATACAAATTAGCATATGGTACTCGCACAACATGCCTGGATGAGTAGCTGTAGAAGAGATAGACACCCAAGACTGAGTTATGGACGTTTCAATATTTAAAATTATAGCTGAGGATCATGGTAAGGAGACCAGAAAAAAAAATCAAGAAGAAATCTATCACAAAATGACATGAAGGATGCATTTCAAAAGTGAGTGAATGGTCAATTGTGTTGATTGCTGTTGAGAGGTCTGGTAAAATGGGCATGAAAACTAAATAAGCGATATGGGAGTCATGGTAACCTGCACAAGAGCAGTTGTAGTGACATCATGGATTCGGTTGAGAAGAGAAGAATGAGAAACCGTAGAGACAGCAAAGGTTAACCGTTTTAAGAAGTCATATTGGGAAAGGGAACGAAGAGGTGGAAGTTGGAAGAAGATTGGGGGTTAAAGGAGAAATTTTTGTTTGTTTTTAAGAGAGTTATTAGAATGTGCTTGTTCAGAAGTGGAAATGACTAATTATAGAGAAAGAAATTGGTGAGACAGCAAAGACAGGTTAAAATGCAGAACAAACTCCTTGAGAAGTTAGAAGGTGTTGGCTTCCAAAGCCCAAATAATACAGTTAGCTTTTGACAGGTGCAGAGAATGACTTTAATATGAAGGCTGTTTTACAACACAGAAATATTTCTGCATGAAAATGTTGAGAAACTAAGTCAGATCAGGTAAAAACACGAATTTGCTGATTTTTGCCCATTTGTTACCTATAAAAATACCATTTTTTTTCTATGGCCCAAACTTATAATAATATGCATGCATAAGATAGCTTAAGTGCAGAAATGTAAATAGATGAATAGAAAATGTTTTCAGTTTTCTCATTTTTTTTCCTAAATGTTGTGAAATATTTTCACACAATTTTAAAACAAAGATAAGGGTTGTATTCACTGTCTGTTAAACTGAATATCGCCTTAATCATTAGGTTGTAAGGAATGCAGAATAGAACAGGCAAAAACAGAATCAGATACAAAGCACAATTCTGGTTTTATCTGAACCACTGTATTCTTTTCTAAAGGATTAAAACCTCTACTACATACTTAAGATTCCTTAGTATCGTTTCTTTTTAGTGACTAAGATGTACAAAAAAATCAAATTAAAATGAACCCATGTGTTTCATAAGAGTTATTAAAAACGTGCACATTGCCTTAAATGTTTATGTTTTCTTTTGCCCCAGGCTTATTTATATTTATTTTCCACTGTGCTATGAAGGAGAATGTTCAGAAACAGTGGAGGCGGCACCTCTGCTGTGGCAAGTTCCGATTAGCAGACAACTCGGGTAAGGGCCGTGCTGGGAATTGGCTTGGACATCTCAGAGTGGTAGTGGCGAGCCTTTGTTTTTGGGTCTTCCATTGCCAGAGAAACCCGTTCCCAGTAGTAGCAAGTTGTAAATGTGGGAGTATGTGACGATGCTTCTTTGGAGTCTTGAGATATTAGGAAGGCAAGAGATCGGAGGACGATTTGCAAAGAAGAAGCATAAAGTACACACAGGTTAAGAGAGTTACCCAAGGTTTTATGTCTAATTTACCAACTCAGATAGCCAGAGGTGCCACTATGCTATTGGCACTGTTACACATCTTTGAGGCTATCCATTGCATTATTAGGTCAAGAGATTTTTCTTAATACTATAAAAAAAAATACCTGAAGAAAAGTATTACATTTTTTTTTTTATTACCATCATGGTTACTTCTCACCCTTAGCATATTTAAGTAAGGTTTTAAACAATATTTTACACAGGCTTAAAGTAAGAAACTTGCCTGTTTCTTTAGTTTAATATTGTGTACATGTAATGCTCCCAAAGTGTTACTTAAAGTGTGGTTAAGATTCTTCAGGCCAGAACATATTCCCCCTCCAGCAGATTCACAGAGAAATGTCATTTCTTTCAGACTGGAGTAAGACAGCTACCAATACCATCAAGAAAAGTTCCGATAATTTAGGAAAATCATTGTCCTCAAGCTCCATTGGTTCCAACTCAACCTACCTTACATCCAAATCAAAATCCAGCTCTACCACCTTCTTCAAAAGGAACAGTCACACCGGTGAGTCCCTCTGGCCATGGTCATGGTGTTCTCCGATGCAGTTCTCATGTTTTCCTTACAAAAATTGACTTATCATGAAGATTGGTAAATCACAGTGCCCATTAGGGTGCTTGTTTTATATTTACATAAATCAAAATCTGCTTGAGGACCTTATCCAGCCCCTTTGTAGATATTCTGTCATTTTTTAAAATTTTCTTAAAAAATTATTTTATCTTGTCTAACAAGTTATATGTCTTATTTTAAAATATAGGGTGGGGTAAAAGTAGGTTTACAGATGTGAGTATGCAAAATACAGAGTTTATTCTTGTATGATTCTTTATCAATTATTATATTATTTTCCATAAAAACAACTGTAAACCTACTTTTACCCCCTCCTCCATATATAAAACTTAAGTTGTAGATAGATCATCTCAGCCTAGTATAAAAGTTACTTGGCAGGTTTGCATAGGAACAGAAAGAAACACCATCCAGGATGTATCTTCCCTTTGGAATTCAATCCTTAACCATTGAAAGCGCGTTATTGGCAGTTGCTGTTTAATTCACTGATTAAACAAACAAACAAAAAGCATGAGAGAGTAGAGGACATTATATTTGGAAAGGGATACATGCAGACGTCCCCATATTACGGCCCGCGGGCCGCATGTGGCCCCCTGAGACCATTTATCCAGCCCCCACCGCACTTCCGGTAAGGGCACCTCTTTCATTGGTGGTCAGTGAGAGGAGCACTGTATGTGGCGGCCCTCCAACGGTCTGTGGGACAGTGAACTGGCCCCCTGTGTAAAAAGTTTTGGACCCCTGGTGGTGAGAAACACTCTACATCCATCTCCTGTATCTTCATGTTTACAATGACCACACGTTCTAGCACTAAGCATGTGATGAACAATCCTGAAGACAGCAAGCAAATAAAGATGATTTCACAGAACTTAGATGAGAGCCATTGACTGGTGGGAAAAGGTGTAATCTTTCAATAATTTCAAAGGAAAATAGCAGAATAGCTACTTTTAAATACTAATTAAACTTCAAGTAAACAGTTGTTAACATGATCACCTAGCCCTTACTAATTAAAGATGCTTCTAGAAGGACAATGGAAATAACTTTTTATACCTTTTGAATTTGTTTAACTTGAACATAAATTTAGGTGAATGGCACAGACAAGATTCATCTTTGGCTTTTTTGCAAATAAGGATTATAGTGTGTGGTGTGTAAATGCTCACACTCAAATACTTGAATTTCACAAGACCCTTGTAGAGATTTGTATTCTACCACCTGTCCTGCTTCCACACTCTGTGCCCACTATTAGAGTGGCCACTGCCCAGGATTCAAGATGGCACTGTGGAAAAGTGTTTGAGTGTATAGAGGGTTTGTCAATTCCAAAATTAATTAAAGAAATATTTGAAAATTTGGAAAAGTTTCAGCGACTCTTAGAGTCAAGGATATTTGGGGGAATTTAATCAAAGCTATAAACTCTCTTCCAGAATAAGGTGCAGCCTTTGATTTCTCTACACAAACAGTTTTGCCTAAAATGAAAAGGTCTGTGCACCCTTGCTTGATATCTGTGTAAGAAAATTAATAACACGTAGTATTTGAAATAGTCTAAGAAATTTCTGGCAGTCTGGCGCCAGTTCATGGACTGGCGATTAAAAAAAAAAAACACAAACAAAAAAAGAGCACTAGTCTAAGATAGATTATTATAACTAATAGGTAGTTTCCTGGTACAAAGTATATTTTATTTGTAATGAATGAATTTTTCACTTAATATATCAATCTTAAAATTAGGTACTCATTTTGCATTCCCTTATAAAGTACAAATAGTTTATATATTCTAAGCCAGTTAGGAATGAATAGAAATTAGATCTATTAAATCGTTTTCCTCTTAACACAGCTGAGAATATGAGAATAGCTAGCCTCAAGAAATACTACTATAAAAATGGGAGAGAAGATAACAAGGTAGATAATTTGGAATAGGGGGCATTTTGTAAGTATTAAGGATCCCAGGTAAAATCACTAAGAGATGAAAAGAAATGCAGAAATGAAGGTACCAATGAAAAACTTTACTATTTCAAAACATTCTGTATATTTCTTTAAAGAGTGCATTAATGTTTTTCTGTTGGCCATAATAAAACTGTTGGTGTTAAATGGGTTCTTGTAAACTGGCATAAGGATATATTCAGCTATATGACATACTTCTATAATATAATAAATTCTGGCCTCCCATCAACTGATATATAAGTGGCCTTCTGCTACCTAGCCAGTTCTCAGTGAGACCGTTGCTACGCTAGGGTCACTTGGAGTGTGCAAGGAGTCACTGCGTATCATCATGGATGTCTAGTTGGTTTAATTCTTGAAATTGATCTAGAAATTCATATGTTTACGGTATAGATAATGTCTTCTAAGAGCATTTCTTCAACAAAAGTGGATCATTCAGGTAAACATTTATTACTTTTTTTGAATGCATGAATTTTTTGCAAGGTCATAAGAGAATATTTGCATGATTTAAACTTAAGACTCTTGCTGCACCAGCAGAAATGCCTGTCCTTTACAGTACTTCTCAGCTAGCACAATGACATTCCTGCACTGAGCTGGAATTTTTGAAATTTCAAATGGTTGTTTGCTGTGTTGGCTCTTGTCTGCATGGGTCTATCTGCAAGCCACTCCTTCTAGGAAATGTGCCATGCTCTGGAGTTAGTAAGTCACATATCAAGTAAAGTAACAACAATAACAAAAGCAGTACTTTCTTGTATTAGAAAGATGGAAAGTGAAATTTTTTACTTTTTCACTGCTGTTACTAATAACTCGATATGTCATGGTACATTCATAGAAGTCACAAAAGAGAAATTGTCAATTCCAAGCCTGCTTTTTTGAGGCTTTTTATCTGCTTAAAATTTCAGCCTAGGTCAAATATAGTTCATCTCCCTAGCCCCTGGTTTTCAAACTTGCAGCTATAATCAAAATGTATATTGCCCATAAGGTGCTAATCTAACCAGAGAATGGGGCATAGCGTATATTTTGAAATACAGACCATGCTCAGAATTTTACTTTTTTAGACTGTGAAGACCCAGAAAGTTGGATCATACTGGGAATGGAGCTGGTCAAAAATCTCTAGAAGGTACATGCTCCTGGAAGTTGTCAATGAAGCAGAGTGAATATTTCCTTGAAGTTTCTTTGAGGATGTGCAGTTTTCAAAAAACATCAAGCAAAATGGTGTATTATTGATATTTAAATCAATAGAGGAAAACCCCAACAGAAAACCAATGGCTAGTGAACGTATGAACTGAAGGAAAGCACAGAATCAATCAGCTTGCCCAGAGCTGTAAAGGGGAGGGCCTTTATACGATGAATACCTTGAGCCTTTTGCTCACCCATCCTGGCACGTGATCATTCTGCCAAGCTTCAGTCTGCCTATTCTTCCCATAAACCATCCATTCTCTCTTGCTTCCTTTAGTGTGGGATGGATGCACCACTTCCTATTTCAGCCTTTATTTATTTATTTTTTAGTGTCCGTTCCAACACAAGGTAATATTTGAGCAATTTGAGTCATTTCCGAAGATGATAGATGTAGCGATGATAGCCTTCCCCAACTATTGAAAGGTTTTTAATGTTGTCTCACGTACTGAGTCCAACTTATTCAAAACAAAAATCTGCTAGAAATGAAGATTTCCACTGCTGAAGCCATGATTCCTTAGAAGCAGTTATTTATGATAGAGTTTCTGCCTCCTCCACAGTGATTAGAGAAGATTTAGCTGTAGGAAACCAATAGAAGGTCACATTTACTCCTCCACCAATGTGAAATCTCTGTGGTTAATTTTAAGGTAGAATTTTTCTCCAAAATCTGTTGGGAGAGGGAGCAGGGAAGGTATATAGAAAATACTCATAAGTTGCATGAAGACAGCTGTATGCAGTTGTTAGT
This sequence comes from Saccopteryx leptura, assembly GCF_036850995.1. Taxonomy (NCBI): domain Eukaryota; kingdom Metazoa; phylum Chordata; class Mammalia; order Chiroptera; family Emballonuridae; genus Saccopteryx; species Saccopteryx leptura. Next base: position 22,842,826 of record NC_089505.1, on the reverse strand, counting down.
AATAAAGCTTAATTGAGTTGCAGAGCACTATACAAGCCAATTTTAGAAGCTTTGGGTCTAGGGAAAAAACACTTAAATATATATATGCAAGATTTAGAATGAAAATTAATACTTAGCCATTATTATCAATTGCTTTGCTATTGCTGTCAGCAATAAAGTAATTCTGAGACTGTAGCACAGTTCATGAAAGCACATATGTAAAATAGTTCTGACAATTTTTAATTTCTATAATTTAAAAATAATAAAATATTTTTTTTCTATATTTCAATCTCTTTACAAGGTAAAAGCCATTGGAAAATGTGTCTAAAATAGCCTTTTATGTTTATTTTTATTCACTTTTAGCCTCGAATATCCTTTAAATTAAACACTGTTCACAAAATTTGGGGATATTTCAAAATGAATATGAAGTGTTGACATATCCCCTAATTTTTGTAAGCAGTATATTTTATAAAGATTTTTGTTATGAAAAGTGTCAAATATATATAAAAAGTGGAGAGGATAGAATAATGAATCCCTTTGTACCTATCAAGTCATAGTCGCCTGCTCATTTCCCCCTTTCTGTATTTTGAAAACATATCTTAGACATCATGTCATTTCTTTCATAAATATTTCAGCATCCTTTAACCCATCGGTTATATAATCTGTCACTTCTTCTTTTGAACCTTTGCCACATTATTTTTTCTTTGCAGCAATTTTCTGATTATTTTATTCATTAGCTCTTTGGAAAATGCCACTGCAGGAACATTTCTTAAAATAAACTCCAACACAAATTACTAGAAGGCAAATTAACATTGATTTATCCATAGGAATGCATTTTGAAGATGAAATACATTAAATATCAGTGTTGCCACCTGACCAGGCAGTGGCACAGTGGATAGAATGTCAGACTGGGATGTGGAGGACCCAGGTTCGAGACCCCGAGGTTGCCAGCTTGAGCGCAGGCTCATCCGGTTTGAGCAAAGCTCACCAGCTTGGACCCAAGGTCGCTGGCTCGAGCAAGGGGTTACTCGATCTGCTGTAACCTCATGGTCAAGGCACATATGAGAAAGCAATCAATGAACAACTAAGGTGTCGTAACGAAAAACCGATGATTGATGCTTCTCATCTCTCTCCGTTCCTGCCTGTCTGTCCCTCTCTATGAGTCTCTCCCTGTCTCTGTAAAAAAGAAATGAAAAGAAAAAAATATCAGTGTTGCCTATTTTCTAACCTAAGAAAGAACCAGAGCTCCATCTCCTCTATTTACTTTTTTAATGTGCAGAGTACAGTGTCCAGTGCAGTGGTCCTTAGGCATGTCACCAGCTCCTCCTGCAGCCTGATTTCTTGTATCATTTCTTACAGACAATGCTTCCATGGACAAGTCGTCATCAAAATTGACCCATGCTGATGGAGAACAAACATCAATCATCCCTGTCCATCAGGTCATTGATAAGGTCAAGGGTTATTGCAATGCTCATTCAGATAACTTCTATAAAAATATCATCATGTCAGACACCTTCAGCCATAGCACAAAGTTTTAATATCTTTCATATAAGAAACAGGAATCAATCTGCAGAAACGTGATCTGTAAGCAGTGAAAACTGTGACTAGCAGATGTAAACACGCTATTACTTAGGTAACAGCATGTGTATAAGGAATGTATTTTGTTGAAAAGGCTTTTGTGAAATTCAGAGTTTGTCTTTTCAGTGTATTTCTTCCAAGGGGCAGTTTCCATCATCACTAGAACTTCAGTACTGAGAGCAACATGACTCAATAGCACAGGAAATATAAAATTTTAAAATATATAATTGAATTAGAGTAATTAGAATTCAGAGGGGAGGGTGTCATTAAATTTGGGGACAAAGGAGATGCTGAGCTTAAGGAGAAACCTAGTTTAGAGCTCATTCACACCCCACCCAATGGTTAGGTTTAAATGTGGCCTTTTGCTTTATCAAAATCTTTCTCAACAATCAAAAACATACTGACGTTTTGAACTATTTTGGATGCCCACAAATCCCATCTCAGTACTCATTTCCATGAATGCAGTATCATATTTGCTCTTTTCCAGTGAAATTTTAACCAAAGATACAAAAGAATATATGACCTAAAGATTAGATAGGTTTTTTTTCTTTTCACACCAAATATTTAACTTTTGGAACATGACATGTTTAAGAAAGAAAGAATTTGGCCCTGTCTGGTTGGCTCAGTGGTAGAGCATCAAATGGGTATGTGGATGTTCCAGGTTCGATTCCTGGTCAGGGCACACAAGAGAAGCGACCCTCTGCTTCTCCACCCTTCCCCCTCACCTTTCTCTCTCTCTCTCTCTCTCTCTCTCTCTCTCTCTCTTTCCTCCTCCTGCAACCATGGAAGTTGGCCACTGGTGCTGAGATGAGTCAGGGAGCCTCTGCCTCAGGCACTAAAAATAGCTCAGTTGCTGAACAACATCTATAAATGGGCAGAGCATCCCAGTAGGGGGCTTGTGCAGTGGATCCCTATTGGGGCACATGTGGGAGTCTGTCTCTCTGCCTCCCCTCCTGTCACTTAATAAAAATTAAAAAAAGAAAGAATTCCCCAAATTTTGACCTAGCTAATATAAGGCCATGTAAATTTATGCTATTTCACCTATCCTATTCAAAACAGAAGGCTTAAGCATCATCGTTAATTATCACTTAACCCCATACGTTTAAATCAAGTTTAGTGTTGACGATCCATTAATGTGGATCTTCCAGTAGTTGTTGAAGAATAAATCCCTTACACCTCTGCTTTTGATCCTCTACTGTATATTGATCCCATGGGCTCATGGGAGGGTGAGAATTTCCACTAGGCATGCTGTGTGCAGTAGTCTCTCCCTTTTAGGAAATGCAACGGTTGAGATTCTCTGGCCCTATCCTTGTTCTGCAGACTTTAAGACATTTGCAATTGCATAAATGAAAACCTCTACCCCTTTTAAGAGATTTGTTCCAAGGAATATAAACGGAGACAAATGGGTGACTTATCATAATCAAAATAATTTATAAACATGTGGGTCTACAATTGCTAGTCTAAAAACTATTTGTACATAAGTCCTCTGATTATAAGAGCCAGAGGAGGTCTGGCAAGATAGATCGTGTGTTATTTATGGATTAGGTTTCTGCATACAAGCCATGGATAATATTAAGCAGCTTACCTAACTTTCAAACTATTCTGAGTAATATGCTTGCTAGTGAATGTTTAGGAAACCACATTTTAATTGTTCTTAAGTGATGGATTTGTCTCCAGTTTCTTACAAATCAGTGTGAGTACATGCTGTACTCTTACATCTGCTCTGGGTTATCTGGGAAGTATCAGATTCTGGGAGGTGGCAGCCCAAGTGTTGGGAAGTTGAGATGTTCCGGGGCCAATCTGTTTAAAGGCAGAAGCCAGAACTGAGCACCTGAGGGCCTTCCCCTCTGTGCAGAAAGCAGGTAGCTCTCTCAGTCTGAGACGTTGGAGAGCATTCGAGCTATGCAGCTACCATGGGGCCTCTCCTTCTGCTGATCTTCCATCGTGAAGCTATTTGCCAAACTTGAGCAGGTGGTCAGATAATGTGGTGGTGGATTACTATTGTTTTTTGCAGCAGCATGGACCACTGTCCTGGGTGGCATGAGCACTGCCCAGCTTGACTCTCACAAGGGATGGGTGTATGTAGTAGGGAAAGATAATCTTAAAATCGCTAAGATTCACTATAGTAGAGCCAAGTTCTTTTCCATAGGCATACATTAACAGGCTGCTTGTCCTGGCAGAGGTTACATATACATGAAAATTAATCTTAAATAGTCAGTGAATCTTCATATACTTTCCCCAACCCTTAGTGACTCGTGGTAGAATTTCATTAGCTTTCTACTGTGAGATTTCTTCCTGAAGTGCTTACTGAGTTAATAGTGATTAAGAGATAGCTACAAACGTGACTCTGATTTCTACTCATACTTACCCAGATCTGGGAGCATCTTTTTTTAGTTTTTTGTATTTGACAACAACATCAGCTCCATCTTAGAAATGTCCAATGACCAGGTAAAGAAAAGTGAAGAAACAGCTGAATAGAATCATTTGCAAGTGGATTTAAAGATTTAGCCAAGTTCTACCCTGAGTTCTGAGCATACAGTTCTCACCTCAGACCAGAATTACCAGAATATTGCTGTGGAGGTCAAATTTAGTTTATTTAGCCTGACTTTGAGAATATCAACTCAGAGTCTCGAGATTTGTTTTTTTCTTTATCCCCCCCCCCCTTATTTTAAACTCCACTGTGTTAGAGTCTTACTTAGTCTTGGGTCCTGAGATATTTTCCCTGTTACTGTAAAGCTTTTCTTTGTTCACCATTGTCATAGACTCTTTTGTACATATTATTTATTTGTGTTTATAAATGTCAGCTTGTTTTATATCTTAGCTTTGTTATCACCTGGCTTTTTTTATTTTAATTAACGTTCTGTTGAAGAGACTGTATATATGTTTTTTTCTAAATACATTGTGAAATAGATTTCTTTAAATATGATGAATAAAAGTGACTGTGAGTGAACATTGGAATTAGTAGTCAGAAGCTACTATAGCTGATTTGCCATTGTACTGAAATGGAAATGTTTTCCCAATAAACCTTATGTTGTTTGTGTTCCAAATTATCCCGTTCCTTTACGAGTGAATGTTTTTATTTCTGACTCTTAACTAGGAGAAGATTATTTGACAACTGGAAAATAACCTGCCTCCAATTAAGCTGGTCCGCGGGCTGCTTTGCCAGAACACGGAGAGTGAATATGTTACAAAGATCCAGTTTACTAGGGATTAATGCATTTTGAGTTCTTAGATTTGAAGATGACTGATGCGATGCCAAGCTCTGTGGCAGGTTACAAATAATATAGGTTTCTTTTTTGGGAAGTCTTTAGCATCCCCCAAAAAGGAACTGAGTTGGTTAAGATTATGTAGTAGTTAAGTTCTAGGCTGTTTTCTCACATTCAGAGTTGCTATTTTCATGGTGGGAGGCTTAAAAAAACGGACAGCATTCAGCCAACTTGACTTACGTGATTAGAGCAGAACGCCCGCACTTCCTCTCGCTGGCTGGGGTTGTTTAGGATAACTCCTCTCTGCAGAAGGCGGAGGGCCAGCTTGGCTCAGGGCCCTGCTCAGTGCTAAGTTGGGCGGTGCATTTGTTGGTGAGTGCTCCATCAGGTCTTAGGAGCCAATGTTCACAACCCCTGGCCAAGCCAGGTTAAAAAAAAAAAACAGGCAAACAGTTGCTTAAGATTCATCTGCGAGCAGGTTACTTCAGAAAGCTTGGAGAAAATGGGAACAAACCACTTATTTGATTTTCAGGCTGACCTGTGTTTGCGGTATTTTGAAATTGGGCTTTATAAATAAAGCGTTTTGGAAGCCCTTCTGTATTTTCAGTTGAACAACATTCTACTTTTCTCATATAAAAGCACTGAATAGCTCCCCCTTTCTCTTTCCCTTCTCCCCTCTAACTTTCCATTTTTTCCTTTTTCTTTTTCTCCCTTCTTCCTCCCTCCCTTCCTCCTTCTTCATTTCAAGGAGGAGTTTCCTTTTTCTGCTTCCCTAGAAAAGAATAAGAATAAATATGAAATACTGAAATGTTTGCATTTATATTCTATAGCCTGTCCATAAAATGGGGGGAAATAACATGTTTTATTACCACAGGCAGCTTCAGCCCAAAGTAAGTAATTGGGACTTGATAGGAAAAAAAAAAATCAAATCTATAAACATGATTGGGTGCCCGTTATGTCTTTGCTATCTCTTGTCATTTTCATCACAACTTTGTGGAGGGGAAATGTTATTCAATATTCCATTTGGGAGAAGTGAGGACTAAAAATGGTAAGTAACCTTCCCCCACAGAGAGAGTCGGAGGAGTCTTCAGACCTAAGTGTATGGGCCTTTGTGTTGAGTCTTCCATGTCAAGGGACCTAGAGGCCCCTTCAGAGAACCTGCCGACTTGTGGAGGAAGGTAATTCAAGGGTAGGATCAATGTTGTAAGAGTTAGATAAAAGCCTCTAGAACTTCAGACAGAAAGCTTTGAACTAGCAAAACCTTAGTGAGTATTTAGTCTTTGAAGTTGTGACAGATGCTGAGGGGCCTCCCCTGGGAGTAAGGAAAGTCATCCCAGGGGCGGAGCTCGGGAAGGCCGGGGCAGTGAGTGGAACATAGCTGAGGTCTGCTCGCTGGGGGGTGCGTGGGAGAAGGTTGTGCAACCACGAAGAAGCCCAAACCAGGCCACAGTGTAAGGAGCTGAGCGTCTAGCTGGGGGAGTTTGACCTGTCAGCAGGCACAAGGGGGGCATAAAGGCTCTCGGACCCAGGCCCAGCGGGAAGGTGTCTGGAGAAGGATAATAGAAGGCAGAGTGACTGCTCGGGACGAGCGTGAGGAAGCCTTTGGAAAAGCTGATGGAACAGCAAGGCAGTTTGAGGACTGATGGCAGGGGGCTGCAGGCCTCAGAGGAGGGGTCGCCTGCGACAAGGCTTTCAAGGCTGCAGGGAGGCGCCTTTTGGTAGATGCTGCTCTCCTGGCTTAGCAGCGAGGGCACATTGTTTCCAGGTGCTTGGGGGCTGGAGAACCTAGGAGACACAGCAAGCCTCTCAAGAGGATAGAAAGGAAGGAGGGAGGGAGAGAGGGAAGGGAGAGAAGGAAGGAAAGAAGGGAGGGAGGGAGGGAAGGAAGGAGGGAGGGATGGAGGGAAGGAAGGAAAGAAGGGAGGGAGGGAGGAAAAGAAAGGAAAGGGAAGGGAAGGAAAGGATGAGCACAGCTTCCTTCTGATGTTGAAAAGCAGAGCATTAGATGGGATAAGGAGGAATAAAGGCACAGATAGTGAGGAAAACTTGAGTTTCATGATCTTTTACAGTTAAATTATTAGAGGTTCATTTCACCTGCTGAGTTGTCAAGAAGGAAGTGGTATCAGGATAGGGATCTGAGTAAAATTTGAAAGATTGGAAGCAAACTTACAGGGAGTGCAAATCCTTAGCGAAACTTAAATTAATGAAAGGCATCTGCCATTAGATTAGCTTTTCCAAGTATATTCCCCAAATTGTCTCATTCATTTTTTTTAATTTGGTATGTTTTGAAAAACTAGATTATTTCAAGGTCATAATCAAAAGCTTAATATTCTAGAGTCTCAACACTTACTGATTAGGGATTTTATCTAAACACTTGTGAATAATTGAATGATGAGTAATTTCAGACACATTTCAAAATCTTCTGAATTTTTAAATTACATATTCTACTTTTGACATTTTTATTCTGAATTAATTAAAATTTTTATAAATTCAGGATGTCAAAAAGGATAAAGTATTTGATAGTCACATTAAATATATTGTAGTGTTGATTCCTATAGAGTTTAGTTACACTGTATGAGAAAAATAACAGAATCAAATAAAAAGTTTACATACTCTAGGACAGGGGTAGTCAACCTTTTTATACCTATCGCCCACTTTTGTATCTCTGTTAGTAGTAAAATTTTCTAACCGCCCACCGGTTCCACAGTAATGGTGATTTATAAAGTAGGAAAGTAACTTTACTTTATAAAATTTATAAAGCAGAGTTACAGCAAGTTAAAGCATATAATAATTACTTACCAAGTACTTTATGTCGGATTTTCGCTAAGTTTGGCAGAATAAATCTTTATAAAACAACTTACTGCAGTTAAATCTACCTTTTTATTTATACTTTGGTTGCTCTGCTACCGCCCATCATGAAAGCTGGAACGCCCACTAGGGGGCGGTAGGGACCAGGTTGACCACCACTGCTCTAGGAGAAAAAGGAAGACCTCTACAAAAGCGCTCTGGTATCTTCCTGTTTTGTTGTCCTAAAGCTCAATCAGTGTACTTCGTGACTAAGACCCTGTGCTAAATTATGGGGAAGATGCAAAATGAACACAGAACCTTCCTCCAAGGGTTTCACTGGCCAGAAGAACTGACATAACTGATATATTTAAAACTATTTTAACTCAATGAATAATTGCTTTATTTGTAAAGATGTGAAATGTTATTGTTACTGCCAAATTAGAGCTAATTAACAGCAATAAATATTAAGTACCTACAATGTCTAGAGCACTTAAACTTGTCACTTTATATTGCTACTGTTTTTTGATTTTCTTTTTTTATTTTATTTTATATGTGTGTGGCTTTTTTTACCAAATGATGTTAATACTAAGGTCTGGTGCACTGGATTGTGTTTAGACCCATCGTTCACAGAGGCAATAGCAAGCCACGTGAGAGGGGTTTGGTTAAAGCTATGGGCTGAAATTGAAATTTGTATGTTGTTTTTCTGGTTCATTTGCATTTTATATTTTGGAAAGTAGATCTCAAAGTACCTCAGATTTTGGTAGGTTTGCCAGAATATGGACTTGAAATACAAAGCAAAGTGGAAAAAGACATATTAACCTTCTTCTATTCAAGACCCTTGAGTCCAAATGTTATATGTCATTTTATGTTCAGGCAAATGGGATAAGAACAAAAAAGACATCAGTTTGATATTAATTCTAATCTTTTTTTTAATGGCATTGGAAAGGGCACTAAATTCAACTCAGGCCTGAGATGAGTAAGTACATAAATCTACTTTTGAGCAATTATCTTGGGAGCTGTTTTATGGCTCAGACTGGCTGTGATATTAGGGAATTCACTGTAAGAGCACAGAGGGTCCTCACAGAGCCTGCAGCCGCGTGGGCAGCCAGACTTTGGGGAACTTGGGACCAAGGAATGATGGTCTTGGACATCAAGCAGTTATTGTGTCTGTAATGCAACAGTTGTTTTGTTTTTTATGACTGTAGTTTTTAGAGCAGTTTTATGTTCACAGCAAAGTTGAGAGGAAGATATTTTCTTTTATTAAAAAATTTTTTTTATTGATTTAAAGAGAGAGACAGGAACATTGATCTGTTCCTGTATGTGCCCTGACTGGGGATTGAACCAGCAACCTCTGTGCTTCAGGGTGATGCTCCAACCAACTGAGCTATCTGGCCAAGATGAGAGGAAGGGATTTTCTATATACCCTATCCCCTGACACCCTCATTATAAGCATCCTTCATGACAGTGCTACATTTATCACATTTCATGAACCTACTTGAGCCCATCATTATCACCAAAGTTAATAGTTTATTTTAAGGTTCACTTTTAGTGTGGTAAGTTCTACAGGTTTAGACAAAAGTGTAATGGTATCTCTCCATCATTATAGTATCACACAGAGACTTCACTGCCCTAAAACTTCTCTGTGCTCACCTACTTACCCCTCTCTACCCAACCCCTAACAACCACTGACTTCTTACTGTCTCCATGGTTTAACTTCTTCCAGAATGTTATAGAGTGGGAATCATCCAGTATGTAGTTTTTTCAGATTGGCTTCTTTCACTTTGTAGTATGCACTTAAGTTTCCTCCATGTCTTTTCATGGCTTGGTACCTCATTTTTTTTTTTTTTTTTTTTTTTTTTTTAGTGCTGAATAATGTTCCATTGTCAGGATGTACCAATTAATTATCCATTCACCTACTGAAGGACATCTTGGTTGTTTTCAAGTTTTGGAAATTATGAATAACACTACTATACACATCCTTGTGTAGGTTTTTCGGTGGCTATAAATTTTCAACTCCTTTGGGTAACTACTAAGGAACACGATGGCTGGATTATATTGTAAGAGTATGTTTAGTTTTGTAAGAAACTGCCAGTCTGCATTCTAAAGTGCTGATGCTATTGTGTTTCCTCTTTGCTTGCTTCTCTAGGTCTGCAGACGACTCACTTCCTCTCCAAGACCTTTATTTTCTGTTTCCTCATAGCTTTGCTTTACACAAAATGACCATGGCACCAGTTCAACATTATCTTGCAACTTTAGTTCTCAATACCATGCAGCCATGATTTGAACAGCTCTTGTTTCAACTCTTGAGCAAGAGTTCCTGATCAAGTCAGCTTCATTCAAGCATCTATACCTTGTCTAAGAACATCTGGTATGACTGACCGTGCTGCACACACTCACCCTTCAACAGAAGCTGTGGGGGGTGGGGTGGGAAGAGGCAAACTTGCTGATTCAAACAGGATTCTTCGAGTATGTTCGGTAAGAACAATAGGGTTATTTTTAAAAATGCGATATATTAAAGGTGTTAGCTCATTGTGTCAGGTTGGGTCACCCAGGAAGCAGAACATTTTTAGAAATTCAAACAATTTACTGGAAATAACACCTATGAAATACAAAGGAGAGAGGAGGAGTAGGTGAGGTGAACCTGTGGGTGGCACACTTGCAAAAGGAGAGTCAAAAAAAGGATGATTGGGAAGGAAGGAGGAGGATCTGGTAGGAAGAGCCTCTGAGTGCAGTAGAACTCTGAGAAAGTATTCCCAGCCCCACCGGAAGCTCCAGCACAAAGACCTCCCATTGAGAAGTGCTGGGTTCTGCAGAGACTGTCAGGCCAGGCTCCGCCCACTGTGCTCAGCTATTGGCTGGGACTCCTTAGGAAGACCCTGCTAAATTGTAAACCAGCAACAGACCTCAAAGGGCTGTACCTGGAGGCTATTAGCTGACTCCACTAGCTGCAGCAAATTCTCTTTTGAAAGGTCCAAGTGTCATACCCCATGGCCATTCCTCCATATTCACAAAACCCAGTATGGTAAGAGAGACTCCCTTGCAGGTTGTATAACCAGGAGCAATACCGAATCATCCTACTGGATTGCTCCCAGGTACTGTCCCCAGACTTCTAAGTACAGCCCTGGAAAACCCCAAGCACAAGACCCCAGTGGGCAGCACTTTCACCTAGGGATTTAGACAGAGAAAATATTTTAATAATAAAAAGTGGGGTGCAGAGATTACCTGTGACTCCTAATTATTCATATTTTTCTCTATCTACTTTTACTGTGTTGACTCAAGAGATGTTATAGACGTGAGGCTGAATCAGGCAGTTAAAAATTATTTCTTTTTATCCCCATTGGGTAAAAAGCTGTTTCCTTGAATAGCTGTTAAGTTGCTAGGATAGCAGTGGTAATTTGGCTAACAAAAATCCAGTATTTGTTAGACTTGTTTGGTATGAATCCTGGTCAATATGTTTTTGTTCTGAATAAGTTGTTGTAAGATTCCCTAGCCTGTGTTCTATTACTGTCTATTGTGCATTGTCTGTAATTGAGAAAACCATGTGCTAGCCTTCAATAAGGCTGGTAAACTCTGATACTCTTACCTGGTGGGGATTAAGAAGAACTAGAGAATGAAGCCATTACTACTGTTTAAGGGTTAGAATAGCTGATCCCATTTTGCTAAAACCAAATGATTTCTTCATTCTGATGGAATCATTTAATGTAGAAGAAAGGCCACTGGTTTAATTCTTAGGAAATATTTACTCGGCTAATAGTGGTCTGGGCCTTGTGACATTAGTATGTCACTCGTCTGCTCTGAGCCTCAGTTTATTTATCTGGTAAATAAAGTAGGCTGATTAAGTGCTAAAATATTTTCATCCCAATATATAATTAAATATGAAAATGTTAGTGTCACTTCTTGGCCCTTTGGCTGAAATCAAGTGTAGTATATATAAATATAAAAATGCTTGTAGTTTCCATTTAGACACAGAATCCAAAGCCTTAAAATGGAAATGTCTAGCAAGATCTTGTTCAGTCTGAATTTTTCTAGAGAATATATGTATTTTATGTCTTTTTATTTTCAAAATGGATGCCTGTCTGTGCACATACTTTAATATTTTCAGAGCAGTAATGAACTCTTTCAAGGATAAAATTAACAGAAAGATGGTCTCACAAATACGAAAGAGAAGGTGGCACAGTGGTAAGGCCCAGCAGGAGTCATTGTGAACGTCAGAGATGAAACCCCAGTTTGCTATTAGTAAATATATATATGTGGGATTAATAACCCCCCACATGGGGACACGAACTTCCTTTCTTCCCCCCTGCCGCTTTCCAGCACAGTGCACAGTCCACAGGGGGAAAGAAGAACACCGATCAACAGAACATCTGACAACAGCAAGCCAAATAGATCTACAGTTCCCAAGAATTGTCCTTAGGCCTAACCAGGCGGTGGTGCAGTGGATAGAGTGTCAGACCCCGTGGTCACCAGCTTGAGCGCGGGCTCATCTGGTTTGAGCAAAGCTCACCAGCTTGGACCCAAGGTCACTGGCTTGAGCAAGGGTTTACTCGGTCTGCTGAAGGCCCGCGGTCAAGGCACATATGAGAAAGCAATCAATGAACAACTAAGGTGTCGCAACGAAAAACTGATGATTGATGCTTCTCATCTCTCTCCGTTCCTGTCTGTCTGTTTCTATCTATCCCTCTCTCTGACTCTCTCTCTGTCCCCCCACCCAAAGAAGAATTGTCCTTAGATGGGCAATCCAGGGTCTCCTGCTGGGTGAGACAGAAAGGCAAACCCCAATAAGCCCCATTTGTAAACACACAGGGACATACCCCGTGGCACAGAGGAGCGTCTCTACCTTCACCCTGGGTTGCCTAGGCCACGGTTGCATGCCAATTAGAGCAAGCCAGGGCATGTTAGGGAGGACAGTTCTTAGCCCCCAATTCATCGTAAAAGATCCAATAAGCACTTTAAAGAGATACTATTTCCTGTGATTCCCTTTCAAGGGCCCCCGAGAGCCTCCTATGTGGTATTAAACATGAATTCACAGACATGCCAATGGGCAGTCATCTATGGCAATGCAGATAATGTCGGGCAGAGCAAGAGGGATGCTTCAACGTCTGGCAAGTCAATACCAGTACAGCACTGGTATCTTCATGTTTAAAAAAAGTAACAGGTAGACTTCTGCAAACGGAAATGATCTCTACCTCGATTGGCCCACTTCCAGTTAACATTTTAACCCGAAGCTGATAGGAACTTCTTCCGTCAATATTTTGTGCAGATACCGTAACTATATATGTCAATGTGTTGCCACATATCCATGGACTGTTTTCTAAATAAAGTACTCAGAATTGTAAAAGGAACATATTCGTTTCAGGAACAATTCCAAGCGAGGTCTCCAAACATAAGCATTAGAAAATGTTGTGCTAGACCTTTGCCACAGTTACAGAGAAATCAGTTTATAGTTACAAAGTGTTGGCCACCCCTCACCCCCCTTCTCCACAAAAGCTACAAGAGATTGCTAACATAGTTGTGGCTTTCATTCTTCCAAATCATTCCCAATTCACTTGGAAACATTTTTTTTTTCCTTCAAAGGATCTTATTTTTTTTAAACATTTGTTCTGTTACTTTGCGTCGTCAGCATTTCCTCAGTAAAAGCCCTTGAAGTTGAAGCATTCTTTCCCGAACCCTTCAGTCTGTGTTCCCGTATCTCACTTAGCATGGATGTGGGATAACAGTGGCCATGAGAAGCCCGGAGTCACCGTGAGGAAGTGCACATTGTAGAGCCTGTTCTCATTTTACGTTGCCTCTTTTACATCCACTGACCTTACCAGTGTGAGTGACCCCAGGACCTCTGAGCACTTCCTGAAATAATTATGATGTGCAAAGCATACGGCTTTCTCCATAGTCACAACAGAGCAGCAAACAAGTCCGCTGTCCCCGTGTCCCGCCCTCCTCCTAAATCCTTGTTAGCACATATCTCTGTAAGTCAGGCGAGGGGTGGGCAGGAATCCAGAATCTAACGTTTCCTGCACAATAATAGTGTTATTTCCTAAAATTCATGAAAATGAGCTGTTATGTTTCATGAAACATTCCTACTCTTAAAGATCGCTCCATATGGTCCAGGCCAATGAAAATGGTCTCCTAAGACCTAGAAGGCCCATTGAGTCCCTATGTGTGTCTTTCACACCGAAGAAAGAAACACTAGGGTGCAACTGAAATCATTGACTTCTCTCTTGAACCCTAAAACTCCAAACCAGGAGACAACCAGTGTGTGGCTGGCATCTTCTTAGAAGGATGCTCTGGTCACTTAGCAGGCTAGTTTTAGTTTGGCACTGGAGAGGTAGAGCTCATTCATTTCAATGGTGGATTGAGTAAAAATATATATATGTGTGTCTGTGTGTGTGTGTGTGTCTATTATGTACACGCATATGCTATAGACCCGTGATGGCGAACCTTTTTATAAAAACCGCCCATTTTTGCAATGCTGGTCAATCTGGTCCCTCCCACCGACTAGTGGGCGTTCCAGCTTTCATGGTGGGACAATCGTGGCACCGTTTGGTTGCTCCACTACCGCCCACCATGAAAGCTGGAACGCCCACTAGTAGGCGGGAGGGACCAGATTGACCAGCATTGCAAAAGTGGGCGGCTTTTATAAAAAGGTTCGCCATCACAGCTATAGACTATACAATATATTTGACATTATTGATTATTCAGGCTTCTCCAGAGAAACAAAACCAACAGGATGTGTGTACATAAAGAGATATATTTCAAGGAGTTGGCCAATGCAAGCGAGGCTGGCAAGTCCAAAACTCAGTGAGATCAGCTGGCAGACTTGAGATCAAGGAAACATTGAAGTTTAAGTCCAAACACAGTGTGCAGGCAAAATTTCTTCTTGTTGGGGGTGAGGGGGTAGGAAGAGTGGGGATCAGTTTGTTCTGTTATGGTCTTCAACTGATTGGACGAGATGCCCCCCATTATGGAAGGTAATGTGCTTTATTCAAAGTCCATCAACTTAAATGTTAATCTCACCCAGAAAGAACATTCACAGGTTCATAGAAACACCCAGAATATTGTTTGCCCAATTTCCAGGTCACTGTGTCTCTGCCAAGTTGACACATAAACTTAACTATCTCCATTTCATTAAGACATAGGGACATTGTGGGAGATACTTTTTGCAGGACAGAGTGATAGTAACCACTGGTATGTCAGTTCTTTTTCTTTTTTTTTTTTTTTAATTATTTTTTTTAATTTATTTATTCATTTTAGAGATGAGAGAGAGAGAGAGAGAAGAGAGAGAAGGAGGAGCAGGAAGCATCAACTCCCATATGTGCCTTGACCAGGCAAGCCCAGGGTTTTGAACCAGCGACCTCAGCGTTCCAGGTCGATGCTTGATCCACTGCACCACCACAGGTCAGGCTCAGTTCTTTTTCTTAGTCCTACATAAGGTCAAGGCATTTCAGAAGAAAATACTTTAGCACTTCCTGGGGTTTCCAGGGGTAATTCTAAGGTCACGTCTTTGGAAACTCTCTCAAAAGGTTAAGATAATGGGAACAAAAGGAGGTGATGCGGCCCAGTCACCAACTCACAGCTTCTCTGGACCATATTTCTTCTTTATCCTATCTTTCCCTTCATTTGACGTACATGATACTCACCAAATCTCTAGGAAAATGATACCAATGTATCATTTGTATGTCATCAATGTCAAATAAAATTGCTGATAATATTGATGGTTCTAGTTTTCCCCTGAGTGTGATTTCCTTAAGTCAGAGGAGAAGAGCATGATGTTGTGGAAACAGCAAAGAAATATCTTTTGCAGTCCCAACTGTCACTTCCTGGGAATTAGCTTTATCTTTCCAAGCTTCAATGACCTCATCTCTGAAGTGGGGATGATTTTGATGATGTTAACTCATTCACTCGTTTGTGAGGATCAATGAAGATAAAATATATGTGCCAAAGTATTTTGTAAATGATAAAGCATTATGGTCTTCATTAGTATAACCGATTTTCCATTAAGGCAAATTCTCAGAGTTATAGAATCCTGGGCCCCATTCATGGTCCCAGCAGTCTGACCCTGTCTATGGAAACCATGATTACTAAAGAAGGCATCTCTTGTATGTACGTGAGGTTACCAAATTATCACACAGGAATTTGACCTTACACTCAGCAGGGGAGACTTCTACCTAATGTGTCTGTGGACCTTGCAAACCTACTGTCTCCTTTTTTGGAGATGCTGATATGTTTGGAAATATGCTGAATTTCCTACTGATGAATTGCTTTTTCATTAAGAAATGCTTTCCTCTTCCAAGCCAGCCAGTCATCTCTGCATTTGTTGCAACACTCTCAGAAAAGTATTAAAATGGACCTTCTGTCTCGCCTGGATGAAACTAAATGCAGAAATGTGAGGTAGCGTTAGGGTGTGTCACTCCTCATGAGAACTAGGGTCCATGATGCCAGTGACAGTGGCACGCTGCCAAAGCCCAGGCTCTCAAAACCAGTGTAAATATATATCATCTCTGCGACATTCTGCAGATGTTGTCAGCTTGTTAGTGGGGAAAAAAAATCCTAACTGCACAATGTCTCCAAAGTTTATGATGTGTTTCTGTCAGAATACAGATTTTTAGCTGGGCTCAAATTCTCCAACTCTGACGAGGACTTCCTTTTCACCATCGCTAGTCTATCTGACATGTTTCCGTCTTACTAGGGCATTTCCATACTTCACTAGGATTCGTTACCCTATGCTACCCTGACCATGTCCCAAAATACTTATCACCTAGACAACGGGGAAATAGCCACTCTGTATCCCGCACCTACATTTCTATTAATTTGTAAAATCACCCACATTCCCATTAGTTTCTGTCACAAGCATGTATACTATACAGTATAACAGTGCTAAGAATTGACGAACTTTTGTTACTGTTTCATCAACCTTCCCAAAGAACTATTATGTATTCCATTCTTTTCTTTGTTTTTACTTCTGATTTTGTCAAGCCATATGTTCTGCAGTTTATTTAACCAACTCCCATTGAACACACTTTGCAGTGCGTGCACCAAACCATTCTACACAGCAGAATCCGATTAATTGTCCTAAATTCAAACTCAATTGAGTCTGAGGTCTTTTCCTAGCGTCCTAGGTTTTCTGTACTATTCGGATCCCATGACCCAACCGAGCCGTTCCCCAAATATATCCTACCCTTTCCTACCCATTCACTTCTGCCTTGAAATATTTTCTTCTATGCTCTGGCCACTTCAAATGGTTCCTGTTTTCAGTGTCTCCTGTTACATGAAGTCTCCCCTACCACCTACCATCAAACAAATGTTGTTTTTCCATTCAGAAAACATCCACAGCCCTTTTCTGTCTTCCTCATTTCCCACGGTCCAGTAGTCATTCGTGAGCTGTGCCAGTCTCCTCTGACAAGACTGTCACGCCTCTGTAAGGCAAGAACCACGTCTTAGCCACAGAAGGTGTTCAACAAATGTGTGTTACATTTATTCATTTTTATTAAACTTTGAATTTTTAGATATATTTTAAAAAATCTATAAAATATGGTATTTGGAACTTATTCTATCAGTAATCAGCACATTCTGAGGAAAAGTTAATCATTTATTTTTCAGTTGACTTCTTTTGTCTCCTTACATATTGCTTGGTTCTAAAAAACAGTAACTTACATGAATGGTTGAAAAATAGTGGTGTGAGCAAAGAACTCAGTGTATTATTTTAGAATCACAGACTACCTTTTGGATAGGCAGGACTCTCTAAGACAGTGGTTAAAATTATTTTCTGTATATGGGCCTAAGGAGTTTGATAATTTCCTGAAACCAGTTTACAAATATTTTTGTGTAATAATTTTTCAGGGGAGCAAGTTTATAGATTTTATCTGAATCTCATAGGATTACATGACCACATGTCCCCTAACTAAGAAAGAAGAAGTGCACCCAAGCAATCTCTTTAGCTTTGAGTCACGCACCTTATGACCCAGTGTCTTGTTTTTAGAATCCTGTCCTGGATTGCTCCAGGAGAGAATTTGAAGGTTAGGGGAGATATTTTCCAAGACTATTTTAGGCTCTGCAGGCCAGAGGATAAAGTTTTTATTGCAACTACTCAACTTGGCCATTGTAGCGTGAAAGCAGCATTAGAAAGTATGTAAATGAATGAGCACAGCTCTGTTTCAATGACACTGTATGCACTAAAACAGGTAACTTGTCACATTGGGCTGGCTGGAGTTTTCTGACCTGTGAACTTTTTAAAAATAACTTAGACACACGCACACACACACACTTTTTGAGACTGTGATTGGTGATGCGTTAAATTTATAAATAAGTTTTGACAATTGACATTTTAAAAATATTGAGTTTTCCAAGATGTGAACAACATATGTCTCTCCATATATTTACATCATTAATTTTTTTCAGCCATGCTTCATTTTTTTCCAGTATACAGGCCATTTATATCATTTGTCAGATTTATTATTAAGTATTTCATATTGTTGATGCCATTATAAATTGAATTTTTAAATTGTTAACTTTTTGTTCTTTATTGCCAGAATATGCAAACACAATTAGTTTGTATCTTACAACGTCTCTAAAGTCACTTATGAGTTCTGTTAGGTATTTTATAGGTTCCATTGATATATATACACACACACACACACACACACACACACACACACACACACACATTTATGTCATCCAAGAGAGAAAAGATGATTTAAATTCTTTCCAATTTGGATGTTTTTAAGTTTTTTCTTGTTTTATTGCACTTGCTCAAATGCTAAGTGGAAGTGGTTGGTAACCAAGATGGGTTTTCTTGTTTTTTGTTTGTTTGTTTGTTTTTTGTGAGAGAGACAGAGAGAGGGACAAATAGGGACTGACAGACAGGAAGGGAGAGAGATGAGAAGCATCAATTCTTTGTTATGGCACCTTAGTTGTTCATTGATTGCTTTCTCATATGCGCATTGACCAGGGGGATACAGCAGACCGAGTGACCCCTTGCTCGAGCCAGAGACCTTGGCTCATCAAACCAGATGAGCCCATGCTCAAGCTGACGACCTCAGGGTCTCGAACCTGGGTCCTTCGCATCCCAGTCCAATGCTCTATCCACTGTGCTACCACCTGGTCAGGCAGGCACCAAGATGGGTTTAATTTTAGACAATTACTGTGGTGTAAACAGAATCAAGTAGAAAAGCCATACAATAATCTTGATAAATATAGAAAAGTTTGTTTTATCATGAATACCTCTTGGCAAACTAGGAATAAATGGAAACTTCATTAATCTGATAAAGATACCTACAAAAGGAAAACAACTGTAAATATCATATTTAATATTGCAATATTAAAATTTTCCCCTGCATTTGGAAACAAGACAAGAAAGCAAGCCAATAACACATCTATTAAATAAGATTTAGCAGGGCAATAATAAAGAAAACAATAGAAATTCTATAAAGAAAAAATATGTAACACATAGAGAATATAATTCCGTACATAAAATAATCAAAAAGGTTCATAAATTAGTTTTTAGAATTAGTAAGTAAATTTAATAAGGTTATTGAATGAAATTTTCAATAAAACCAAATGTATCTTTGTATATTTTGTGTATTTCTATACATATATAAGTACTCTATAAATTTCTATACATAAGCAACAAGTTAGGTGAAAATAAAATTATAAAAAGTGCCATTTGCAGTAGCATAAAAATCATACATACAGAGGAAATATGTGCAAGATCTCTACACTGAAAACTATAAAGCATTATTAAGAAAAACTGAAGATGACCTGAATAAAATGAAAACATATATCATGTTCCTAGATTTAAAAAGTCAATAATATAAAAGTATCAGTTCTCCTTAAATTGATATATATATATATATATTCAACTTAATCCTATTTAAAATCCCAGAAGAGGTTTACTTTTTTTTATGTGTAGATATTGACAAGCTAATACTAAAGTTTTATGGAAAAATGAAGAGCCAATAGTAACTAAGGGAATCTTATGGATTTATGTTGGAAGACTTACATTGCCATGTATCAAGATGTATTATAAAGTACAGACAGTGTGATATTGATGTGGAGACTTGACAAATACAGATATTAAATAGAGAGTGCACAAAGAGACCCACACATTTATTATGGTGTCTTGACTTATGACAAAACTAACAGCCTTTGGAATATAGTTTTTTCAATAAATAATGTACAGTCAATTGAACACCCATATGGAAAAGAATAGAATTTGACTCTTACTGAATGCAAAAGAAAAAAGAAAAAGAAAATCAAGCCTAGGTGACTGGTAAGTCTGAATATAAAAGATAAAACAATATCGCTTCTATACAATAATGTGCAAGACAATCCTTGTAACCTTGAGGTAAGTTCATATTTATTAAATAGACCACACTAAAGTATTGTTAACTTTTTGTTATTTTGTTTTAAATGGAAAACTTCTGTTCATCAAAAATATCATTTAAGAGATTGATAGTGCACATTATAAAATATTGAAATACATATATCCTACAAAAGACTCACACCCAGAATAATTTTTAAATTCCTACATTAAAGAAAAATGTCAGGTTGCCTAACAGAGACATAGCCAGAAGACTTGAAGAGGTACTTCACGAAATGAAAATGAAAATCACACTGAGATATACCACACACTTTATAGTGGCTAAAATGAACAAACTATCATTATCAAAAGTATCTCGAGCTCATGCCTTCTTGGTAAGAATATAAATGGTTATAACCATTCGGAAATCTGTGTGGTCGTAATTCCTGAAGCTGAGCAAACACACACCTTGTGCCTCGCCAGCCCATTGTTAAATCTATAACTAACAGAAATACAAATATAGGTGTGCCAAAAATACACTTAAGAATGTTTATAACAGCACTGTGCATAATCCCAAGCTGGAAACAACGTCCCTAAACAGGGCACTGGATAAATAAACTGCAAAACAAGCACATAATGCTTGTTTTCAGTCAGGAAAATGAAGAAATGACAGTCACAAAGCTCAAGAACATAAAGCTGAGTGAAAGAAACTAGACAGGAAAGAACATTGTTGATTTCATTTACATCCCGTTTAAAACGAGGAAGTCAAGGTACAGGTAACTTTTGGCAGTAGGTGACGACTGTGAAAAGTCTGGGCGGTCCCCCTGGGTGCTAGGAATGCTCTATTTCTTGACGGACCGCGTTACAAGGGAACACTCACTTTCTCAAAATTCAACAAGCTGCTGTTATAATTTGTGAGCTTCTCTCTATGTGTTTTTAAAAATAAAACAACATGATGCTGCTAGAGAAGCAGCTGTGAGAGCTCCCCTTGGGTTTCCTGTAGAACCGTACCTGCAATTTCATAGAGAAAATCTGTGGAAAATTTGATTTGAGACACATACCCACTACGGTTATGGGAGTGGTTTCTGAATCATGCCTATCCCATAAACTAAAGTATATGTGCAATTAGAGGCCATCTCACTGTGTAATGTGTTAGTTTCTTACGGGCGCTGGGACAAATGACCATGGATCTGCGTGGCTCAAAACAACACAAGCTTATTTTCTTCGCACTCTGGAGACCGGAAGTCCCAAATAGTTTCACTGGGCTATAAAGTCAAGGCGTCGGCTGGGCTCTGTCTTCCTGAGACTCGAGAGGGGAAGCTACTTTCTTGCCTTTTCCAACATCTAGGGCTGTGCTCCCTGCATTCTTGGCCTGTGCACCCGTCCTGATCTCTGCAGCCGAGCCTCTGCTTCAGACACATTGAGTTGCTATCTGTGTGCATAACTCTCTCTACTAAGGATGCTTGCGATTATGTTTAGTTAGGGCCACAGAATTAATCCAGGGTAATCTCTCCATCTCAATGTCCCTAATTTAATATCCTTTGCAAAGTTCACTTTGCACTCACGGGTTTCAGGAATAAGGACCTGGAGATTTTTAGAAGCATCATGTCTCCCTACCACAGCGAACAAGTTGAGTGAAACCTCCAGTCGTATCCAGGAACCCTATCACACCATAGCCTTTGAAGGGTTTCATTTTTCTTTCCCTGCAGCTAATGTTTGTGTGTGTGTGGGGGGATGATAGCCATCCTTACTCAATCTCAACTCAGAAACTAAATGACATTTTACATTAAATATTAACCATCCCATTCTAATTCTTCTGGCTTCTGGCACTCTCTGGGTTAGGCTATTACTCTCGCCACCTACAGTTCTGACACATGAGTGATAACGGTGGTGTTTTGCTTTCTCCCCATCCTCTCTGTTGCTGCACATGTCAGCTCTCGAAGCAGCTGCCGCTCATGAAGAATATAGGGTGGTTCGCAGTAGCTGTTTCCAGGGTTTGAATCTGCTCTCTGCTAATCACCCGTTGGATGACATTGATCAATTACTGATCTCCAAATTTCAGTTTGGCCAACTATATGATAATACTACCTATATCACAAAGCTGTCATAACAGTTAAAATTTAAGCTATGCATGAAACAGCTGTTGCACATTGACTGTAGTTATAATGCGGGGTCTTTCTGACGCGGTATATACAATCATTGTAGTGAAGTGGGATTTTCAGAAATTTCCCATCAAAGCCATCAGAGAAGTGAGTCATTTCAATTTAACCTGATTTCATCAAGCATCTACTCTATGCTAGGATCCGGGCACTTGGACACATTGCAGAATAAACTCACACTTCCCCTTAACAAGCTCATCCAGTGGGGAAAGCAGGTGTTAAACAGGTGATGACAATACACGGTGATTAGAGTTACAAAATCAAGAAAATTTGAATATAAAATTGGGTTATACTAGGCGGAATTATTACTTTTTTGAAATTTTGAAATAATATAATCATTATGCAAAAAACCTTACTGATTAAAGATATGCACAGTATTTTCTATTGTTGATGTAACAAATTGCCACAAAACTTTTGGATTGAAACAACCCAAATTTGTTCTCTGAAAGCACTAGAGGTGAGTCCCTCCCGTAGCTGAAACCAAGGTGTCAGCCCGGCTGGTTCCTTCCGGAGTCTCCGAGGAGAATCCATTCTTCGTCTCTTCCAGCTGGTGGCCGTATCACTCCAACCTGTTTCTGTTGTCCGGCGGCCTTCTCTGACTGGTCTTCTTCTCCCTCTTATGAGGACCCTTGTGATTACCTTGGGTCAACCTGAATAACCCAGGATAATCCTCCCATTGGAAGATCCTTCATTTAATTACTTCTGCAAAGTCCCATTTTCACGTTAAGTTGCCATATTCATAGGCGCTGCATCCTAGAGAGGGGACGGATGGGGGAACAGTTTTTTTTTTATCAGGAAAGCTGAAATGGTCTTCAGAGTTAATGGTTTCTAAAAGGCTGTAATGCCCTCAGAGTTCTTCTAGAACAAACCGTGTTTCACAGAACAAAATTGGGGGCCCGGAGAAACCCCACATGACAACAACCTACCCTGGCTATTTATTACAAATAAGAGACAAATTTTGCTCACGTGGGTTTATTTTTAAATGGTAGGAAGGACTTGGACATGCCGATGAAGATTTTTACTTCAAAAGGGCCAGGCCTGATAGCACAGGACGTTTGGATTTTTTTTAGGGATTCAGAAACCTCACAATTAATTTTAAATTCTCTAAGAAAAGATCTTCACATCATTAACGGAGCCTAACCTCATCCCTTCATTCTAGTTAGGGATCTAGAAGTCCACAGGGGGGCGCCCTCACCATACCTTCCCCCCACTCGCCAGGTGTAGTCTTTTTCCCAGGCTTGCTTAGATTTCTCAGCATAGGTGAGGATACATGTTTTGTCATTTTGGACAGAAAATGAAAGGTTTCTGTTCTACAGAGATATTTTTAATTATAAAATACATTAAATGTTCCCACAATATTTTCTCTAAACGCTGTTACAGCTATATAAAAACAACAAAGGAAAAAGTCCCTCAAGTTTTTTTAATGGATACCATTGTAATTATTCATATTGCCAGAAGATGGCACCACACCATTAATAATAATTGAAGGTCCGTTAGAACAGGGAGGCTGGTAAATCTGCATACAAAACAAGTGTTTTATGGATCTCCTACTGAGGGCAAGGTTGTGATTCAGACTCTGGATTGTACTATCTAACAAAGCAGACACAACTCTGCCTTACGGGAGATACTCCACGTGAAATGACAGGTGCAAGCAAGACAGACCTGTCCCAAACTCGTCTTTTAAAATTTTGTCTCACCTCCTATCTCCACCTTGTTGAAATTCACATTTCTGAGAGAAAATTTTATAGTGAAAAGAAGAAAAGCAAATGCCAATGAAAACATTTTATAGGTGAGAAGGCTTATGAAAGGTAAATAATTTGCCTAAATAATAGTTAAATACAAGTCGTTGACCCAACATTTTTTTTTTTTTTTTGTATTTTTCTGAAGCTGGAAACGGGGAGAGACAGTCAGACAAACTCCCGCATGCGCACAACCGGGATCCACCCGGCACGCCCACCAGGGGCAACGCTCTGCCCACCAGGGGGCGATGCTCTGCCCCTCCGGGGCGTTGCTCTGTTGCAACCAGAGCCACTCTAGCGCCTGGGGCAGAGGCCAAGGAGCCATCCCCAGCGCCCGGGCCATCTTTGCTCCAATGGAGCCTTGGCTGCGGGAGGGGAAGAGAGAGACAGAGAGGAAGGAGGGGTGGGGGTGGGAGAAGCAAATGGGTGCTTCTCCTATGTGCCTTGGCCTGGAATCGAACCCGGGTCCCCCGCACGCCAGGCCGACGCTCTACCACTGAGCCAACCGGCCAGGGCGACCCAACATTTTTTTTTTAAATATTTTATTTATTGATTTTTTAGAGAGAGAGGAGTGAGAGGAGTGAGAGAGAGAGACAGAGAGAGAGAGAAGGGGGAGGAGCAGGAAACATCAACTCCCATATGTGCCTTGACCAGGCAAGCCCAAGTTTTCGAACTGGTGACCTCAGTGTTCCAGGTCTACGCTTTACCCCACTGCACCACCACAGGTCAGGCGCGACCCAACGTTTTGCTGCTGTTTTACCACATTGATTCTCAAGGCACATTCGGGGCTCGTGAGTTCTAGTTCTTGTCCTGTCAATGACTTTTTATGGGTTCTTAAGAAATCATTTCATCTCTCTGGGCCTCAGCATACTTTTCTGTAAAAATTAGGCATTGGACTTAATTACCTTATTTAATAAGGTCATTTTTACCAGTGTTGACCCTTTTTTTTTTAATCTTCTCCAAAACTTCAATACATAGAGTAAGGAAAGTGTTTGAATTGAAGGAGACCCGTTCCTCTTGAGCCTTCATCTTTCCTGCCTTGAATCTTCAAGCTCCTCGGAGAGCAATTTGAAAACTACCGGTGATTTTGCAAATACCTTCCATCTCCAAATACTTGTCATATTCCTTATATGCAATGAACTAAGTGGGAGATAGTAATAATCTCCAAAAGTGCTCACTGCTTAGTAAAAATAAACAAACAAACAACAACACTATATCCTGAAGGTGATAAAGAAACTGGTGCACTCAGTCCTTAAGAACAAAGAGAAACTGACACTGAAAGCATTTTTGATATTTTCAACGCAATTTCTTCTGCGTAATGACATTATCCTCACGCTTCCCAGTGCGCTAGGCACTCTCAGCCGGGCTGCAGCTGTGAGCGTGCTCTGGCACGCCCCTCCGAGGTGACAGTGTGGCCCTCGGAGAGTGCTGGCTCCCCTGCACTTAGGCATCCAACACACCGGTTCTTGGCTGTAAGAAATGCCAGACACCCAATGTGCTGCGGCTTACTGCTGAGTTGCGGTGCCTCAGGCCAGAGAATTCTGGAAACCGCTCAACCACATAGCTGTAGGCAGTGGTGAGAAGGGCAACTTAAGGTCAAGGGACTAGGGGACAGTGGTTAAGACAGGCTTGAACATTACTCCTCCTGCGATTACGTCCGAGCCCCATCCTCTTGGATGACTTTCTTTGGTTCCTAAATGTCAATTATGGAAATAACAGTTATTCCTTCATTGGAATAAGACCTCAGAAGGCGAATTACAGTACTGTGTGGATACCGAATGGAAGCTTCAATTGCCTTTCTCAGGACTCATGCAAATGCCTCCAGACTGGGGTCCTCGCTGCTCCTCTTGCACCTTCCAAGCTGTTCTCCACACAACAGACTGCGTGACCTTTAAATTATATGTCGGGTTGCCTCACTTCTGCTTTGAAAACCCTTCAGCGATTCTCCCTGGCACTTGAAAGAAAATCTAAACTCCTCACGCTGACCTCTGGGCCCTGCTTGGTCCTCCTGTCTGCTCTCCACCTTAATTTGCCTCTTGCTGACCACGTTCCAGCCGCACTGGCCTTCAGACAGTTCCGGGAACAGCCCAAGCCTTTCCCGCTTGTTAGAAATCCTATGTTTACTACGACTTTTCCCAGAAAACACTGGCATTTCCTGAAGTTTCAGCTAAAATGTTTCGCCTCAGAGAGCTCTTCTCTGATCGCTTTATCTTAAGCAGTCAGAATAAACTGTGCTTTATTTCTGAGCACATGGGTTGGAAAATTTTGACCCCTGAGCCCACCCTCTGCTTTTTTCAATAAAGTTTTATTGCAACACAGTTGCACTCATTCATTTCTGCATTACCTATATCGGCATTGGTGCTACAATGGCCAAGTTGAACAGTTGCAATTGCAAAGACTAAAATACTTACTATCTGACCCTTTTTATAAAAAGTGTTCCCACCCCTGGCCTCTAGTAGTTATCATAGTTTCCTCCTTCATGACATAATCACCTGGGTGCTGTTTCACCTGTTTGCTTGTTCATTGTCCATGCCTCTACTTTTCTCCTTGAGGCCAAAGACCTCTTCTGTCTCATTGTGTCAGATCTAGTATAATTTACAAATCTGTTGCTATTGTGAATGACATTGAAGAAACAATATTTATTTGAGAATAATAATAGAATCTAGAATCTCCATAACTCACCATATCCTGGAGATGACCCAGAAAGACTAAAAAACAAAACAAAACAAAAACAAACAAACAAACAAACAAACAGAAAACAGAATATATTTTCCAGAGAAAAGAAAGAGAAGATATTGCATCTTGGCTTTTTTGTTTACCTATATGACATGTGAGAAACAAACAAATTTTATGAAGTACATGTGCTTGAAGTCATGGCTCATGGTGGCCAATAAAAGTACGAGTGAAATGGAACTGGGAGGAAAGTGGGAACTGAGAAGGCAGCATGAGTCTTTGTGAGGTCGGAGCATCCTGCCTCAGTCTACAAAACTTCTTCAAAGCTGACACCTCACGGAGAAGATGAAATTCACAGACGGGACCCAATCCGAACTCGTTTCTCAGGCAGCTGCTCTGGTTTCGGTCCAGATGGCTTGCTTTTGCTGAGCTCTGTGGAGTCGGTTCCCCCCTGAGCTTCAGGGCTCAGAGCTGTGGGTAGTCAGGGTGGGGGATGCCGTCTCTGGCTCATTCCTTGCCTTCTAGAACCTCCTCACACTTTCCAATTTTCATGCTTTCCCAGTTTCTCATTTCTGGGGTTCCCTGCCAGAAAGACCCCAGGGTTTTCTGCCATCTGCAGTCAGCACTGTGCTTAGTTGGAATTTCACTCAGCCCTCAGTCCGGAAGCTGGAAGCTGGATACAGGAGTTCACCCATAGAAGTCTTCCTACCCTTCCTTCAAGTAAGAGTACACTCCCCACCTGTCTTTGTCTCTGTTCATTATCCAGCACCTTCAGAGTGTTCCTTTTCCTTTTTTTTTTTTTTCATCTAAGTTTTATGGTTGTTTTCTTCAGGGTGGGTCATTCTGTGGAGTCTTATTCCACTGAACCCAGAAGCCAATCTTGGGCCAGAAAAGAAAGAAGGAAAGGGAAGTGGAGAGAGAGAGAGAGAGAGCGAGAGAGAGAGAGAGAGAGAGAGAGAGAGGGAGAGAGAGCGCTCCTATCAGCCCTGGTTCTTGGGAGCCATTGATTGTACCTGGCTGGGACAGTTCCTAAGATTGCATAGTGCCAGCTGATGCTCGTAAGCAGTTACCTGAAGTCCTATCACAACCTGCCTGCCCGGAAGAGAATGCAGTTCACTGAGAACCAGTCTGGTGGTTAAACTCGAGTTCCATTCCTCTTGTCCTCATACCGCCCTAAAAAAGTGACCTCTATTCCAAAGACAGGTCGCCATGAGATGGACCCACAAAGACAGTGCTGCACTGCCCATTAGAGCATGATATTGTGAGGGACTTGTTAAGAATTAATGCTGCCGCGGTGCTGGGCAAGCAGCAAACGAAACTGTGCAGGCTCTTAGCATGACTCAGACACTTACTTTGTGGTTCTCTGTTCAGTGTTAGAACTCTGGAAGAATACCAAGTACCACAAAGTTCACAAGTTCCTTTTCTAGGGACAATTTCTTTATTAACTAGTGCCAACGACAAGCTGAAATAAAGTCTTTTATCTAATAGCTTTTGACATCTCTGTTCCTGAAAGAGTAACTCGAAGGCACATAGAGAGGTTTCTTCCTCCCTGCCTGTCTCCCTCTCCTGCAGATGTACAGCCCACACCAGGTGCTCCAGAGCATGTCACAGTGCGGTGGGTTCCATTCACAGAGGCACGCGTGAGGGTGGGTGGAAGGGAAGGGATGTCACATCGATTAATGACTTGGTGGAGAGAGTAACTCTAGGTGCTTGCGTCTAAAGAGAACTTCAGGCCCTGGCCGGTTGGCTCAGCGGTAGAGCGTTGGCCTGGCGTGCAGGAATCCCGCGTTCGATTCCCGGCCAGGGCACACAGGAGAAGCGCCCATCTGCTTCTTCACCCCTCCCCCTCTCCTTCCTCTCTGTCTCTCTCTTCCCTCCCACAGCCAAGGCTCCATTGGAGCAAAGATGGCCCAGGCGCTGGGGATGGCTCTGTGGCCTCTGCCTCAGGTGCTAGAATGGCTCTGGATGCAACAGAGCGTCGCCCCAGAGGGGCAGAACATCGCCCCCTGCTGGGCGTGCGGGGTGGATCCCACTCGGGCGCATGCGGGAGTCTGACTGCCTCCCCGTTTCCAGCTTCGGTGAAATGAAAAAAAAAAAAAAAGAACTTCATAATGTACAGTCAAAAATTTCTGGATTCATCCTGTGTTGAGCTCTCCAAGTCTTACTATTCTGAGAGACAACAGTTCTGAGAAGTTTCAAAGACTTTATGGTGGGGGGGTCATGACATCATTTCTGAGAAGCCACGTTGCTTTCTGTTTCCACTTTCTTTCAAGCAATATTTCATTAAGTCATTCATTGGCTATTTGGATGCATAGCTTCAGGAGCACACACATCAGAAAAATTAGTTTTTCGCATCACGACTCACAGACAGACAAAGATGGCAGCATGTAACAGCTCCTTAAATACAGTTAAACCAAATGTTTCAGGGAAATAACCACTGGTCTAGAGTTAAAGAGTTGTATCTACAAGAACTCCATTCTAAACACTAAATCTACCCTAAACCCAACTGTTTTGAGTATTCAGGACAGGCTTCATGAGAAAGGATACGGATTTTGCCTCCCAATGCATCTTACTTCCAATCCCAGCTCTAGACAAGGTCACTGTGGGACCCTGAGCAAGCGCCTTACCTCAAAGAGTCTCAGTTACCTAGTCTACAAAACGGGACTAACAACAACTAGTTGTTGGAATATTTTATTAGACTTAGAAGCAGTGCATATAAAGTACCTTGCACATCCAAACTCTTAGCAAAGGTAGCACCTGTTGTAGTTATTACTGCATGAGACTGTGGCTTACCTGTTGGCAATTTCCAAGAAAAGAAGATTTTTTAAACATTCTTTAATCCAACTGATAAAAAGAGTTGCAATCAAATGAAAAAAGAAGAAAAGAAAAAAGGAAGGAAGGAAGGAAGGAAGGAAGGAAGGAAGGAAGGAAGGAAGGAAGGAAGGAAGGAAGAAATGGAGGGAGGGAGGGAGAGGGGAGAGAAAGAAAGAAAGAAAGAAAGAAAGAAAGAAAGAAAGAAAGAAAGAAAGAAAGAAAGAAAGAAAGAAAGAAAGACAAGTATTTAAGGAATAGCCTATTAGAATACAGTGGAGACCTGGGGTCCATTCCCAAAGGAAATTTAGACATAGTCTCTCAAGCTGTCAATCTCCCTTTCTACAAGACCAGGGCATCTTTTGTCTGGGGATGAGGTTTGGGAGACAGCAGTCCCTAGGTGTCTGCTTGAGAGGGAAAGCATTTGTTACCCCTGTAAGCTGAGTGGTCAGCAGTGGGTCTGTGACAGATTACTGGCCAAAAAATACTAAAATGATTTTTGTTAGAATGGTAGGATAATGAAATTTTCCATTTTCTCTATTTTTTTAAATTCCCTTTATAAAATTATATTACTTTTAGATAAAACCATATGCTTATTTCTTAAAGCACCAGTAATCAGTAGAATTATATTTATGTTTTTGATTTAGACTAAAGTTGAGTAAACTGATTTGTTTTTGAAGAAGACATTCATAGACTTCTACCCCCTTTCCCCAAACACAAGAATTCAAGAGTCTGGTTTCTGGCCGGAGGTGCTAGACTAGCCAGGGGCCCCCAAACTTTTTACATAGGGGGCCAGTTCACTGTCCCTCAGACCGTTGGAGGGCCGCCACATACAGTGCTCTTCTCACTCACCACCAATGAAAGAGGTACCCCTTCCGGAGGTGTGGCAGGGGGGTGGATAAATGGCCTGAGGGGGCCTCATGCGGCCCGCAGGCCATAGTTTGGGGACACCTGTCAGCTAGGTCCTACCCTTATAAGTGTCCTCTTTTTCCAAATCAAAATCCTGTACTATCTTCTCCCACTTGGGCATGGGAAGGATTGTTGAAACCATCAGCATCAGGAAAGTTGCTTCTATTACCAAACAGGTCAACCCCCAGCTTTTTTCCGTAAGCATTCGGAGGGCCACAGAAATAGCTGAGGGGCTGCGATGGGACAGGCCAGATGCTCTGCAGCACGAAATGGGCAGCAAGGGGCCTCAGGGCCTAGATAACTCAGCCACCTACCTTCTGATCGCTGACCTACCTTCCAATCACTCATCATACTGCAGAAACTTACACAGTGCCTTTGGCTCAGTAACACATCTGACATCAATTGTATCCTTTTATGGGAGACAAAGCCTTCTGGCTCATCAACATCTTCCCACCCTTTCTGTATGGGGAGATCTCCTCCCGTATGGGCTAGGGAGATGGAATGAACTCCCATTTAGAAAGTGAAAAGCTGTGGAGGACCCGGGTTCGATTCCCGGCCAGGGCACACAGGAGAAGCGCCCATTTGCTTCTCCACTCCTCCGCCGCGCTTTCCTCTCTGTCTCTCTCTTCTCCTCCCGCAGCCAAGGCTCCAATGGAGCAAAGATGGCCCGGGCGCTGGGGATGGCTCTGTGGCCTCTGCCTCAGGCGCTAGAGTGGCTCTGGTCGCAACATGGCGACGCCCAGGATGGGCAGAGCATCGCCCCCTGGTGGGCAGAGCGTCACCCCTGGTGGGCGTGCCGGGTGGATCCCGGTCGGGCGCATGCGGGAGTCTGTCTGACTGTCTCTCCCTGTTTCCAGCTTCAGAAAAAAAATGAAAAAAAAAAAAAAAAGAAAGTGAAAAGCTATGTGTGCTCTCTGGGGGGTACTTTACTGATCAGACCCACCTAGCCGAAATTCTGAATCTGGAGACTGAGATGCAGAGAAGTAGGCAGTGTGAGAAGCTAGGCCTTCCTGGGACAGCAGCAGCACCAGGCACTCAGAAGGGTGGGCAGGGACAGAGGCACTGGTCATGTCTGGGGACATCACCAGGTGGGCTCTAGGTGGTGGTCCAGCAGACCTCTGCCGAGGCCCTCCACATCACTGCTTTCTCCTACACAGCTGTCTCCATCACCTCCGTGAGCTACATTAACCAGAGTCATTTCCTGGCTCTTGCTTCTAATAACCCAACCAGTTCATACTTCCAGCTCTTAGTTTGAAGAGTTCATTCCCAAACCCCTTCCAGTAGTGACCTTGACCTCACCTGCACCTCATCCCGCCACGATCAGGTATGTCAGTCAACACAGGTGATGACCCTTCCAGCTGGTGATGCCTTCCGTTATTAGACATCTGGCTTAGAAACCTTATCACGTCTCCCAACACGAACGGGTAATGGTAATAATAGCAGCTCATAGTGAGAGTACCATCTGCCAGATACTTTCAGACATTATATCAGATAACATTAAGGGGAAATAAAATATGAACATCTTCTTATTGTAATACTGATTTTAGTGATTAGGAACTAAGCCCAGAGTGATTACCCAACTGTCCAGTGGGCACCAGCCAGTGTGTGTGGCAGTGATGGGGGTTGCAGCCCAGTCTGTCCGATTTCAGCTCCTGAATTCAAACCACGTCATCACACTTGCCTCTCTGGGGAATCCGATCAACTCTTCTCTACTTCAGCCCCGCAAACTGGGTCAGGCTACAAATCAATCAGCATAGAAACAGTTCATTTACATTTCAAAACTCAAATAAGTCAAAGTTACCTGAATCTGAAAGATTTGTTGAACCATTTTCTAAAATGATTAAAATATATATATTTTTTATTCTTAGAGGGGGAGGAAAAGACTGGTATAATTAACATTCCTTCATAGTTTTAAATTTGAGGAAATGAGAACTTTAAAGAAAAAAGTGTCTCTTGCTGTGGGTATCCTAGGTCCTCTTTTCAATATTTCCAGTAGGCAAAGTGGCTTCACCAGTTTAATTTACACCAGTTTCTATAAATTAAAAGTTCACATTGCATCACAACTAACCTTTGATTATTTTAAACTAGCTTTAACCCCTCCTCATTTTGAGGAGAACAGGATTCTTTTTTAACCCTAGCTGCTCTAGGTTGGAACATTTAAAGGGGACAACTGGGATTGAATAATCCAGATTGAACCACTTACAATGTAACAGTTTCCCTAATTCCTGGGAACCTTGATTTTCTTATCATTTCTCGTAGGATGGCTCATACTATGCAAAATACTAAAATAGACCATAGGCACTTGATTTTTGGAAAATTAGGCTTTCTAAAAATTAATATACCTGTTTCAACTAATGAATATTTTTATAACAAGTATAACCTGTACACACACACACAAATACATATATTTACCACTCACAAAGCTATTGTTATGTAAAGTACGAGAAAATTTTTTTTAATGGTTTCTCTGGGGTGAAGGGGGTGTGAAATGTAGTGCAAATGAAAAGAAACAAGGATTTTTAAAAAAGACTTGCTTTAGTGCTACATTAGGTTTATAACAAAGTTGAGAAGAAATAAGGATTTGACGTATAATGTTTTCTAAGGGCAAATGTACCAAGCACAGGCTGATGTTTCATAGATGAAGATCTTCAGGTTAAAGTATATCATCGACAATTCCTCTCTGCCCCCACTAACATACTGAGTCCCAACTGACCAATTAATAGCGTGCACACTACAACTACTGAACAAATATAGCTCAAAGAAAGAGCATCTGGCTCTTTGGCAAGCGGTGGATATAGTTAAGTGCGGTGGGAAATTATTCAGGGAACTGCAGAGAAACTAAGCTGCATTGTTCTTTGTTAAGCAAGCTACATGTAATTATGCAAAAAAAAAGTACTGGACTACAATCATCCCTTCTTCCTAATACGAACTTCAATTTTATTCAGTTTCATAGTAGGATGCTTACGATGCGAACCTACTATATTGTGTTGGTTCATTGATTGGGATTTGTGGCACTAGAAAGATGCATAGACTTTGGGGACAGACAGAGTCACATTCCAGCTCTCTCACTAACTCGTTTTGTTTTCTTTTGTTTTTGTTATTTGGAAAATTTGATAGTTCCCTCAAAACAGACAGCCAGGAGGGTGGTATGTATAGACAGGCAAATGGAAGGACATTCATGGTAATGAGATAACAATAATAAAAAATGGTTGCATGATGATTGGCAATTTACTAAATACATTTTATATGATATTTTTTTTGTTTTGATAGACTAAAGAGACTTTCCTTTCTTCTTTCTACATGATGAATGATTAAAGATGTTCTATTGTTAAATAGCTTTTAACTATAAATAGCTTTTAAATAGCTTTTAACCATTAGCAATGAAATGAGGACTTTTACTGAAATGGGGGCTGACACATAGCATGACTTCATCTGGCCGTACTTGGTTCTGATCATAGTTGTAGGAAGCAATACAATTTTAGCAATAATCAGACATGAAGAAACAATAAAGCTTTTAGCAATGTGTGGGAGTCCATGAGCAATTAGTCTAAATACAATTCACTGTGGAGACACTGTGGAGGTGTGTGACCGCATCCAGCTCTCTCAGAAGCTAAAAAATAACTACCCAGGAACGAGTGGGAAGTCCAGCTCTTTTTGGAATTTTCTTTTGAAAAAGACAGTTCTTCCATTTTACCTATTAATGTTTAACAAAAAATAAAATAAATGCAATTATAAAATAAACTTTCCATGAGTCGTTTTTACCTTTTAAAATGCATTCTCTAATTTACTCTAACAAGGCACACACACAATTTGAGATATAATTAACATGTAATCAGCTGCACATATTTAAATGTATAATTTAAAATTTTTGTACAATTCTGTACAGAAAAAAGTACTGTTTTAAAGTTGCAACGTGTATATAACTGACAAATCACCTCCACCGAGTAGACAGTGAATATATGCCTGACTTTCCGAAGCTTCTGCCATATTTGCTGCCCGCCCATCCCGAGCTTCACTTCCCCATCAGCAAGCAACCTCTGATTTTCTTGCATTTACTTGCAATTGTGGGAATTGTATAGAAATGACATCTTATAGTACATTTGTTATTCCTGACTTCTCTGACTTAACAGAATTATTTTGTGATTGAAATGTCACTGCTCATGTCAATAGTTCACTTTTTTATTACTGAGTAGTTTTCTATTGCATGGATATAACCACAATTTATTTATTCATCTGTAGGTGGCCATTGGAGTTATTTCCAGGTTTGAGCTATTGGATATTGGACTGCTATAAGCATATGTGTATAACTCTATATGAACAATGCTTTTTTTTCCATAGATAAATGTGAGAGGAATTGCTGGATCATATAGAAGATGTCTATTTACCTGTTTAAGAAACTGAAGAACTTTTTCCTGCAAGTCATAACATTTTGTTTTTGCACCATCAGTGAATTCTTCCATATCCTTGCCAATGCTTAGTATGGTGTCTTCTTAATGTTTGCCTTTCTAATAGAAATATAATTATGTTTAAAATTTGCATTTCCCTAGGCCCTGGCCAGTTGGCTCAGTGGTAGAGCGTCGGCCTGGCATGCAGGAATCCCGGGTTCAATTCCCAGCCAGGGCACACAGGAGAAGCGCCCATCTGCTTCTCCACCCCTCCCCCTCTCCTTCCTCTCTGTCTTTCTCTTCCCCTCCCGCAACCGAGGCTCTATTGGAGCAAAGTTGGCCCAGGTGCTGGGGATGGCTCAATTGCCTCTGCCTCAGGCGCTAGAATGGCTCTGGTTGCAACAGAGCAATGCCCCAGATGGGTGGAGCATTGCCCCTGGAGGGCATGCCGGGTGGATCCCGGTCGGACGCATGTGGGAGTCTGTCTGACTGCCTCTCCATTTCCAACTTCAGAAAAATACAAAATAAATAAATAAAATAAAATAAAATAAAATAAAATTTGCATTTCCCTAATGACTAAAGTTGCTGAGTGTCTCTCCATATGCTTATACGCTACTCCTATGTCTTTGGTAAAATATCTGGTCAAATATTTTTATCATTTTTTAAATATTGGGTTTTTTTTCCTTTTACTGAGTTTTGAAGATTTTATATAAAACAATTTCTTTACCATAGATATCCTTCCAAATATTTTTGCTAGGCTGTCTTTTCAGTTTCTTAACAACATTTTGAAGACCTAAGTGTTTCAATTTTGATAAAGCCCACTTACCATTTTTTCTTTTATGTTTAGTGTTCCTTGAATGGAATGAAAAAAATCTATGCCTAATTCAAGGTCACAATAATTTCACCTGTTTTCTTTTTTTTATGTTTATTTATTGATTTTAGCAAGAGAGAAAGGGAGATTGAGAGAGACAGGAACATCAATCTGTTCCTGTACGTGCCCTGACAAGGGATCAAACAGGCAACCTCTGTGATTCGGGGTGATGCTCCAGCCAACTGAGCTACCCAGTCAGGAATCATCGGTTTTCTTCAGAAAGTTTTATTATTTTAGGTTTTACATCTATTTCTATAATTCACTTTGACCTGATTTTTGTATATTTTTCTGGAGAGAGGAGCATGTGGATGTCCAATTATTTCACCACTGTTTGTTGAAAAGACTATTTTTTCTAATTGAATCTCTGCACCTTTGTCAGGTATCAATCATCCGTAAACATGTCATCTAGTTCTGGATTCTCTATTATGTTCCCTTTATCTAGATCCATTTTTACGCTGATACTAAACTGTGTTGACTACTATTACTTTATAATAGATCTTGAAAGAGGTAGTCCAAGTTGCTCAATTTGTTCTTTTTCAAATTTGTTTTTATTCTTGTTTTTTTTTTATTTGCATATGAATTTTAGATTCAGATTTTTCAATCATTACAAAACTGCTTCCTGAAATTTTGATTGGGCTTGTTTGGGATCTGTAGGTCAACTTTGAGAGAATTAACATTTTAAAAATACTGAGCCTTCTAATCCATGAACTTGATACATATCTATGTAAATATTTACCAATTTCCTAATAATGCCCTTAAAAGCAACCACACCCACTCCAATCCGGTATTCAATCTCAGGAGTGTATGTTACGTGTGTGTGTGTGTGTGTGTGTGTGTGTGTGTGTGTGTGTGTGCATAACTGTTCCTCAGCCTTTCATTGGTTTTTATGACATGGACATTTTTAAAGATTGCACATCAATTGTTTAGCAGAATTTGGATTTCTATTTCCTTTCTTCGTGATTAAATTCAGGTTCCATGTTAGTGGCAGAAATATAGCATTGCATTTAGTAACATTGCGTAGATATATCATAACCTCACATTAGCTGGCTTATTCCCCCAATTGTACCTGACCCCATGCTCACTCTGCCCACCTACCACAGTTCCTTCCTCCCACAGAGCTTCGCAGTTTGGGTTCTCTCCATCTGGCTACTTCCTCTTAAGGCTAGCTCCTTCAAATGGCTTGACTATCCTCTCAGGTAAGTATATACTGACAAAAATACAAAGTAGGACCCACCTTGCCCTACTCCTGTGCCCAACAGTTACTTTCTCTCTTTTACCCAGTTATGGCATTTCTCATGTTTGAAATGATTATGTTCAGGTGTGTTACTTCTTCATTTCCTGTATCCCCACATAAGAAGCCATTTCGGGGCATCTAAAACTCTTCTGTTTTATCAGCTTCTCAGTTTCCAGTATCTGGAATGAAGGAAAAAGTTGTGACTTCCTCTTTCTCCTGCGCTTGGCTGTCAGTTCAATTTCAGACATGAAATGAGGATGGGCAGCACACTACTGAAGCAGGGTTTAGATTTCGATGCTTAAAGTTCAAAGCACAGAGCAAGACAACAAAGCTGTCGACGTGACCAAGGTTGAATTTCCATGCCATGTTTGCTCATCTAAAAGTTCCTGAGCAGTAGAAGTGGCCGAGGACAACTTTCTGTTATTCTGTGCCATAATGACTGGACACTTGGCCTTGGAAATAAGACAATAATTTCTTAGCCTTTCTCAGTTCCTTTACAAATAAGTAGTTTTGAAAAGCAGGTATGTTATACAGCCCCATTACTTACCTCCATCACTGAATTTGTTAGAAATTAATCATTAATTTTAAACAATAAAATGTTTTCTCAATGATAAGTTTGAACATTCGTTTACTTTAAAGACCAGAATATTTTGTTCCTCTTTCAAGATAAAAATCATGCCATTTAATCATTTTGTGGACCTGAAATGTCCTTGATAATTTCTTTAGAGATTTTGCTATCAAATACGGAATAGCAAACAGGGAACATTACAGAACTTCTCAGTTGGAATCATTCTGGAAACCAACATTGAGCATGATAGAGCCAGTCTCAGGTGCTAAATATATATATAAGGTTTAAAAATATATTGGAATAACATCATTACAGAAAATTTCCAAACGCTATGTTCAAATGGTCATTTATGAAAAGAAAGAAAATCTGGAGAGAGACTCATTTAAAATAATCATTCCAATACAATAATTTCAGGGATCATTTCTACAGTTCGTTAATATTCTCATTCCAAAAAGATGTACTTTGATTAATAGTATTCCTTATTCTTTTATTTATTGTTGCCTTCATCCATTTGTTTCCTAAAATCACTGTATAAAACTCATTGATTCTCTTGAGGTGCTTGGGCACTCTTCTGAGCATTTTTCATTTCATATGTAAGTGTTTCTACCTTGCTGCCTTTGAAAGATAACTGAACTAAAAAGTTGCCTCAAATTTTTTAGCTCTAAGACGCAATTCTTTATTCACACATGAAAGTGAAAAGATGTTATGGAAAATCTCTTTGAGGTGATTAGATGATGCTGTCTACTCTTAAACTTGTAAACATGTTTCTAAATTTTTTTTTTGCCTCTGTACACAAAGAAAGGCAACTTAAAAAAATTTTTTTTTTTATTTAGCCAATCATTCAAGAACATGCAGTGAGTGTCTCCTAGGTTATACAGACAGTCTTTAACCTATTAAACTCCGAGTGCAGCGGAGTTCAGACCTGCACACAGCATGGCAGTGACTGTAACAGAGCAAGGCTTGAGTTACTCTGGGAAGTCAGGAAAATGAGTGGAGCTAACTGAGGCTGAGGGAATAGGAAAACCATCAAAGAAGATGTAACTTTGGAGCTGAGCCGTGGAGAAGATGCATATGTTCATCAGAAGGGAATGTGAGTGAAGAGTAGTTCTGGACGACTGGACGTATGTGAACAAAAAGGTTTGAAAGGCCATCAGCGGTCCTGCCAATCACGTGAAATTAGAGAGCCAATAGACTGAAAGACATAAGGTGAGTCAGTTCACCTTTAAACGGTTGTTTCATGCCTGCTCACTGGAAACTCTGGGCTGCCTGCTGGATGTGGGAGAATAAACAGTTCCTTTCCTCTAGTTTACAATCTAATCAGGAAAAGAAAACATAGCTACCTTAAATCTAAGGACAATGGTATAATGCAATAATAAACTCTGAAAAGTTTAGGAAGATGAGACTTTATTACTTTGAGCAGTTGGTTCTCAAGTTCTTCCTTACTCATTCCTACCAGTAACAAGTGTTTGAGTACGCATGCCTCCACATTTTATTTATTTAGAAACAATGCACTTATACTGTTGTCCAATCAAATAAAACTGGCAACATTTAACTTTTTTAGATAAAAGAAAATGGAAAGAGAAATCTAATATCTCTTTCACACCTCAGTGGACTGCCTTGTGCAATTCTTTGGGTGCACGCAGCTAGGAGGAAGACCACAACTTTGAGCATTTAGAAAGAATTGCACAGACAGAATATTTTTTCTCTTTCACAGCGTGGCCTAGATTTGGTCCACAAATAAATGGCATTTTTAAGAAAGAGTGAAAATGGGAACAGGATATGTTCCAGAAACTGCAGGAAGAATATATTACCTAGATCTTCGATTAAAGGAGCTGTACACCAAGGCTCATACAATCTATATCTTACTAGGGTTTCTCAAGTGCAGATGTGAATAGCTTGTATCCAAATGATTTTGGGGCTCCTTGTGCTAAATATTGACCCCTGGGTCTCACGCAAGACTCACTGAATCAGAAGATTTGAAAATGAGGATAAGGAATCTGTGAAAAGATAATTCTTTTCATCACTAAAGTTTAAAAACAAGTAGTATAACAACAGAGACTGCGAGTAGTCTAAACTAAATTTTAGTTATGAAATTTCAAAGAGTCACAAGGATCCCAGATGTGTAAAACAAATCTGATAGAGAATCCATAGGTCACAAACAATACAGAATATGTAAAAACAAACAAACAAACAAATAAATAAGACTTCCTTTCATTGTTCAGTGTTGCCAAATAGAGAAAGATCTGCTATTCTAATCCCCAAACAAAATAAAAAAAAAAATGCTTTCTTTGAGAGTGGAAAATCCATTTATAATTAAAGTTATATTTCTTTTCTGCAACAGACTACATGACATATACAACATATTATTCAGAAAAGTGGTTTTGAGTCTTAGAAGCAAATTGCTTTACACACAGATGAGTCTAAACAAATAATGATGCCTAATAAACAGTTCTTTGCAATGATCATTAGTAAGGCTTAAACTTTGGTTTACAGCTCTCATCTTATTTTGGGAGTTCCGGAACAACTATCTTATTCTTCTTTAAGGCTAACCATGTTTAAGATAACTAAATTAAAGCCAAACTTTCTGATTGGCTTGTTTCATCAGTGCATTTATTTACATTTTGTAACTTCCACTCAATAGTACAAACTGATCTTTTATCTTAAATTGGGAAGAAACCAAATATTGATTTACAGTGCTATTCATGATGCAGTTTGAGTTTGTACTCAAATGTCCCCTGATTGAATTGGAGCATAGAGCTTGTTTGTTTCTGAATGACCTCATATTTAGATATAGCTTTTGTTAGGTTTGGAAAAACTGAGGGGAGTTTTCTCTCTCTCTCTAAAATAGCTATATATGTACTATCTCTTGAGTGTCAATCATTTATCAGGCATTGTACTATCTAATTTCAAAGACAGTAAAATTCCGTGGAGATCATGGCTAAATTCCTCATTTTGAATAAGATAAAAGACTGGAGAAGGAGAGATAGTATTTCTTGCCCCACAAGACACAGTTACAAAGCCATTCCCAAATCTTTCATCTCCAAAACTTGTTTCCTCCAATGAACTACTTTCTGTTCTTTGCTCCTTTCAATCCAAAGTTCTCCCTTTGGTTAGCGAAAAAGGTGCCGTGTCAGGCTATGGTCAGTTGGCTCAGTGGATAGAGCGTCAGGCTCACATGCAGACGTCTCAAGTTCGATCCCCGGTCAGGCACACAAAAAAAGTGACTACAGTATCTGCTTCTCTTCTCCTCCCTCTTTCCTTCCCACAGCCAGTAGCTGTGTTGGTTTGAGTGATGGCCCCAGGCGAGATTTGCCAGGTGGACCCCAGTTAGGGCACATGCAGGAGTCTGTCTCACTATCTCCCCTCATTTTACTTAAAAAAACAAAAAGGTGCCATATCGGAACATTTATTATCCATAAGGTCCCATAACTCTTCCGTGCTCTGTTCTTAATTTTCAATGTTGAAGAAGTTCTGCAAAACTTTTAGTTTGTACCTCTTTTCCTTTGACTAGGATTAATATTTTCTCAATTAGCTGGACATCCAACATCTAATTAAATTAGTAATTTTGTTCTACTCTGTTTTTCCCTTTCTGATGCTTATTCCCATATGTTTATAATTCTGTGCTCTCCACATAAATGTACACATCCTTCTCATCCTCTTGTCTTATTTCTAAAAAATCATTTTCCTGCTGAGATTTCCCTTTTTGCATTTCTTTATCCCATACACATCGGCATTCTCCTTGGCATCGGTAGTAATGAAAACATACCGAGCAAGACAAACTGACAGCCTGCTTTCTGTCACCTGGGCCTTAGAGAAGTCCACACAGTTGCTTAATCAAAGTCCACTCTGTGGCTGAAGGAACACAGGCCATGGACAATAGTTCAAACCAGTCCAGCTGTACATCTAGAATGAGTTGTTATTTTTCCAAAAGGATTGAAATTGTGCTTAACATTCTTCTCACAGAGAAGAATTTTACTGAATTCTCTCTTCTCTGATTGTGACCAAGAAGAAATAAGAAAAAAAAAAAAAGCTTGCTATTTTAGTGCTGGTGGAGGCTATATTTAGGGAAGAAGCTTGTGTTCTGTTGGAAGCTAATTTTGGAGATTACCATGGAAATTAAGGATAACCAAGATGGAGGGCACTGGGTGAATAAAGTTGAAAATGTTACTTTTTCCTAGAACCAGTCAAATTGGGAAATGCTACCACCTGTTAGGTGACACTGCTTTGATGCTCTTTGGAGGTACTGCCAATTCCGTACTGAAGTCACAGTGCACTCACCAGTTTAAACCTTGCCTTCCCCCAACGGAAAAGCCTAAGCCTACTCTTTGAACACTGTGCTTGCCTTGGAGAAAATGAAATACTCTGAGATGATAAATGAATAATAATTTACCACCTGAAGAAACAGTCACATTTGCCATCAAGCATTTTTTAGGATAGGCAGGACACCCACTGATCACGGGTATTTACCCCTGACATACCCAGACCACCTATAAATTTCCTGGTCTGGAATGGAAAATAAAAAATGTTTGCTACACCATTCCACTCCTCCAAAATGAATGCAAACAGTGTATGAACAGCATTTTGCTTCAGAAGAGATTTCACACTGAACTTAATGGCTTTTGCCGTGAGAGGTGGAGGAATATGTTCTCTGTGAAGGATGTTAGAGATGGAAAACTATGGGCCATGTGGGTATAATGCTGATGGTAGAAGTTGATGGAATACATAGTAAATTTTTTTCTTAATTAAAATAACATTTAAAAACCAAAATTAATTTTTTTATTGCAAAGAAACCTAGAAGATTTAGATAAAAAAAAACACACATCCCTATGATTCCATCATAGAGAAAATTATGTGATAGATACTTTTACTTTGATAAACATTCTTCCAGAAATGTTTTCAATGAATAAATCTATATCTTTTAATAAAAATAATATATATATGATTTGTAAACTATTTCACTTAAATACATATCATAAATAGGTTTTCGTGTCATTAAATATGCCTATTGTTTTACTCATAATTTCAATGGATGTATCAAATTTAATAAATACTTTAATCTATTTTACTCTTGTAAATTGATTTTATTTCAGTTTATAATTATTTTTATTAATACTATGAAACAAGTATATAATTCAATCTTTTTGGTTTAAGAAATATTCTCCTTAATGGAATTTCCAAAGCAAATAATCAAAATATTAAAATTTGAGAGTTTCTCTTTTTAATGTGAAGTTATTTTTTGAAGTGGACAGTTCCATAAATGGCAGCTGCAACCCCCTGACAACAGAAAAGTCGAGGGTGAGGGTAGCGAAAGGCGGGAGTTAAGGAAGACTTAGTTTCTAGTAGAAGCCATGAGTGAATTGTGATGCCATTAATGTTGAAGGAGCAGGTTTGGTGGTTCAGAGGAGGATGGGTTCTATTTTCAATTTCAAGCACTGTGTGATGCTTCAATGGAGATTTCTGCTGGGCAGCCGAAAATACAGGTGTTGAACTCAAACGAGAGGTCTGATCTGAACATAGCCATCACCATATTGGCGGGCATCAATATAGATGATAAATAAACGTGTGTGGATATAACTAAATAGGCAATATGTGCAATCAAAAGATCCTGCCAAGGATCAACCCAGAAATACACCAACATTTTAAGAATGGGTAATAGGTGCTGAACCTGTAAAGGACATTGGTAAGGAGTAAAAATACTCAGAATTCTTTTCTGAGTACTATTTTTTAGTGCCATCAAAGCCAAGGAGAGATGGTCAATAGAGGGAATTCAGTGTCAGATTCTGCATGAGTCCTTACTTAAATATATTAGTCAGGGAAGAAAACAGAAACCACTGCAGGTATTTCGAGCAAAAAGGGGCTGAATTCACTGAATCAGCTGCTTATAAAAGCATTAGAAGGGTTGAAGCAGTAGGTTTTAGGCTAGGCTTTCTGTTCGATGCAGAACTGGTCATGTCTCTTTACTCTGGGATGTAAACTGGTCATGTCTCTTTACTCTTACTCTTTCCAGGCAACTGATGACAGCTCTACCATCTGGAGTGCTTCTGGGCAGTCTTAGAAAGAAGAGGGGAACAAGGACACAGCAAACACTGTTTCCAAAAGCTCCTGTTCAGAAGTGGAGTATGTTATATCTACCTATATTTTATTGGACAAAGTGAGTCTAACAGTGACATCTACCTTCAGGCAGCAGAAGCATGTTGTCCCACTAGGTGGCCAGAAAGAGGAAATTGTCTTAATGCTGAACAGACCTATTAGCTCCAACAAGCAAGTTACTCAATTTTCTGTATCTCCCTTTAGTCATTTGTAGTAATTTTATTGTATTCATCTCAGGGTTGTTGGATGAGTAAATGAACTAATGTATACAAGATTCTGTAAACAGTGATTGATCTAGTAGTAAATTCCAAATAACTTTTAGGCATTATTTTGTTTCTCTGTTCCTTTTCCATAGCTTTTTCCCCCGGTGCCTCCCTTTCGGTCCTGGGTGTGCTCCATCCAGCCTGCATTTTGCTGTGGTCTGCCATTGCATTGACTCCCCAAAGGGGAACAGCCCATCTCTCCATCCCTCTCCCTACAAATCCACTGCTAGAAAAAGGAGAAAGGACATTCTTCTTTCTTCTTAAATCAGATTTCTCTTTTAAAATATGACAACTTAGGGAGATTATAAAATTATACCTGGGAAGCTTCCCACTACCCTCTGCTTCTCCTAATATCCTATCTGCAACAAGCACTAAAAACTAATTTGAAGCAAATTGATTCTTTATTTCTGTGATCAGCTGCTATGGGTACTTTCACTTCTAATCAACCCTGAATGCCTTGGAATTGCATACTCCCGGGCAGCACCTCAGACAGGGAAGGATGGGTGTGGACAATCTCTCCTCTGGCTGTGAGCTCTCTCTCTAAAGCTGGGCATTGGGTGCCTTTAGTAACTCGTTTCTGTTCTCTCCCTGAGAGCAACAGGATCCATCACCGCTGAATGGGAAAGCGTCCTGAGTACAAACAACTGCCTCTGCTCCTCCGCAGGAGAAATGCGGAGGAGTGTATAGAGCCACACATGGTTAAGGCAGCCATTCCTCTGAGCCTGAGACCCTCTTTGCTTCCCCCTCTCCCCCAAGCCCCATCCTTTTTCTGGATCTCAGCTCCATAGCAATCTAAGGCACAGTGGGTGGTCCTCTGCTTCATTAAGGCTTTCGTCCTTCCTCCTAGCTTTGCGATCAAGA
The DNA here is from genome assembly GCF_036850995.1 of Saccopteryx leptura. Taxonomy (NCBI): domain Eukaryota; kingdom Metazoa; phylum Chordata; class Mammalia; order Chiroptera; family Emballonuridae; genus Saccopteryx; species Saccopteryx leptura. The sequence continues at coordinate 22,798,421 of NC_089505.1, read as the reverse complement.
TATCCTTCTGAGAATTCATGACATTTTTTTTTTTTTTTTTTTTTTTCATTTTTCTGAAGCTGGAAACAGGGAGAGACAGTCAGACAGACTCCCGCATGCGCCCGACCGGGATCTACCCGGCACGCCCACCAGGGGCGATGCTCTGCCCACCAGGGGGCGATGCTCTGCCCATCCTGGGCGTCGCCATGTTGCGACCAGAGCCACTCCAGCGCCTGAGGCAGAGGCCATAGAGCCATCCCCAGCGCCCGGGCCATCTTTGCTCCAATGGAGCCTCGGCTGCGGGAGGGGAAGAGAGAGACAGGGAGGAAAGCGCGGCGGAGGGGTGGAGAAGCAAATGGGCGCTTCTCCTGTGTGCCCTGGCCGGGAATCGAACCAGGGTCCTCCGCGCGCTAGGCCGACGCTCTACCGCTGAGCCAACCGGCCATTAATGAAAAACTGAACAACTCTTCTTGTTTATGAGCTAGCATTCTTTTTTTTAGGTGAGAGGAGGGAATATAGTGAGGCAGACTCCTGCATGTGCCCAATCAAGATTCACCAGGCAAAATTTCAAGGGCTGATGCTCGAGTACCAAGCTATTTTTAGCACCTGCAGCTGATGCTCTCCAATGGAACTATCCTCAAGGTCCAGGGCCACACTGGAACCAATCAAGCCACTTGATGTGGGAGGGAAAGAGGGAAAGAAAGGGGAGTTGGAGGGAGAGATGGAAAGGGAGAAGCAGATGGTCGCTTCTTCTGTGTGCCCTGAATGGGAATCGAACTGGGGATGTCCATAAGCCAAACTGATGCTCCATCTACTGAGCCACCAGCTAGGGCCAGGTCTTGTATTCTTAAAGAAGGAAGGAAGGTAATATTTTTCTCTGTACTTAACATCACCAATCAGGAATGCATTACCTGGGATGTCTGAACTCACCTACTCCCTTTCTTCAAGTGCTTTAGAATAAATGAAGCTATTTGTAGTAAGACTGTCACCTGCCAATCTTGCTCACCTTTGCCCTGCAAGCCTGAGCACTCTACCAGGTTGTATCATCCATGAAATGTGGTTCTCAACAGCATTCTAATGGCTAATCAAATATCTTACAGTCCATTGGGTTACTATGTACTATATCCCAAGCATGCCCCAGATGCTGAGAACATGGAGCAGATATGATATTTATCTGTTTATAAATTAAATTTTTAATTATGAGATAATTTAAATTAGTACAACAATTAAAATAACACTAAATAGATATAATATCAACATTTTGCCAAAACTTTTGCTGTTAAATATAGATCTGCAATGTGTGTGAGAATTTCTCTAGGGCAGTGTTTTTCAACCTTGTTTTGACAAGGACCTACACTGGACTATATTTTATTTTATTATCCACAAGCCGTGGTATTGAGCACATATAAACATACATACATGCACTTAAATAAAACAAAATGAAGGTGCATTCTAATATTTCTATTCTATTCTATTCTATTCTATTCTATTCTATTCTATTCTATTCTATTTCATTCCATCTTATCCCATCCATTAAATCCCATTCTATCTCATTCTCTTCCTGTTTAAATTCTGAGATTCACAATGTAAATTGATTCTATGTTCCAATGAGAAGTAAAGGAGTAAGGTTTGAAGAACACCGGCTTAAAGTATATATTAGAGAGTAGAATTGCCAAGTCAGAGGGTATGGGCATCTTCAACTTTATTAGATATAGCCAAATTGTTCTATCAAAAGTAGGATGTATCAAATTTAGTGATAATAAAATGTAAAAAAAATGTACATTTTTATAATCTACGTTGTGCGATACCCTGGATACTTATTACTTGTTCATTGTATAATTTTCCAAAAATTTCTTTATTTGTCCCTTTTTTATATGTATTTTAGTGTGCAGGAGTTTTTAATTTTAATGTGGGCAAATGAATTTATTTTTTTTCCAAATGGCTTATTTATTTAGGCTTTAAGGTGTTCTTACTTTCTGTCAGAAAGATAGTCTTCATCATTTTTCTAAAATTTCTGCAGTTTTGATTTTTTAAATTTTAGGCTTTAATCCACTTGGGTATGATATTTTGTTTTGGTGTGACATAAGGATTAATGGAAATAATCAATTATCAAAAAAAAAAATCTTTTTTGAGTAATCCATTCTTTCTCCATTGGTTTTGAATGACATCTTTGTTATACACCAAGTGCCCCAAATATGTGAGTTTGTTCTTGGGAATTCCAGTTTTTTTCAGTTGACCCATTTATTTATTTTTGCAACAATATAACATTATTATTTACTAAGGATTTATTTTTGAAATCTTTTATTAGTCTTGGCCAGAAAGTTTCGTTGTTTAGAGTATCATCTCAAAGCTCACATACTGCTGCTGGTTTGGCCTTCTATCAGCTCACATATAGGAACAGAGAGATATTCTTGTCTCTTTCTCTCTATCATTCCCTCTCTCTCTAAAGTCAATAAATTAAAAAAATACATACAATTTCCCTGATAAAATAAAAAATAAAAATATCCTATTAAATCGTGTTGGGTTATCTTGACCATTTATTTTCTAACAATTTTTTAAAATCAGCTTTTCTAATTCCATGAAAACCCATGCTGAAAATTTTATTGTAATTACATTAAAATTGTAGACATAATTATCATATTTTAACTATTTATTTCTCCATACATGAATGTAATATATCACCTTATGCATTTATTTATTCCTTTATACCATAAAGTTTTTATAAATACCTCCATTAAGTCTTGCTTCTCTTTGTTATACTTTTTCTACATACCTTAAATATTTTTTGTTTTAAATGATATCTCATTTTATGAGTATTACATTTTCAAATTGATTGATGCAGGTGAATAAAAATATTATGTAGGTTTATATTTTGCTTTCTTATACAGCAAAATTGCTGAATTATATATTTGGTTTTAATAGTTGGGATGTATATTGACTCATTATCTGTGAAAAAAAAGACAATTTACTTTAGTCATTCCAAATCTTTAACCTCATTTTCTGCTTTAAAGTTGTCTTAATTGCTCTCACTAGGTTTCCATTACTAATATTAAAAATGTCTTGTGCATTGGACATACTGAACTTCATGGCCTGATGCATTAAGAGGGACACGACCTTATTTCTGTGTTATTCTTTCCAAAAATGCATGACCTCAGTCCAATGATAAGAAAACAGCCAACGAATCCAAATTGAAGGTCATTCAACAATCTAACTGGTCAACACTTGCATGTGTCAAGGTCATGAAAGTCAAGGAAACAGTGGGGAACCATTAGAAATCACTGGGGACAGTCATATCTAAACAAGGAAATGCAAACAAAAATCTTCTGTAGGAAACTAGCACAGGAAAAAGATATCAGTGGCAAACTGGTGACATGTGAATAAGGTTTTCAGTTGGAAGTATTGTACGAATATGAATTTTCTGGTTTGATAACTTGCTATGATCATATAAAATGTTAACATTTGGAGAAGCTGGGTAGGAGATATGAAGGAACTCTCCATATGATTCTTTTCTATTTGTAAGTTTAAAATTAGTTCAAAATAAAAAGTTAAAAACAATTAATTTGCAAATATGCATTCTTGTGTACTGGGACTTTGCAGAAACACCCTTACCATTTAACTCAGAGTAAATCATTCACTGTAAAGTCGATATTCTTCACCAATTGAAGGGGCTCCTTTCTTATTCATTGTAAGCTGTGTGTGTGTGTGTACATCTGGATGTTGAGTTTTATCTAATACTTTTTCTACATCAACTAAAATAGTCAAGTGCTTTGTTTCCCCCCTTTTCCCTTTTAAAATGTGTTTGCTATACATTTCTGCTTTTATTACATTTTCTAATATTAATACATCCTTATATTTCTGAGATGACCCCTCCGTTGGCACATTTATTTATTTATTTTTTTGGCATATTTATTTTTAAGACAAATTTTTTTAGTGATTTTTAGATTTATAGCAAAATTGAAAGTAAGGTACAAAGATTTGCATATACATTCTGCCTCCACACATTCACACCTTGCCCCGTTATTAACATTCCCTCCATAGTGGCACATCTGTTACACTTGAACCTGTATTGACACATTGTTATCACCCAGAGGCTGCAGTTTACATTAGGGTGTTATCCTATGGGTTTGAACAAATATGTTTACCCATTAATTTAGTTCCATAGAGAGTAGTTTCACTGCCCTAAGAAGCCTATTTATCTCTCTTCCCTCATCTCAGTTTTTAACAGACATTGTTACATTTGGTCTGCTAATGTGTAATTCATCGTTTTTATACCTATGTTCTTTAGATGAGATTGCTAATAATTTTACTTTATACAATTACTATTGCTTTGTGTTCCTCCCCTTTTTTTTCCTGGGTTTGATTTTACTTCTTAAATTATGGCTATTGTATTGCTAGTGACTCATTCTCTTACTTTTTTTGCAGTTTAGCTTTTTTTCACCCTCCTTCTTGAATGCTAGATCACTTGAAGTAGAATTCTAGTTGATTGTAATTTTCCTGTAGTCCTTAAAAGGTATTATTCCATTGCCTTTTGGCCGTTACTCTTACTGATGAAAAGAAGTTTGTTGCCAGTCTAACTGCTATTTCTTTACAGATAACTTCTTTTTGGAAAGCTATTTTACTTTTTAAGATTTCTTTGTTTTTGATATTCTGCAGCCTATTGAACATCTGGGAAATTTAGGAGATTATGAATTTTCTAAATTCTAGGAATTTATCAGCCATTATTTTTTAAAATATTGCCTCACTTACATTAATTCTCTTTCTCTTCTCTGGAATTATTTTGGATCTATGTCATATTTTCTTCTTCAGTTCTATGCCCCTTATTCAGCTATATATGTATGTCTTCATCTGCTTGTGTTTCTTCCTGTGCACTTCCACCAGCTTCCTCTTCCAATGTACTGATTTTTTCTTTGGCTATGTCTAATTAATTGCTCAACCAACTTATTGTTTGCTAACTTTAATAACTATATTTATGAAAATATATATTTTCTTTCTATATAGAATATCTATGTTCTCTTTTCCAAGTCCACATTATTTATTCTCCCATCTTTCCTTTTATTTTCTCTTTCTTCTTTTATGCCTTAAGTATTTCAGTTCCTATTTCATAGTAAATTCTTTTTATAATTTCAAATCCTTGGGTTATTTTTTATTATTTCAAATTTCTGTTTCTCACTGTTGTGCTTGCTTTTTCTTCTTCACTTCACGGTAGATCATTTCCTGTGTCCCCTGTAATACTTTTCACTGTGAGCTAATCTTCAGATGTGTTTGTCCATATATTTTTGTTGAGGTCCTATGTACCTTGATTGGAAGAGATTGTTCTGGTGAGAGAGTTTATAATTTGCTTTTATGTAGCACTGTAAATATTGTTACTCTGGGAAAAAATGTTATATTTATGTCTTGATGTGAGACCCAGAAATAAAGGCTTTGTTCATTCCATGCACCATGGAGAGCTTAGCATATCTTTAGCCTTCATTAAATGTAAACATCAATAAGAGTGTCATGAAGATTACCTAAAAGGGGAGTAAACAGAAAGGCAAGAGTGGACAATTGTCAAATGGGTATACTCACTTCTTCTCCAAACTCATGACTCTAGAAGGTATCTATTTTCTCAACATTTTAAACTCTGTCATTACTAGAGACAAGTGCAAATGTGAACAGATTTCAAAAACCATTTTTTTTAAAGAATTTATCCGGAATTTAAACCGTTTTTTACTGCAGTAGCTTTTCCAAAAATCATAAAACAACATTTGTTCTTTCACAACCTCCAAGGCTAGCAATACCCATATTGGTAGGAATAGTGCATACAGACTCCATTTTCCTTCCCCCCCCTGTCAGGAAAGAATCCAATGTGTGGGTGCCAAATGACTGTGCCTCCCCTCTTCCGCCTAAAGCAAAACCAAGGAAATAGCAGAAAAAAGCACAGGATCCAGCTACTAAACACCTTGTCTCCATCAACAGTTCTGGCTGGATCCGCTGCTTTCTGATTCTAATTAAGTCTTCCCCCGAAATTGTGTATGTCAGCAGAAGTGAGAGAAATAAAGGAAGCATTTTTCCTTGGCAATGGTGAAACTTTTCTTTGGCTAGAAATTATGTGAATGAAGTAATCTTTTAAGATGTTATGGTTTTTGTTAATATGAGCCTAATAAATTAAAATCGGGCATATTTTTTTTTGCCATACTCACAAGATCCTATCAATCACCAAGTTGCTTCATTTTCCTCCTACCTTGAATCCCATGGGGGAGATAGCTGGCCAGCTCTGGGGCATAGTTGAGACCAACCATATTATTAGTAAAGAAATGGAGCTCCTGCTCAAGGAAGTTTGCTAGCTTCAGGTTAACTTTTTAAATGTGCAAAAGGAACAGGGATATTTTTGAAGAGGGGGAGATAAAGAAAAACAAATAAAACCTTTGGAATCTTCAAAGTTAGTGTTTGTTGGCATCTGAGCTAAGGGTCAGCACAAAAGCCCCAAAGACACAGAGATGAGAGAAATGAATTAATATCATTCTCGAATCTATATCCTTCCATTTGAATGGTGGATAGCACCGCTCAGGCTTAGAAATAGGTGTTCTTTGCGGGTAATTATGAAAAACCTTTTAAAACTTTAAAATTTACGTTCTAGTCAATTCACAAAACTGTTTTTTTCTTTTATTCTCCCAGATATCTCCTTAGGCTACAATATCATTAACCTGTTTGGATATAAGTTAAATATAATATAGACTATAGCCTTGACTTCTTGTTTTTATTTAAAGAGACAGAAAATTTGGAACATTTGGACATTAAGCACTAGAACTGACAAATCATGAAACTCAGAACATTATAAGAAATTATTAGACCTAGACCAGGGGTCATAAACAGAAATGGGTACATTTTTTTCTTAAGTGAGTGCTGCACGGTCAGTGTAAAGCATTGGGGTGTGAAGAGGATTATGGCAGAGTGTAGAGTTCAGTGTCAGATAAGTAAATAATATTTTAGAAAACACATTGAAAATAAAGAAAGATTTATCTGAAAAATCTCTGGCTTTCAATTTGCAAACTTTCATTTACATAATAGGATGGTAGAATTTCTGACCATTTTCAGATTTCTGATCAGAAAGGCCATTTTCCTAGAAGACGGGTAAATTTTTTTAATGCCAACGTGCCTTTTGTAGCCTCATCTGCTTGTCTTTACAGTTCACATGAATCTTGATGCTGATGCATCAACCAAAAGAAAAGATTTCTTTACTCTTCTGGCTAACATAAAATCTTTTGTTACAAAAGTTCCACCACCCCTAAGAAATTCAGAATAGTTTACTATACTAAAGGGAAGCATTTATATCCTTAAAAAACTGCAACTTCTCCATAAGAAACCAGAATCCAGAGCACAGACTTCCCATTTGAGTTCTATTAGTACAAACTACATTGCATGAAGCAATGACTTCACTTTCGGTGTGCATATATGGCCAATGTTGCAACATTGAACACTTAATGATGCACGCTTGGTGGAAAGAACATTGGCTGTGAATAGGACGAATATGAGTTCAAATTCTGACTCTGCTTATGTCCGGTGAACATGTGACTTAGTCTACCTAAATTTTCCTGCATTTGAGAACATAATGGAATCCTCCACTCCACTGAATATGGAGCTAGGGCTATTGAATTGTCTTACATGGGATTGTTCCTTGTCTGGGGAAGGTATGAGTCTCCAGAAGAGAAGAGCCCTGATGGAGCATTTCAGACACAAGCTAGTAAAGGCCTGGAGATGAGGTGGGAGCTGTTCTTGCAGGATTTTAACAGGAACGTGTTTCCTGTCTACTTAACAGTTGACATTGCTTCTGCTTATAAATGCATTGCATAAAATCTTACTTAAAGAGCTCTCTTTGCTATGTAAGATCTAATTACTTGTATTCTAATAAATATTTCTTTTGATTTTATTGTATTTGTAAATTAATTCAATAACCCTGATAATTCAAATTAGAAAGCATACTTTATCCCTAAGGGAAAATTATAATTTGCTTCTTAGAAAAGGAAAAAAGAAATCTTCAGCATAGCTGTGTGGGCTATGGTTTAACTTTCCTTTGCTCCTCAAAACCCACCCTCTAACCTTTTTCATACAGCTCTCCCCTTAGGAGGCTGACCTTGATGGAATGAATACAGGACTATGTTAACCTCTGGTTTCCAGTTCGATTTTACCAAGGGGAGGCCCCAGAAGATCACAGGATGGGAGGGTCATGCAGTGGGGGCTTCCAGGACTGGACCTGGTGCTTCTGCTAGAATTCCTGCAATATGTCGGCTTGGTTTTTTTTTCTCTCTCTAACTCTTGTTTCAGTTTCTTCCTCTTGTCTCCTCAGGTCTGGAAGTGGTGACTGCAAACCCTCTTTTGCTTTCTTAAACCTTTCCCCTCTTTTTGTAAACTACCTGGTCCAGGTTTGGCTGCTAGGAAGCAGACTCCAAGATGGAGGTTACTAAGGAAAGCTCCTGTAAGAAGAAGACAGGACAGGAAGCAAGAAAGGTCAGAGGAGTGGGTGGGGCCAGCCCAAAGCAGCTGGGAACTCTGACGCTGGGAAGCACCTTCACTCAGAGTTGTCCTTTTGAAGCAATGGATAAGGCCTCATACGCCTATGTTGACAAGTTATTGGAAACAGGCTGCCCCAACAAAGGAGCGTGAAGTTGGATGACTGTCTTCAGCCCACGGGAAGTAAGCTCTTAGCCAACGGAGACCTGAGCAGGGCAGTGTTGCACCAGGGACCACCCACCCTCTGTGCGTCTTGCACCCACTTCTTCCTGTTTGGTAGGGGGAGGCTCCACTACTCTACCAGTTGGCATCTTTTCTTCATAAAACCTTTAAAAAGAAAGCTAGTTGGCAATAACATTTCAGTTCAGCTGGTCTCGAGGTCACACTGTCACTTAGTGCCTTCCTCCTGTATGTTCTAGATTTCCCAGTCTCTTGGTTAGAACTTCTGGTCCTCCAGTTGGCCGGTGGGGTGACCTCGATTCTCATTCTTGAGGCATCAAAGGCACTCATTACTATGCCTTTACCAGGTTGAGGCTGTTGTGTTTGTCTACTTATTATCAAGATTGGGAGAGGGAATTCCAGGGGACACCCAAATGAATTAGCCAGTGCCAAGCATATTCCTGTACTCCCATTGTGTACAGGCAGTCTCGTCTCCTTCTGAAGATCAGGGCCAACTACCCCAATAGAACAAAGATTCCTCTTCTTGACTACTAGTCCCTTGATGTGGGGAATCTGCTTTTTCCAAGTGGCAGCCTTTGCTTAATATTTAATTGAATGTTATACATGCTAATGTACATGCTTTTGGAGGGGCATATCTCCTTTGGGCACAAGGACCTCTAAACCCACAGAGCCCAGGCACAAATTCCCTAAGTCAATTGTACTGATATCAAATGAGGCTATTACCTCTTTCACCCCTTGGTTCACAGGCACATATACATTTTGCCTGTTGGGGACATAGCACCATATAATAGTTGTTTATTCAATATGTATATTACACCTGGGAGGATGGTGCTTCATTCTTACAAAATAATGTTCCCAACCACATATCTCTGCTATGGCTTCAACAGACCTTTTCATCACTCTGTTATTCTGGCCACTTCTGGATGGTGCAGTATGCAGCAGGACCCATGGAGCCCGTAGTTCTTGCCCATCCTTGCACCCCCTTCACTGTAAAGTGAGTCACTAGTTTTTATGGAATGCTATGTGAGATGCCATGTTAATGGATCAGTCACTCTCAAGCCTTCACATACTGGTCCCAGTTGAGGCCCTGCAAGCAGGAAAGGTAAACTCAAACTAGAATTATGAATCTACTTTTTGAAGGTAGAAGATATTAAGATACAGTCAACTTTCTGCAAAGTGGCTTATTGGTCTCAAGATATAATGTCACCCCCAGAGATGAGAGGTCAGCAACAAGGGATCTGTGTTATTGGTAGGTTGGATATTTGTCAGTACCAGGGGTAAGATGAATGCATGTTGCTGGACCCATGCACAATCTTCATTGCTGCCACCAGGGCTCCTCCATTCAGGCATCATTGTTTGAGGGTCGGCATCTGAAGACAGAGGCTGGCTAATGTCAACTGGCCAAGCTACTCTGTCCTATTGACTTGGTGATATAGTGGTGGATATTCTTTGGTAACAGATGCTCTCTGGTAACCATTATCATGAAATAATAGGATCTTCACATTAGATTCTCATCTTCCCATCTTTCTTGACTAACTGGCAAAGCCTTTTGCTTGTCCATTAACCTCTGTATTCTCATCTGGATGAAGAAGGGAAGGTGAGAAATGGATGAAGGGAGAAAGAGAGACAGGAAGAGGAAAAATGGTTAAAGTACTGGATAGTCACTTCACGAGAATGAACACCTGTGCAACCAGAACTCTGTGGCAGGCATTGCATATTCCCAAATTGCTCCTACTGAGGCCTCTGAAGACTCTAAAGACAAATATTTCATTTCATATTTAAAATATTTCGCAGGACAAATAATGCTGATATTTAAGTTACTTCAAACCTGACTATTTGACACATCCATAAATCATTTTCTTCTCTGAAATTTTCAGCAAATTAAAAACAGGCAGATAGAAACAGCTTTCAGAATGAGGTAATTCCAAGTAAATTTACATAAATTCAAGAAAGCAAGCATGCTTCTTTCTGTATAAAATGCTAAGGCAGAGAGGAGGAGAGGGGAGAGGGGTGGCCAGGGAACCTGCCGGGCTTCTCGTGCCGGGCTCCTGTCTTCAGCTCACATTTTTGAGGAAGGAAGACACAGGGAACTGCCACTTCCTTCCCAGGTCCAAACATCTTGAACAGCTCAGGGCTTTTCCCACAATGTTCCCCCTGGCATTTTCAGCCTTCTTCCAGAACTATCATAGCTTCCCCTTCTTACATCAAAGCTTCCGTTGGCTCAGCAGTAGAGCGTCGGCCTAGCGTGCGGAGGACCCGGGTTCGATTCCCGGCCAGGGCACACAGGAGAAGCGCCCATTTGCTTCTCCACCCCTCCGCCGCGCTTTCCTCTCTGTCTCTCTCTTCCCCTCCCGCTGCCAAGGCTCCATTGGAGCAAACATGGCCGGGGCGCTGGGCATGGCTCTGTGGCCTCTGCCTCAGGCGCTAGAGTGGCTCTGGTCGCAACATGGCGACGCCCAGGATGGGCAGAGCATCGCCCCCTGGTGGGCAGAGCGTCGCCCCTGGTGGGCGTGCCGGGTGGATCCCGGTCGGGCGCATGCGGGAGTCTGTCTGACTATCTCTCCCTGTTTCCAGCTTCAGAAAAATGAAAAAAAAAAAAAAAAAAAAAGCTTCCATTCATGTTAAAAAGCAAGCACTTTAGGTAGGAGGCATAAAGCTTTACTGTCCTTTTTGTCATTTATTACTCACATTCTTTAAAACTTTTGGTTCAATGTCCATAACATGATAGGCTCTGGGCATATGTGGATGAAAATAAAAAAGACACAGACTGAGTCCAAGTATAACAACCGATGCTGCTTGTAATGATAAGAGAAGGAAAGGGGATAATGAAAACAAATATCGGGGCGCTTGTTCCAGTCTGGTGGGCAGATAGGGGCGGAGTCAAAGACCTGACATCCAATCCGAGTCCTGAAGGGCCCTTTGGAGTAAGAGCAGAAGAAAGTGTTAGCCATGGTGGATGAAGAGCAGAGAGGAGGGCATCGAAGAGGCGGCAAGTAGATCATAAAAAGCTGACGTCTCTGCCAGAGCCAGCAGGAAGCCCCTGATGGGTTTCAGGCAGCTTTGTTTCCCCCTTCTCTCTTCTCCCTCCTTCTCTCCCTCCTTTCTTGCCTTTCTTCCATCTCATTTATTTAATATTTTTTGAATTTTTTGGAAGACAGCTCTGAGGGCCCTATTAAAATGAAAGAAATGCATAGATTCAAGAGCTTCTCTAAAGGTGGACTGAACAGAAATTGGTACCAACAGCTGTTGGGGTACGAGACAGGCAAGTACAAGAGAGAAAACCCTGGTTTCTCACGTTGCCTGTGAGCAGATGATGGACTGGATGAGCGAGGCTGGGGCAGAGGAGGAGAAGCAGGTTCCCTGTCTGTCCCCCAATCACAGACATACACATGTCCTTCATATCGCAGACTCAGGTATACATGGCAGGCTTAAGAAAGGGCCCTGTAGTTCCCACTATAATATAAACTCCATGAGGGCTGGGACCTATGTATGTTTTGTTCTTTGATGAGCCTTGAATTATTCCTAACACATGACAGATGCTCAAAAGTCTTTGTTGAATGAACGAACGCCCTCTTTCTGCTAATAGTGCCATGCAGCCAATGGTATACTACTATACGACTGTTCACAAATATTTTGTATTCCCAACTGCAAAGAATTTCAGTTATACCCATGAGAATTATTTAGCCAGTGAAATGAGTGGAAGAAATATGTGCAATATTTGGTCAAAAGTTTGAAATCCCAGCACGTGGTTTGGTACTCCCTCTTTTCCCTACCTCTGCGTGGTGAATGCATGTGGTGAGATGAGCCCTTCTCTATCCCAGATTCCTGAGTGTCTATGATGAGAAGAACCCTCTCGCCAGATCATGATGAACATGCCGGTTACTGAAAATGAACTTCGATATTATACCTATTCTGGTAGATACAGAAACGATGTCTGGGAGGCTCATCAAGTTCAGCGTTGGATGGTTGGGATGCATTGTACTCTGTTCACATTTCTGAGAGTCAGGCTTTTACAGTTAAGCTCACAGGAGATCAGTGAGTCACACAGGCCTTTAGACTCTCCGGTGCTTGGAATGCAGGTGAGAAAAGGTGTTACATATTTTCATTGTCTCCCGAAACATCAGGATACAGGGAGACAGCATAGTGCTGGAAGAACTGCAGCGACAGTTGAGTTCCCAAGGCAACGTGCACACAGCAGCCGGGAGAAAGGTAAAGCAGACGTAGCAGATATAAGCACTCATAGTGTGAATAAAACTCGCATGGATTGAAGACAACAGGTCATCAAGTCAATTCAGGTCTCTTCACGATGACACTTGTAGTCCATCTGCTGAGCATCGTTCTCCTGTTAGTGTTTCACAACATACATATCCAAGAGGGACACTGAATCTTCAGTAAAAACAGAAATGGCCAATCTCTCATTGCTTCGCGGGCAGTGGAGATGTTCTTAAAGCCTATGAAGAGCTCAACTCAAGAAATTTAGAAGCAGGGAGACTAGTTGGGCCCTGAATGGCTGTAACTCCAGACCAATTGCCTCTAGTTCTATTAAACTTTATCCTATTAGCCCAATGATTGGTGTAAATATTTTATTTTTTAAATGCATGCTGTGGGCTGAAAAATATCAGAAATCACTACAATGTGGTAGGTGATAGAGGAATGTAAGGAGCTATGGAAGCCACAGGAGCAGCTCACTTCTACAGCGGCTTTGGAATTCAGCCAACTACCTGGAGAGGGGTGTGTCTGGGGGTGGGGGCGGGGCAGTCTCGCTTCATTCTTTTCCTTGCAGTCAGAGCTAGTCCACAGAACATTCTTCCCACACACACACAATAGCTTGTGCTGAATGTCTTACACTTCAAGGACTACTATTCAACCATGTATTTTTGTTTTAAAAGATTACATTTATTCAAGTGTTATATTGTTGAAATCTTTTCTACGCTTCATGGGTCTCTGTACATATTCTCTCGGGCTTAGTTAGAGCGCGTCTGTCCTTCCAATTTCCTTAAGAAATGATCTCTGGTGGTAGAGCGTCGGCCTGGCGTGCAGGGGTCCCGGGTTCGATTCCCGACCAGGGCACACAGGAGAAGCGCCCATCTGCTTCTCCACCCCTCCCCCTCTCCTTCCTCTCTGTCTCTCTCTTCCCCTCCCACAGCCAAGGCTCCATTGGAGCAAAGATGGCCCGGGAGCTGGGGATGGCTCCTTGGCCTCTGCCTCAGGCGCTGGAGTGGCTCTGGTCGCAACAGAGCGACGCCCCGGAGGGGCAGAGCATCGCCTCCTGGTGGGCAGAGCATCGCCCCTGGTGGGCAAAGCGTCGCCCCTGGTGGGCATGCCGGGTGGATCCCGGTGGGGCGCATGCGGGAGTCTGTCTGACTGTCTCTCCCCGTTTCCAGCTTCGGAAAAATACACACACACACAAAAAAGGAAATGATCTCTGCGGGGCACTGTAGATGATTGCGGTGACTGTGGTGGGTAATTACTCTCTTCCTGCGGTGGGTAATCTGCGAGGCGGGTGCTGAGAGAGAGCAGTCCTGCATACGGGCATGTGCGAACCCATGCATGCACATACACACACGCACATACACACACGCAACGTACCTACATGCACACACATGCACGTGTAACCTAAGCACACACACATAGTACATACACATCCATGCACGCACACACACAGTGCACACACCCCCGATGTTTTAAGGATAATGCAGCCTTTTAATATGTAATCCCACTTCTGAATTTAAAGCATATGGTTAAGTTCTGATTTTTTTTTTAAAGCCAATTTGTATGCTTGCTGCACGCAACACTGGTTCGACTTAGCTTGACTTTTTCCAGCTAAAGACTTTTCTCAGTTACTGCCATCAATGGAAAACAGATTAAGAGACAAATTTCAGATGAACTCTTGAAGCCTTTTCCCGAGAGTGGGAAGACAGAACGGGGGTGCTTTGCGGGGGCTGGTCTGAGCCAGGCTCGCTGGCTGTCATCAGTACGGCCCTGCTCCTCGGCGCGCACAGCTGAAAACGTGCCGGGCTGCGAAACGTGCCCACCCGTTGAACATGTCAGGGTCACATCGTTTACTGGTACACAATCAGACTTTCTGCTCAGAAATTACCTATGTGTCTTTAGATTAAATGCACCCCCCCCCAATTCCAAATCATTATTGAATTGCCATTTCATCCACTTAACCTGAAATTTCCATCCAGTCCGTATTACTCCTGTGACCCACAGCTTCAAAAGACTAAATCATTTTTTTACTGTAACTTTTTTCTTTTTCAATACTAGGCCAAGGATAAATGCGGTTTACATTGATTTTTCACAAATGAGCCTCAAACCCCTGATTTAAAATGAGAAAAACACTGTTCACGATCATTTTCAGTCCGAGGTACATTTAATTGGTTTTAAAGAAAGGTTGCCAACTCATTTGCAAAACAACTTTTGAGCTCTGTCTTGTTTCCAATACCCTAAAGAACTTTATTGACCATGAACTAACCTCCCCTTCTTGGCTGATTTCATTGACTGCGCCCTCATGGTAGTTTCTCTAACAGACTGAATGCCCCGACCTCCTGTCGCTGTCCCCTCTGCATGCCTTGTCAGCCATGGCCCGGCATCCTTCACGTATGAGCCTTGATTCAAATGGTCACAGGCTTGCCTGACCTGTGGTGGCGCAGTGGATAAAGCGTCGACCTGGAAATGCTGAGGTCGCTGGTTCGAAACCCTGGGCTTGCCTGATCAAGGCACATATGGGAGTTGATGCTTCCAGCTCCTCCCCCCTTCTCTCTCTCTCTCTCTCTCTCTCTCTCTCTCTCTCTCCCTCTCCCTCCCTCCCTCTCTCTCTCCTCTCTAAAAATGAATAAAAACAAACAAACAAACAAAAACAAAAAAAAAACACAAGTGGTCACAGGCCTGACTCTAGACTTACACACTGAAGTCCACTCCTCGGGCTCTGTGGGTGCGAGTAACAGAAGCTCTCTTTCCAAGGCCCTTTAATTTAGAGCATAGCTATCAAAAATGAGTCCATCAGCTATAACCAGCCTTGGTCCACAAAAGATGACTTTGCCTTCGCCTCACTCAGGTCATCATCTGCCCCGAGCACTCTGTGCTTGCCTCTCAGGTCCACACGCCTGCCCTGTGCCCAGTGCCCGGGGAGACCACCCGAGGTCTACTCCCCAGGCTCTCTGCCTCCTGGCTTCCGGTGGCTTCAGCCCTGGAGGCACCGGTGGGAGACTGGCGGGAGACCGGAGTGAGGAAGGAAAGCAGGAGCTGGTGGTTGTTTCGAGGGGGGAGGGGCCCTGCTGAGTCATCACCAGGATCGCTGGAGGTTTTTTCTTCCCTGTTTGTTGACTGGAGTCTGCAGATCTCCTTACAACTCACTACGGTACCGTCTTCAGGTTCTGTTTCCCTTTTCCCTCTCTTTGTCGCTCAGACCTAAGGGTGCTGGTGTCATGCCGGCAGGCTTCTTAAAATGCCCCACCCCCTTAATTCTACCAATTCCTTTATAAAACTCATGTGCTCTTCTAGTGAACTCTGTCGCTGATTAGGACAAGTACTGATACGTCACCTTAAGCAAAAGCCCAGTCCTTTCCCCACACCTTCCCCAAATACAGACTGAAGGATACATTGCCCACTGAGAACCAAGGTCCTCAGTCACTTACGGATACAGAACCCAATAGGAACCCGTGCATGTGTAAGGTAAACAAAGGAAAACACAAACCATGAGGCCAACTCTGTGGCATTTCACGTGATCTACCGGAGGACCCCTTGCGCTAGCTGCTGAACTCTCTTTAATGCTATTTCCACATTTGCTCCTTGTCGGAGGCACCAGGAATAAAGCTTGCTGATTTTTCTGACTGCATTAGCATTCTTTCAAAGATGATTAAAGGTCAATTATTAATTTAATAGATAGACATCAATGAATTTGAAGTTACACATTTGAAAGAGTATAACTGATCTGATAGACATGAAAGGAATACTAATCACCTCGGGCCTCTGCTCTGAAAGGGGAAAGGATGAGACAGACGTGTTCGAATGCGGATTGCTCAGTGTGATCTACAGATGGAAGCAAGGGACTAGGAACTAAGAGTGAGGTTTGAGAACCAAATCATCTGGGTTTAGGTCCCACACCTGATAACCGTACTATTTCCAGCAAATTAATTTCAGAGAGAAGAGATGAGAAGCTGGCTTTTATGACACAGTGCTGCTGTCCAGTATTTTGCTAAGAACTAACCTCCCTTCATTCAAACATTAGGATCTTAATCTCTGGGTTCCCTACTTTTATCTATATCATAGCTACTAAAACATTGGCTTTGATTCCTGTAATTTAAACTAATAATAGGTTTTAATTCTTTTTTCTAAAGTAGATAGCCTAAATTCCAAGTTTTAAAATTATTTCTTGAATAAATAGGAGTCTTTTCCAACTAACAAATCTCAAATCCACTGAGGCATACAGCCAAACATAAATTCATAAACTCAGCATTTCTTATTTTCAATATATACAAACCTCCGTCTTCTCACACTGATATTTAATCTGACATTTCCTCTTCACTAGATCAAGTGTCCATTCGTCTTCAGATTTCTGTCTTTCTTCTCTCCTCACACAAGTACATTGACAAGGACTTTTGAGGGACAAACCTAAACCCTCCTTGCTACCCATTTCCCTCATTTTTTAGAAAATATGGATCCCCAGACTTCTAATCCTTAATTTCTTTTACACTTTCACATTCCACTCTGGAAAAACTCTGAAACCTCAATATTCTTGCAATGGCCTATTTCAGGTCATTGATTTTCTTCGTTAATGACAGTTGAATCTAATTGGAGACCCTTAGGAGGGACTTGGACACACGCTCACACACGCTTATTGGTCCTCTCCTTGATTGCTCGCGTGCTCTTTGAAACACATTATAAACCCAGAATGTCATTCTACGGTCATCAATTTGCCTCCTGAGCACTTCCACTTGGGTTTTCTGACAATGCTGCTAATTTAGTGTAACCAAGACCAATCCGTTACTCACAATATAATTTTCTCCTCAATTTCTTTATTTCTCATTGACATTCTCATTGTCTTGATATTCCAGGATGGGTTGCCTTTCTCATATTCCTATATTTCATCCAGAAATTGATTCAATGACTAGTTCTTACATTCTTACAATCAATAAAAAGTTCTTCAAAATATTTATCATATTATTGCTGACAAAAGATTTGATGCAAAGAAACTATCATTTTAAGAGGCAATGAGCAACAATACCATTCTGAAAACGGGTTTTTTCAAGAACAGAATTCCAAAATCTTTAAAAAATAAATACCGCCTGGTAACATAGTAACATGCATGCGACGTCTTGATAAAATAATTTTAAATCAATATATATTAAGGTGTTATATCTCCTTCTATATCCTGAAGAATTGTATTTTTGTCAATGGTTTTTCTTAAGCTATTGTGCAGCCTCATTTTACTTCTTCCAGCTCATTTAGGAGGCTGGTTCACTGACTGTCCTATAAGCCCTGGCAGTTCTTTTTTTCTTTTTCATAATGCAGGTGTCTGAATTAAGCTTTGATTGCCAAACTAGTCACTTCAAACAGGCGTCCACTTGAAAGATTTCAAGCACTGCCAGCCACACCACTAGATAAAGACCCAGGCCAGCCTCCCACCCTGAAGTGCTTTGGTTTTAGACCTTGGTTGAAATTGACTATTTAGGCCCCTTGTGTTTTCTTTTCCACTTTAAATTCCCAGTCTTATCTTTTAAATTCACCAATAAAGAGTGAACCCACAAACCTCTAGACCTTACCCTTGAACCCAATAAAAGACTGTTTTCTCTTTCTTTTCCTCTCTACCTGTGTGTGGCCCCAGGTATGCTGTGTAATTTTCAGGACCCATAAATAATGAACCTTTATTTTTTCAGAGTTCCCTGATGGTTGTTGCTGAAGGGCATCTTGCATTCGTAACAAGAACCACAAGGGCCGGTCAAGCCACAATATTGGTTATTGATAGGCTTAGACAGATACACAATACTCAGTGTATGATCCCTGCCCCTGGGGAAATACAGGGAGAGTACACGTCATTCGAAAGAAGGGGGGTTTTATACAAGCATACCTCACTTTACTGCGCTTCACAGACAGGCGTTTTCATCAACGTCGAGACAAAGACTCTTCCCTGAGCAAAATCTTTCTAAAAGTTTAGGTGATGGCTAGCATTTTTGCAATAAAGTATTTTTTCAATTAAAGTGTATGCATCACTCTTCAGACATAATGCTATTGCACACTGAATAGACTACAATATATTAAAAATGTAACTTTTACATGCACTGGGAAACTGAACAGTTTGTGTGACTGGGTTATAATTGTGGTGGTCTGGAACCCAACCTGCGGTATCTCCAAGGTGTCTCTTTAATCATTGGCTTGTGGTACAATGAAGCGCAATGGGAACTGTAGCCTGACTTACACTACCTAGCCTGACTTACACTACCTCCCTCTTCCCAAAGTGCTCTAAACTGGCTGGCAATGAAGTTCAGAAGTAGCATTCATTTGTACCTATGTAAACTGCCCACTTGTGACCCCTCCTTTTTATAACTTATTCTAATCCCATGTATGCTCTAAGTATCAATAAAGAGGAGTTGTAAGAGGAAAAATATTCCCCAGTTTTTTATTAAAGAGAAAAATCATTGGACAAATACCTTGTTATCTTGCATTTCTGTAATAAAATAACCTCTAAGCTATTCCTAAGCTTTTAGATCATTTAGATTCAGTTTTTCATAAACATTTTTGACCCCTGATCCCTGTGCCCTAGCATTGAAAGTTCAAGTGCTGATGTCTGGGTGTGAAGGCCTGTCACAATCCAGACTCACCCCACTTGACCTTGTTCCCACTGCTTTTCGGCCCTGTGTTTGTCAGCCACCCTCCTAAATGCCCTCTCCTCCTGCCGTAAATCATATCCCTGATTTTTTTTAATGCCACTGCCAGATTGTTCCCCTTCCTTACATCCCTCCATTCTTCTTCTCTCCCAAGTCCTCTAGTCCCCATGCCCACCCCTCCTGACCCTGCCTGCCTTCATTTCCCTCGCGCTCTCCCAGACTTCTTGGTTTCTTCCAGATGGTAGCATGTGATTTAACATCCAGTTTAGCATCCCAATACTGTTCCTGCATTAATGTGCGGTGTGCTAGCCTGGTTTCTTCATGTGGACTGCTATCCAGGACTGTGAGGAAAGTTATTTGTTTAGCTATATCTGTGTGTGAGAATAAGTGTTTTAACATACATTGTGTGTAAAAATAATTTCGGTCTTTTCAAAGGAGGCTAGTGATTTAACTCATTCACCGAGCACCAGACCTGAAGATTTGGAGACTGAAGTTGCAAAAGCTGTTCTACGTGGGCACTGAGTATATAAAACTACCCAGGAATTTGGGGTGGGATGGAGGTGTCCCACATGAGAGCAGAAATCTCAGAGCAAGGGAGGGCAGCTCCAGGAAATCATCACTTCTGAGCAGGAGCGTAGATCTAGGAGGAGGGATTTTAGGTTCTCCCACAAGAGGGAACCAACTGTTTTGCTCCATAAGCAAAACAAGGGGAATAGAAGTTATTTGAATGTTAAATGATATTCATTTATGATGTTCATAAGGGCTTGAATCATTTGGAACAGAGGATATTTTTAAACATGCTATATAATAATGAGTGGCAGATAGGGAATTTAGTCCAAATTAATTGATTACATATCTTACAAAGAGATGGTATCTGACAGGTCTACTCTGAGTTGTATATGTGAGTGTCGGCGTGAGGGGTCTGAGAGTGAAAGCCCAGCTGTGGGAGATAAAGACCTGATGGAGGCAGAGAGGACTAAGAGAGCGTAATGACGGCTGGGAGGCTGCAGACAGGTAGGCTGGGAGGAGGCTGCAGACAGGTAGGCTGGGAGGCAGCAGACAGGAAGGCTGGGAGGAGGCAGACAGGTAGCCTGGGAGGAGGGAGGAGGCAGCAGACAGGTAGGCTGGGAGGAGGCAGCAGACAGGAAGGCTGGGAGGAGGCAGACAGGTAGCCTGGGAGGAGGGAGGAGGCAGCAGACAGGTAGGCTGGGAGGAGGCAGCAGACAGGTAGGCTGGGAGGAGGGAGGAGGCAGCAGACAGGTAGGCTGGGAGGAGGCAGCAGACAGGAAGGCTGGGAGGCTGCAGACAGGAAGGCTGGGAGGAGGCTGCAGACAGGTAGTCTGGGAGGAGGCTGCAGACAGGTAGTCTGGGAGGAGGGAGGAGGCAGCAGACAGGTAGGCTGGGAGGAGGCAGCAGACAGGAAGGCTGGGAGGAGGCAGCAGACAGGTAGCCTGGGAGGAGGGAGGAGGCAGCAGACAGGTAGGCTGGGAGGAGGCAGCAGACAGGAAGGCTGGGAGGAGGCAGCAGACAGGAAGGCTGGGAGGAGGCAGCAGACAGGTAGTCTGGGAGGAGGCTGCAGACAGGTAGTCTGGGAGGAGGGAGGAGGCAGCAGACAGGTAGGCTGGGAGGAGGCAGCAGACAGGTAGCCTGGGAGGAGGGAGGAGGCAGCAGACAGGTAGGCTGGGAGGAGGCAGCAGACAGGAAGGCTGGGAGGAGGCAGCAGACAGGTAGCCTGGGAGGAGGGAGGAGGCAGCAGACAGGTAGGCTGGGAGGAGGCAGCAGACAGGAAGGCTGGGAGGAGGCAGCAGACAGGAAGGCTGGGAGGAGGCTGCAGACAGGTAGGCTGGGAGGAGGCAGCAGACAGGAAGGCTGGGAGGAGGCAGCAGACAGGAAGGCTGGGAGGAGGCTGCAGACAGGTAGGCTGGGAGGAGGCAGCAGACAGGAAGGCTGGGAGGAGGCTGCAGACAGGAAGGCTGGGAGGAGGCAGCAGACAGGTAGGCTGGGAGGAGGCAGCAGACAGGTAGGCTGGGAGGCAGCAGACAGGTAGGCTGGGAGGAGGGAGGAGGCAGCAGACAGGTAGGCTGGGAGGAGGGAGGAGGCTGCAGACAGGTAGGCTGGGAGGAGGCAGCAGACAGGTAGGCTGGGAGGAGGCTGCAGACAGGAAGGCTGGGAGGAGGCTGCAGACAGGTAGGCTGGGAGGAGGCAGACAGGTAGCCTGGGAGGAGGGAGGAGGCAGCAGACAGGTAGGCTGGGAGGAGGCTGCAGACAGGAAGGCTGGGAGGAGGCTGCAGACAGGTAGGCTGGGAGGAGGCTGCAGACAGGTAGGCTGGGAGGAGGCAGCAGACAGGAAGGCTGGGAGGAGGCTGCAGACAGGAAGGCTGGGAGGAGGCAGCAGACAGGTAGGCTGGGAGGAGGCTGCAGACAGGAAGGCTGGGAGGAGGCAGCAGACAGGTAGGCTGGGAGGCAGCAGACAGGTAGGCTGGGAGGAGGCTGCAGACAGGTAGGCTGGGAGGCAGCAGACAGGTAGGCTGGGAGGAGGGAGGAGGCAGCAGACAGGTAGGCTGGGAGGAGGCTGCAGACAGGAAGGCTGGGAGGAGGCAGCAGACAGGTAGGCTGGGAGGAGGCTGCAGACAGGAAGGCTGGGAGGAGGCAGCAGACAGGTAGGCTGGGAGGCAGCAGACAGGTAGGCTGGGAGGAGGCTGCAGACAGGTAGGCTGGGAGGCAGCAGACAGGTAGGCTGGGAGGAGGGAGGAGGCAGCAGACAGGTAGGCTGGGAGGAGGCAGCAGACAGGTAGGCTGGGAGGAGGCAGCAGACAGGTAGGCTGGGAGGAGGCTGCAGACAGGAAGGCTGGGAGGAGGCTGCAGACAGGTAGGCTGGGAGGAGGCAGACAGGTAGCCTGGGAGGAGGGAGGAGGCAGCAGACAGGTAGGCTGGGAGGAGGCAGCAGACAGGAAGGCTGGGAGGAGGCAGCAGACAGGAAGGCTGGGAGGAGGCAGCAGACAGGTAGGCTGGGAGGAGGCTGCAGACAGGAAGGCTGGGAGGCAGCAGACAGGTAGGCTGGGAGGAGGCTGCAGACAGGTAGTCTGGGAGGAGGCAGCAGACAGGTAGGCTGGGAGGAGGCAGACAGGTAGTCTGGGAGGAGGCTGCAGACAGGTAGGCTGGGAGGAGGCTGCAGACAGGAAGGCTGGGAGGAGGCAGCAGACAGGTAGGCTGGGAGGCAGCAGACAGGTAGGCTGGGAGGAGGCTGCAGACAGGTAGGCTGGGAGGCAGCAGGAGGAAGGTTTGGCAGCAAGTAGCAGGTAGGTACCTACTTATAAGAGTGAAGCTAAGAGGCAAAATGCAGTTTCCCAAGAAGCAGGCTGTTTTTAGACATAGTTAGCAATCAAGGCAAGAATCTGCTTACTCTCTTTCAGAGCACGAGATCAGGTTTAATGTGTTAACTTAAGGATGGATGGCCAGTCACTGGCTGAGGGCTCCTCTCGTGCTCAGTTAAGGAGGAGGATAACCCGTTGGGTGACAAGAGAGCACACTGGTGTACAAGCGGGAGGGCTGCAAAGACAATTATTATGACCCCTTATTTGGATTTGTCTTTAGATATTATTATCACTTACAGCGTTTAAGGTTGACCAGACAACGTATTTTATATTTAAGACATTTTCTTCTTGCCGTGTGGCACCTTGGCTTGGCGTTTCCCCAGGGGGCGCTTTCTTGCTTGCCCCCAAAACATTTGCCTTCCCTTCTGTGCTCTGTTCTCCTGTTTATAAGAGAATACCCTTCACCCTAGAAGTCAGACATGGGGAAAGGACAGCATTCAGAAGAAAAACTATGGTGCCCCGCCAAGACTGGGGTCAGCCCTGTTGTCCTGGCGAAGTCGCAGGGGCCCCTCCGCACGTTGTCACTGAAAGGAGCCCTCTCCCTGACCCGACCCGGCTGCACACCTGGCGGGGGCTCTGGAAGCACTCGCAGGGGTTAGATCGTGCCACGTAAATGTGAAAAGATAATCTCATTTGCAAAATTTACTTGCAGAAGCTCCGTTCACTGAATACAAAATGTTGCCCTGGTTGCAAGAACTAAAATTTTACGATTTTCTTTCAGAGGTAGACATTTTATTTTAAATCAGCATGCATTATTCATTTGGCTTTAACTCTGTGCAGCTCGCCCCCAAATTCCACAGCCCTGCAATGCGGCAGGGTCTCAAGGGTCTTCCAGGACACATTGTGCTGTTCCAAACAACATAAAACCTCAGACATCCCCATTTGCTGCTAGCTACTGGGGGACACTTCACAGACTCCATAAACTCACCCCGCCACTGGCCGAGGAGATAAATCTGCCGGCACAGCTCTGAGAGGAGAGCACGTTCCATCCCTGAAAACACACGTTTAAATATTTAATAAAAGCACGAATTTGAAGAACTTCTAGCAGCTGTAGACAGAACAGCTGAATAGAAGCAAAAACAGTCTTCATTTGAGGCGATTAAGAGAGTAAAAGAAATAGCTAGAGTATTAGACATCTTTATGGTAAACGAATACTCTGGGCAAAAAGGAAAGGGAAAAAAATATGCATAGCATGCTTGTCCTGTGAAAGAAAATGAACACAGCACAGAATATTCTGGAGGTTCCAATCTGAAGTGCAATCCACGCTCTGACAGCTCCGAGCACTGTCTGCAGGCTCGCCGTAAATCAGACGGGCCCTGGGGAAGACAGATGGCTCAGTACATCACACTTACGTAACCGCAGCCTGAGCAGAGCCCGGCCGCCAGGAGCAAGGGGAACAAGGCTGCCTCAGAGAACAGATAAACTGTGCTCTCTCTAAAACCCACTGGGACTGCTCTCCCTGGCAACCAGGGTGCAGCAGGGGGCACTGGGATCTTCCAACACACAGGCAGCCAGCTGTACAGCCTTGGCAAAGCTGCCCGAACCACAGCCAGGCAGCTGTGTGTCATTAGCGCCAGCCTCCCCACCCCAAGGTGGCTCCCAGGTCCCCCAGGCTGTTGGCGGGCGTGGCGAGAGAGGCCTTCTGAAGGTTTAGAGAAGTGGGCGTTCCAGGGCCTGGGGGCTGGGAATGCTCTCCACCTTCCTGAGCAGGACAGTACCAGCCTTGCACATTCCCCATGTGTAAATACGTGATCCAGGTGCGACACAGGTTGTCACTTCTGCCCGGGCTACAGGCAGCGCTGGGGTTTCTGTTTCCAAGAAAGTCGGAATGAAATACCAGAGTATTGACAGAAACTGTGGATTCTCAAAGCCAGGCAAAATCCGGGACAATCAAGAACGGTAACCCCAATCACCACTCCTTAGTGTAAGCATCTCACAGACAAGGCGTTCACTTCTGTGAGATTCATCGAGATCAACTTGTTTCGTGATGAATGCAAGCTCCAGACCTTGCGCAGGAAGAAAATGTGTGTTATAATTGGAGTTAAAATGAGTATTTTTTTAAAAGAGCAACATGTTAGGAAATAGATAAAAGAATGTCCTAAGATAAATGGGGGAGTCTGGATACTTCTTTTTCCAAAATACTGGCAAAGGCCACCCCACAGAGATGGGACAAGACAGACCCTTTTCCTCCAAGTCTGTATATTGAGACTCCTGCCTCCAAGTTCAGATTTAAGTTTGTTACATAATCTTATGATATGGATACATTCTCTGTTACCCAGAATTTTATAGCTTGGGTGGGAACGTACCTACCACACATAAGAACTGTCTTCCGAGAAAGCCTTTCCAAGGTCTCACACCTCCAGATTGATAAAATAAACTTTTGGAAAGCAATGTTTGTAAATTGGGTGCAACCTATATAATCTATAATATACCTGTATATCATTTGCAGTGGATAAACAGAACATATGCATTCTAGAATAGAGATATTCCCAAAATTTCATACTCCACCTCATCTGCCGTTTCATAGTTTACTGGATACTCACAAGATACTGTGTATTCAGACGTGCATAAGACATGGTTCCAGATATTAAGGAGTTCGGGTTCTTAAAAGAAGCAATCCCCGTATGCTGTGGGAAGAATGTGATGGAAGTGAGAACAAGACGCTTCTCAAGGATACCCCTTCTCAAGGATTCAAACAGAAAACATTTAGGAGAAAATGACTCTAGACTTGCATCTTAAAAGACAAGTACATTAAATATCTCCTGAACAACATCCTCATATTATAGTGTACACAGGGTGTGGCTTGAGTCCATTTTTTCATGACCATTTAAAGCAATTACCCAGACAACACCATCTAGCTGCCTTCCCCCAGCTTCCCTCTGAGGCCACCATGGCCAGTGGACCACTTGATTTGCTTTTGGATTTGACTAGGACTTACATTACTGGAGATAACTAAGTAGAAATAGTCCTACCAAACTCCTGGATAGTCTCAACACAGTGAGTCCACGGTTTAAACACATTTGGTAGTAATGAACCCTTGACACCCTGACATTTTTTTGTGTGACCGATTCCTCCTTTTCCTTCACCTCTATGTGTTTCTGAGGTTAATTGAGCAGTCGGAAACAATCAATGAAGTGAGCATGTTATTGAATATTTCAAAGCATAGACCTCTGTCAGTAGGTACACACGTGGTTCCCAGGAGAAGTTGTTCGGATCCACACTCCTCCAGCGGCAGGTTGTGCGGGGCTGTGCGTGAGCGTGCTGTCCACATGCCGAACACTGCTTTCCTCAGCCTTCTGGCAGCCATGTGGGAGGCAGAATTGCCAAAGTTCCTGGACTAGTGGCCTCAAGCCAAGGACATCTTTATCCATTTATACAAATGTCATACCATTTTCTCATTTTTGCACGATTGCAGAGAATGATTGGGAAGCCTGAGTTTGTACTCTAAGCTTGTTGTGGTCCTTCAGTCCTACCACGTGTAAGCAATACGTATCAATTGTGTTTGGTGATGATGATGGTGAAGACAAAGCTGCAGTTGTGTTTGATGATGATAGCGAAGTCTAGACTCCTCACTCACACACTCACACACTCATCTGAGGCGGCGAAGTTGAATCAGCTGCAGTCCACTCCGTACTCTTCCATTGGCCTCAACCCTCACCCCTGCCAGCTCACTTTTTTTTCTTACAAAAGCAATTAAAAAAACAAGTTCCTGCCATAAGTACACAACTTTGATTTGTTCTGACTTGTTAGCAATCAAATAAAAGTTTAGGAAACTACACGATGACAAATAAAAAGATAAGGTTTATATACATCTGAGCCTGATGCAGTGTTTAAGCTGAGGTTTAATGAACCAATGAGAACATCAGTTGTCACAGTCCTCCCAGTAAAGGGAAAGAAATGTGGTGATGCTGTTCAGCAACCACATGTTGCTGGTGATGGTAATGGCTCTGTGACAGTGTCTGGGGCCCCTGTCATGACAAAGAATCGAAATCTCACTGAGCCTATGAGCCTGAAAGACCACACTGCTGGCATGTCACCACTGTCATCCCCCTCCTTCCACTGGCATTTTGGATAACTGGCATCCTCTTGCTACCGAGCCAAGAAGTGGGAGGGACAGTGGGAGAGTGGGCATATGGAAGCTATCTCATCTCAGCCATTTTTACCACCTGTGCCCTTTATTTCAGACTGAGGGGTTGCTCCAGCCAAACAGCTCAGAAGCGGAGTTCTCCTCGGTGTATGAGACAGGCAGGTTGTACCTCCAAAGTGAGAGAACACTGACTCAGAATGCACTGGGGTCACCGCCATATGACCACTCTCAGGGAGGCTGTCTCCACAGCCTGGCAATAAATAGTCTTGCCTGGAGACAGATGTTGTAATGACAAGGGAATGAACCTATGCTTTCAAAAAGATGCACATCTGTACATTATATATCCCTAGACTGATGGGGAGAATATTTTCCTAGGTCTTTAAAGGTAACAGCGTATAGGAATTTTCCTGGGGTTGAGCCTAAATGGTCTGAGCTGTGAGATGACAGCTGACACTTCAAAGCAATTTCTCAGAAAATGCTCATGAGTATTTGTTCTGAGTGACACTGATGAATATTTTGAAATGTAGGATGGACACAGAGCTGAACAAGACACAAGACAAATCAAAGGTTTAATAACAGTGACTTGCTTTCATTGGAAATGCATATAGAATGTCGGTACAGATGTCAAGTACATTTACTCTACATATATCCCATAGGTACATGTGATATATATGCATATGTAATCTATCTATATATCCTATATGCATATACACATGTATGTATATATAGCATTCACATATATATGGGATCATGGGGTCATTTCACCTACAAGAGGAATAGTCATAAGAAAAAGCATCATTACTTTTTACATACATAGATGTGCATGAGTGTGTGTATGTGTGTGTGTGCATTCATTATAGTATATTTATCTATACGTGTTCATTCATCCATAAAACACGAGAAGAAACTTTTTCATTTCTTCTGGAAAAAGAGAAACCTTTACACTTATTTAAAAATGCAAAGAAAATACAGTTCAATTGTATCAATACTTCAAACAACTGCTAAAATAAAAATTTACGAAAACTGAAGAGAAGTCATATTTGTGAACTATAAATGTTGTTACCTGACTTCTTGAAGGCAACATTGATTTTTAATTAATTTGCATAGCCTATTAGATATTCAGTACAGAATTTTCTCAGACCATTTTTACATGTGATATTTTTGAAAATAAGCAGAAAATTAAGTTACATCAACTGAAGGCCAAAAGTAGAAAAAAAATCAACAGTCCTTCATTCTTCTCGCACAATTGACACAGCTTGTCTGGAGGCAGCCCTGGGTAGAGGGCCGAGCACAGGCTGAGGAGTCAGACAGAGTGGGCTGAAATGACGGCTTCATCATTTACTAGCTGGATGTTTCTTAAGTATATTGAGCCTCAACTGATTGATGTTACAGATTATTACCTCACAGAATTATTGTAAAAATTTGATAAGGTAACATAAATGTATATATATAAGGTCTACCGGAAAGTTCTGTTCGTTTCTATCACAACAAGTTTCGACACGTAAGCACATGTTTATTTGGCGCATGTGTGCCTATTTTTATCACTTAATGTATACATACTGACGTAGCAAATTAACTAAAACAAAGTTGATTCACATTAGTCTTATGTGTGAAGCGATAGTGTACCCATGGCTACTGATAAAGTTCATTTACGCCACTGTAATTTTTACGAGTTTCAACAAGGAAGAAATGCTACAGAAGCATGTCTGTCGCATCCACCATATTCCCCGGACTTAGCACCCTCTGACTATCACTTGTTTTCATCCTTACAAAATTTCTTGAAGGGCAAAAAATTCAAAAATAAAGAAGATACCAAACAAGCACTGGTTTAATTTTTCACATCAAAAGATGAAACATTTTTCAAAAATGGGATATACAAATTGCCCTCACGCTGGCAAGAAATCATTAATAATAATGGCAATTATATTATTTAATAAAGTTTATTGATGGTAAGAAAAATTTGTATTTTGTTTTATTTCAAAATGGATAGAACTTTCTGGTAAACTATATATAATTCAATAAGTGTTCTTTTTTTCTGAAATTCTTCACTCCCAAATAATATAGATACATTGGTCTTTGTCCAAGTACCCCAAACAGTGTATGGAAATTTCTTAGGTCAGCATTAAGAAGTAAACTAAATGCTTTTCCAACTTTAACAACGTATAATACAATTCAGTACTTGCTTTAGTGCTGTACATCTTCTTGTTCCATTTTATAGAAGAGTAAGCTGAAACTTTGAAAGGCTATATAGTCAACAGCTAGGTCACTGTGATCACAAAGCTTTCTTCCCACATATCAAGCTATCCTGACTCTTCTGTTGAGGACAAAGTTCATAGCAGCAGTATTTTCAACAGCTGTGGAAAGTGTCTGCTGTTTTAAGCTGGAGTATCATCGCCCTAGATGTAAACAGCCCTCCCCAGACTCTGCTCAGGCTAAGCATTCCTTTGGCATCCATTCAACTGATATTTATTGAGTGCGTTCTATATGCCAGACACTGTCATAAGCACTGAAAAACTGAGAGACATCCCTGAAGATACTTAGAGATACAAGTAGCTTGGGACCCAAATCTTTAATTTTCTTATATTTACTGCTATCCTCCACGAGCACAGTGGTAGCTTTTCTGATAAGCATGGGATCTTTCCATGATTAAGCATGGCCACACACCATGAGGCTCTAATGTTCCCTTGAGCTTCTATGAACGCCATGTAATAGCGAATACACTTATTTCAGGTACCACCTTGAAAACTGCAATTCAGACTCCTAAAAAGAGATTACTCTTTTCTATAGTCTAATAAGTTTCAAGTGACAATCACATCTATATGGGCTTAGTACAAGTGGTTAGCTTAACATGTGTTCCTACAAATGCAGCATCTGGTTATATGGAGACCAGCAGAAACAAAGCAGACATCAAACAGCAATGCAACATTGCATTTTTTTAAATTAAGTGAGAGGTGGAGAGGCAGAGACAGACTCCCACATGTGCCCTGACTAGAATCCACCCAGCAAGCCCCTACCAGGCGATGCTTTGCCCAGCTGTGCTGCAGTTCTGTTGCTTGGCAACCAAGCAATTTTAGTGCCTGAAGTAAAGCCATAGAGCCATCCTTAGTGTCCGGGGCCAACTTTGCTCAAACCATTGGAGCCATGGCTGTGGGAGGGAAAGGGGGGAAGGGGTAGAGAAACCGGTGGTCACTTCTCCTGTGTGTCCGGACTAGAAATCAAACCCAGGACTTCCACACACCAGGCTGAAGTTCTACTGCTGAGCCAACCATCAAGGGCCAACATTGCAATTTTTGACCATCTATCTGAAACATAAAAATGTAGCAGAGAATTCAGTAAGAAACTACTACCAGAGGTATTCGTCATAGCAGAAAGCAAAAGCATAACTCAAAGTATCTTCCTTCAGAGTAAGACTCAAAAGGCACTTCTTATATTCCCCTACAATTCCAAGCTACCTTTACGGTAATGTGGGTGTTACATTACTAGGGTTAGAGTGATTGCAGAATTTATAGTGACTCAAAGCTATGTTGGGAAGCATTTTCTAGGCTGAGAGTCTTTTGGCCAAATGAAATAGCCTAAACTCCCTTTTCTCTCTATGGAATTGCACCAGCATCCTAAAGTTCCTAGATTACTTATGGTTCCCTCAAACCACACTGCTTCAAAGAAGCTCTCTTCTCTCCTACTAATGGAAATGATGGCTGTTATTCTCAGTCTACTGGGCTTTGTGGGATAAACTTCCGCCTAGTAGCCCAACATGCCCGCTAGCCCAGGAGGGAGTGTTGGAAGCAGGAAGATCAGGGGTGATAGAGAACCTCCACAAACATTCGGTGAGCAGGATTCTTTAATCTGAGTCTCAGAAGCATTCCTCATCAGTTATCTCATCACTCATTTAATTTTATGGATCCTTCAAGCATTGACCCCTTTGTTCCAAATTCTATTCCTGAAAGCTGTCTGACATGGTACATAATTTCTTCCATTTGTTGGATTAGTGTGCATCACATAAACCCACATATGCAACTGTGGGAAATGAGCAGGAAAATGATGTCACAAAGCAAAGGAAGTAAGGCTGCAAACCACAAGTCAATACAGAAGCATCAGCTAACCATTTAGGATCACTCATTAGTTTCTGTCTCCTAGTGGGGCAGATAAGATTTGAAAAAAACCTATTCTCTTCCTGTCTATGAATCAAATTACCTTGATTGACATTTTTGGGGGGAGGAAAAGAACATTTTTAAAAAATGAGCAATAAAGCCTCTTTTTCTGTTTAATTTTCTTTAGGTGGTCTCTCTGTGACTCTTCATAACCAGAAATAATGCTTTCTTTGAGGCCAGAGAGTTGTGTTGTGCAGACGACAACAGGAGCTCTCTCAAATACCCAAGGAATATTTAGAAATGTCTCCGACACAGGGAAGGTGTGCTGTGATGATTCTTCATTCACTTCTCTGGAGCTGATGAAGGAGACTGGATGTAGAATGAGAGCGTTAGGGGGCAATGGCTCCTCTACACACACACACACACACACACACACACACACACACACACACACACACACACACACCAGTCACCAGAGGTAGAGTCAGGAAACTTCTGTAGTCCTCTGAGTAGTTTCACACTTAGACCACCAACTAAAAAGATTCTTTTGGGACAAAGAAGAAGTCAACAGTGCAATATTTTCCCATGTACAAACATATGTCATTCTCACAATGTGACCATAGAGGTCCTGAAATTCTTTTGAAGTGATACTTTTGCAAACATTTTAATAATAATAATTTAAAAACTGTTGTATTGGAGGCAGCAAGCATAATATGTTGACAAAGAAAGGGCTGCTTGGTCTCAATCAGCATTTTGAGTCACAAAGTAATCACGCAGAGAACATCTTCAGGAGACTCAGAACAACTCAAAGGACAATCAATGCTGAGGGACAGAGTGGAGCACGCCAGGGCAGCCAGAGAACTGCCTGGGGTTTGAAGAATAGCCGCTTCTTGGAAAGAGAGGGCACTTCCATCATTTTATGAAAAAAGAAAAGAAAAGAAAAGCCTGTCTCCCCTGCGAGTCCCGATTGTTATCTTGCTTAATATTTCCCATCAAGCTCTCCATCCCAACCCCAAACTGGCTGAGGGTCCCAAGGCTTTCTAGATTTAGGGACACTTTTCAAAAGTCAGAGTAACAAATACAAAAAAAAGGCCTAAAATATTGTGTCCTATACAGGAAGCTCAATGCTTGGTTCCTGACAGGGCCTGGAGAGAAAGATGGGGCTCAATTAAGAACGCAAACCTTTGGGGCAGGCTCACTGCCGAATCGTGGGGTGTGGCTTTCTGGCACAATCGATGGAGCACTCACAGAGCCTGTAGCCAAATAGAACTGGGTTGGTTCCTTGTTCTTTTAATTTTCAGCTATGCAACCTTAGGTAATTTTGATTTCCTTTTTTGCAAATTGAGAATAAGAAAATCTGTTCTCTTGGATTGCTGTACAGGTTTAGTTAAATAATAACTGGAAAATACTTTCATGTAATGGGTACTCGACAGGTGATAATAACCACTTAAACAACAGTACTTTTGGTGTTTCTCAACATGCTGGATGAAAAATCCTAATGACTACATTTTGTTATCTTAACTCATATAGGTGTAGAATTATAATAATAGTTGTACTTTACTTAGTGTTTTCTCTGTTCCAGGTACTAGTCAGCAATTTGCATATGTTGTCATTTATCCTTTCCTACATGTAACTATTCTTACTCTCATTGCCATTTAAATATAAATAAATGAAGTCAAAGAGAGTTTTATGTAACCTGTGCAAGGTCCCATAGTCACTAGTACACAGTGGAGACCAGATACCAGTTTGGTAGCTTGACTCTAGAGTCAATACTTGGAGCAATTTTACTTCACTGCCTCTCAGCATACCCAATGGTTTTTAATAAAAGGCTATTTATTACTTTCAGATCCATCAGTTATAGCTACCCATAGATGTGTCTAATTCTGATCCTTGGATTTTTTTTTTTTTTTTTTTTTTTGTATTTTTCTGAAGCTAGAAACCAGGCGAGACAGTCAGACACACTACCGCATGCGCCTGACTGGGATCCACCCGGCACGCCCACCAGGGGCAATGCTCTGCCCCTCTGGGGCATCGCTCTGCCGTGACCAGAGCCACTCTAGCGCCTGGGGCAGAGGCCAAGGAGCCATCCCCAGCGCCCGGGGCCATCTTTGCTCCAATGGAGCCTCGGCTGCTGGAGGGGAAGAGAGAGACAGAGAGGAGGAGGGGACGGGGGTGGAGAAGCAAATGGGCGCTTCTCCTGTGTGCCCTGGCCTGGAATCAAACCAGGACCTCTGCACGACAGGCCGACGCTCTACCACTGAGCCAACCGGCCAGGGCTGATCCTTGGATTTATAAACTTATTCCAGCTCCAGCTTTCTTAATTCGTCGTATACACAAATATATACAAATAGTTCATCTTCTTAGCAACCATCCTTGAAGACTTCAAACAACCATGTAGAACCAAACAAAATAGAGTCACGTATATCACAAACAAAATGGAGCTGGTCGATGCAAATGCTTAAAGAAAACTTACCCTACCAGGATTTGCAGTTCTTACCGGAAGTCAGCAGAAGACACCAGCCAATCTTCAAACACCAAGTTTGTTTACGCCTCTTCTGGATTTTTTTGCTCCCTCAACTCAGCAACTCAGATCCAAATAAGAGAGAAAGCCACTAGGCAACCAATGAGCTGAAAAAGCCAAATTATTTCTGCATTTACCCCATAAAAATCCCTTTGTGAGCAACTTGAAACTCATTGCTCCCATAACCTTGAGTTTCCAGCTTGCAGATGGAAAACCTTAAAATAAACTGAATTTTCTGCATTATTTTATTCAGTGTGCAGAGTTTGATTTTTGACAGCTACCACAGTTAAGCTCACTTTAAAAAAAAAGTCCTACCCAAATGTATGACCACTCTTCTGATAGTGATGGAAATCCTAACGCTAGGCGTTCTCCCTCTCCCCTGCTCCCTCTCCCTCTTTCTGTTTTTCTCCTGTGTAATCTCTGTGATTATCTTGCCTATATGAATAGATTTAGATGTTATAACATGACACCAGAACATTCAGAAACAATCAATTCTTAAGCCTGAAAAGGAATCAGTCTAAGGTATGGTGACCGCTGTTTTGAATATTATTGGGGCCCAAGGCAGCCTGCCCCAAGACATTCCCCAGTGACATATTAATTATTTCAGACGAAAACCATCCGAGAAGTAGTAGCAAGAGTGGGAAGAGCTCTCTGATTGTCCTCCATCCCCCTAAAAGCAGAGCATAAATTTCCTTGATAAGTAACCTCCCCGCTGACAAAGGACTGAGAGTCAGTCATTCTTGTCAGTACACTCGCTATCCATAGTCAGAAAGCGTGTGTAAACAAACTTTCTAGCATACTTACTCATTTCCTATCCAAGCCCAAACATTGTTTAGATTTCTCGCTCATGAATACCCAAATCTGCTTAGATTCTCGTCTAAGGAGCACTTTCTTTGTCTTGTCAATTTCTTATAAATGTGTCATTTCTTTGTCTAAAAAGGATAAAAATGTGCCTCATTTCATCATTTCTTTGGCCTCATTTTATGATCTGAGCATCATACTATGATTCTCCTATGTGTTTTAAGTTGGTTTTTATTGTCCTGTTAGTCTTGTCTTTTGTCAATTTTACTACAAAGAACTAAAGAGTAGAGTGGGGGGAATTATACTCAACAAAACTAAAGCATTTTTTTTCTTTTTTTAAATTTTATTTAGACAATTAAATTTAGCAGGGTGACATTGGTCAACCAGAGTACATAGATTTCGAGAAAACATCTCCACATCATTTGGACAGTCAATTATACTGTATACCCATCACCCAAAGTCAAATCATCTTCTCTCACCCTATATTTTGTTTCTCTTTAAGCCCCTCCCCTTCTCCCATCCCCCTCTCTCTCCACCCTTCCCTTCCCCCTGGTAACCACTGTACTTTTGTCTATGTCTATGAGTCTTAATTTTGTGTCCCACCTATGTATGGAATCATACAGTTCTTAGCTTTTTCTCTTTTGCTTATTTCACTCAGTATAATGTTATCAAGGTCCATCCATGTTGTTGTAAATGATACTATGTCATCATTTCTTATGGCTGAGTAGTACTCCATTGTATATATGTACCATATCTTCTTTATCCGATCCTCTATTGCAGGGCATTCCGGCTGTTTCCATGTCTTGGCCACTGTGAACAATGCTGCAGGGACTAGCTTTTGCCTGGGTCTTCCTGGAAGAGGGCCCTGCTACTATCTTTGCCAGGAGACAGAGTGCCCCAAGAGGAACACTGAAGGTCCGCCCAGTGTCTACGGAGGAGTCTTGTGGACTAAATCCTCTATTGATGGATGACTAAGATCCTACCTGGTTAGATGCTACTTTTCTTTCTACTTGCATTAATTCCTGTGGTAGGTTTGGATTATGACAATTTAGCTAACCTAGCACTACATTTCCCAGAATTCCCATCACTGGGTAGTTCTGGATTAGCGTGAGCCCATGAGATATTTTGCATGAGTCCTGGAAGGCACAAATGAAGCAACAACCATAATCTATATTTTTAGAAGTTTGGTGCAGAGCATGAAACATTGTTAATGCTCAGTATTTGGCGGGTCACCTACTTCACTTGGAACATAGCCAGACCCAAGGCCCCTTGAGCTTGACCATATCTCCTTCTTCAACTTCTGCGACTCCTGGAACAAGTGCCTTGTTAGCTCCATTACAAAGGGTGCCAGATCCCCCTTGGTCACTCCATTAGCAAAGTTGATGTCCTAGGCATGGTGAGAGCCCAGCAGAGGACAAGGAGACAGTCAAGAGCACAGAAACGAAGCTACAGCTTTAATGACAGGGGATCTCTGCATCTTAATGACAGGGGATCTCTGCATCCTGAAACCCATCCTGACTTTTAATTTAGACACTCTGTTTCTTTCATTGGGAACTGAGGTAGAGAGCCTTACTGATACATTCATTCCATGTGGGAGTCGTGGATATCTAACCTCAGTGCCAGACACAACAATGGTTCTCAGTCCCAAACAGGGCCCATCAGAATCCTTTACATGGGCGGGTGAGAGTGGTAGGAGAGGGACAGAGATTCAGCCAAAAAGAAAATAATGTCTTGCTTTATATAGAGTCCAGCTATAGTTGCCGTAGGCCTGGATGTCTTCTTTTGCAACTTTGTGATGAGAACTTACAGGAGATCAAGCCAACAAGTTTTTTTACATAAAACTGAGAGATAAAAAGAGAAAATTCTTGTTGACATCATTTGAGTAACTGCATTTTTTATCCTATTCTAGGATTATATACCCTTGCATTTTGAAGATTCATAAGCAAAAGTTTCTCATATTCTACTTTAATTAAAGTTGGGTTTCTATTTATTGCAACCTAAGGTGTTCTGATGAATGTATATTATTTTCAAGATAGCTCTGCTTAAATGCAAACATTGGGTTGGGCAAGAGAACATTTATAGTGTGAGTGCACAGAACACAGAGTTTATTCTTGTATTATTATTTATTCATTATTGTATTATTTTCCATGTGGAACAGCCATAAAACTAATTTGCCTCACGCTGCATATTCGTTAAGATGACTCCTCAGAGTCCGTTGGTACAGTGACTTTACACAATCGTTGCCTAACGGTGCTCATGGGGGCAAAATGGATATACCCTGCCTGCCAAGCAGCTCTACTTGTACTGTTTTATGTTCCAACGTCTGCATGAAATGCTATTTGAAGAGAGGATTCCATTATTAAAAGTATTTGAAAATCACTAGCTTGTCAGATTTAGTAGAAGACAGTGAGACAAAAAGGCAGTGGGGATGCCTAATAGTCTGTTTTCCAAGAGAAATTCTGTAGACTTTCTCCTGGAAGAGACAGAGCAGTACTGGCTTGGACCATCAGAGGGCAATCTAGAGACGTGGGAGACCTGGGCAGATGACAGAAAGGTAGGCTGGAGGGCACTGGGAAAAAGCTGGCTCAGAAGGCTTGTTTCAGTTTTTTTTTTTTTTATCCCTTAATTTTATTATTATTTATTAGTTCTCCTTCCCTATGGTGATTGTCTGTAGTGAAAATAGATACCAGAGTATTTTCCACTGCCTTTGCTGTTAGTCATGTTTCTTGGCATACATTTGCCAACTCGATTTATGTACTTTTTGTTTGTTTGTTTTCTGTTTTACTAAATCATTCTGACAGAAGGGCACTCGCCCCTATACCTTTATGTTGTTTTTTTAAAACTATTCACCAGATTTCATAAGTTTGCCTAAACCCATTTCCTGCCATGACCCATATTGAATAACGAACCACCCTGGGTTCTTCTAATAATGGGGACCACAGAATTGATCTCTCAGCTGTTCTAACCTAAGCTCCAAATGCTCAGGCTGAAGCCAAGGTTTTAAGACTTCTTATAAATCCAGGCAACTTTTCCCCTGGATGTTCTTCACAGCCTTGGAAATGTGAATTCAGCTGGAATGGTTTCTGCATAAGTGAATAAAAGTCTGTGATGAGAACACTAATCTCCCAGTCACCTGGCTCTCCCTTGTGTCACAAGGTCTTCCAGCCGAACAAACATTCTTGGTCTAACGACTGACAGGAGTATGATGCTTTCCCTTGGCTCCCCAAAATCTCCATTAGTCATTTCCTCATTGAGACCATTTGCTAAAATTCTCCATGGCTTCAAAGTGGAGGCTATTCTTGCTGCTTAATAGGCCATCTTATGATCTGGTTTTCTTTTCAAAAGCTTTTTATGTTCCCTCTTCTCAAAATCATTTCCACTTTGCCAAGTGATACTATTTTGAATAACAGTAAGAGCATTCTAGAAGTAATTTATGATTCTAAAACTGGCTTCCTCAAAATAGAAGCAGATAAAAAAAATTTTTCATGGATCTAATTCAAAGGACCTGAGCCAATGAGGAGAGCAGAAATCAATTGAATTTACAGAACTGCATTTCTCAGAGAGGACCACCTGCTTCAGAATCACTTATACCACTGGTTAGACATGCAAAGTTCTGGGCCCAACATCCAACTTTTTAAAATTGGAAGTGCTGGGAACAGGGCCTAGACATCTACATTTAACTCCAGGGGCAGAGATGCATGCCCACAACATTTGAGAACTTCCACCCTAACACCTGGGCCCATGCCTGCTGAACCGTCGTTGTGTGGCCTTTACTATCACTTGGATGAGTTTCCTCACTTACGAGGCCAAACACAAGACTCTGAGTCCTTGTTACCTTATACTGTTCTGTGACCACAGACTATGCCCAAGGTGTTGAGAAATTCTATTTCAAGAAGGACCAAGCAAGAAGGTATTATGATGTGTCAGATCAAATCCATCTCTACTATTGTACAGACTATGCCAGATGATCTCTTCCTGATTGTAAGGCACAGATACCATGAGAGAACAGCACAAAGTGGGCTGCACAGTTCAGCACAATACTGTGTATGTAAGGGAGACTTAACAGTACTTCTCTCAGTTCTAACATATACCTACCAAGGGATCATCCTCCATAAATGTCTGAATGAACCAACATCGCTTGCAGCCTCTTATTCGCTTAGATCTCTGTTACTGCATATAGTAGAGGTGTTCCTGAAGAATGTGATATAAAGGTGTTTTTGTGTTGTTGTTTTTTCATTTTGTTCTTGTTATGTCAATCAAATTATCCTCCATTAACTCAAAATTTTATAGAATCTTGAAAAAGGTGTATTTCAACAATTATCTCTTCTAACTTCTTATGAATAACAAGTTAGAAGATTGAGTTCTTCCTAGCTCTCGAATGCTATGATTCTAGTTGTCTTTGATCTTCAATTACTGAAATTTTTTTTAGAGACTGAGTCCCTTTTTCACCAATATGTGGGTTTAGCTTCTTATTTAGCTATCCCTTGATCTTAAGCTATCTTTTATGAACTGTACCCTTGAGAAAGTCTCTTAAAAGGTCAAACTTAAGACAAAGGGAGAACATGCTTAAATCCTACCTTTTTCTCCTTTCCAATATTCCAATATTAACATAGAAACCTTCATTATTTTAAGACCTTAGGCTTTTTCTTTTCTAAAGGTAATTTGCCCACATGCAAAATGTCTCTTTGATTTGATTTATTTTGGTGAACTGGCTCAATAGTTCAATATATATCAATTTTTTTTATTCTAAAATTAGGAGTGAATTCTTCTGCCTAATTAATTTTCTCCTCCAAATTACCATTCCCACTTCAGTCTGGAATCACCTTTCATTGTGCCCACAATGAAAAATCCAAAGTTCCACAGTTCTGTTTCTCTTCAGCCTGTTAAGTGGGAAAAGCAAAGGAGATAGGCTCAATGGAGAAGCAGGAGAGGAGAAGAGAAGTGTGATTAGAGGTGTAGTGACTTCAGTAGTTAACATCTAGGGCAGCTGATGGTATTAGTATAAAGTCTTCTTAAACTCTGCAACTACAACCTTATC
The DNA here is from genome assembly GCF_036850995.1 of Saccopteryx leptura. Lineage (NCBI taxonomy): Eukaryota > Metazoa > Chordata > Mammalia > Chiroptera > Emballonuridae > Saccopteryx > Saccopteryx leptura. Next base: position 22,759,037 of record NC_089505.1, on the reverse strand, counting down.
CATTTAATACAATTTATGAAACAATACTCGCTCCCAAAATGCCTCCATGCTTTGCACCTGTTGGAGCACAAGTAGTAGCCATCAGTGTCCTCAAATGGCTCATTGTCTTTTTTTCTTACAAGTGAAACATACAAGTAGTAAAACAAAGGGTTGAGTGACATTTCAGGGTTTTTAAGAAAGAAATTTGGAAGCTAAGAAAGAACACTTTTTCTCAGGAAGAGATCCGTTTATTTTATTTCAAAAAATGAATAATGTACAGGAAGTGTTTCGAGATTTTTTACATGGTACCCATTTCAGAGTGGAATGTAACAATTGATTGATATGGTTAAATATCAGGTAACTGAGAAGGTTGTAGCAATTGCCGCTGTTTAGTCAGGAGGCAATAGAAGAGGGCTGATATCAGGTAGAAGAGGATAATGGAAATTGAAGTATATGAAAATACAAGAGAAAATAAACATTCAAGCCAATTAAGGGATTCCATTATGCATAAAAAGGTCTAGATTTTTAAGAATTAATAACATGTGTTATATTCTTCTATATCTCAAGATATTGCATTAGATTCTTTATACAGCAGTCTTTGTCTGCCATTAAGAAGTAGAATCTTGAAAGAATGGATAATGAGTTTTTAAAAAATAGATTCTGCTCTTCAGGGACTATGGTAAGTCAGTAGGTGAAGTCTGTCACCCTAAAATGCATTACAATAGCTTGTAAATGAGTGACTAAAGGGTTGCTTCTAATCAAACAAGCAGCAGTTTTATTTTTGGCTATGTATGGAGACATTTTTATTGTCATCACAGAATAAAGCGGGCAGAAGGTGCTACTGGCATCTAGTGGGTGGAAGCCAGGGATGTTGGAAAACACCCTACAATGGATGGGGCTGTCCCCACAAGAAAGATTAATCCAGCCCAAGGTATTGACAGTGTCGAGGTTAAGAAACTCTGCTCCAGAGTTTAATTTAAGTACTGTGGCACTGGGATACAATCTGTGAAATATGCGTGTTTATAAATTTTGAAAAAAGTTGCTACTAGCAGATAACCTGCATGAAACATAGGAAAAGGGGTTGCATCAGAATTTTGTCAAAAATGTATTCAGAGCTCCCTAAGTGAAAATATTCTTGGCCATTGGAGTATAAGCGACTTATCTCATGGGCAAGGTTGTCTCTCTCTCAGCTGAAGCACTCTTTATGAGATTATCTGAATTCCTTTTTGACTTGATCTCTGTGTTCACCAAAGAAGCCTTTTGATTATGATCTTGCTTCTTAAGTAACTTAGCATCCCTGAGATAATGCTGAAAGTCTTCCTTTTGCATTCTGGGAGAAGGCTTCTATCTTCATTTTTAGGTAACAACATGTTATTCTCCCTTTGATTCATAAAATGCTCCATGGCTTCTTTAATAAGAAGACTACATAGCATTAAATTCTAATTTGGGGCTGCACTTCTTTTCTTTTTTTTTCCCTGAGAGTCTGCTTCTGACTCATCAAGGGGTGTGATATAGAGCTGTGGGGGAGAAGAGATAACAGGCTCTGATCAAACAACAAGCATCACAGTTTCTGGAAATTCACAGGAAACGCGTAATGAGGCAGCACCTTACACACTCTTCACAACCTGAATCTACCCAGAAGTACCAAATGGCAAATTAACCTCCCATAGAAACTCCTGCCTTATAGGCTGCCGCAAGCTCTGAGACGACCTAAAATGTGATCATCTGAGCTACAACTGAATAGCGTTCTTGTGTGCGTTTCTATTTATCTAAATCAGGGGTCCCCAAACTTTTTACACAGAGGGCCAGTTCACTGTCCGTCAGACTGTTGGAGGGCCAGACTATAAAAAAAATATGAACAAATCCCTGTGCACATTGCACATATCTTATTTTAAAGTAAAAAAACAAAACGGGAACAAATACGATATTTAAAATAAAGAACGAGTAAATTTAAATCAACAAACTGACCAGTATTTCAATGGGAACTATGCTCCTCTCACTGACCACCAATGAAAGAGGTACCCCTTTTGGAAGTGTGGTGGGGGCCGGATAAATGGCCTCAGGGGGCCGCATGCGGCCCGCGGGCTGTAGTTTGGGGACCCCTGATCTAAATTAAGATCTGCCATCCAGTATCTATCTCAAGTTCCAAACCTTTGGATGAATATCTAAATTGCTGATGAGATATTATTCTGATCCTGCTCATTCTTGAGCAAATGGCATGATGTTAAGTGCTGGGACAGCAGGATTTGTTTTCCAAAGGCCTGTCTTCGCAGAACAGGAAAGGGCTGGGAAAATCCGAGCTGCTGAATGATAAGCAAAGAAGCCTTTGTTCGTTTTTGCACACCGCACTGCCGAGTGGAAGGCCTTTCAGGTTACTTCCCACACCTGAGAGATCACTGAGGCTAAGCCATTTCCTTCTCTCCTTCTCTGTGAAGTGGTTTTAGACAGTCATTTTGCTGTTCTGAAATTCACATCCTATTCTTTTCCCAAACCACATTCATTCATGCTTTCCTCCACTCATTCTCCCCAGAAACACCTACTCTCATGTCGGGTTTGCATAGGCGAGTTTAGATCCTTACACAACAGATAGGAAACAAATTAAACTGGGAGGAAAAGTACCTTTCCAAATGAAATACAGCTTATTTTGCCAGTTTTCTGATCTTTGCCAGCATGATGGCCAACCAAAGCAAATGACGTTGTGATAAATGTTGTCAATCCTGTTGCATTTTCTTTAAACTAAGTACATTGAAGGAAGTTGACAACTTAACTCGCTTCACTGGGATGCTTACCTGAAACTCACCCCACACATTCCAATTACTAAAGCACATGACAAGTTTTGACTGGTTTATAGTGTTCTCCTGAGTTTTGAAGGGTAGAAAAACCTGGTATTTAACTTTGTGGCTTGTTAGGGATTTAAATTTCTGTTGCTATTGCAGCTGTCTTAGTATTGCTAATCCCAAAGCAAAGAATGATGCAAAAAAAATCATGCTCATTTTGAAAGTGTTAGAGAAATTTTTTTTGAATGTTGACTTCTCGAATTCTATAGGAAATGATGTCATTCAGTTCAAACAAACACTACTTTCCACAGAGCGGCTAGTCAAAGGCACATACTGTTCTGTGTTCTTGGAACTCACCAGGCTGGTGTTATGAGAGGTGAACAAGGCCACTAATAAATAATAGCAAGGAGGAAGTTTTAAAGAATTTAGAGATGGATGACTTCTTGAGTAATTACTTAATTCATTCCATTAACCTCAAACATTTCTATGGGTAAACCATCCTTGATCAGTGCCTTTTGTTGTGTTTTTAAATAATTTTAAGATTTTCCTTTCAGGTTAGATAAAATTGGTAAATAGTCAACCTGCAGATGGGCAAATAAATCTGTTTTCATACCTGTGAGCAAATCCTAGATTTGACTACATCTCTTTACAGTCAAGAACATGTAAATAAATGTTTAGAAAAATGATACTGAATTATAAGAGAATATAATCATAGTCCCAGATAATCAGAGAAAAATTTTGTCTTCCTCTTTTTTCTCTCTCCCTTCTTCTCTATAAAAAGCAATAAATAGATTTAAAAGAAACAAAAAAATATTTTAAGAAAAAAAATTATAGATTATATTTTTTAATGTCATTAAAAGAAGCAAGACTACAATGGTAACTACAGAAAAGTAATAAGAAATTACAGAAAAAAATTTATTAAGACAACAACAGAGATCTAGAAAGAAAACTTTGAAACAGAAAAATAAGGAAAATCTTCTAATGAAGAACCAAATTTAATATCTAAATTGGAGGCATTAATAAATAGAATTGGTAAAATAAATTAGTCTTGTGGAATATCAACTTAGAAGTTTCCAAGAATGTCAAAAAAAAAGTTTAAAATATTGAGAATGAAGATGTTTGATGATAAACATGGTGGCCCAGATAAAGAATAATGAAATGATAGATGTTCCAGAAAAAGATATGTGACTCACAGAAATAAACCAAAATCAAAGATTTAATAAAACACAATAAATACCAAGAAAGGTCAAAAAAGAGAACATAAAACAAAATAACAGAAGAAGAAGCAAATAAATGAGTCAAGACAATAATAAAAGTAAACAGAAAAAAATTCCTTTCTAAAGGGCAAATACCCAGGATAAACATAAGGCTATCCAGTGGACTAGGTTCCTAATGTAGTATGAATCAAAATGACAGAGAAATATTAACTGTTAAAGAATAAAGGGTATTAGGCAAACATTATGCATAAAAAAAGACCAGGGTTATGGTATTTCCATCAAGATGAGGTAAAATTATAATTACAGTGAGAAAGGGAATCTTTTTTCATTAATCTGTGAAAGTTATAATCAATAACAAAACTAAAGCAATCAGGGACATGTACATGGTCTCTGTCAGTGGTAGTCAACCTGGTCCCTACCGCCCACTAGTGGGCATTCCAGCCTTCATGATGGGTGGTAGCGGAGCAACCAAAGTATAAATAAAAAGATAGATTTAACTATAGTAAGTTGTTTCATAAAGATTTATTCTGCCAAATTTAGCGAAAATCCGACATACTTGGTAAGTAATTATTATTATATGCTTTAACTTGCTGTAACTCTGCTTTATAAATTTTATAAAGTAAAGTGACTTCCCTACTTTATAAATCACCATTACTGTGGAACCGGTGGGTGGTTAGAAAATGTTACTACTAACAGAGATACAAAAGTGGGCGGTAGGTACAAAAAGGTTGACTACCCCTGGTCTATGTGCCAAAAAGCAAGATCTCAAATCTCCACAGAAAGACAGTTTTGCAGTTTTTTATTTTTATATGTTTGAAATTAAGGGAGGAATGTTAGGGAGATTGCATGAAGGAGGAAGAAAGCAGGGTACAGGATAGGTAAGAAGATTAATGCTTCCTTGAGGATAGTTACTCCTTCTAGAGGTCTGGCAAAGAGGACTGCTCCTCGTATTTCAAAGGGATGTTAACTTAAATGCACAAGAACAATGGACAGGGTTGGCTTTAAAACTTTTTAGAAAAGAAGTTTAGGCCTGAAGTGTGACTATGCACCATGACCTGCCCAGTTAGGAATTTATAATCAGATCATCTTGTGGGGTTACTTTTGGCCACTGAAATTGTACCTGTCCCCTTTTTATGTCTACAATATTGGAATACAGAAAGCAGAAATTTTAAACAATTAAAGAATAAAAAAACAAAACTCAAACCCGAATTTATTTTATAATGGCATACTGAGAAAAATAATAACTGTCTATTAACTTCTGTAATATCCTTTTTAAAATTTATTAATTTCAGTGAGAGACAAAGAGAGAGAGGGAGGAAAAACTGACCTGTTCCTACATGTGCACTGACCAAGGAATTGAACCAGCAATCTCTGTGCTTTGGGACAATCCTCTAACCAACCAAGCTATCTGGCCAGGGCTGACTTCTGTACTTTAAAACAGTCTCCCAATAAATAAGCACATTTATGTCCAAGGATCTCCTAAGCCTTCAATCATTCACGGTATTTGGGTTGCTGGAAACTTCAGGTTGGCCCCCTCCAACCTTGAACACCTTTTGCTGGGACTCCTCAGGAATGGCCTATACAGAGTGCAGTCTGACAGCATGGTCCACGGTCCCTGACACCAACAAATGCCAGAGCACCATCTCTTCTCTGTACCACAATACACTGAGCAAGCTCAAATAAATACAGTATTCTACCACTCAGGCATTAGATTCATCTGCAGAGTGACCACTGCCACCTGTTATAGACAATGGGCCATGCAACTGGTGAGGAGTTCATGTACCAGTGCCCAAGGAACAAGATGGGCAGCTGAGATCGTGGCTGAAAGTTGAGGAAGATGAGCAGGAACACACCTAGGCAGGAGCCCTTAGACTCCGCTGTCATATATTTTGGATACTCCCAGGCCTTTCAAACCAGCAGCTAGCAGCAGAATGACTATTCTAGCAAGGCATGCACAATCTGCAGATTAAAGCTTCACTGTTACTGTTAAATATTGATATTAAAATGTTAATTATATATAAACCCATTTACCTTATTACAATTTATTTCAAGAATGCATTAATCAGGGAAATACTATTTTAACTGCTATAAAATTTTGGGTAGCTCTTTTTTTTTAAATTTAAATTTGTTATCTATTTGTGTAAACCAAGTTTAGTCAATGGTAATGATAAATTACTTGAAGAAATTATCCTTAAAAAGGCATGGCTAGTAATTGTGTACATATTTAATTAGATAATTTGGGGATATATTAATCTTAAAGTATTACACCAAATCAGCATTTATTTTATTTTACAATGTTGGCATTCTATTTTACTTATGGAAATTATATAATATGAAGAAACATATAATCTTTTCATCAAATATATATAAAATTACTTCCATATTCCCTCAAGGTTACCCCAATATGTCATATAAATATTTCTTTTTCCAGTATATTAGTTTGTGTAAAAATTGACAATACCCTAATGAATAATCTTTTGACATGTTTTTTTCTGACAACTATCAATATCTAAAATTATATACATAAATAACTTAGTTATTGATTACTGCATGTCCACCTCTGTGAGAACAGAAACTTTGTCATTGCAGGAACCATCTCCATAGGGTTCATTACTATAAACAGAGTCTATGACAATACCACAAGTTTGGTAAGTAAAATGCAATCGCTGTTTTGTAGGCTCAAGTTCTTCTATGCAGTTTCTTTCTCTTGTATGTTGATTATTGCTTCTACTTCATCATCTACCCTTCTTCCTTTAGAGAAAACAAAATAAAAAATATAAATAGATCACTATTGTGTTTTTCCTCTGTGATTATAATCTCCTCTCACTATAGTATTTTCATCATAGTTCACTATCTGGAAATGTTTCACGATAATCCTCTGCCTTATATTGCTGTGTTAGTCTATTCAGGCTGTATATAACATTCACTGCTCACCATCCTAGAGGCTTCAAGTCCAAGATCAGGGTGCCAGCATGGTTGTGTGAAAGCCCTTTTCCAGGTTGCAGACTTTTAGTTGTCTCCTCACATGGAATAAGGATTGATGAAATCTCTCTGGAGCCTCTTTCATAAAGGCACTAGTCCCATTTATAAGGGTTCTGTTGCCATGACCTAATCACCCTCCAAAGCCCTCACCTGATACTATGACCTATAAGGGTTAGGATTCATCAGTGAACTATAAGTGCACACATTCAGACCATAGCAATTACTGATTCCTTTCCTTGTATTCCTAATTTTTCTCGTCACTGCTTCAAACGCATAAACTTGGCTTTGCTACGGCATTTGGAGTGTCCTTGCATTCCTAATTTTATCGGCGCCTCCTACGTTTCCATGATTGCTGTGATCTCATCCTTTATCTTAACTCATTTTCTCTTTATTAGTCATTGTTTTCCTGTCACAGTTGCCATGCCTTCTTTTCTTTTTGAAGACACCGAGCACATATCACAGCAACGCAGTATTTTTAACAGGGCATGTGGATTAATATGAGATTTGAAATCACATATGCTTATCTTGTGTCTTGTCTGTATCAAAAATCTATGCAAATAACTAAATAATTTCAAAGCTTCCTTTAAAATTTTGGTTAATAGACTAGTGACTTATGTCAGATCAACCTTCCCACAGAAAGAAAAAAGTATATGCTTTAGATAAAACATTTTTTTTTGTGTGTGTGTCTGTGACAAAGACAGAGAGAGAGACAGGCAGGAAGGGAGAGAGATGAGAAGCATCAATTCTTCTTTACAGCTCCTTAGTTGTTCATTGGTTGCTTTCTCATATGTACTTTGGTGGGGGGGCGGGGCTACAGCAGAGCAAGTGACCCCTTGCTCAAGCCAGTGACCTTGGACTGAAGCCAGTGAATTGGGCTTCAAGCCAGCGACCTTTGGGCTCAAGCCAGCAACCATGAGATCATGTCTATGATTTCATGCTCAAGCCAGTGAACCCATGCTCAAGCTGGTGAGCCTGTGCTCAAGCCAATAAGCCCGTGCTCAAGCTGGAGGTCTTGGGGTTTTGAACCTGGGTCTCCTGCTTCCCAGTCTGACACTCTATCCATTGCACCACTGCCTGGTCAGGCTAGATAAAACATTTAAAAACTAAATCACTGAAGTTACTGTATAACAAACAGAACCAGGCAGGACCTAGAGGAGGCTTGAATCATGAAAGATGGGAATTGTACTGGGGGAAAGTTGTGTTTATATGGCTTTTCTCCTGAGGGACTTCCTAGCTTACACAGTGCAGAGATATCGGGTACTAGAGCCTTGTCTTTAGTGGCTTGAAGAGTCAAAGAGCAGGGTTCAGGAACACTAGTGCAGCTGGAAAATATGAGGACAATTCCAGAAATAAAAGTACTAGAGAAGAGGGGACCACAAAATCTGAGCATAAGCACTCTTCAATTCTGTGGCTGAACCCTTATTCATGCACATGTCCGACTGAGAGCTGATTTCAGCTACTGCTCACTCCAGGAGAGGGAGCTCTAATGGGTTTGCAGCCAAGATGACTGCTTTTTAAAACAGTAACAACAAATCAACATTTTTCAAAGAAGGTAGCAGAACTAAGAGTTCTAAAACGTAGGTTAATAAAACTCAAACAAAAGGTGTTTGGAAATGAGAAATGGAAGAATAGACTAAATGGTTAGAAGGCCAGATGAAGCAAACTTAAAAGAGCTGAGATTGCAAGGCAATGAGGTATCTATATGGGAATTCAGTTAGTAGTATAGAAAGTAAATTGATAACATGCCATGTAAATCAATGTATTCCTAATAGGGAACACCTTAAAGACTAGCCTTCATAGTCTGAAAAATCAGTAGGATGTCGAGACATTAAACTTCTAGTATGTGCCCACTACGGTGGGAGGCTCTTGAGATACAGTGGTGAGTTAACCAGGCACTGGCACTGTATGGAGGGAAAAAATATTAGACAAATGGTCCAACAAATGAAAGGTGAAATAGCAACTGTGAAAAATGCTTCAAAATAAAAGTCTGTGAGCCTGACCTGTAGTGTCACAATGGATAAAGCACCGACCTGCAATACTGAGGTCACAGGTTGAAACCCCAGGCTTGCCGGGTCAAGGCATATATGAGAAACGATCAATAAACAACAAAAGTGAAGCAACTGTGAGTTGATACTACTCCTTCCCTCCCTCTTTCTCCCTCCTCTCTTTCTAAAAAATCAATAAATAAAACCTTTAAGAAAATAAAAGCATGTGACACTCATTGAGAACATTTCATAAGGAATCGATCTAATCAGGAAGTTCTTTCTAGGAATGTGACCAATTGAAATACGTAGTGGGAGTTAGCTAACTATTCAGAAAACAGAGGAAAGGCATGCCAGGCAGGAGGACTGGCACATGCAAATTCACGTGTTGGGAGGGAACTCGGGAAATGTGTGAGTTTTCTATTTGCTGCCCTAAAAAATTACCATAAATATAGCAACTTAAAACACCATGGATTTATTATGTTATGGTTCTTGAAGTCAGATGTCTATAGTGGATCTAACAGGGATAAAAATCAAGGTGTGAGCGTCCCTGTTTTCCTTCCCAAAGGCTCTAGGGAGGAATCCACTGGCTTGCCTTTTCCAGTCTCCAGAGGCTGCCTGCTCCAAAGGCTCTAGGGAGGAATCCACTGGCTTGCCTTTTCCAGTCCCCAGAGGCTGCCTGCTCCAAAGGCTCTAGGGAGGAATCCACTGGCTTGCCTTTTCCAGTCTCCAGAGGCTGCCTGCTTTCTTTGGCTCATGGCCCCCTTCCTCCATCTTGGAAGTCAGAAATGGCAGTCAAGTCCTTATCACACTATATCTCACTTACCTGGTCTCCTGCCTCCTTCCTATACTTTTAATGACTCATGTGATTTTATTGAGCTCATCTGGATGATCTAAAATAATCTCTGTATTTCAAAGGCAATTGATGAGAAACCTAATTCCATTTGAAACCTTCATTCCCTTTGACATGTAACCTAACATGGTTCCAGGTTCCAGTAATTAAGCGATGGGCATCATTTGGAGACCACTATTCTGTCACCTGTAGTAAGTTTAATGGTTATCAATAAAGGCAGTGTGGTTAAAGCCCAGAGGGGAAGGAGAAAGTGGACACAAAACCCCCCCCCACAGTGCAGAGGCAAACACTGGGACTATGTCATTACTAATACAACATAATCAGTTATTAGACTACAGGAAGTATATATTCCCCACTCTCCCAAACCTACTTCTCACACTGTTTTCCACAAAGCACCTGGAAAAAGAATGATATTATCTAAAAACTAGTTGGAAATGTTATATGTCTAACTGAACAGTAGGATATGCAAAAACAATGAAGGCTAGAAACACCTAAAATGGGAAGATTTACTTTTCTCCTTAAAGAGGAGCAGAGTGTCAGAGGAGAGGGGAGGGTGGTGAGAAGGGAGAAAAATGATCAAGAAACACAGATCACCTGCAGAATTTTTAAGAAGAAATATGTGTAACAGACTTTTGCTAAAGAAATGTAAATACCTAATTTTTGGTCAAGTTTTCTATGCATAAGAATACCCTGTGAATAAATTTGCTGTAGAAATCAATAATATTGGCTGCATGCCTCTCTGGGAAAAACCATGGAAGAGATGAATAAAAATTGTAAGATACAAAACTGAAAATAATAATTCATTAGGGGCAAAAGTCCAAACCAGAGATTATCATGAGATGGCACAATTTCTTTCCCAGAAATTCACAGAATCTTGGGAAACTATTCAAGGCCAACTTACCCAGATCTTTTAAGAGACTTGAAAACCCCAAGTTGACGTATAAACTACACATCTACTTTCTTTCCCTAAAACCACATTTTAAAAAAGGTACTGGTTTTCAGTAGCATTTCAAATTCTCCATTGTTTTGCAGCTTCTTTGTCTTGCCAAGATCACTTTTCCATAATTTTAATACAAAAAAGCTCTTTGAGTAAATAGGTATTGAGAAAATGGTGGAAGAAGAAAGAACATGTTTGCAAGTACAAATCAGAACTGTAATGAGAAATAGCGTTTGGATCTCCAGAAGAAATCTCACAGGGCAGCGGTTGAGGACAACATGCAAGATGGCAGACACTGAGTCTGACCTTATTAAGGGTGTTCCAATTACTTCCAAAGCCATTGTTTGAATTTTCTTTTCTGAAATGAGTAGTCAAACTGAGTTCAATTGCTCTGTTTGGGACAGAAACTTTTACAAAGCAATTCGTATTTCAGTTTCTTAAACTGTTAGCCAAATTGAAATCACTTTGGTGTCTGACACCTCGTTTTTCCTGAAGTTTGGAAATGAGATGTAGTGAGAGGAGACGAGTCTCCAAGTTAGAAAGACTTCACAGCTCTGGAGAGAGTGAATAGAAGCCAACCACCAGCACCCCAGAAAGGAAATGCTTCCCAACACCTACATAGTAAAAAAAAAAAGTTGCATTTTGCATGTTATTTATTCTATTTTAAATATAAACAGCCTGAAAAACTGTGCAGTATTGTGTACTACAGCTTTTTTTCTTACATTTTTTTTTTCTGATTTCTGAGGACCAAATTTCTCCTTCCATCTTCAAATCTATTTATTTTAAGTCAGAGCAATCACTCCCCTTAATATTATCAGCATTCCAAAAATTTCAAGTGCCTCCAACAATATGGGCAGAGGAAATGTGTAGGCTTTGTATCAATACTTTTCTTCGATTTTAGCAGAGACCTCTATAGTGAACACCCAAGTACCCGGAGTTGAAATAGTACACATCTTGCTGTTTAAGACTGCCTTTCAAGTTATATGGAAACATAATTTAATGATCAAAAAGAAGGATTATGGGCTGAGGTGAGGTGTCATATGACCTGGTATGTCCATAAATGAATCAGTTTTTAAACTAAGGGAGAGTGGTCAATTTTGTTGTCTGTCAAATAATTTTTAAAGACAGAGTTTGTGTACAACATTTAGCATCTCATATATTACTGTTATTTCTGTACTAGGACTCTCACTGAAAACAAGATCTGATCTAGACCATATGGAAAGGAAACAGTTCTTTCTAAGATATTTGTTTGCGCTTATAGGTCTTTGGTTGTTCTCATGTTTTAATCTTGCTTTCAGGAATTAACATATTTTCCCAGAAATAAATTTATCTTGGATTCACAGTTATTATATCAAGAGTCTGCTGTTTTAAAATTCACTAGCACCTCCCTTTTTTTTTTGCTAAAAACTTACAGTGTTTATTTTGTAAAATAAGAAATGGAAAGATGATCAATAATATTCTTGGTTTTGAAACCAGGACTGAGAGTTTCTGTTTTGTGTAACCTATGCTATTTTCTGAGTCTTTGCAGTAAGAGGGCAGATTGAAGTTTAGAAATAGTTGTGCCCTAACCCTCCCCACCCTTCACCCAAGCCTTTCTACCCCTCTGCCCCCAAAAGTTTGATGTAAAAGATAGCAAAAAATGGCCTTGAGACTTTTATGACTAACCAAAACTGTGAGGAAGAAAGCAGTATGAAGGTAAAATAAGAATGAGACTAAATAAAAAACTTAGAGATGCTTTTGTAAATCATGCAGGTGATTTCCAATTGAGAGATGACTCTTTATAAGGGAAATAAACACACTTAAGAGCCTACAGTGTTCTACAGTGTTCTCTCATTTAATTTTCAAAGAGTCACATCCATTTTTATGGATAAGAAAGCAGGCTTAGAGAGTATAGGTATTGTCTAAAGTAAAACTACAAAAATAAGTAATGGAGTCAGTATTGACTCCACAACCACCTGACTCCAGCATCCATCTTCTTTTCATTAAAACACTTGTGGATGTGACTTGTTTATGAATTCATAGAGGGAAAATGAGGCAGAATTGAAGCTAAAAAGCGATGAATGCAATGGGAGAGAGAAGGCTCTGGTCAGAATGGAGTATCTCCAAAATAGTTAAGAATGTTTGAGCACAGGGGCCAAGAGACAATACCAAGTTGGATGTCAGGACGCCAAGAGGAAACTAATATAGGTTTATTTATTAGTTAGTTATGACTTTGCCTGAAATTGAAGGGCCACCTCAACCCAGCACTCAATGCTTTCTGCTTTGGAGACCACTCTATCATACTTCTTCCTCCAGTCTCTTCTGTAAGTTCATACTCTGTCACTCTACAGATGTCTTTGCATCATCATTTAAATATCTTTATGTCACTTTCTATAACACCTTCTCCTCTGCTCTATCTCTCCCTTCAGCTAACACTGTATTTTTTTCCTATTTTTTCTCAAGCAAACATATTGAATGTATTGTTTTTACCTCCTCACACCCTATTCATTTCCCAACTTGTTTTCTGCCCCATCAAAACTCATTATCAGCATTTCATCACCAAGGAACATTTATAGACCTTTGTCTTGCTTGCTCTTTCAGCAGAATTTGGTACTTTTATCATCGTTTGGTTCTTATGACATTAATCCTGGTCTTCTTCCTATCTCTTTGTTTATCTTCAATAGCCTTTGTAGTGTTGTCTACTTCTACCTGTCGTTTAGGTACTGGTGATCCTCAGAGTTCTGCCCTCAGCTCCATGCCTTTCCTACTCTAATCCCTCTCCCAGGGTGTCCTTATCCATGCCCATGACTTTAATTATGAGTCATATGCTGATTACTCTTCAGTAACTAGTCTAGTAGTAACTAGACTCCCCTGTCCAGTTTTGACTCATGAGTTCCACAATCATATTTCCCACTATCTACTTGAACAAGTAGACTTGGATATTTCATGGACACTTAAAACCAAGCATTTCTAAATCTAAATATGTCACATTATTCTCTAAACCAGATGTTTTTACATCAACAAATCACTCCACTAACTTCTTAGTTGTGCCAGGTGAATGCCTGGAACTCATCTCATGACTTGCTCCCTCCTTCACCAACTCATTCCAACTGCATCTAATCAATTACCCAATGAACTTTACCTCCCAAAGACTTAAGTCGATCCACCTTGCTCCCTTCTATCCTAACCCAACCAACATAATTTCTCATCCCCACAATAACCTTCAATCTTATCTGGCCTCTCCACTTGTAGCTTTGTATCATCCTTCACACATTCTCCACACTGTTTTCAGACTCTGTCATGTCACTCTTTTTCTTAAAATATCTTAATGAATTCCCATCGTGTTTTACATAAACTTCAAATTTTAAAATAGATTATATACCTTGATGATCAGATCTGTTACTCTCTCTCCTATCTCATCTTCGACACCCTCTCCTCCCATTCTACCCTGCAGTGACAAAACTTACTCGAATGCTGTTCCTTCCACTATATCCCCTTTCCTTTTCAGCCTAAATATTTTTTTATTTTTTCTTTTTCAGAGAGATTTCCTTGGCTCCCACAGAAGGTTAAGTTTTGCACTCCCATGACATCATTTTTTAATATATGATAATATCCATCATTCATGATGTTAACTTATCATTGGATTATCTTCCCAACAGTACTGTGAGCTCTAGGAGTACAGGGCCCATGGAAGTATAATTATTATTGTACGTGCAAAGTGGTATGTCTGACACATAGTCAGTTTTCAATAAACACTGGTTGAATAAAAGAACCCAACCTCAAAAAGTAGTCATATAAAACCAGAAAGTCACTAGGAAATCTAAGTTGGTCAGATATAATGTGGTACCTTTAATTCCATAATGCTGACACCATTGTTTATTCTTTGTTACATCAATTTCAAGGACATTGAGTACATGGTATACAGTACTCATGAAGTATATTGATGGAGAATAGAATTTTCAAATTCCAAAAAGAAAATCTAATTTGGAGATGTCTTGAAGAAACTGTTTGCCATCATCTCATTGATGTACTAAGAAATAAACACAAGCTAATAGTTTCTTGTCCAATTCATAATAAGTATTATTTAATCTAAAAATAGATTAAGCAAAAATAACAAAATAAAAATATAGAGTATTATGCTGGCTTATAAATTTTATTACTGTCAAAATATTTATGGAGACATAAAACATATTTTTATTATTATTATTCCGTGGGAGGAAGGGAGGCAGAGAGACAGACTCTCACATGTGCCTTGATTGGAATTGACCCAGAAAGCACACTAGGGGGCGAGGCTCTGCCCATCTTGGGGCATTGCAACATTGCTCAGCAACTGAACTATTTCAGCCCCTAAAGTGAGGCCATGGAGCCATCCTTAGCACCCAGGGCCAACTTTATCCAATCAAGCCATGGCTGCAGGAGGGAAGGGAGAGAAGCAAAAGTAGGAAGGGTGGAGAAGCAGATGGGTGCTTCTCCTGTGTGCCCTGATTGGGAATCAAACCTGGAACATTCACATGGTGGGCCAATGCTCTATCACTGAGCCAACTGGCCAGGTCAAGACATGAAACATCTTAACAAAAGTTACAGTGACAACTTTGACCTCAGAAAATCAGACAGAGAGAAATAATAACCATAAATATGAAAATTCTAAATGGAAGAACTTATAGCATATAAAACTTAATGTAGAGTTCAAAAGAGGTCAAATAAAAATGATAGTAAAGTTAATTAACCTTACTGAAAATAATATTAATAAGATTAAAATAAAAAATGAATTTAGAAATGGCTTGGTTGCTCTTTAGAGGGAAATGAAAAAAAACTAATTTAGCTTAATGGATTTTTATCTGAAAAATTATATTTAGCAAAATTTTATCATTAAATATGTATTTGTACATCATTAAATATATATAGAAAAATATCTATCATTAACTATGTATGTATATATGTCTGTATATCTGTGTATATATAATTAACTATATACCTATATATACCTCTCTCTCTCTCTCTCTCTCTCTCTATATATATATATATATATATATATATATATATATATACACACACACACAGTTGATAATATACACATATAAATATATTACTAAGGTAAAATATTTTCTACATATATATAAAATAGTATATATATCTTTGGAGCAAAAAACAAAATCAGCTGGGTCAAAACAGTTGGGTCAAAAGTATCTGAGACCAGGTATGATCTCTTACAGTCAATTACATAAGCTCACAGAAATGTCAAGTGAGAATCAGAGGATAGCTTGGTAAGCAGAGGATCAAAACAAGAAGAATTCATTTAGATTAAAGTATTAGATAAAAATAAGCTAAAATAGCCTGATGTGTCCACCTTCACAACCAGGACTGGATAGCCCAAATATTTTGGCTTGAAAGTTGAAGCTTTCAAAAGTTGTATATGGAGGTTTTAGGTGCAAATTGTCACCCCCTTACTACTCAACATAAACCCTTAATGCCCACAAATAATGACATTTACTCACAGATAGTGTCATACGCAATCCCAGCATTGCCATTTTGCTCCTTACTTGGAATTTTCCTCTCCTGTCATCTTATCCATGTCGCAGCTGGGCTTCCTGCTTCATAAGATCTACACTGATCTACAGCCTTGTATTGATCTTCAACATCCCCTCTGAGTTCCTAGACATTTCTACAGTTTACAGAAATATTTCCTTGGCGTTTACTATTCTCCTGTTTTGGATGCACAGCACTTTATGGAAAGGACCATATACCATCTATTTCTCATCACTGAATAATCACCTTCTTGAGGAAAGAAAAAGACGATGCTTTAGACAGGTTTGTATCTCTGCACATACGAGGCAACTGTTGCATCTTTATTGCCTTTTGGATTCTAGAGGAAATGGAAAGATGCTTTAGAATACATCCTATCACAGCATCATTCTGATGGATGTACTCTCCATGAACACTGAAGAGAAATGGTAATATACTACCTAATCATTTAATTTTAAACAGCCGAAGCTGTGGGATCTACAGAGGGATTGTAAGCAAATTGCCTTTGGCCATCAATATATTCTGTTTAGCACTTATTGTTGTTGTTTTAAAATTAATTCACTGTCAGTCATGTAAAATCAGAAAAATTTATATTAACATCTGAACTTAGACTTTCTATTGAAAACTTGAAAATGTTGGCACTAGTGTCCATCCGGATCAGCCTGGCAGTGACGATACCAAGGCAAGCATGGTTGCCCCTTTGAATTGTATGCACATGCATTCCATCATATCACTCACTCAGCCTTCTTCACTGGTTTACACTTATAGCTAGACAAATTTAGGCATTTAGGCTTGCTGTCCTGACCCGAGAATGACAATGCTTGCAGTTAGTTTTAGAATAACTTATTTTCCTAGAAGCAAACCTCCTTATCATCAGAAATGTGCCTCTGCTTTTCTGCTGTCAAACAGGTCAAATAAATTATGACTCACATCCCATCCTACTAATGTCTGCAGCAATCCAAATAAAAGGTAGCATTCCAAGTATTCAGGGAAAAAAACCAAGCTACTATTTATGTGATGAAATCATAGGATGGCTCAAGAAAAAAGGGAATAATAGATCATTAGTCAGCCAGACAGAATGTAGGATCTGCAGGAACCAGCAGAAAGTTCAGTAAAATTATAGCAGAGAGGAGCACATGCGTGCACAGAGAGATGTGCAAGGATTAAGACCCAGCAAAGACAGAATTCTAGCCCAGCTCTGCAAACAACTGTTTTTCTTCTCATGCTCAGGATACCTAATTCAGAATGCAGTGACTAGCCTCGATTGTCACCTAATTTCTCAGAAACACTGCACAGCCCAATCCACACCAAATGACACAAAGATCTCAGTGGTTTGTAAAATGTTGATTTATCATAAGAATACATTAGAGTAGGATCCAGAAAGACAGAAAGAAAAACTCAGTTTAATCAAGAGGAAATGGAAAGAAAAAAAAAAAATATATATATATATTTATATAGAAAAAGGTAAGAGGATACATAGGGGTTTTGGTAAACATCACATCCAGAGACATAGTTTCTGTTTTTTACTGAGGATATTGTAAAGATTTTAAGTAAGATTTTGTCACTTAAAGGAGTAGAATTCCTAGTACATTATAATTGCATTTCTAACAAATTCCCAGGTAATCAATGCAGCTAAAGCAAAAGCCACACTTTGGGATCCACTATCCTGAACAGATATTTAAATTAAAACAGAAAAAAATTCAGGACTACAAATCAGAGTTTAGGGAAAAAGAGTAAGGTTTTGCAAAAGTCACTTTGGTCATCTTCCTAGAGAACTAGGGTCACAATTCAAGTCAGCTACTTAGGTTTCTCTTCATTTCCATTGTCATACACTTTCTGATCTGTAAATCTGAAGAATATTAGTGACTATTCTAGGATTAAGAACAGATTTTACATATTAATTTGAAAGTGTTCTGAACAGCACTGTTCAACAGAAATATAAGGCCATCAACCTATGTGATTTTAAAATTTTGGTACATTCATTTTAGTTTTGCTTTTTTTTTTTTTAATTTTTTTTTTTTTTTTTCTGAAGCTGGAAACAGGGAGAGACAGTCAGACAGACTCCCGCATGTGCCCGACCGGGATCCACCCGGCACGCCCACCAGGGGCAATGCTCTGCCCATCCTGGGCGTCGCCATGTTGCGACCAGAGCCACTCCAGTGCCTGAGGCAGAGGCCACAGAGCCATCCCCAGTGACCGGGCCATCTTTGCTCCAATGGAGCCTTGGCTGCGGGAGGGGAAGAGAGAGACAGAGAGAAAAGCGCGGCAAAGAAACAAATGGAGTCCCACATAAAATATATTCATTTCAAAATGTAATACATGTAAGTAATTAGGAAGGAGATAGTTTACTTCTTTTGTAATAAATCTCTGAAATCCAGTGTGCATTTTCTCCTAACAGGCAGGCCATCTCAGTTTGGACAAGTCATTCTGAAAGTGCTCCGTAGCTACATGTGAGAAGTGGGTTCACATCCAAGACGGCAATGTTAGACCATAAGATGGATCTGTCTAACAAAAACAATGACAGAGTTGATTATGTCTAGGATATATGAATGACAGTCAAGGAGATGAGGCCAAATTTAATTTAAATGTTACTGTTTGGCATAAACTTGTTTATGTCAAAGCAAAAGCCAGAAAAAGGTACATGAAGATACCACCAAAGGTGAGATTAAGTAAAACTAAATTGACCTCTTCTCCAGCCAGTAGAAAGTAACAAAAACCACATTGACCTTCATGACTGAAAGATTTAAAAAAAAAAAAGTAGACAAAATATATAATATCTATATTAGATGTCAGTACAGAATGTAATTCCTGAGAGAGAAGAAATAAACAAGGTGAGCCTCATTAATGCTTCTCCTTATTGTTGGGAGAGCATTTCTGGGTCACAGTAAACTTCCGAATGAACTTGAAAAGTAGTAAAATAGGCCAATACCCACACTCTTGTTTGCTCTAAGGATGAGGAAGTGGGTTGATTCAGAAGGATGAGGTAAATCCTAGTCAGTGAAGGAAGACTGTTATTGGAGTCCTAATTGCTTTTGTCCACTATTAACTGTAGAGTGAAATGCATTTTAAATTTTAAATTTAACACAACAGGAAGAGCTTCCAGATATTTACTGATAACTGCTCAGAGCTGCAAATTGGAGCAGGTGGATTGGAAAGTGTGTCCCTTTTTCTTCTCTGACTCATGCTGCATGTCTTTGTCGCTGGGCCTGGTCTGCCCACAGTGTTTGTCTTCACTGTATGTTTAAAATAAGATATTTCCAAGGAAAATCTTTAGTGGTGATAGTTCCTTAGCAACTCCTATTCTAATAGACTTATTTTAAAATATCTTTTTTCATGTTTTTAATTTTCTAAGTTTTATCCTTAATATCTGTTATTTCTTAATATGTTGATTATCAGAATGTTAGAATTTGTCTAAAGTGCTTGTGGTGGGTGTTACAGAAGTTCTAGTTAAATTGTAATTTAAAGGATTTTAAAAGTGAAAAAAAAAATCAGAGAGGAACCAAGATGGAGTCTAAAAATCATCCTGAATTGATAATATTGAGTTGAAAGTCTGGAGAGACCAAGGCAGGTAGAGTTTGCAGGACAGATTATGAAAGAAGATAAAGTTCTATAGAAATAGAATTCCAGAAATTCCTAGAGCATCCTGTATCAATCTGTAGCTGAGCACTCTAAGGAAATTATATAGAGCTGAAGAAAAGCACCCTAAATTATTAGAGTGAGAAATCTGTGGAACTCACACAGAAATGTAAATAATTTGTATTCATCCCAGAAAAGGAAAAGAATCTTGTAATTTATATGACATTGAAGAGAGAACACAATAAGCATTGTCTCAGTAGTGAAACAAAATTACCCTTAAATTAAGGAAAGTCTGATTCATGTAATAAAGCTGATAAATAACCCTCAAAAAAACCAACCAAACAAACAAACAACTCTATTTGACCCTTGAACAATGTGCTAGTTAAGGGCACTGTCCCGCACAGTTAAAAATCCAGGTATAGGCCTGACCTGTGGTGGCGCAGTGGATAAAGCGTCGACCTGGAAATGCTGAGGTCGCCAGTTCGAAACCCTGGGCTTGCCTGGTCAAGGCACATATGGGAGTTGATGCTTCCAGCTCCTCCCCACTTCTCTCTCTCTGTCTCTCTCTCCTCTCTTTCCCTCTCTGTCTCTCTCTCCTCTCTAAAAATGAATAAATAAAAAAAAAATCCAGGTATAACTTTTAACTCCCCAAAAAATTAACTAGTAATACCCTACTGTGATCAAAAGGTTTACTGATAACATACAATTATAATAACTTTTGTATGTTATATGTATTTTATTCTGTACTCTCACAATAAGGAAGCTAAAGAGAAAAATGTTATGAAGAAAATCAAAATAGGCTCTGGCTGGGTAGCTCAGTTGGTTAGAACATTGTCTTCATATTACAAGGTTACAGGTTCGATCCCAGGTCAAGGTACAGTCAAGAATCAATCAATGAATGCATAAATTAATAGAATAATGAATTGATGTTTCTTTCTCTTTCCTTCTCCTCTCTCTAAAATCAATCAACAAATAAATCATAAGAAAGATAAAATACACTTACAGTACTATGCATATTTATTTTAAAAAATCTACAAATACATGGACCCACACAGTTCAAACCCATGTTGTTTAAGAATCAAAAGAATCAATTGTATTTCCAAATAATTTTTATGCCAGAACAAGATTTAAGAGTATATATATGTATATTTAGAAATATAAAACATCAAACAAGGTAAAATTTACAAATGTCTAGCAGTCAATAAAAGTTACCAGATATGCAAAAAAACTAGAAATATGACTCCTAATGATGAGGAAGAGTATTTTCTAACTGGAAGAGACTCAGAAGTTATAAAAAATCATGCCATTAGTAGGCAGAGATATTAAAGCAATCTGTAATAATATTCTTTATTTTAAAAAGTTACATAGAAAATTGAGCATGTAAGTAGAAACATGAAATATATTTTTAAAAGATCAAATTAAATTTATTAAGATAAAAACTAGAATACATGAGATTAACAGCAGATTTGAATATATAAAAGAAAAGATTAATGAACTTGAAGATGTAGCAAAAAAAGTTAAAATGAAACACATGGAAAAAATAAAGATAATTGAAGAGCATCAGTGAGCTGTGGGGCAAATTTGGGTGGCCTAATGTATACACAATTGGAGTTCTCAAATATAGCAGGGATGGGAATAAAACATACTTTACAAACTGGTAGATGCAAATATTTCACATTTAAAGAAAATAGTAAATGCACATGTCCTAGAAATTCAATGAACCCCGAATATATGGAACATGAAGAATATTACACTAAGAAAGAGCATAATCAGATTGATAAAATCTTAGTTTGCTCAGGCTGCCATGGGAAATGCCATAGACTGGGTAACTTAAATAACAGAAATTTAAATTTATTTTCTCACAGTTCTGAAAATTTTAAGTTCAAGATTAAGGTACAGGCAAGTTGATGTCTAATGAATTCTCTCCTTTGGTTGTAAATGGCCAGCTTCTCATTATGTCATCACACAGCCTTTCCTTGATGTGTTTACATGGAAAGAGAGAAAACTCTGCTGTTTCTTTCTTCTTTTATTATCCCATCTTGATGGTTCCACCATCATGATCTCATCGAAACCTAATTATTTCCCAAAGGCCCCAACTCCGAATACTATCACCTTGGAAGTTAGATCTTTGCCATATAAATGGTAAGCGAGGCACATTTCCATCAATAGATGCAAAAAATAAATAAATAAAGGTTATATACAGAGAAACAAAGATAAGGACAGTATATTTCTCATCAAAACAATGCAAGTATGAAGACAGTGGAGAAATATGCAAAGTACTTAAGGAAAAATATTCTGAATCTTTTAAGATGATTTTTAGACACTTTTTAAAAATAAAGGCAAGTTTAAAAATGTAAGTAGTGATACAATAACACTTTGGGAATATTTTTTTTTGTTTTTGAATCAATGAAGAATATATCTTTGTAGCTTAGTTGTATTATTTGAAGAAGATACTTTTTCTCTAGAATAAAAAAAAATATCCTCAAACTCTGTTCTTCTCTCCCACATGGATACTTATTACAGTTGGGGGAAGGTACTGCTAACCCAAACTCTATATAATAAAAGGGTTTGTTGGCAAGAGATTTTTATAATTGTCAGAG
The DNA here is from genome assembly GCF_036850995.1 of Saccopteryx leptura. Classification (NCBI taxonomy): domain Eukaryota; kingdom Metazoa; phylum Chordata; class Mammalia; order Chiroptera; family Emballonuridae; genus Saccopteryx; species Saccopteryx leptura. The sequence goes on along the minus strand of NC_089505.1, from coordinate 22,736,632 downwards.
GCCTGACAACTTTTTAATAGAGTAGAGATTATCTCTCACCACCCACTTTGAGCTAAATGATGATTGCAGAGCTCTTTCTTTAGAAGAAACTTTAAACTACTTCATCTCTCCACATTAGGCTAATGCTGAAGACAAACAAGGGCTTTTCTGACTCCTAAAAAAAAAAAAAAAAAAAAAAAGAGAGAGAGAGAAAGAAACAAATGCACCAACAAGTAGGGAAAATGAGTATATGATAAGCTAAGCTTGTCCTGAACTCTGGTACAATGTCTCAACTTTTTCATATTTCAACTTTAATAAAATTAAGATGGTGACTCATATCTAAAGAAAAATAAATTACTAACTTCTCTCTGACACACTATTTATTAAAATAGAATTATAAACGTTTACATTTAGGAGGATCTTTATTTTAGAAAATGGTGGGACCAAGGCGGAGGTGAGTGAGGTCAGCTCTCTATGGTGTTAACCAGTTTCTGATGGTGCTTTCCTCCTTCAAGGCCTGTGCTAATGATGGAAAAGACACAACTTGGTTTTGTTTGTTTGTTTGTTTTTTCTCATTAAATCTTTTTTTTTATTTTGGCAAATGTTATTCTCACCAATATTTGTTGTTTATGTGCCTGTGGTGGCGCAGTGGATAAAGTGTCCACCTGGAACACTGAGGTCGCTGGTCCTGGGCTTGCCCGGTCAAGGCATTTATGGGAGTTGATGCTTCCTGCTCCTCCCTCCCTTCTCTCTTTCTTTTTTTTTTTTTTAATAATTTTATTTTTTTAATGGGGCGACATCAATAAATGAGGATACATATATTCAAAGATAACAATAAACCAGGATTTGAATTCTGTCTTTTTAATTTTGTGTACATGAACAATTAACTCAACTCACTGAGCCTAACATTCATGAACTATAAAACAGAGATGCAAGCTATTTATTATTGTAATAAAAGTGACAATATATGTGTAGCAGTGTCAACATTATATATACTAATATTTGAATTGCCTAAATTCAATATATTACTTATTTTCTCCATCAAAAGTTAAGTTTTTCTAAAGCTTCCAATCACTACTGAGTGGAAAATTATTATTCTATCTAATTTTAGTAAATTTAGAGTAATTCAGTGATCTTTTAAATCAAATTGCCATCTCAGTCACTTTTAATACTTAGACGCTGTAGGTTTACATCAGGGGTCGAGAACCTATGGCTCACGAGCCAGATGCGGCTCTTTTGATGGCTGCATCTGGCTCGCAGACAAATCTTTAATAAAAATAATAATAACATAAAAATATAAAACATTCTCATGTATTACAATCCATTCATTTCCTACCGCTCATGTTCATGGTTGCGGGTGGCCGGAGCCAATCACAGCTATCCTCTGGGACAACACCAAATTTTTATTGGATAATGCGTAAGGTACACAGGTTGTTGTATGGCTCTCATGGAATTACATTTTAAAATGTGTGGTGTTCATGGCTCTCTCAGCCAGAAAGATTCCCGACCCCTGGTGTACATATTCAGTTTTGAAGGTTTTTTTCCCTCTTCCCTTATCTACTATTAAGCCCAAGGTTGACCTAAGTTCCCAGGGAGGTTGCACTGTCCTGGCACCAGGAAAGAGTTAAACTAGATCCTTGCGTTTTGGCTAGAAATAGCTCATCCCCATAACTTCTGACCATGGGCCCACTATGTTATTAGGTATATTCAACTGATAACCACTGAAATTACTTTAATCTTGCTACACTTTTGAGCATTGTACCAACATCCATCACAAAAGACAATGAACTTACTCATGTCTAGCACTCATTTATACAATGAGAAGGTAATGTTTGCATGGAATCCACACCAAAGAATGTTACATTTGTTTGGTGCATGGGCCAAAGAACTCAGTCTCACCTTTGAAAACTAGTCACCAGTAGATGTGTCTGTTTGAAGAAACACTGGTGTGAAGTGTGGCCAAATGTCTTTAAATTTGAAGCATTATTTCCCAGCACATAGGAAAAGTTGAAGACTCAAAGAATTTTACTTTAGGAATAAAAGCAATTTTAAACCAGAACCTAACAATGAATGGAAAAAAAAAAAAGGCTTTGAAAAAAGACCAACTCTTCAAAGCAAACACAGGATGGCAGAATAAAAAGTTAATTCCTGTGAAAGGAAAGGCAACTAATTCAGAATATGCAAAGTAACTTCACAAATTCATAAACCTCCATGCCCTGAAGCTTTCTGCTTAGAGAACAAAATACTCCTCACTTCACTAAGCCAGCTGTCTCTTAGGATGTGGCTAACAGTGCTAATGCTGGGATCCTGAACGCCTCCTGAGGGTGTCAGGCTCTCTTCCAAAATCAGTCTCTCTCTCTCTCTTTCTGACAGCACAGTCCCCTGGCCTCCCATATTGATCAAAACCAGCATCCCATTAGGAGGAGAGAGCATACATTAAAATGACTACAAGAAATTTCTCACCACTGGATATGTTTTATTGACGTGTTCCAAGAAAAGTCAACAAAATTAAGCAGTAATTTTCAAGGAAGAGAAATCATGCATGATCTTCCTCACTAGATATTTTGAGCTACTGTATTGAATAAGGAATATTACCTGCCAGACTAATTCTTTGTCTAGGCTAGTCTAGTCTTGTTCTGAAATCACTAACGAAGGGGTATATATGACTGACATCCTAACCCATAGAGTGCCACCTATTATTGTTATCGTAGGTAAATAATAATTAATAAAGAAAAGGCGCAGAGGTAATCAGACATTGAAGATCCTGTTTCAGAAGGAAGTTACAGCCTTCCACTTACTAGGAAACTATAGCATTTATAGTTCTGGACACCACCCCCCCATTAAGGAGATTAACACCCTTCCTTTCTTCCCCATAAGGAGGACGAATCAGTTATTCAAGCTCCCCAAGATATAACCAGTTCATCTCAAGACTATGGAGAAGGGTGCTTCTGTGCTTCCAATTTGAGGCATGTGCAGTAGAAGCCAGGATGGCAGCCATAGAGGCCTGTCAGTCTAGCCCAAAAGAAGGATCTGATTGGTTAGTGACAGCAACCCATGCAAAAAGATTAAGAAACTGATTGGCTCGCTTGGAGAAAAGCTAGTCATTCCCAGCCTAAAACTATAAACACAAGCCTAACAAAGAACTGGCCTTCCCTTCTCTCTTCCTCCTTGGGAACACAAGCTCACCCCATTGGTTCACAAGCTTTTAAGGCAGGTAGCAGGTTTTTGAAAGCTGCCCAGGCCAGACAGCTGACAGCAACCACGTGAATCCCAGCTGGGATGTAGCACCAACCAAGGCACAGCCAGGAACACAAAGTACGCTAACCGGATGAGGACTTACTGGACTGGACCACGGCACAGACCATCTGGACACTAACCTTTGTACTGGGCCTGATGAAGATTAGACTGCACTTTTTCCACGGCGGAAGGAACAAATATGAGCCACTGCGAACCTGTAGGCAGTCTTCCATTTCAAACCTGAAAACAATCTTACTGCAAAACATATATATAGTATGTTCTACATATAGTATGTTCTATAAAATGCTTTTTCACTGACTCCATAAAAGAACACCATTTCCACTGGCAAGATTATGATTTGAGAACACAAAGAAGGCTCTTTCTGCCCTAAAAAACTTACCCCACTTGTTTAGGTAACTTTGTTGTTACCATAATTTTAGAAAAATACTTCAAGCCTATCTGAGGTAAATAATAACTGAGATAAAATACTCTAAGTGTGGACTCGTTTCTTAGCTCTTTCCAGCTGAGCATGAAAAACAAAAACCCGGATTTTTTAAATGAATCTGGGAGATGTTAAATAAAGTCTTGAAAAAAAATAATAAATGGAGTAGACTCAGAAAGAAGAGAGAAAGAGAGAGAGCCTAATGTATATTTAAACAACAAAAAAGTTTAAAGGATATTAAATTTCTGTAAGGGCAGGGAACCTCAGCTATGAGATGGTCTACCAAATGGAAGGTAGCACAATATATCCGAAGTTCAGAAAGAAGAGGTAAGGTCAAAATACGGGCGTGGGAAGTAGATAGGCAGTTTCTAAATAAAGATTAATTTCGGCATCTAGAGACAAGAGAAATACTGGGATGTTCCAAATTTAAAGAGCACAGTTCATTTGGTATTTTCTAAGAACAGCCCAGTCCAGGAAGAATGGACCACAACTGATAGGATGATCTAGTTGAGAGTAGTCAATTCAGAGCCCATCACAATCACAGGGCAGATTCCTGTAAAAGATTCCTTGAGCATATGAGGACAGCCTACTACAGCTGCCCTTCCTTATCAGGCATCCTGCTTAGGATGACCTCAGGTGGACTGGAGTCAAAGAGAAGCATGTATCCACAGGCGACTTTAACCTTTTCACTATGTTGCAGAAGGGAACTTCAAGGAGAGTTCAAGGAAATCTTAGATCTGACTTTGATAATTCTGCTTCATCAAACAATGCCTAGCTACATTTGCTCTTTCTTAATTTTCAACTTTTCCATTTCAAAATATTTAATTCTGAGGTGAGAAATGTCTAATTCTAGTCCTCAATCTACTCATCATTCTTATCAAATCTTGTCTTTGATACTGTCACACTTTAGTCTCCTGATCCTTCCAAATTAGCTCTTCCTGTTTGTGCAAGACCTCAGCCAGCATGGACCAAACTTTCCCTCTGCATTCTCATCAGAAATCTCCTGTGTCTCACCCCACTAAACCCAGAAAATTCTCTCTGTGGTCAATTAAACCATCTGTTTCTTGTATCTCACCCTGGATGCTAAGAAACACAAATTCCTTTAATCAGCTGGTTGGTTATATTACAGAATAATGGTTTCTGGTCTTAGTTGGTCTCTCAAAAACACAAATTTAAAAAAAATTCTACCATTGCTCACTGTTTTCCTAGTACTTATAAAATATGTCAACTGCTGAGATATATACATCAAAAGTAATAAATATTTATGCAAGTTTGAAATTTGAAACACTCTTGATATACTTGAAATAATTAAGATGCATTAATTTTTTTTATCTTTCCTTTTAAGGATGATGGCATCTTAGAGTCTCTAAGGTCAACCTCCAAGAACAAAATCTGAACAAGAACAGAGGTGAGTTCTCAGCATCCATAGACAGCAACACCATGGATCTCAACACCTGCCAGAGGTTGAACTTAAAAAGAAGAAGCACTGAGGCCCTGGCTGGTTGGCTCAGCAGTAGAGCGTCGGCCTGGCGTGCGGGGGACCCAGGTTCGATTCCCAGCCAGGGCACATAGGAGAAGCGCCCATTTGCTTCTCCACCACCCCCCCTCCTTCCTCTCTGTCTCTCTCTTCCCCTCCCGCAGCCGAGGCTCCATTGGAGCAAGGATGGCCCGGGTGCTGGGGATGGCTCCTTGGCCTCTGCCCCAGGCGCTAGAGTGGCTCTGGTCGGGGCAGAGCGACCCCCCGGAGGGACAGAGCATCGCCCCCTGGTGGGCAGAGCATCGCCCCTGGTGGGCGTGCCGGGTGGATCCCGGTCGGGCGCATGCGGGAGTCTGTCTGACTGTCTCTCCCCGTTTCCAGCTTCAGAAAAATACAAAAAAAAAAAAAAAAAAAAAAAAAAAAAGAAGAAGAAGAAGCACTGATTTCCAGGGCCTTCCTCACTCTCCTCCCCTTCAGAAGACTGGGGTCTCCAACATTCTTTGCACTGCCTAGAATTTCCGGCTGTATTATCTAGTCTTTCTTTTTAAAGCAACACTCTTAGCTAGAAATCCAACCTACGTCTTATTCCAGTGTGTTTTAGAAAATATTCATTGTGTATTTACTGTGTGCCAGACCCTGTGCTGAAGATACAAACATGAAATATGACACCTTCAACAAGGTCATGGAATTTTCTTTTAAATTTCTATTGAACTGACACTTTACAATTGTTTTTATTGTCTTAATTAAAAAAAAAAAAGGCAACATAGGCTTATATTCAACTTGTATTGTGAGAGATGGATGACTGCATTTCTCCCGTGTAAAAAAGTTAAAAAGTCAGAAGGATGAGTAAGCTCTGCAATAAGCCTTAAAGTGGGTACGAGGAAAGCTGAAAACTTGCGATACTGTCATCTTATATTTGCCAGATTAAAGGATCTGTGGGCATACAGCAAGGGTGACCGAGACGTCCATGGAGCAAAAACTTTCATGAGAAAAGGGTCTGGGATAACTTGCTGTTGGTATAAAAAGTAAAAATAATACAAGCACACTTTTAAAAGCCTAACTTACTAAATTAATAGGTTATTTAACCTGTCCTTTCTCAAGACCAAAATTTTAGTTACTTAGGGTTCATGCTTGTTTTATTACTCCCTCCTTATATACAAAAAATTTTACTAGAATCCTTTCAAATTAAAATATGAGACACGACATAATAGTTTTTGAATAATGTGCTTATCTTTTAAAACAGGCTGTCTGAGACAGATTAGAAAAACAAATGGGACTAAGCCTCATTGTCCAGAAGAACAGGCTCATAGGAGGCAGTCTGATGCTCTGATGTGATAATTAAGAGCACATGTTCTCAATCACATGTTCGAGGTGTCAGTCCTTATTCTGCCATTATTAATAGCTGTTAGACAAATTACCTAATTTTACCATTTCTCAGTTTCCTTGTATGTAAAATGTACATAGTTAATGGTATTCACCTTAAAGCATTATATTGAGCATGAAATGAGATAAAACAAGTAAATATTGTCCAGTATAATGCCTGGTACAGAGAAAGTGTTATATCAATTTTAGCCATTATTTTTAGCCTTAATACTTGAGACATAACCAGCTAAGTAAGTGTATGAGAATGTCAGTCATGGACAATAGTAGAAGTTTCTTTGGCTTTACAAATTTATAAAAGATATGACAGATTTTATCTAAATGGAATCAAATTTGTTTATATTCAGAAAGGGACACAAATTCCCAAATCAAGGATCCATTGAAAGAAGAATTTTGCTTCTTTTGGCCTTGCAGAATGATTTATCTCTTGGCCCTATTCTCTTCATTCTCTTCCTGGTAACCTCATTTAATATCATGACTATTTCCTATCCACAAAGGTCTAACTAAATTGAAAATAGAATGTTGGCTTCTTTCTTCCAAGTTTGGAATAGATGTCCAACACTAGGTTTCTGCCAAGAGCATACCCTACCACGCAAAGTCAGCAAAAAAGGATTAAGTGGCAAATGATAGGATGGAAAAGAAGTTGTTCATCTCAGTCACAGCTTATCGCAAACACACATCTGCATAACCACTGGCTCTAAGTCAAAGGAATTTCTAAGGACAGGGAAAAGTTAGACAATCTAAATGTAGTAAACTTGGCTATATACTGTAGAAATCAACCTTCTTTATTAAAAACATGTGAGCTGTGGATAAAAGTGGTTATGTATGACAGTGGACCAGGAAACAAACATAAAAATACCTCTCTCCTCCACTCTTACAATGTAGAGAGAAAAAGATCCAGAAGTAAGAAGTTGGAGAAGCATATAAGATCACAGCCCCCACTCATTAGTTTTACTGATTTATTCAACAAAATGTTCCTGAATGGCTACCATGTTTCAAGCCCTGTCAGAAGCTTTGTTCAGTCCAAACTAAGGCTACGGCTTAGCTGTCCATCAATTTACCCTGAAGGGTAAGCTTCTCTAATATTTCAAGCTTTTCTGACTCCTTTTAAATATACCATCTCACATGCACAGGAGCATAGACCACTGGGAGATTTACAATCAAACCTGGAAATAAAGTCACCAGGAGCAAGCCCTTGTTACATGCCGAAGGAACAGAGTATAATTGTGACTCCTGATTATGCAGAGGATGGCCTCATTTCTACCATCCCTCTTGACCATGAATCATGCCTGGCATTGACGAACAGAACTACTGACGTGGTAGGGTGACGGAGGCATGGCCTTCTGTTCAGACCATTGATTAGTGATGTCTTGGAGTAGAGGGACACATCCTTCTACTGGCCTCCCTCCCCGGAAGCACGCTGATGTCAGCTACATGTGAGTGGGCCTCCAGTGAAGAATCAAATATTAAGCAGGAGCCTGATGGGGACTGGACACATATTATTTTGTCTCCTTATCCTGACCAAGGTTAATATTTGCAAGGATGTCAGGAAGTTATGGATTGAATTGTGTCTCCTAAAATGTCATATGTTGAAGTTCCAACCCCCAGTATCTCAGAAGGTGATCTTATTTGGAGACAGAATCTTTACGGTGTCAATCAAGTTAATATGAGCTCCTGGTAAAAAAAGGGAAAGCTTGGCAATAGACACGCACTCAACAGGGAGAACTCCAGGTGAAGGTGCAGGCAAAGAGCAAGGTGATGCCTTCCCACCCAAAGGAATGCCAGAGATGGCTAGCCAAACGCCAGGACCCCGGGGAGAGACATGGAGCAAACTCTCCCCGCAGCCCTCAGAACGAGCCAGCCTTAATGACACCTGGATCTTAGACTTCTAGCCTCCAGAACAGTGAGGCCAAATTCCTACTGTTTCAGCCACTCAGTCTGTCAAAACCTTTTCACGTTTCTATGTTAAGAGCTTTGAAAATGAGAAGATAAAAGAGCAAATATTAGCTCTTCAAAATGAGTGTCCCCAAATAAGGACAGTGTGCTATTTGAAAAGCCCCTCTCTTTGGAAAAGTGTACGCCATATCCTCATCATTTATTTCCAGCTGAGACAAAGAATTTTTTCTGTATTGCAGTGTCAGATAACCATGTTTCGATGATCACACCAAAAAAGCCATAATTAACATAAATTGTTGTATGTGCTGCCTGCCTTTTCACACTACCTCATTAGCCCAGAACAGAACAAAAATGGGCAAGTGTGGATGCATTCATATTTACTATGAAATCATGGTTATGATAACTGTTATGTAAAGTGAAAACTATTTAAACAAGTCTTCCTTGTTTCATTGTTCTAGGCTTATAATCATCACCATTAAAATCTGGAACATCAAACCAGAGGGTAATGAGCTCTTGTGACTTAGAAGTTAGGATAACAAATTCTAACTGTGGTTTAGCCAGGCCGGCTACATAATCTGCAGGGCCCCGGGCAAAATAAAAGTGCAAGGTCGCTTGGTGAAAAGCAGGAAAAAAGAATTGAAGGTACTAAAATAAAAAGCTATTTCCTTTCTTGACATAAATTTTACCATTTAGCTTTATATTATACAATGACAGTATTAAAAACTACAGAAAAATGTTTAACTGAAATGAAAAATCACTGAAACCACACAATTCATTTTTTTAGTTTTAAATACAGATGCATTTATTATTGTTATTAATTGAGAAGCAGGGAGTCAGAGAGACAGATGCCGCATGTGTTCTGACCAGAATCTACCCTGCAAGACCCCTATGGGGCGAAGCTCTGCCCATCTGGGGCTACTGCTCCTTTGCCCATCAACCGAGCCATCTTAGTGCCTGAAGTAAGGCCATGGAGCCATCCTCAGTGCCCATGGATGCAGGAGGAGAAGAGAAAAGAGAGACAGAGAGAAGAAGGGGTGGGAGGATTGAAGAAGCAGAGGGTTGCTTCTGTATGCCCTGACTGAGAATCGAACCCTGAACCTCCACAAGCCTGGTGACACTCTACCATTGAGCTAACTGGCCAGAGCATGCATTTCATTCTTACCTGACAGTAGGAATGCACAGAAAGAACTCAACTGTTTTTATTTCAATTTTTGATGCATATAAATCCTACCAACACTCTCCACCTCAGGCTACTGAGGGGTAAGGAAAGATTAAAAGTTAAACTATGTGTTCCCCTACCTTTCCCTTTCCTTCTGTGATGTCATGCTCATCATAAGTGATTGACTAACACAAGAAAGTCGCACAACTAAACAGAGGATATGAGAAGTGTCCTTGGTTGTTTGATTTTTTTTTTTTTTTTTTTTGTATTTTTCTGAAGCTAGAAACGGGGATAGACAGTCAGACAGACTCCCGCATGCGCCCGACCGGGATCCACCTGGCACGCCCACCAGGGGGCGATGCTCTGCCCATCCAGGGCATCGCTCTGTCGCGACCAGAGCCACTCTAGTGCCTGGGGCAGACGCCAAGGAGCCATCCCCAGCGCCCGGGCCATCTTTGCTCCAATGGAGCCTTGGCTGCAGGAGGGGAAGAGAGAGACAGAGAGGAAGGAGGGGGGGAGGGGTGGAGAAGCAGATGGGCGCTTCTCCTATGTGCCCTGGCCGGGAATCGAACCCGGGACTTCTGCACGCCAGGCCGACGCTCTACCACTGAGCCAACCGGCCAAGGAAGTTGGTTGATTTTTTAGAACACTATTTTCTTTTCTCTGTGTTCAAAGCAAGTTCTCATTGGAATGGAAAATGTAGTCTCTTGGGGTTGTCAGGACCTCACCAGCACCACCTCCAGTTTCCCATAGACCTAACACCCTTACCTTTTTCTTGCTTGTAGCCTTGCTGAACTCAGAACATTATAGATCTGTGCTGAAAGACACACATGCCATGTGCAGAAGAAGTAGCCAGCACACTCCCCATAGTTCCATTGCACTTCTTTTCCAAATGAAAAGGTCAATGATAAAGTGATCAAGAACTTCTGGGCAGTGACAACAGAACATCAAACTAGGTATAGACCCTGTGTAATCACTTTACAGAGTCTGCACACCATAAATTAGATTCTCACCTGGATTTTCCCAGTAATTTGCTATGTCCTTGAGCTATTCATTCATCTTTATGGGAGTCATTTTTCTTTCTGCAAGATGAGAAGTCACAAACCCTTATACCACCCAAAAATTCTCTGGGTCTCTCCTCTTCATGGCCGTTCTTTCTAATCTCATCAATTTTTCTTTTTTAGCAGCCTCATGACTCCTACTCACACAAAGATGAACTCTATGAAGACAGGAACTTCATCTTGTTCCCAAATGTATATGCAATGAATAGAACTGGGGCTTATAACATAGGTTCTCTGTAATGAATGAAGGAATAATAAGCATACTCCCCTCACCATGCCACCTAATCTTCCTCACTCTCCTCATTTATACAGTAAAGCCTAAGATGAAGCACTATAAAGACACAGAACATTGCAGCCTAAGGCCAATGCTAGCCTAATGTAATTTTGATGATTGATTGATGCTAGCCTATGTAATTTCAATGATTGATCCAGTTAATACAAATACAGAGCCAATATTTTAAATTTGGAAGATTTCACATTAAAAAAAAAATTAAAAAAAAAACAACTAAATAAATGGCACTACTCTCAAGTTTGTCATTGCCCTACTAGGATTTCTTGGCTTATGAATGTCATCTGCAGAGTCCCCTATAAATACTTGAGTTAGTGATCCTTGATTTAGACCATCCGAAGAGACATAAAATAGATGATTTTGGTGACTTCAGGTCACCCTGTGGCTATACAGCTTACTGAACTGGTTTATTTATTTATGTTTTGGCTTTCTTCTCAGGGGGCAGAGTTCTAACAAGCACCACTGAAACTGTGCCTGTTGAGTGGCCTAAGGAAAGAGTCTTCTCCCTCCCAATCTCTGTATTCCCCTGACAAAGTCTTTCTGCACCCCCAATCATCGAGAACAATAGAAAAACCTCTGATAAATAAGTAATTCACAGCAAGTTCATAACAGATCAGTGAGCTACTCCCTCCCCAAAGGAATTTTATTTTTAAGAAGCTCTGGCTAGAGCATGTAATGTTTCACCCATACTCAGGTCATTCTCTACCTGAGTGTGTGTGTGTGTGTGTGTGTGGTGTGTGTACATATATGAAAAGAATATAGGAATGGAGGTCACGTTTATGACCAGATATTAATTTTTCCTATATATAATATAAATATGTATTAAAATAAGAAAGATTATTATAAATAAAATATTAGTTTTCATTTGATAGTGACAATCCATCTGTTCTTATAGCTCAAGACCCTACTTTCCAATAATATATTAAAAATCAAACCAAATCAAAATGCCTCAAAGCATGATTTCCAGTGGACAAGGGAATCAACTTTAGTCCTAAAAATATGATTATGTCAAATCCCTTGTCTTGAGGATTTTACTATTTTTCTTGGAACTCACTTTAAAATTTAGTCTTTTTCAAACTGCATAAATATAAAAAGGAAACTGTCTCCCCATATAAAATTAAATTCACATGGCAAAACTAATTTGAAATCTAACATAAAGTCTTATCTTTACAAGTATTATTCCAAAACTCACTCCAAAAAAATGGGTGCTTTTACAATTTACTGCCTCACACTTAATTTCTTCTTAAGATAATCGAATAACTCATTAATTTTTTTGTTGACCATTGGCTTAAGAGTCCTCATTTAACAAGGCCAGTTGGTGTTATTTTATTTATTCTATGGTTGTCACTGAGGTTAAATTACTATTATATTACGTTTCAATACTTTCTATTACCCAGGCAAAATTTTTATTTGCTGACTTCTTTGGTTTTTACTACTGAGGTGTTAATAATATTTTTACACCCAAGTCTCTTACTTATTTCCTCATCTCCTTGTTGACTCCTTTAATTCTGTCAATCAGAGAGCAAGAAGTATACATAGTAATGTACAGAACATAGGCTTTGCCCCCAATCAGACCTGGGTTTGAATCTCTGCTGGGTTTCCTGGCTGTGTGACTGGAGCAAAGGGCCATCTGAGCATCGGTTTTCTCCATTAGACAGGATCAATGATCAAATAACCTAATGCATATGCAGAGCACAAAGGAAGTGTCACAAAGATGGTTGTTACCCAGCACTAGTATTATTACTTTGTCTACTTTATTACCAATACTTTACTTGTATAAAAATTGCTTGTATAAAATTTCTAGGGATTTGAAACTGTTGCCTAGCTACTGTGAGCAGGGAACATACACACACAAACATAGATCGCATATATAACTTTATGTCATCTTCCTAATAACCTTACGAAGTAGGTAAAGCAAGTACTATTCTGCCATTACATAAGTGAAGAAACTATGGACTTACCGTCCATGATTAAAGAACTGTTGATTCCAGGGGTTTGAACCAGGCCTTCTGATAAAAATCTATCCCATGTTACTACACGTTTATTGTCTATCTAGTTTTTGTTTCCCAAATAATGTATTAGTAAGTGTCAGATAACTGGTGTTTGTAAAAGTAGATCATTATCAGTGGTAGTATTATTGGCAGTACATGTCCACATGTCCAAAGAAAAAGATATAGATTATGAAAAAATAGCCCACTGTGATTGGTTCCACAGTCATGTTTTGGTTATGACATCATATGGAGAAAAGGTTGAATAAGAAGTGATCAGTGGAGAGTAAGGTACATGCATTTTAATTGATTTTTTAAAATCAATTTGAAATTCTAAGCAAATACCTTTTCAACAATGAGAAATCTTCGCTGCCTTCCTTAGGAAGTCCAAACAGTTATAAAAAAAAAAGAATCTTTTAAAGCTGAAAGACCTTAGAGACTAAGGTCAAGGGAAATGCAAGATGTTCCAAAAAATTCTGTCTGGGTAAGCCATTTCAAAATATTAAATGGGTTATTGTCTTTCAAAATAACACCACTGAGAGATATATAATTACATTATATATGGCATGTCTCATTTTACTGATATCTCCCGAGAGTTCTGAAGTGCTTTGTAACCTACTGGTTCGTCACCCACTACTTCTGAGTAATGACAGAGAGTTAGTAGTTCTGATGCATGCATCTAAATGCTTGTATGTATGCCTTTGATGTACCTAGAGCAAATTGGAATGAGTGTGCTACATATGGCACAGTACATATTATGGTTGTTTTTCATAGTCAAGATAATAGAATAAATATACAGCTTCATTTTAGAATGTAAAGACCACTAGTCTCATCCATAATATTGTGAAATTGATGCCTTATCAAATTCAAATTGATACTAAAGCATCCATTTTACATTTAATTTCTAGGTATTTTCTCAGGAAATGACCTTGCAATAAAAGGCCTCTGTGTTTGGTTGGTGAGGAGAAAGCACAACCCAAGAAGAGGGGCAAGCACTGGGCTGGAAGAAGTCTTCAAAAGCCTGCATTCAACCTACACAGTGATTTCACTAGCATGTATTGAGCACCTACTAAATGCTCAAAGATGATAGCAAAGTTGTATTTGTATAAAGAAGGAGTAAAATTTTTCAAAACAGGAGTAAAATTCGCAAGCATTTTCAGATTTTTATAGACTCATGACTTGCTCTCATGAGCTTGGTCACAAGGCTAGGGTATTCCTCTGACATCCGAGAACGTGCCTAGGAATGATATGCATCTGACACCCTTGTACCCCGGGATATATGAAGTTTGGGGCACCTGCATCCTTTGTGGTCCTTTGACCATTAAAACACACTTCCTGGGGTTTTTTTTAGAAGTGTTATGGTTTTTGCCTTAAGAATTGTAAAAACACTGATAGGATTTATTTCATTTTTCATCAGTCTCTTAGGAAAGCTAGACTGAGAGAAAAATATAGACCAATAAATTTCCATTATGTGTAGGCACAGTTGATTTGAGCATGAAATGGAACTCACTGATATGGTTGAAGTATCGGCAAACATCCACAGATGTGCTTTGTAGAGCCATTTATCAGGGCTCTTTGATGATATATATCTAGGAAAACATTGTAAATGAGAATGATCACTATCCTGCTGAGAACCTAGAAAATAAAAACTGAGCCATACACATTGAATGTGCATTTTTCACTCACAGACATAAAGCTCTAGTCAAAGTAGCTTCATTCCAATCCATTCAGACTCAGTCTCTTTTTGACTATTGGCATCTATTTCTAATCAATTTATAACAAAATTACTGGACACCACATCTAGTCACAGTGAAACAAGTGGTATAAGACTTTTCTTCTTGCTGCAAACAGCTAGATAATAGGTAGGAATCTAGAAAGTAAACAGTGCTCTGACCTCCTGATAAAAATAAAAATTTGAATAATATATAAAATTATAACTTTTCTTGAAGCCATCACAGAATTGACAAAAGAGAATTAGCAACTAACCTGAAATCTAAGGAAAGATGGGTACCCTAAGCAGAGACAAAGACAAGCGTTTGCTCCCTTGGAGAAAGAGAGGCCAGAACCCAGATCCACTGTTTTGGGTATTACTCAAAGCCAATTCTATTCAGTCTCTTCCAAAAAATGAAGAACAAGGGAACTTCCCACTCATTTTATGATGCTAGCATTTCTCACATACTACAGCCAGACCAAGACATTATGAGAGGAGTAAATGACAGGCTAATATTTTAGTGTCAATATCTTAGTGACAGGCCACAAATCCTGCATAAAATATTAGTTGATTAAGCCCAAAAATATGTTTTAAAAATATGTCACAATCAGGTTAGAATGTCAGGTTGTTTTAAAATTCATTCTCTTAGATAGTGAGTAGGCTGATAGCTGTTGGAGTGGGGGAGGCTGGGTAAGAAGATTGAAGGATTGAGTAAAAAAGCACAAAAAAGGAGAGAAAATATTCACAGATGCCGACAACAGTGTGATGATGCCCCAGAGGGAAGGGGAAGGTGGAGGAGGGTAAGGGGGAGAAAGTGGTGACAGATGAAAACTTGACTTGAGAAGGGGAACACACAATATGGTGTACAGAGATGTGCTGTGGAATTGTACAACTGGAACCTGTATGATTTTGTTAACCAGGCCCTGGCCAGTTGGCTCAGCGGTAGAGTGTCGGCCTGGCGTGCGGGGGACCCGGGTTCGATTCCCGGCCAGGGCACATAGGAGAAGCGCCCATTTGCTTCTCCACCCCCCCCTCCTTCCTCTCTGTCTCTCTCTTCCCCTCCCGCAGCTGAGGCTCCATTGGAGCAAAGATGGCCCGGGCGCTGGGGATGGCTCCTTGGCCTCTGCCCCAGGTGCTGGAGTGGCTCTGGTCGTGGCAGAGCAATGCCCCGGAGGGGCAGAGCATTGCCCCCTGGTGGGCAGAGCATCGCCACTGGTGGGCGTGCCGGGTGGATCCCGGTTGGGCGCATGCAGGAGTCTGTCTGTCTCTCCCCGTTTCCAACTTCAGAGAAATACAAAAAAAAAAAAAAAAACTAAAAAAAAAAAAAATTTTTGTTAACCAGTGTCACCCCAATAAATTCAATGAAAAATTAATGTAATACCATATCAATACAATGGAAAATATAAACTATTTGCTTATTTCAATAGAAATAGAAAATATATTGGTTAAAATTGCACATTTACTCCTGATAAAATTTTCTCAAAAAACTGAGAATAGAAGGGAATTTTCTCCATTTGAAAAGAAAACACCTATGAAAAAGCTACAGCTACCATCATACTCAGTGATGAAAAACTGATTGCTTTACCCTCAAGATAAGAAACAAAATGTAGCAACAGTCCATTATTACTACTTCTACTTAACATCATTCTGTGGATTATAGCCAGTACAATAAGTCAAAACTAGAAATGAAATGTACAGATTGCAAATAAAATGTATCTATTCACACACAAAAAGGAAAATTATCTATATAAAAACTTCCAAAAAATCTACATTTTGTAGCCCTAATAAGTTAGCAATATCACAGGTTGTAAGATCAATATACACAAATCAAATGTATTTCTAGAAACTAGCAAAAAAGAAATTGGAAATTAAAATTAAAAGTACCATGTATGATCACACCAAAAAAAAAAAAAATGAAATGCAAAGACATAAAGCTTAAAAATTACATGCCAAAATCTGTATGCTCGTAATTGGAAACACTGATTTGACTATAGAAATCAAAGCCTAATAAATGGAGAGATATATCATGTTCACACAGCAAATGATTCATTATTTTTAAGATGTCAGTTCTCCCCAAACTTCTCTATAGAGTTAACATAATTAAAATGTCAGTAATGCCTGACAAGGTGGTGTTGCCAAGGATGATAGAGTGTGGACCCGGGACACTGAGTACCCAGGTTCAAAACCTAATGATCACCGGCTTGAGCACAGGTTCATCCGGCTTGATCACGGGTTCACCAGCTTGAGCATGGGATCATAGACATGACCCCATGGTTGCTGGCTTGAACTCAACGTTGCTGGCTTGAGCAAGGGGTCACTGGCTCAGCTGGAACCCCTGGTCAAGGCAAGTGTGAGAAAGCAAGCAATGAACAACTAAAGTGCCACAACGATGAGCTAATGCTTCTCATTTCGTTCCCTTCCTGTCTGTCTGTCAGCTACCTGTCCCTTTCTCTCTCTCTCTCTCTCTCTCTCTCTCTCTCACTAAATTAAATAAATAAATAAATATTTCTTTTTATTGTATAAATTGTCAAGGTAATTTAAAAACCATTATATGGAATTGCACATAACTTCAAATATACAAAATAATTTTGAAAAGAAATATCTAGATTAGAGTGTATATCTTACTAGATCTTAAGACTTATTAAAAAGCCACATAAATCAAGATAGTAAATTAGTGTCATAAGAATAAAGACATAGTTCAAAGGAATTCTAAAAATAAATCTATATACATATAGATGTCAACTGAATTGTGACAACAGTGCCAAGATAATTCAAAGTAGGCAAAGATTGTATTTTCACTGATAGTGCTGAAATTTAGAAAACAAATCAATCTTTACTTTTATTTATACCACAAACACGTTATCGCTAAATATGTAAAAGACCTAAGCATAAATAGTAAAACTATAAATCTCCTAGATAAGAACATAGATAAAAAAATCTTTTTAACATTGATTAGGCAAACATTTCTTAGACAAGACACAAAAAGCATTAAACTTAAAGTGAAAAAATTAAAACATTTAAATTTATCAAATTGAAAATTGTTCTTTGAAAGATATCACTAAGCAAATGTATGAACAAATTACAAACTGGGATACAATATATACAAATACAAAAACCCACATCCCAAGTATATAAAGAAAATAAAACAAAACACAATTGAAAAAATTCAACAAAATAGTTAAGCAGACACCTCACTAAAAAAGATAAATGAATGGCCATTAAACAGGTAAAAAATTAATCTATATCATTAATCACAAGATGACTAAATTAAAACCACAACAAGATACCACTTTATATCCACTGAAATGCTGAAACTTTTAAAAGCATTATCACCAAATGTAATGAGAACGCAAAACAATTGAAATTCTCATATATTCCTGGCGGGAGTTTAAAGCTTGTAAAGCACTTTGGAAACTTTTTCGTTGTGTCTTACAGTTAAATGTGTAATTAGGAAAAACCTACAAAAGGATTTGTACAAGCATGTTCATATAAGCTTTATTTTTAATTAAATTTATTGAGGTGACACTGGTTAATAAGATTACAGAGGTTTCAAATGTGTATTTCTATGATACACTATCTGTATCATAGAAATACAGATAGTATTGGGCATTGTGTGCCCAGCACCCAAAACCAAATCTTCCAACACCATATATTCGACCTCTTTTCCCCTTTACTACCCTCCTAACTCCCTTCCCTCTGGGAACCACCATACTGCTGTCTGTGTCTATGAATTTCAGTTTCCTATCACACATATGAGTGAAATCATACCGTTTTTAGCTCTTCCTGACTGATTTATTTCGCTTAACATAATATTCTCGAAGTCCATCAGTGTTGTCACACATGGCAGTATTTCATCTTTTCTTGTGATTGAGTCCATCGTCTATATGTACCACGTCTTCTATATCCAAGCATATATCAAAGGATACTGGTTGTTTCCATGTCTTGGCCACCGTGAATAATGCTGCAATGAACAGAGGGGTGCATCTATCTTTGCAAATAAATATTTTCAAATTTTCTTGGTAGGTAGTCAGAAGAGGAATTTCTGGGTCATATGGTAACTCTATTCTTAATTTTTTGAGGAATCTCCATACTCTCTTCGATAGTGGCTATACCAGTTTACATTCCCATTACTAGTGATGAGGATTCCTTTTCCTTCACAATCTTGCCAACACTTGTTATAACCTGTCTTATTGATAATAGCTATTCTAACAGGTGTGAAAAGGCATCTCATTGTAATTTTGAGTTGAATTTCTCTAATAGCTAGTGATGTTGAGCATCTTTCCATACATCTGTTGGCCATGTGCAAATGTTTTGGAGAAGTATCTGTTCAGGTCCTCTACCCATTTTATACTTGGATTGTTTGTGTGTTTGGTGTTGAGTTATACAAGCTCTTTGAATATTTTGGATATTATCCTTTTGTTAGAGCTGTTGTTTGCAAATATCTTCTCCCATTTGGTTGGTTGTCTTTTTGTTTTGTTGGTGGTTTCTTTTGCTATGCAGAAGTAATCCCACTCATTTATTTTTGCCTTTACTTCCCTTGCCTTTGGAGTCAAATTTATCAAATCTTCTCTAAGACCAAATTGGTCCAGATGCAGTGGGTTTTTTATACAATGATTTTATATCCTGCAACTCTACTATATTTTTTATTCAGTTTATTAGGGTGACATTGGTTAATAAAATTATATTGGTTTCACATATACCATTCTATAATACATCATCTGTATATTGTATTGTATGTTCACCACTTCAAATCAAGTCTTCTTTCTTCACCATTTACCCCCATACCCTCTACTACCCCCCCATACTATATTTGTTTATTGTGTCAAAGTTTTTTGTTGGAATCTTCAGGGTTTTCTATATAAAAAAAACCATATCATCTGCAGAAAGTGACACTTTTACTTCTTTATGTCCAATGGGCATGCCTTTAATTTCCTTCTTTTCCCTGATTGCTCTGACCAGGACTTTCAATACTATGTTGAATAAGAGTGGTGAGAATGGACATACTTGTTTTGTTTCTGATTTGAGAAGAAAGCTTTCAGTTTTTTCACCATTGATATGATATTAGCTGAGGGTTTGTCATATATGGCTTCTGTTATGTTAAGGTACTTTCTGTACCACATATTATTGTTTTAATCATATATAAATGTTCTACTGTGTCAAATGTTTTTTCTACATCTATTGTGATCATATGATTTTTATCCTTTATTTTGTAAATATGGTATAACACATTGATAGAATTATATATGTGCCCCTGGAATGAACCCCACCTGATAATAATGTATTATCTTTTTAATGTCTATTTGTATTCAATTTACTAG
The DNA here is from genome assembly GCF_036850995.1 of Saccopteryx leptura. Classification (NCBI taxonomy): domain Eukaryota; kingdom Metazoa; phylum Chordata; class Mammalia; order Chiroptera; family Emballonuridae; genus Saccopteryx; species Saccopteryx leptura. Next base: position 22,716,695 of record NC_089505.1, on the reverse strand, counting down.
TATTTTGTTTAGGAATTCTGCATCAGTATTCATCAGGTATATTGGTCTGTGGTTTTCATTTTGTAAGTTATCCTTGTCAGGTTTTGGTATCAAGATTATGCTGGTCTCATAAAATGTGTTAAGAAGTATTGCTTCTTATTCAAGTTTTCAGAAGAGTTTGAGAAGGATAGTATCAAAACTTTTTTAAATGTTTGGTAAAACTGACTAATGTAGCCTGATCTGGGACTTTTATTTTGGGGGAGGTTTTTGATGGTTGTTTTAATTACCTCATTGTTGACTAGTGTATTTAAATTTTCTAATTCTCCATGATTCAGTCTAGGGAGGTTATATATTTCTAGGAACTTATCTATTTATTTGAGGTTATTAAATTTGTTGGCATATAATCTCTCACAGTATTCTAGTATAAATCTTTGTATTTCTGTGATGTCTGTGGTAACTTCTCTTTTATTTCTAATTTAATTTATGAATTTTTTCTATTTTTTTCTAGTAAGTCTAGTCAGGGGGTTGTCAATTTTATTAATCTTTTCAAAAACCAGCTTTTTGTTGCATTATTTTTTTGTATAAAATTTTGGTTCTGTATTCATTTGATTCTGCTCTGATTTTTATTATTTTCTTTTTTCTGCTGACTTTGGGTTGCTTTTGGATTTTTCTTTAGTTTTTTTATTTTATTTTATTTTTCTTTCTGAAGCTGGAAAGGGGAGAGACAGTCAGACAGACTCCTGCATGCGCCCGGCCGGGATCTACCCGGCACGCCCACCAGGGGCGACGCTCTGCCCACCAGGGGGGGATGCTCTGTCCCTCCGGGGCGTCGCTCTGCCGCGACCAGAGCCACTCTAGCGCCTGGGGCAGAGGCCAAGGAGCCATCCCCAGTGCCCGGGCCATCTTTGCTCCAATGGAGCCTTGGCTGCGAGAGGGGAAGAGAGAGACAGAGAGGAAGGAGGGGGGATGGAGAAGCAAATGGGCGCTTCTCCTATGTGCCCTGGCCGGGAATCGAACCCGGGTCCCCCGCACACCAGGCCGACGCTCTACTGCTGAACCAACCGGCCAGGGCCTGGATTTTTCTTTAGTTCTTTAAAGTGTAATGTTAGGTTGTTTACTTAAGTTTTTTTTTTAATTTTTTTATTTTATTTATTCATTTTAGAAAGGAGAGAGAGAAGAGAGAGAGAGAGAGAGAGACAGAGAGAGAGAAGGGGGGGAGGAGCAGGAAGCATCAACTCCCATATGTGCCTTGACCAGGCAAGCCCAGGGTTTTGAACTTGCGACCTCAGCATTTCCAGGTCGACACTTTATCCACTGCGCCACCACAGGTCAGGCTCTAAGATTTTTTTTGTTTCTTGAGATAGGATTGTAAAAGTACAAACTTCCTCCTTATTATTGCTTTCAAAGCATCCCAGAATTACTGATATATTGTATTGTCATTTTCACTTGTCTCTATACATATTTTTATTTCACCTTTCTTTCTCCTTCTTCTTTGACCCAAAAGCTTTGTTTTTAATAGTCAAACTTGAAAACATCTCAAAATAAATCAATGAGAGAATGTTTAAATTTTTGATATATTCAAGCAATAAAATATTAATCAACAACTTAGACGAATAATCTACTAATACACAAGAACGTAGATGGATCTTAAAAATATTATATTATATAAAAGAAGCCAGACACTAAAGAATATGTCCTGTATGATTTCATTCATTTGCGGTTCAAGGACAGAACAACAATCTATTATTGCAGGAAAGAGAGAGGTGGTTTCCAGAAGCCGGGGTGGAGCTTTGCCCTGCAGAGCAGCAAGGGTGTTGGCGGTGGTGTTGCAAGGCAGGCAGCGGGTGTGATCTACCTTGGTCACAGACCTAAACGGACAATATACACTACTGGGTCTGTAACCAGGGTATGTTGTCTGTAGATATTTAAAACAAAAGGTACAGCCCTGGCCGGTTGGCTCAGTGGTGGAGCGTCGGCCTTGCGTGAGGAAGTCCCGGGTTCGATTCCCGGCCAGTGCACACAGGAGAAGCGCTCATCTGTTTCTCCACCCCTCCCCCTCTCCTTCCTCTCTGTCTCTCTCTTCCCCTCCCGCAGCCGAGGCTCCATTGGAGCAAAGATGGCCCGGGCGCTGGGGATGGCTCCTTGGCCTCTGCCCCAGGCACTAGAGTGGCTCTGGTCGCGACAGAGCGACGCCCCGGAGGGGCAGAGCATCGCCCCCTGGTGGGCGTGCCGGGTGGATCCCGGTCAGGCGCATGCAGGAGTCTGTCTGTCTCTCCCCGTTTCCAGCTTCAGAAAAAAATTTTTAAAAAATTAAAAAAATTAAACAAAAGGTAAATATACCAAAAACAAACAAACAAAAAACAAAAGAAAAGATTAGATTATTTTGCTACTATATACTGGCAATTCTAAACCACATCAATGACAAATTTCTTTTCACCACCACGCTTTTTCACCCATCCTCTTCCTCCCGTGGTAAGCCAGTGGGTGATAAAAATGTTGACCAGGGGGTGAATGCACACATTTATCAAAATTCATAGCACTATGCAATTAAAATTGATATATTTTAGCAGTTGGTTTTAAAAAGTTTTAAAAAATAAAATTAGGCCCTGGCCGGTTGGCTCAGCGGTAGAGCGTCGGCCTAGCGTGCGGAGGACCCGGGTTCGATTCCCGGCCAGGGCACATAGGAGAAGCGCCCATTTGCTTCTCCACCCCTCCGCCGCGCTTTCCTCTCTGTCTCTCTCTTCCCCTCCCGCAGCCAAGGCTCCATTGGAGCAAAGATGGCCCGGGCGCTGGGCATGGCTCTGTGGCCTCTGCCTCAGGCGCTAGAGTGGCTCTGGTCGCAATATGGCGACGCCCAGGATGGGCAGAGCATCGCCCCCTGGGGGGCAGAGCACCGCCCCTGGTGGGCGTGCCGGGTGGATCCCGGTCGGGCGCATGCGGGAGTCTGTCTGACTGTCTATCCCCGTTTCCAGCTTCAGAAAAATGAAAAAAAAAAAAAAATAAAAAAATAAAATTAGCGAACATCACTTCTATGCAATGTACAGTGACAAGAATCAGGAAGCTGTAGAGATAAAAAAAAATGGATGGTTAAATGCAGGGAAGTCACTCTTTATTGGAGGATGGATGATAGTGTAATTAGGAGATTATCAACATATAATAAATGGTGTAGGAGAGGCATTATTATAAATAAAATACTTGAGAAGTACACAGTAGTTGTTTACATCTGGTAATATCTAAAGAAGTTTCACAGAGAAAGGAAGAAGTCTATATCCCTGGTGTGCGTGTACATAACCATATATAGTAGCTCAGGAAGGGAAGGTTTCACATACAGAGAACTCGTGAAATTTTTTTGACTTGTCTCTCTCAGTACGAGAGCAGAGCAGTGAGCAGTCACAAAGAGAAAGGGGGCCACACCAGGATGCCAAGACAGATGTTCAACTGTGGCTAAATTGTAAAGGAGATCCATGTACAATCCGCTAACACATAAACAAGTATACATTGTACTGAGCAATGTTATGATCCATGAACATAGGGCTATAAAAACCCTGAGGAAGGAGGGAATGCCACCAGACAGGGGACTCAGAAATAGTATCCTAACGGAATTGTTATTCCAACAAAACTATAAGAAATAGATAGAATTTCTAGAAATTGCAGCAGCATGGACTGGGTGAGGGTGAGATAGAAGAAGGCATCAAGTGAGCAGGATGTCATCAATAAAAATGTGAAGGGAGGAGAGAACTGGGTGAGTTTTAAGAATTCATGAAGACATAATGATTTTGGCATGATTATCTGAATTACTTGAGCTTTCTATTTGCTGTGATAAAAAAGAAATAGTAAGCTATATAAAGAGTAGAGTTTTGCTGAAACGTAAGGAATGTAATGTATAACAAAAAAACAGAAAGATGGAGTTGAAAGAGCAATTTGTAGCCAGATTATAAAGAACTGTGAAGGTCGGGTTCACACACCTACACAACCATTACATTATTTACTTGCACACAAGGTAGCAGAGCAGCGTGCATAGGCACAGCAGCCCTGGGCTGGACTGCATTGGTTACCAGGATCTCACTCCACTTTATGCCTCTGTGTGACCCTATCCAGTCACTTAATCCCACTGTGCATTGCTTTCTTCTCTGAAAAATAGCTATAATATTACCTAGTCATTGGTGGCTAATTGAATTAATACATCCAAAGTGTTATAGAAATGTTAGCTATTATTATGTGTGTATGCGTGTGTGTATACACACATTGACTTATAGGTCACTTTATTCCATGTTTGTTTTTTTGTTATATTCTGTGGGAAATCATTGTTCCCTATAGCACAGAATGAAATCAACAAGTATCTAGCATACATCATGTATATGACTTCCTTCCCTTTGAGTCCAGGAAGCCAGTCTGATAAACATCACAGCTTTCCTCCATTGATCCCACTCTAACTGGAACCATATGGGTATTATGAAATCTCAACCTTGAACTGCCTTCTAACACAGCCAGGGGCCCGAGTTTATTTAAGCTTTTGAACTTCTGTTTTCCCTATGTATGAGATGAGATTATTTCTTAATCAACATTTAAAAGCTGGTACCAAATGGCCTTGAGTATAGTTAGTTTTCTGTATCAGCTCATCTCTTTTGGTTTGGCTCCAGTGAAGTTTAAGGAAGTAATTTGATTATAGAAAGATCTGTAATTCTACTGAAGGCACACCTCCCATCTTAGCTGAGGCATTTACTCATCTCATTGAATGTCCACCTGGTGTTTAACCCTCTTGGAGTTTTATCCTGAGTACCTGCCAGTGTTCAACCAGAGAAGCAGAGCCATTAATAACATTTATACGTGTATGTGTTAAGGGATTTCACAATAGTGGGAACTGGATAGGCAATTTTTCAAGGCTATTGTCTTCACATCTGATGTTGTAGCTTGAAGTCCTCAGGGGAGGCAGTCAGGAAGGAAAGAGGGTTATATAGTGCGTCAAATATGTGGTGGTGGAAAGAGATATGACTTTGGGTTGTAAACACATAATGCAATATTCAGGTGATGTGTCATGGAATTGTACACGTGAAACCTATATAATTTTATTAACCAATGTCACCCTAATACAATTAATTTTAAAAATAACAAAGTGGGAGAGAGCAAGAATAAGCTAGAGCTCATGCACGCATGTGCGCGCGCGCACGCACACACACACACACACACACACACACACACACACACACACACACACACACGGAACTGGACCAGAAGTATCTAAGGACAGACTGAAACTTGTCAGTTCCTAAGATCCTTTGCACTTGTGCTGTGGGTACCCTGCAAGAGCCAGGACCTGTCCTCATGGAGGTAAGCATGAGAAGGTGAGGGAGTCCAAGGTGAGCAGACTCGGACGCAGACGCTGCTTCAGGCCAACATGACGTGTCATCATGTCAGTGAGTCCCAGGTACAAAGAGGTGGCCCCTTCTGCTCTCTAAATCTCCCAAGAGTATCCCTTGTGCTTTTTTCCAGCTAGAAATAACAAGAAAGGGAATTCTAAGAAATGTAGTTCAGCCTAGACATATTTCAAAACCATCATGGCAGAGAAGTAAATTAATTTTAAACATTTTATTAATGGATAGATTAGTCTTAAAATTCAAATTTTCTATTTTTTAAAAATTTTTCTCAAACAAAATATTTGTCATTTGCTTATAACAAAAAAGATTTGAAAATGGAAAATTTCTTACACAATAGTGTCTCCTTCTAATATACTTCCTACAAAAACTTACTGTTTATTTTTTGTGCTATAAGCCAACACAAACACTGTGGAGTCATGAGGCTGGTTGAAATTACAGAGGTCATTTAGCCCAGTCTTCTATTTCTGAGTAGGCTTTGTCTAAATCCTTGCAGACCAAAGCTCAGTCTCCTTTCTTTTTGTGTGAGGTGTCCTCACATATATTTATTAACCACTTGACATTCATTATTTAACATTAGGTTTGACTAAGTTAATGTATCCATCAGTTGGAAAATTGAAACAATGTAGAGAAGTCAAGCCTATTATCTACTATTAACAAACATTTCTTTTTTTTTTTTTTGTATTTTTCTGAAGTTGGAAACAAGAAGGCAGTCAGACAGACTCCCGCATGCGCCTGACCGGGATCCACCCAGCATGCCAACCAGGGGGCGATGCTCTGCCCATCTGGGGCGTTGCTCTGTTGCGACCAGAGCCATTCTAGCGCCTGAGGCAGAGGCCACAGAGCCACCCTCAGCGCCCGGGCCATCTTTGCTCCAATGGAGCCTCGGCCGCGGGAAGGGAAAAGAGAGAGACAGAGAGGAAGGAGAGGGGGAGGGGTGGAGAAGCAGATGGGTGCTTCTCCTGTGTGTCCTGGCCAGGAATCGAACCTGGGACTCCTGCACGCCAGGCTGACACTCTACCACTGAACATTTCTTAAAAATTAAAACAAAATCAGGATTTTTATTTGTTCTATGTTTGGCCAATGGTTATCTTGACTGGTTACTCTAGACCTTCATGAATGCTCTGGCTCACTAGGATGGATGGCCAATGCTAAGGTCGCAACAGGTCCTAAGAACAAAAAACAAACAAACAATTTTTTTTGGAGATTCAGGTGACAGTGCCTTTGTCTTGTGAGTAGATATTGCCACATCTAATGAAAAAATTTCCTCTTGTTCCTAACTGGAAGCTCTTCAAGTTCAACAATTCCATTTTCTTTATTCAAGTAGACTGAAGAACAGGCTTTCCAGTACCTTGCTAATAATAGGACTTACATAAATAAAGTCATTTTACTGCCATACAAATTTTCTTAAGTGATTCTGATTTTTCTAACAGCCCCCCCTCCTCTATCTTCTAGCAGTTCGTTCATTCTTTCCCTACATTTCTTAAAATCTTGACAAAAGTTTTTCATGTTTCCTAGGCTTTAAAACTAAAAGTTGGATAGAGGACATTGTATGAACTTGACAATTTAGGGATTTACAAAAGACATTTGTGCAAAGTAACTGCTTACTTTATTCAGTGTGGATGCCTTCTAAACAGAATTCTGGACGGGAAGTTAGCAGCTTGTTAAATGCTGGCAGGCTCAAGACCCAGACACAGACAATGTTTCAGTTCAAGTCCCAAACAGGAAAGGACTGTTGTCCCACTCAAGGCGGTCAGGTAGGAGTAACTCCCTCTTACTTTCAGATGGGCAAGGCTTTTTGTTCTTTTTAGTCTCTCAACTGACTGGATGAGGCCCGTTGCCCTTGTGGACGGCGATCTGCTTTACTCAGTCTACTAACTCACACATCAGGCTCATCCAGAAACACCATCAAAGATGAACAAAATTTCACCAAACGTTCAGACATTTGGGCCCAGACACTCCATGGCCCAGTTAAGTTGATACATAAAATTACCTATTGCACATATCTCCCATTTTATTCCTATAATTTTTCCCAGATTAATTGAGAGACTAAATTTCTATTATCTCTTTCATTGATTCCTCCAATAGACATTCATGAATTACTGTTTTGTGTAGAGGTATATGTCTCCCATACTCTACACACAATTCTGCTCTCTTAGAGAAAGCCTTTATTTCTTTCATTTACCATTTCAGCAGATGAAAGAGTAATTATCTTTTCCTTTGAATAAAATAAGATGTTTGGGAAAATATACTCAGTGGACTACGTGTTTTGTGTTTTGTTCAGTGGAGTGTGCCAACCTTTTGGGCTTACAGACAAGTGACTTCCCCTCTCACAGTTATTGAGGCTGGCATTCTGGAGACCCACACAAGATTGAAAACTTACAATGCAAGATATTTTTGTTTAAAAATCCATTTAATCACTTAACACCATATATATGTACCTATGGGAAAAGAATGAGAGCTGAAATCACCAGTCGTTCCAAGTCATCTGAAGGCCCTGCCTCGGCTCTGACCCTGTCTAGAGAGGAGCATGTTTTCAGAGGCTATTTAATCTGAGGCCACTGACTTTGGGAGGTCAGCAGCACTTTTGTCATTAAAGAAAACGAGCTGATACCAGCCTTGTTCAAAGGGTCACTGGATAACTATGATTCTTGACCTCTGCCTCTTTCTGTTAGATTAATGTAGAAACCAGCACACGCACACACACACACACACACACACACAAGTGTTGATCAACCTAACTTCCTTCCAGAAAAAGTAAAAGCCAGTAGCTGTACAGGTAACTCAGTGGCTTCTTGTTGCTCTTTAGATGTGAACAAAAGAGAACCATAAGGAGACCTGGGACCTCAAGGTCTCAGTGACCTTGAGATTGTCATGGTAACACATTCTCTGGGTTTCCAGGGTATGCGCCTCATTCTAAGCTACTTTATTGATGAATATTTTGGAGCCCATTCTGCAGTACAAGCACTCAGGATTGGTGGGGTTTGTTTGTTTATTTATTTATTTATTTTTCATTTTGGAGGAATCTGTAGCAAATGATTGAATCATTGAATACTTACTAAAACTACCTATAGAAGGAAAAGGCATACAGTTTTCTAACACATCAGAGAGATATGTGATGGTACATAAATTTATAGGTAAAAGAGAGCTCAGTAAATGTAATCTGAGCATCCAAAGTACTTCAAAAAGGTTTACTTAGAACCCTATCATTAAAATTGACTCACAATGTGACTATTCCTGCAGTTGCCTGATGACTAGAGAAGAGGTTGATTTACCAAAAACAGAGAAATGCCTTGGGTAAGAATAAATGGGCACTTAAGTGGATGAAAGATTTTAAAGCATGAAAAGGATCAGTACTCAATAGCCTTGTGTAATAAATATTTGTCAGGCAGGAGTCGGGAAAGAATGTCAGAGTTTGATGATAACATTACACTCTTTGGTGCAGTAATCGGTTCTCGGCCTTTTGGCTAAGATTATGTATACGCTCTTTGGTGTAGTGGAAACAACAAAATTAATGAAGAGTACATGGAGATTTGACTTGGTCTGATAAATGGGGACAAAATTGCAGAGAAGTTCATTGTGAATAAGAGCCAAAGTACTACAATTGTAGATCTAAATGAATAGGCACTGAGCTAGCAATCATTCACAGCCCAGGAAAAAAGGTTTGGATAGTAGGGAAGGGCATTCTGAAATCATGAGGTTTAAAGCTCTTTCAGCAGCAGGCAGGGAATAAATACATAAATAGGAATCAACCTAAAAAACTGACAAGCTGAGGTGCTCTTTCAAAGTCTCAATCTCAACCCCAAGCACATCTGTTAACATTTATTATGTTTATAAAAGTTCAATTTAGTACAATATGGAGTTCTATATTATATCATAATATGGCAAACTAAGTAATCAGAACAAACCTCCCACTAAAAATATCTAAAAATGCCAAAAAATACCACTGAAGAGACAACAAGTTAGTGAATGAGAGCAGAAACCCGTCCTTATATAAAACACTAAAGCCACTTTTGCCCTGAGAATATTTGCCAGTTTTTGAGAATTTGAGCTAAACTCCCAAGGTGGGGGGTCTAAGAGTAATCCCTCCTTACACAAAGGTCTAGAGTCTCAGAGTCAGGGTGAATCAGAGAAGATAAAGCCCACCATCTCCACCTCCAGTTGCTGTATACACAACCCAGCTCTTGATTTGCCACACAAAATCACAATGCCTGGCTGGTCCCTAAACTTCAAGCAAGAATCTTAAATCTTAGAGACATGATATAATGGTCAAAATACTAGAAGCAGATTGTCTGCCTTTAAATGACGACTCATCACTTGACGTTGGGCCAGTCACTTAAGCTTTCTCTGCTGTTATCTTCTCAACAATATATTGAGATAATAGTAATGCCTCATAAATAAATTAAAGCACTTAGAGCAGGGTCTGGCACATTGTAAGCTATGTAGAATTGTAAATAAATCTGAAATTTTATTTAAGAATCAATCAATAAAAGATGGGAGAGTATGCGATTGGTAAGGGCAGACCAGGGTTTTTAAAATGCTTGTAGAATTTTTCTTGACCACAGTGAAGTTATATGGAAAAAGTTCATTTAATAACGTTTGTTAAATTACGTATCTACATATTATACATTTTTCTGTATGTGGTTGTATCCTATTTTTAGAATGAAGTAAATCCTGTAGAAGTGGTTTTCAAACATTTTGGGCTAAGTTTCCCTTTACACCCTTTAAAATTATTAATTATTATAAATCACTTTAGCTTATAGGGTATTTTAATAAATATGTACAATCTAAACATGAAGACTGAAAAGTTAAAAATGTTTATTAATTTAAAAGCAATAAGCCCATAAGTATTAACATAAATAATAATTTCATCACATATTGCAAAATAAAAATTAATGAGGGGAGTGACTTTAAAAATTTTTTAAAAAGCCAGCTAGCTTCTCATATATCTAGCATTCGGTGTGTGCGATATGTTGTTTGGCTAAAGTGTAGGGGAGAAAATCAGCCTTGTACAGATGTACCTGTGGAAAGAAGAAGAATATTTTAATGGTCTTTTCAGATAATTGTGAATATTTTTTTTATTTAGAAATTAAATGAATATTTTGATACAATACCAAAAGTTGACAAGTGGTACTTTCTTAGAGTTTTTGTGGCAATGTAGAATCAGAAATGCTATTAATGAAACTTCATAGTCCATTACATTAATATCTATGAATCTAACTTTGACTCTGAATGAATCGTTTATCCATGAAAACTCATGTTGCTTTACTGAGTCAGGCAGACCTTCCATATGTTGACAAATTAGATCAATCAATATTTTAAAAATCATATTCATTAATATCCACACTGGTCTCAGAAACTTTTTAAGATTAGAAAATCATCACACTGGCCCTGGCCAGTTGGCTCAGCGGTAGAGCGTCGGCCTGGCGTGCGGGGGACCCGGGTTCGATTCTCGGTCAGGGCACAGAGGAGAGGCTCCCATTTGCTTCTCCACCTCCCCCCTCCTTCCTCTCTGTCTCTCTCTTCCCCTCCCACAGCCAAGGCTCTATTGGAGCAAAGATGGCCCGGGCGCTGGGGATGGCTCCTTGGCCTCTGCCCCAGGCGCTAGAGTGGCTCTGGTCTCGGCAGAGCGACGCCCCAGAGGGGCAGAGTATCGCCCCCTGGTGGGCAGAGCGTCGCCCCTGGTGGGCGTGCTGGGTGGATCCCGGTGGGGCACATGCGGGAGTCTGACTGTCTCTCCCCGTTTCCAGCTTCGGAAAAATACTAAAAAAAAAAAGAAAGAAAGAAAATCATCACACTAAATATAGCAGATACAAATTTTCCAAAATTCTAATTTTGTTTGAAACCTCTAATTTTATAATTAGCAACCAAGAACTCTTGGTTATGTCTTTGAACTGACAGTCTAATTTTATTAATTTTTTAGAAAAATTAATGTGCCAAATACCCAAATTTGAATAATGACAATTATGTGTCAGTTGTTCCTTCAAGGAAAAGAAAAACATTCAAAGAAAAAAAGAGTGGCTAGTTCATCTTGCAACTGAAACAATCTAGTGAAGTGTTTTCATATTTTAGTATACAGCAGAAGAACTTTGCGTGCCCTTACTGTATTTTCATATCAAATATTAAAAAGACATGTACTCAAAGATCAGGTTTCAGTCAATAGTATTTTTTGCCACTTTATCTAAAACTTTCTAAGTGAAATTGACTTTTCTATTCTTTCCTTTTCTTTCTGTAAATGAGTGGTTTGGGAAAAAAGGTAGAGCGTTGACCTTTCACCCAATAGTTCAGAGATGGGATGCGGACGAGAAATGCGCAGGCTAATTTGGAAAGTCTTAGCCAATCGGGTGTAGGACATGCAAATACCTGCAGATACTAGTCCTATCACAACACTGTGAAACCAGATGAGTCAGTGTTGTGAATCTTTCGCATTTAACACATATGCAGATACATTTCATGTGTATTTTTAAAAATAAATATAAAAGAAAACATTTGGCCCAGTGTAAATAGAAATTACATTTCTATTACAATATTGTAAGCATTGATTTGGGCAGTCTAATCTACATTTCTTTTTTTTTTTTTGTATTTTTCTGAAGCTGGAAACAGGGAGAGACAGTCAGACAGGCTCCCGCATGCGCCCAACCGGGATCCACCCGGCACGCCCACCAGGGGCGACGCTCTGCCCACCAGGGGGCGATGCTCTGCCCATCCTGGGCATTGCCATGTTGCGACCAGAGCCACTCTAGCGCCTGGGGCAGAGGCCACAGAGCCATCTCCAGCGCCCGGGCCATCTTTGCTCCAATGGATCCTTGGCTGCGGGAGGGGAAGAGAGAGACAGAGAGGAAAGGCACGGCAGAGGGGTGGAGAAGCAAATGGGTGCTTCTCCTATGTGCCCTGGCCGGGAATCGAACCCGGGTCCTCCGCACGCTAGGCCGACGCTCTACCGCTGAGCCAACCGGCCAGGGCTAATCTACATTTCTGAACTATCTTTGGATCAAAATTTCCATTAATTTACATATTTTAGTTTTTCAAATACTTGACAACTGGATCACTAAAGATGGGCTAAAAAAGACAAAAGAACAAAGAAAAAATATTTTAGATGTTTTTAATTTGGGTTTTTAATTTAAAGAAATTTAAAATCATCTACAAACTGCAGTTGAACCTTTTTCCTGGCCATATATATACCAGACACAGACACATATATACACACGCACTTTTCAGATATGATTTTGTGAAAATAAAACTTTACTTTCAGACAAATTAGAGAATATATGAAAGAATGTGCGATACTGAACATAAAACCGGAACTGTTGATGCTAGTTTGGCATTGATGGGGTTGTGAGGACCCATAGCACCCAGACTGGGGGCAAGGAGCAGGGGTGGGTTTATCTGATGAAGCCATTGTCGTGCATAACATCTGAAAAGTGCATTTTATATACGTTGACTGGGGAAAGAAAAATGTCTAGAAAAATTATTATTCTTTTTATTGATTAATTGATTATAGAGAGACAGATAGAGGAAGGGAGGGAGAGAAAGAAAGAGACAGAGTCAGAGAGAGAGAAGTATTCATTGGTTGTTTCACCCAGTTATACATTCACTGGCAACCTCGCATATGTTCCTGACCTGGGATTGAACCTGGAAACTTGGTGTTTGAGGATGACACTCGAGTTTAACACATTATAAAAAGAAAAGAAAAGTTAAAAAGAAAGAATGAAATAGAATCTTAAATAAGAGTATGACCATGAACTTCGGGATCTGTTATCAATTTCCTTTTACTGTGCAATAAATTATCACAACACCCATTTATTAGTTCATGGTTCCATACATCACAAACCTGGCATGTTGTGACTGTTACCTAAAATCTGTATTGGTGAAAACAGCCATAACAAAATACTGCAGATTAGGTATCTGCTTTCATGCTCTTTCGGTGTTGGCCAAATTCAGTTTCTTGAAGTGGTAGGATTGACATCTCCTTTTTTTTTTCTGAGTGTCATCTGGGGGCCATTCTTAGCCTTAGAGGCTGCCCACATTCCTCACCTCAAAGCCAGCAATGGAGAAGCTTCCTGATATCCAATCCCTCCCATGTTTCAAATCTCTTTCACCAGGAAGAGCCCCATCCCTTTAAAATGCTCCCGCTCTGGGAGCTCTGTTTCTTGTGTGGGACTTTCTTGGCTGGTGGGAGTTGATTTTTAGTCCATGCTTATTCACTAGAAAGGAGAGAACTGTAGCTCTCAGTTATGCTCAGGTGAAGACAGCATGTCCCAGGATTCACTCACAGCTCCAGTTTCTTGACAAAATCAGAATTCATGTCACGGCCATGGGAGGACATTTTTAATGCTTGTGGTGCAAAAGAATGACTGACTTCTTGCTCAGTGAGGGAGTCTGAATAAAGCCCTTGTTGTGCAAGAGGACACGTACAGTGTATCTGCAACAAAGTTAATACTTCCTCTGGCAAGTGATGCTGGTAACATTAAAGTTTAATCACTTTACACCCAATATAGTGTGGGCAGCATTCACTTCTCTTGACAGCTGAAATTACAATAGAATGAATGGAAAGTGTAGGAAAAGCCAACGTGACATCGCCTCGGGTCTAGCATCTTTTCCTTCAGGAGTTGTAGGGTTTTTCTCTCACTGCTTCTGAATCTCTCTCATCCCATGATTTATTCCTTGGCTTTAATCTTGTTGACTCCTTTCTAGGGCAGAAACAAATCCCAAGTGTCTATGCTGTGTGCCTGCATGTGAAGCACAGGAATTCATCTGAAGAGTGGCAGTCATTCTGAGGAAGGAGAGAGAAGGCAAGGCTAGAAGTAGGATGGGAATATTGGGCTTTGGAGGGCACCAGCTTTGAAACACACACATAGCGTGTGATAGTATATTTCTAAGAAAACTCTTTTTATTTGTATTTTTTTATTTTTTGCCTGCTGTCTCTCAAACAGCCTGCCTGGGATTTAATAGAATACATGTTTGTTAGTTTGTTTTCCCGACTTCATTTCAGTGCCTATACCCAGCAGACCGCAGGAAGCCTCCAGAGCCTGGGAAGCCAGGGTCTGTAGCTAGAAAGAGCACTGACCAGAGCCGTGCTGGGAGGACTGGTGAATGGAAGGGAATTGGTAGAATGGAGAGAGTGAGAATAAACATCTCAGCTTTTTACCTAAATTACAAGAATGAAAAGACCATTATTCTTCCATTTAAATCCTCAAAAGCTAAAAATGTTACTTCAAAATGAACTCAACAAATGATGTGTTATAATGAGATTTTTTTTTTTTTTTTTTTTTTTACAGAGACAGAGAGAGAGTCAGAGAGAGGGATAGATAGGAAAGAGAGATTAGAAGCATCAATCATTAGTTTTTCATTGCGACACCTTAGTTGTTCATTAATCGTGCCTTAATCGTGGGGCTACAGCAGACCAACTAACCCCTTGCTCAAGCTAGCGACCTTGGGTCCAAGCTGGTGAACTTTGCTCAAACCAGATGAGCCCACACTCAAGCTGGTGACCTCGGGGTCTTGAACCTGGGTCCTCCACATTTCAGTCCGACTCTCTATCCACTGCGCCACCGCCTGGTCAGTTTCATAATGAGATTATTTTTGCCCGTTTTGTGGTAGATGTCTTAGTGATAATGGTGTTGGTAAAGATGGCAATGGTGATGGTCAGAAGTCAAAGCTGGAGAAAGAAAAAGAGAAGATCTTGCCCCACATGAGGGTCTGTGGAGCTACGACCTTGAGTCAAGAAAACATTTTATGGGCGATATTTTGTTTTATGGACAAAAGATCAAAGATGCAGGAATTATATTACATATTCCTCTATAAAATGGATGAGCAACTTTTAATTAAAACGAAGAGGTTTTAATGAATGTCTGCTATGTGTCAAAAGATTCCCAATTATTACCACATTGTATCCATCAAGTTACCCAGGGTCTAGGTCTTTTGTGCCAACTTTTCACTTGAAAGTGAGTTCTAGGGATGTTGGACTTTCCTGTGAACACTTTACAAAAGGGAAGGCTAGAATTTGCACCTTGATCTCCTGTCTCAGCTCTCTCTACTGTTACACAGTGGCTGACACTCACCCTAATGGAATATGATTGACAGCTCACTCTGATGATGGTGAGTTCAAGCAGTATTTATTTAAGACAGAAATCCAGATTCCTTCCAAACAGCAATTCTGTACCATCTTTTGTTGGTTGTTTGCACAGACAGCTTTTCTGCATTCCAGAAATCTGTGCACATACTTTTTCAGTTATTCCCTGCCCTTAGCTGACATTGTCTTTCCTTGGTGAGGACAGGTGGGGCAGCCTGCAGCATGGACTATTCGGATACTTCTCCTGGTTCCTGTGTTCACAGGTCCGGGAGAATTCACTTGACTTGAAGGACTTCTGGCCTCTGGGAAAGGCTGCTCTTCAACCAGACCAGAAGGAGTGTTGTCTGCCTTTCGCTTTGACACTCAGATAAGTAAATGGCACGGCTGTGATCCCCTTGGAGATGCATCCTGGTCAATCAGAAAGATCCCCCTCCCCCAATGGTACCAACAGTAGAAAGAAAAAGAAGTATTATCCTCAAACATAGGGATTCCAGATGGCAATCTGGCCTTTCATCTCCTCGGAAGGGAAATGGCAGAGACAAAATTCAAGAGACGGAAAATGGAAGAGGCGCTGCCTGTGGGTGCTTCTGCTTGGCATTTTGATGGCTTTAGAGATGACTAGCATGCGAAACTGAGCTCTCTTCTTCGAGGGTGGACTGTGGTTTCACTTACAGGATGTTGAGAGCTGTGCCCTGATCCCTTGAGCACATGGATGACAAATGTGTCTCATCACACAAGAATAAAGCAAATAAAATTGCTTCCAATAGTTTTTGGATGAACACTGTGGGAGGCCATTGAGACACAGAAGCCAGATTTCACACATATTTAATTTTTAAAAAGCATTTAAATAGGATTCAGCTTTTTCGCATATCCACATTGGCTTAAAATTCATAATGTTATAATTCAAAGTACTTTTCTTAAACTTAACAATTCTAAATACGTAACTATTAGAGAAATGTATTAATGCATTGACCTTTTGCATTTTTCAAACTTTCTTGGATTAAAGTAGTGGATAAGAAGTTAATGGACAGAACCTTTGCCCAATAATCAGACGACCTGTGATGTCACTATGGCAGTGGAATTAACCAAATCAAGTTTGTCTCTGTATTCCCCTTGACTCACCAGTGCTAATACCAAACGAAAGCCTTCTGACTCCGCGGGACTCTTGAATACTAATTGTCTGTTCCTTATTTTGTTAGAAATTGTATGAGGTAATAGCTGAGGCTGTGGGGTCAAACAGGGCCAAGGTCAAAGTACAGTTAACTAACTTGAGTGAGCTATTCCACCTCCTTCAGTTTTCTCTTCTATTAAACAGAAATCATAATAAAAAATACATCTTAAGATCATCATGAGAAATTTACTAACTAATATATGTAACATAGTAGGTGTCTAATAAATGGTAACTTATTTTTATTGCTGTTTCTTATTATTTTTTCTCTTTTAATTAATTCCTTCTTCCAGAAAGTCCATTTTTTTTCTGAATATGTTTTCATCCACTGAAATTCCACTTATTAACCAATGTCCTTCCTCAAGTATGTGTTCTCTGTGGGGACTTCTCCAATCCTCACAATTAGAAATGAATTTTTCATAATCTCTGATCCTAGGACACTTCTTATATGCCTAATATAGCAGCACTTGTCACTTATTGTCTGGTACTATAGCTTTTTTTTTCAAACCCAAATCTTATCATCCTAATTAAAATAATAACTTCTGGAAGGCAGACAACAACATATTTCTCTTTTAAAAATGCCGCTTGAATGTGTGTTGAAAAGGTATGCATATCTTCTCGAGTCATGCCATTTATTTGGTTTATATATTAATTTGTTGAATTCAAACAGAAATGATTTTTCATTTCAGAGTTTCTTTCAATGTCAGCATTTAGACATTTCAATTTAGTCCATTTCTTTTGTCCTGAAGTTATGTCATAATAGTTGAAGTGAGCATGAAAAAAATATGTTTCTGGGAAGTCTGAGACTGTCGCTGTGACAAGGCACGGCAGCTATCAACGTACGACTGCCTGTCAGACATAACTCCTTCCGGAGCGAGGCGGTAATGTTTCCAAAATAACAGGCGGATAGTGACGTTGTGTAACGTTCCGCAGGTCATTGAACTCCTGTTTCGGTCTTGTCACCTGTGAAATGGGTGAGATGCTGTGATGAAGTGTTCTTTTCAGAGACTTTCCTTCTCGAAAAAATTCTAGTTTACCCTTTTTAATGTGAGGACTTAGAACTCGGTAACTTTCAGATGTCCTTTCTCTGATGTGATCCTTTGCTCCCTTCTCTTTTCTAGACTACAGAGGGTCCCAATAAAAATAACCAAAAGAAATTTCTCAGTCAATACATGCATTATTCCAAAATTCCCCAGCCTCTTCTGGGAGCTGCCCTAGGGTTTCTAACATGTCTTCATAAACAAGAGTCTCTTCGCTTGTTTAGGATTCTGTCAGTGTTTTTCTTTCTTCCAGCCGTATTTTCAGTTGCTCTTCCTTCTCAGAAACCTGCCCATGCTGTTGGAGCTTCACTGTCTTTAGAATTGGATTTTTGCTTTGGCTTTATCATCTTTTAAATGACACTTCATTGTCTTTAAAACAGATGACATTTCCTCTAATGCTCTTAATACAAAACTAGGGTTGCCTATATCTTAGAATAAACATATTTTAAGCCACCAAAAAGAGACTCTTATTTCATAATAACAAGATAATATAAACGTACTGTAAGATGTTTATTAAAAATAATGTTAATATAAGAGTCTAGCAAAAGCTATCCTTCTTAGGCATCCCCCTCTCCAACAAGGATTGAAATGAATTGGTCAGTCATCACAGTTTGAATGATCCAAATCATTTTGTAAATTGCCAGCACTTAGTGAAATTGATGGAAGGATGACTTCAGTGTGGCTCCGGCGGCCGTGAATACCGTATTAACAGTAGCTTGGAGACGCTCTCCTGGTACCGATAGGAACTTGAGATCTGCAGAGAGGGGTGCGGAGAGGCAGAGCTTCCCCGCTTCTTCATTGATTCATGCAAATTGTGTGTGAGATGCAGATTCTAACCTTCACAAACAAGAGTTTGAGGCGCTCAGACCCTTTGTCCAGCTACTTACTCCACACGGTCGAAAATTCAGACAAAGGGCCCTGGCCGGTTGGCTCAGCGGTAGAGCGTCGGCCTGGCGTGCGGGGGACCCGGGTTCGATTCCCGGCCAGGGCACACAGGAGAAGTGCCCATTTGCTTCTCCACACCCCCCCCCCTCCTTCCTCTCTGTCTCTCTCTTCCTGTCCCGCAGCCAAGGCTCCATTGGAGCAAAGATGGCCCGGGCGCTGGGGATGGCTCCTTGGCCTCTGCCCCAGGTGCTAGAGTGGCTCTGGTCGCGGCAGAGCGACGCCCCGGAGGGGCAGAGCATCGCCCCCTGGTGGGCAGAGCGTCGCCCCTGGTGGGCGTGCCGGGTGGATCCCGGTCGGGCGCATGCGGGAGTCTGTCTGACTGTCTCTCCCCATTTCCAGCTTCAGAAAAATACAAAAAAAAAAATTCAGACAAAGTTCAGAGATTGAAAAATTACTACCAGAGATTGGAACATTTGCAGAAAAGAACAAAGTTACTGAAAATGCTTCTGTTTGTTTAGAGTCCCACTTTAGGGAGTTCTCTTTTGGGTTCTTTTTTTTTTTTCTTGCAATGGGAAAATGATGGTGTCAGCTGCTTGGGATAAAATCCTTTCACCTGCTGAGTGATGAGATCTTGTGGATGAAGCATTCAGAAGAGCTTGAGGATGGGAAGACCATTCGTAATCCCTCTCTCCAGCTTCCAGTCTGGGTGACAGATTCTTCAGAGATAATGCACGGGGCAAGGCATTTCCTCACTGGGAAACTACATAAAAGTTTAAATCCAAAACTCTGCTAGTAAGTGTTTATTTTTCTGGAAGGTCCCATCCCACCTGCTTGCTTCACTGTGGACCTGCAAAGATGGTAGCAGGGTCTTAGAATCTTAGCCATTCTTCTCTTTCATTAGACACCTACTAACACACCTACTAAGTGCCTGGCACTGGCTTCAGCTCTGGAAGGAAGGGGAAATATAAAGGCAAAATCATTGCTGGCGGCTGAAACTTGACCATAATTCCCAAAGGCTGGTCTGCATTCAGGATCTTCAAGCCAAACTGCTCAGGGGGCTTAGTTGCAGAGAAAGTGGATGTTCATCACCTTCTGCAGCACGACTCCTATCCTGGGAACTGTGGCAGGAACTGTATTGTTACACAGAAAACTATAGCAACTTACTCTCTGTGAGACATGCTAGATTTCAGTCAACTGAAGACCATTCTTAGACTGCAAAAAGAGAACTTTTTTTTCTTTTTTAAGAAACTGTTTTACATTGAAGTGTTTTCTTTTAGAAAGCCAGATCTCTGCCTTCTCTCCACCCACTATTCGTAGATGATTTGTAAGATTCTTTTGGGGGGAGTGATTCTAGTTATCAGAGCACTGCGTATTTATATCCTTACATCAAGTTAGCCTGTGCAGTGGGACACGTTGTTAACCTATGAGACAGACTTAAGACACAGAACGCTTACTATAAAGGAGGTGAAGCAAGCACTGATGATCAATATATATATTTTTTTTTTCTGAAGCTGGAAACCAGGAGATACAGTCAGACAGACTCCCGCATGCGCCCAACCGGGATCCACACGGCACGCCCACCAGGGGGCGACGCTCTGCCCACCAGGGGGCAATGCTCTGCCCCTCCGGGGCATCGCTCTGTCGCGACCAGAGCCACTCTAGCGCCTGGGGCAGAGGCCAAGGAGCCATCCCCAGCGCCCGGGCCATCCTTGCTCCAATGGAGCCTCGCTGCGGGAGGGGAAGAGAGAGACAGAGAGGAAGGAGAGGGGGAGGGGTGGAGAAGCAGATGGGTGCTTCTCCTGTGTGCCCTGGCCGGGAGTCGAATCCGGGACTTCTGCACGCCAGGCCGACGCTCTACCACTGAGCCATGATGATCAGTATTTTTTGAGAAATTCCAGGGAGAAAAACATTTGGCACAATAGTGGAAAAATAGTTGAATGGTAGAGAGTATTTCTATTCTCTGTCTAAATTCTCACCTTAGCCATTTTCTTGTAAGGCAGTCTTGCTGTGTGCATCAGCAAGATAAGGAAACACTGCATTAAGTATAACAGCCATTTTCTGAGCATCCAAGGTTGTAGAAGTGCTCATCAATGCTGCCCTTATTACTTTGAACCCTTTCTCCAGGGTATTTGTCATTTGTACACTGAGACATTCTGACAGCCACTTGGCATTTGAATTCTGTCACGTAGTGGAGTGCATTTCTATTGCATTCAATATTTTTTCACTCCAATTACATGCAGTGAATCAGACCCTTGCTGTAGCAAAATTTGCCTGAAGCCCTCAGCAGAGTCAAGATCCCCCAGAGAACCCTGTCTGTCGTGCTGTGGGTCTGAACAGGGCCTTCCCCTTGGTTGGAAGAAGAGCTAATTTGATTTGTTCTCTTATTTGAGATTGAACCAGCTCATTTGCATTGTAAATAAAACCATTTCTGGTCTTTATTTCCATCTTTTTTTTTTATTATTGCTTTTGGCTGCTTAACTTGTATCATTTCATCATGGGCCATATGAAAGAGAGCAGAGGAAGAATTTAAATAAGTGTAGGAGTGTGCTCCAAGCAAGTCCAGGGCAGGAACAGCTGCGTAAAGCAGCTCTGGTTTCAGACGTTGGGAGCCTCACATGGCATGCAGGTTATCGTCTCGGCTGCTAGAGGCCATAGAAAACTGGCATTGAGGCCGCTCAATGTATGTCCCTCGTGTTAAATCCACGCTTGGTGCAACATGTGGGCAGCATTTCAGGGAGACCCTGGTGCTGCATCAGCAATGGAAGAAAAAGCAGATGTTCTGCCTCCAGACCCAGATGCGGGACCACCTCTGCTCTCCTCAGTCTAGAACCTGCAAGAAGTACTATGGGACACAGAACGGAAAAAAGCAGCTCTGTGAATGAAGTATTTGCCTTTTGGCTACACTTGAACAACTTTGAGAAGGCAGCCATTCCCCAGAACAGCAAAAAGGAAATGAAATTAAAATAGCCATGAAGGTCATTCTTAAGCCTGGATTATTTCTGTATTGACTCGATAGTCCCAAGGATGACAATTATATCTCCAGATGATGATACTGGAAGATGGACCTTCTAGATTCCCAGAAAGGTCTCAAGAGGTGGTGTCTTGCAAAGTTTCCAGAGAAAGTTTTCATTCCTTTCTTACTTCCTGTTTGGTCTTGGCCGTGGTTGTGAGCGGCGGGCGTTGGATCCTAAGTCCTGCTCAGAACAGCGTGAATGGGGAAAATCACTTTGCCACCTACAGGTAGTGGGGAAAATCTCAGGTAGGGCCAGCTGGTGCTTGGAAGCTGCAGTCTGAGCCAGCCCCAGCTGACTTTTCCCAAACAGGTAGGACTGCATCCACCACCTAGAGACTCTCTCTTTCTGGAAGGGCAGTGTCCCCAGGCACAGCAGGTGTGACAAGCCTGTGGGCCACACACATCCTGTGAATTGCTACTGGACTCCTGGGTCTAACCTGGGCAGCTTGTGGCCTTAAATCTTTCGTGGCCATCTCCCCTGCCCCTTTGATTCTTCTCTTTTCTTTCAACATTTTATCCTCAGATGGCTCTGAGCTACCTCTTTTTTGACCCATACTCTACAACAGGGGTCGGGAAACTATGGCTTGTGAGCCAGATGTAGCTCTTTTGATGGCTGCATCTGGCTCACAGACAAATCTTTAATAAAAAAAATAATAACGTTAAAAATATGTATCAAACACTCATGTAATTCAATCCATTCATTTCCTACCACTCATGTTCATGGTTGCGGGTGGCTGGAGCCAATCACAGCTGTCCTTCAGAACAATACCAAATTTTTATTGGATAATACCTAACGTACACGGGTCATTGTATGGCTGTCATGGAATTACATTTTAAAATATGTGGCGTTCAGCCAAAAAGGTTCCTGACCCCTGCTCTACAATTTGCTTCTCTTGCTTATATTTCCACAGTGAGTCAATTCTCATAATTCCGTGATGACCCCTGTCACCCCTAGATTTTACTGAAATCTGGTGCTTCCCTGAGAGTTTCTGCCCCAGAGGTCTTCTCCAAGTGGGAGGCTTCACAAGCTTGTGTGCATGGACCACATGTTCGGGAGGCTGGATCAGCAAGCTCCTGACTTCCCGCTGCTTCTCCGGGTGGGTCCTTCTTCTTCTTCATGCAAAGTCCCCTGCTAGTTTGAGGCACACACCAAACATTCATATAGTCCTGAACACTATCTATGTCGGCACCTGCTGGAATCACTGTTTCATGCATTATCTCATTGTGAATTGGCTGAAGGTTGCATAGAATTTGGTTTCTATCTTCCGTTTAGAAATAAAATTCTTAACTCTTATCTATAGCCACAATATTTCTCTGGTCCCTGCCCACAATTACTACTCTTTGCTTCTGCCATCTCTATGTGTTGACCCATCACTTTTTTAACCCCCTACTTTCCACATGTCATCTAGTCTATTTCTTTCCAATTCACTAAGTATAGACATCTGTTTAAGTTATTTCTTGTTTATGAAATGTTTTCCGCAGACCAGACCAAAGTGACTTCTCATCCTACATATCCATAGCATTTATTATCTCTGCCAGGTGATCAAGAATAAAACGTTAAATAACTTTGATGCCCTCTGGTTCATGAAACTCGCCATTCAATTACCAGCCCCTTCAAATATGCTGCATTACTGTCCGATGCCACACCAGTGTCTCTCCTGCTAGTCCATCCTCCTCTTTGCCACCGTGAGGTATAAGAGTGACTCTTACAAGGGGCGGGCAAACACTGTGAACCCAAACAACAGATTTATAATCACCGTCACCCTATCTGATCATTAGAAGTAATTTTTAAAACTGACATTAAAACTTATTCCATATAGTGATTCACACATTTACCATTTTTTTATAATCATGAAAGAAAACTGCTAATTGGTTTTTAATGCATTTATAGTGACAACACTTGCTTAGCATCATAAAATTGTAGAGATGAAGGGCCTTTACTTTTTATATACTTCATGTTACCAAAAGAAAAATAAATGCAATGTATGTTATTTTACCAGTCAGTATAATTTTAAACCAATTTAAAGCTTATTTTTACTCACATTATGAATTCAGAGCGGGGCGTTTGTTCATCATAGTCTCTTGGGAACACAGGTTGATTGAGTCTGCCTCACTATGGTGGAGGCAGAATAATTAGTGCTTTGGAGGGTTTGCCCTAGAGATTCAAAGTTCTGGCCCAGAAATAACTCCTATTGCTTTTCCTACAGAAGTCAGAACCGTTGGGAAAAACCAATCCATGTCCTACATAACCACATGGGGCCAGGAAATTCAGTCTTTCCTGTGCTAGGAAGTGCTGAAATTGATGAGCAGCACTAATAACTATAATATTAAGCCATTTGTGTTATATTTATGCTTTATCATTGTCATATGATGAGAGTAACTGGAAGGTAATAAAATGAGTATTCATTTGGAAGCAAGAACATACTAGGTTTGAAATTCTGTTCTGACACTTGGCAACTGAGACTGTGTGGCCTGGAGTAACATACTTGACCCCTTTGCATTGTAATGTATTAACTGCTAAATAAATATTTAACACAGCTACTGTAAGGGTTCAATGACATAGAATTTTTTTTTAATGTAAAACATTTTCTAGTAAATAATAAGTACTCAATATATGTTTTATTTTTTTCTTTCTTTCTTTTTTTATTTTTTTTTATTTTTCTGAAGCTGGAAATGGGGAGAGACAGTCAGACAGACTTCCGCATGCGCCCGACCGGGATCCACCCGGCACGCCCACCAGGGGCCACGCTCTGCCCACCAGGGGGTGATGCTCTGCCCCTCTGGGGCGTCGCTCTGACGCGACCAGAGCCACTCTAGCGCCTGGGGCAGAGGCCAAGGAGCCATCTCCAGCGCCCGGGCCATCTTTGCTCCAATGGAGCTTTGGCTGCGGGAGGGGAAGAGAGAGACAGAGAGGAAGGGGGGGTGGAGAAGCAAATGGGCGCTTCTTCTATGTGCCCTGGCCGAGAATCGAACCCGGGTCCCCCGCATGCCAGGCCGACGCTATACCACTGAGCTTACCGGCCAGGGCCTTTTCTTTCTATTAATGCTTTGTTCACATTCTTTTGTTTTTTATTATTTCCCTCATGGCTGTGGACTTGTTCTGGTCTTGAGTTTAAAAGATTCAATGCCATTTCCCTCACCTGCAGATGAGCATGTCACCCCATTTCCCTCATGTGTAGAGGAGTATGTTCATGTCAAAGCTGTGAAAATACTGTGCTTTCCTCAATAATTTCACCAGGTTTATCATTTCTAAGGTTATTGTTAGGTAACTGTATTAAACGATTTTCTCTTTTTGATCTGATAGTCATCAGATCAATCCCTTTAAATATCTTATAAATCACTTCTCACCCAATTCTCATTTGAATTCTGTTCAATTTTTAAAGACCTATTGTATTTCACCATATAGATCATAAGTCTTTTAGGGATAAGAATCCCATTTCAACCTTTATATCACTCACAGAGTCAAGCACTTTCCTTTCTGCTAACCACACCATATCAGGTATAAAGTAATTCATGGGTGACATCTGTGTGTATTAGTTTTCCGGGGCTGCCTGAACAATATACCACCAACTAGGTAGGCAGCTGAAACAAAGAAATGTATTGTCACAAAGTTCTGCCTGCTAGAAGCTCAAGCTGAAGGTGCCAGCAGGGCTGGTTCCTTCTGAGGGCCCTGAGAGAGAATCCCTTCTCGCTGCTGGTGGTTTCTTGGCAATCTTTTGCATTCTTGGGCTTATAGAAGAATGTCCCTGATCTCTGCCTTCATCTTCACATATTCTCTCACGTGTGTGTGTGTGTGTGTGTGTGTGTGTGTGTGCCTGAATTCCCTCTTTTTTATAAGGACACTAATCCTGTTGGATTAGAGCCCATCTTAATGACCTCGTCTTAATTAATTACATCTTCAATGGTACTGTCCCTGAATACATTTACATTTTGAAGAACTAGAGGTTAAGACTTCAATGCATGAATACTGAAGAGACACAATTCAACCCATAATACATGGGTTACTATTACTATGATGAATATTTAATGACTTTACAGAGCAAATAGTATGACATCAATGTTTCTGCCATGTCAAAGTACACTTCTCAAAATGTCAAAAATTTGACTCTGATATAAAGTGAGCATATGTCAGAGATTAATTTACCTACCTCATGACAGAACTAACAGAATGGTTAAACCCATTCCAAGAGCATTTGATGAACAGAAGTTACATATCCCTCCTCAAAGATAAGATGAAATGAGTTTGTTAAGTTAAAGACAAAACTGAAAAATGAGGCCCTGGCCGGTTGGCTCAGTGGTAGAGCATCGGCCTGGTGTGTAGGAGTCCTGGGTTCGATTCCCGGCCAGGGCACACAGGAGAAGCGCCCATCTGCTTCTCCACCCCTCCCCCTCTCCTTCCTCTCTGTCTCTCTCTTCCCCTCCCGCAGCCCAGGCTCCATTGGAGCAAAGATGGCCCAGGCGCTGAGGATGGCTCTGTGGCCTCTGCCTCAGGCACTAGAGTGGCTCTGGTTGCAACAGAGCAAAACCCCAGATGGGCAGAGCATCGCCCCCTGGTGGGCGTGCGGGGTGGATCCCACTCGGGCGCATGCGGGAGTCTGTCTGACTGCCTCCCCGTTTCCAGCTTCGGAAAAATGAAAAAAAAAAAAAAACCCAACCACAACAACAACAACAAAAAACTGGAAAATGACCTACAGACAATAAATTCACAACCTTTGGAACTATATTTTTCTGCCAGACACACATTATTTATATCAATATTCAACAAATAGCAGAAATTAACATGTAATTTCAGAGATTCTGTGCTCTAATAAGTAGTATATAGAAGGACAAATGAAGTTGCATACTTCCACACAATTAAATAAATTATTTGTGGAGCAATAGTATATTGAAAAGACTCAACCATATGTTTCTCTTATTTCTATATTTTATGTATGTTTTCTTAGTAGTCTTCCCTATATAATCTCTAAAGATTATTCTTAATCACAAAGAAAACCTTGTTTCATATGCATTAGCTCTACTACATAATACACCTGAAACAAGAGGTGTTTGTTAACTACATAAACATCTTTCTGATCATCAAATCTTGAGCTAATCACTAGGGTCATGAAAATAATGTCTTGAAATTTCATAAAGAATCCTGAACTCTGAGTGGACTTTGAAAAGCCTCCATTATTGGGCCCTGGCCAAGTAGCTCAGCTGGTTAAGAGCATCATTTCAAATACCAACGTTGCAGTTTAAGCTCTGATTAGAGTACATACAAGAATCAACCAATGAATGTATAAATAGGTGGAAAAACATATTAATGTTTCTCTTTTTCTCTCTCACTCTCCTTTCCTCTCTCTTTCTAAAATAAATTTGTAAAAAGAAAAAGAAAATCCTCCCTTATTTGCTTTTCTATTTGGAAGCTAGGGAAATAAACCAAAGAAATTCTCTTTACCAGGGTTCACTTACAGTGACAATAAATACTTGTGAATCCCTCTCCCTTTGAAGTCTTCCATATCTGCTAACACAAGGAATCTGTTAGTACACCACAGGTATCAGATCAGTTTCCTGAGACGGCTTTATAGGCGTATGTTCCACGTATGAGTTAGAGCGCTTATTTTTTAGTCCTGGTCTTATCATACCATGTTAAATAAGATGAATTCTCCAGTTTGACCTTCTTTGTATGTCTCTGTTTACACAATTATTGTGTCCAATTTTATTCGGGTAAAAAAGAGGTCAGATTCTTATTTAACCTATGCAAATTACTATATTGCCATAAAAATAGAGACATATTAAAAGCATCTTTTCTCTGTATTGTGAAAGAAAAAAAGTAATGTTTTAAAAAGTGTTTTATTTCATACTGTAGAAGTATTTTGTAATAAGTTGAATTATAGAGATAGACAAAAAGAAAGAAAGAGAGAGAGAGAGAAAAAGGAAGGAAGGAAGGAAGGAAGGAAGCAAGGAAGGAAGGAAGGAAGGAAGGAAGGAAGGAAGGAAAGAAAGAAGAAAGAAAGAAAGAAAGAAAGAAAGAAAGAAAGAAAGAAAGAAAGAAAGAAAGAAAGAAAAAGAAAGAAAGAAAGAAAGAAAGAAAAAGAAAGAAAGAAAGAAAGAAAGAAAGAAAGAAAGAAAGAAAAAGAAAAAAAGAAAGAAGAAGAAGGAAGGAAGGAAGGAAGGAAGGAAGGAAGGAAGGAAGGAAGGAAGGAAGGAGGAAGGAAGGAAGGAAGGAAGGAAGGAAGGAAGGAAGGAAGGAAGGAAGAAAGAAAGAAAGAAAGAAAGAAAGAAAGAAAGAAAGAAAGAAAGAAAGAAAGAAAGAAAGAAAGAAAGAAAGAAAGAAAGACTCTCTGGAATACCAAATAAAACATAGAACATTAAAAACAATATTAGTAATATTTCAAGTCAACCATGATTCTGCTTTGTTTTCTTCTTCATCAGTCCTAATCAATTAATTAATTTCCATTGGCTCCCAGATCACGAGATGCTTTCATGAAATCATCTCATCCTGAATTGAAAAGAGTTCTAGAAATTCTTACTTATTTTCCAAATATAGGCAGAGTTGTCAAGATAAGTCAATCTGAAGGCCTATACTATAAAATAACAATAGTTAAGTTATATTTGTTTGCTAGGACTACCATAACAAAATACCACAGAGTGGGTGGCTTAAATGGCAAAAAATTATTTTCTCACAGTCTGGAAGTTAAAAGTTCAAAATCAATGTATGGGCAAGGTCAGTTTCATTATGAGACCACTTTCTTTGGCTTGTGAATGGCTGTCTTCTCCTTTCGTCTTCAAATGGTTTTTCTTCCACGTATCTGTGCCCTAATCTCCTTTTTTTTTTTCTTTAGAGAGAGAAAGACATACAGGCTGACAAGCAGGCAGGAAGGAAGAGAGATGAGAAGCATCAGCTTGTAGTAACCTGTAATTGCATTACCTTAGTTGTTCGTTGATTGCTTCTTGTACGTGCCTTGACCAAGGATCTCTAGCCAAGCCAGTGACCTGTTGCTCAAGACAGTGACCTTGGACTTAAGCCTGCGACCTTGGGCTCAAGCCAGCAAACCTGGGCTTCAAGCCAGTGGCCTTTGGGCTCAAGCCAGTGACCATGGGGGCATGTCTATGATCCCACATTCAAGCCAGTAATTCTGCACTCATGCTGATGAGCCTGTACTTAAGCTGGCAACCTCAGGGTTTCAAACCTGGGATCTCAGCATACCAGGCTGATACTCTATCCACTGTGCCACCACCAGGTAGACTCCTCTTCTTATGAGAACACCAGTATATAGGATTAGGGCCCACTTACATGACCACATTTACTTTAATTGCCTCTTTAAAGACTCTACATTTTGAGATACTGGGGTTAAGATTTCAACATGTGAATTTTAGTGGATACAACCAAGTTTATATCATTAAGTGTATCTGGTTTAGTCTTTTCCAAGAAATTCTTAGTTGTCCTTTGATGACAATCAAATTCCTTAATTTGGGCAAGCATGAGAGGAAAGTAGCAACCACGTGCTGATGATAACACTGAATAGTTGTTCATTTATTACAGTAATCAAGAGTATTATAACAAAAAAGAGAAAAATTCTCTAAACAAGTAAATATGATTCATAACTCTTTTAGAAGGATTAGATCAACATTTCCACTGAGGATAATAACCTGTTATAAACTGACAAATTTCCAGGGCTTTCCAATGTCTTATAAAGCATGCAACCAATAAAAAATATATATAGTAATAAAATTTTTCCCGTACAAAATTAACCTGAAGAAGGCTGAGCTGCTTCTTTTATTTAACAACTTTTCTTATAAAACTCACACAGAAATGTTGAACTAATTAAGAAAAATAGAACACACCAAAATGTCTCATTATTTTTTATTATCTTTTTTTTTATAAGGTAAAAGACAAAATCTTGGTGATTTTCTAATGTCTATCTGGAAAATCTCAAAGATAGTTTTAATTGTTAAAGAGACTTGATTTTTTTTTTTTTCTTTTTAAAAAATTTCTGAAGCTGGAAACGGGGAGAGACAGTCAGACAGACTCCCGCATGCGCCCGACCGGGATCCACCGGGCACGCCCACCAGGGGCGAAGCTCTGCCCACCAGGGGGCGATTCTCTGCCCCTCCCGGGCGTCGCCCTGCCGTGACCAGAGCCACTCTAGCGCCTGGGGCAGAGGCCAAGGAGCCATCCCCAGCGCCCGGGCCATCCCTGCTCCAATGGAGCCTCGGCTGCGGGAGGGGAAGAGAGAGACAGAGAGGAAGGAGGGGGGGGGGTGGAGAAGCAAATGGGCGCCTCTCCTATGTGCCCCGGCCGGGAATCGAACCCGGGTCCCCCGCACGCCAGGCCGACGCTCTTCTGCTGAGCCAACCAGCCAGGGCCGATTTTTTTTTTTTTTTAATGTAAGACTTTTGTGAAGAGAGATTGAAATGTGGTATTCAGAGAGAGATCATCATTTGATTATGACTGAAGCTTAGGAACATAAGAATAATGGAGTGGTTGAATTCATATTGGTTGAGAGTAACTACATGGATGCTGAAGTGATACTATAATATTTTTAAATAAATTTAAAGTCATAAATAAGTACAGTTGGAAGAAATTAGTAATTCAGCTGTGAGAAATTTTTGTGTTTTTTTAAACAAATCAACAATATAACGAAGTCATTATGAAGCATAGAAAGTCATTTTGCTGATATATAAAATCTTAAATTTCATAAGTAATATAGAATATCCTTTTATTAATTCTTTGTTGTTAAGAGCTAACTGGATATTCTATGACTAATTTGCCATTTTAAGTTTGAAAAGAAAATGAAACTTCACTTATTTTTAAGAAAACAATTTTATGAATAAATATATTAAAATAAGTCAAAGTGTTCTTCTAACAATGATGTAACCATAGAGACAGGAATTACCACACTCACCTTAAACAATTAGAAGACTGAACAAAACTATATGAAGCAATAATTTTTCAGACATGAGACAACAGCAAGAGCAGAGCTGTGATTCCTAAGAGGAGAGAAACAGGTGAGATGAGCACTGTGACTACTTCAGCTTACTGCTTACGTGTTGAATTTATAGTTAAATTTTTCCAGCAACTATTTCCAGACCCAGGTGATTTCACTAAATTTCTCCAAACACATAAAAAGAAAACTATATCAAATCTACTTAAATTTTGCTAGAAAATTAAAGAAAACACATAACACAAGAAGACCCACGATCACTGAGGGACTAGAGATTTTCTGTCTCTTTTCAGCTTTAGTTTTCTTTTTTTTCTTTTTTTTAATATTTTTTTTTAATTCTTTGCTTTAATTTTTTTAATTTTTCTTTTATTAATTTTTAGAAAGGAGAGAGAATGAGAGAGAGAGAGAGAGAGAGAGAGAGAGAGAGAAGGGGGAGGGAGGAGCAGGAAGCATCAACTCCCATACGTGCCTTGACCAGGCAAGCCCAGGGTTTTGAACCGGCGACCTCAGCATTCCAGGTCGATGCTTTATCCACTGCGCCACCACAGGTCAGGCCAGCTTTAGTTTTCAAAATCAAAGATTTATTTTTAAAGTATATATTGTACACCTACAACACACAAGCATTGTGCTAAGTGTTATAAGACATTCAAAGGTGACTAAGGCAAAAAAGGGGTGTGGGAGGGGCACTGAGCTCTACTTTAGTTCCATGAACTGGCTAAGTGACATCAGCAGATTTCAACCTTTCCAGGATTTAGTTTTCTCATGGGTAACAATGTCTTTGATTTCTTGAAATCTTCAAGGATATAGATCTGTTTGTTTTATCATTTCTGCCCCCAGAGGACTTACTAATATTTTTTGAAGACCTTTAAAGATGGATAGAGTGGGAAGAGGAAAGGTTCAACACAGAGATGATCTCATTCAGAGTTTGTCAAATTTTTATTTTTCATTTTTGCCACAAAATTAGTTGTTCCAAAGCACTATTAACGGGAAACAGAAAGAAGTAAAACACATAGGTAGACGTTCTGATTGCATCAGGTGGGAAGTGCCAAGGCTCTTTCTTGGCAAACCATCCCACCTTGGACTTTAGGCTCCTGTGGCCTCAAGAAGCTCTATCCAACCCCCAGGGCTGCCTTGTATATGTTTGAAAATCATAAGTCCAAACTATGTGACTTAAAGATAATAAAGTAATAAGAATAGAGAAATTAAGTTCCCTTAACCAGAATTGTTCTTCTCCAACTTGACAGAGATCAGGGCCAGAATTTGGACCAGACCACCTGACTGCCTCCTCTTCAAAGACTGTCCTCTCTAAAATTCTGATCATTGTCTCTCCACCCCCAACTCATCCACCTTCTTCTCACAGTAACTTCTCAAAATGCAAAAGGGACTCATATTTGCTTTCAAATCAACTAAAGGCTGTTATTTACACAGTCTTGCAAAGGGCCATTCAACACCAAGGTCAACGTATCTGAATGTTTTCGTGAGATACCTGGTAAATGAAAAGAACAAAGAAAAGGTAGCATGGAGCTGACAATACAGTATGCCTGCACTTGCCTAACACTCGCCTCATGAAACATTCTGCAGAATTGGCACTTTTGTTCATGAATGTACTGATGGAGGACCTGTGTTTTCTAGAGCTTCATGTCTTCCCGCTTCCTCTCTCACTTTACAAGTGTATCAATTCCTGCTCTGAGATTGGGTTCTATATTTCCTGCTGTGTAGGTCGAGCGCAGAGCGTATTCCTAGCAGCTGTGGCTGATGCAGCGCTGTGAGAACACTCCAGCACCTGAAACCCTCCTAGGCACACCCAGGAGGGAGCTCGCCCGCTGTGGGGAAGTAACTCAGCGCCAACCAGACAGGTCCCTGACCTTTTTAGCCATTGGCTTTGAAGGACACGCTGTAACACCCTATAGGCTGAACCTGTGTATATAAGCTAGCTTGCTTCCTGAATAAAGCAGATCTGTGTCACTGAACCTGGTCCCCAGAGTCAGGTCTCTGCGTCTCCGTCATCCTCACCCCCCGTGGGCCTTGTCCACACTGCTGTTTCTCTATTTCCAGTGAGGCAGAGTCTCACTGTTAAACTTTTAAGTGTTGGTCAATTTAACAGACTGTTTTATGATTGAGATCCAATAATGGGGCTTTTGTGGAGAAAAGCAGGCTGGGTAGGAAGGAGGGAAGGAGAGGGGGTGTGAGGTTAAGGGATAAATTTGAGCATACTGGGATTGCCTATTTAAATTGTACACAGATTTTTGTCCCCATTCAGATAACTTGCTGACCTTATCCTATGCTATATCTGATTGCAATTACTTCAGTTTGTTAGGCTGACTAATTTGAGAAACTTGGACAATGTACTTCGTTGCAATCAGATCTGCATTAAAACACAGAAAAGAAGGATAAATTGGTTATTGCCATATAAGTTGCTATGGTGTATTTTTTTTCCAAAAGAAATACACTCATGTCAGCAGGCCTAAACTTTCATTTCTTCAAACTTTTAACATGTCTTCTGCAAATAAGTTTGATATGTTCTACATAATTAATCTATGATCTTACAAAACTCAATCACAGTGTTTCTAGCAGTTTTTTTCTAATTCTTCACTGCTCTTCTCCTTTGTAAATTTTATAATTATTGACAAAACATTTCAAGGTAAAAAACACAAAGAAAAGAAAAATTAGAGAACAATCATACTGTAAATATTTTAGTATTAAAAGATAGCCCCTCATTGTTCACTGATATATTTTTTAAATTATATTTAGAAAATTAAATTTAAAGGGGTGACATTGATCAATAAGAGTATATAGGTTCCAGGTAAACATTTTTATAGCATTTGGACTGTTGATTATGTTGTATACCTATCACCCAAAGTCAAATCATTTTTCTTCACCGTATATTTGTTTCTCTTTATTCCCTTCTCCACTTCCTTTC
Organism: Saccopteryx leptura; assembly: GCF_036850995.1. Classification (NCBI taxonomy): domain Eukaryota; kingdom Metazoa; phylum Chordata; class Mammalia; order Chiroptera; family Emballonuridae; genus Saccopteryx; species Saccopteryx leptura. The sequence goes on along the minus strand of NC_089505.1, from coordinate 22,683,319 downwards.
CCCCATCCCCCTTCCCATGGTAACTATTCCAATACTTCACTTTTATCTATGTCCATGAGTCTCAGTTTTATATCCCACCTATGTGTTAAATCATACACTTCTTAGCTTTTTCTGATTTACTTATTTCACTCAGTATAATGTTATCAAGGTCCAGCCACGTTGTTGTAAATGTCACTATGTCATTATTTCTCATGGCTGAGTAGTATTCCATTATACATATGTACCACATCTTCTTTATCCAATCCTCTATCAAAGGACACTCTGGTTGTTTACATGATTTGGCCACTGTGAATAATGCTACAATGAACATAAAGGTAAATGTGTCTTTATGCACCAATATTTTCAAGTTTTTTGTGTAGATACCAAGTAAAGAAATTGTTGGGTCATATGATAGTTCTATCCTTAGTTTTTTGAGGAACCACCATACTTTCTTCCATAATGGTTGTACTAGTTTACATTTCCACTAGTAGTGAATGAGGGTTCCTTTTTCTCCACAGCCTCTCCTACATTTGTTATTACCTGTCTTGTTGATAATAGCTAATCTAACAGGTGTGAGGTGGTATCTCCTTGTAGTTTTGATTTACATTTCTTTAATAGCTAGTGAAGATGAGCATTTTTTTTCATATATCTGTTGGCCATTTGTATTTCTTCCTGGGAGAAGTGTCTGTTCAGTTCCTTTCCCCATTTTTAATTGGATTGTTTGCTTGTTTGTTTCTGAGCTTTGTGAGTTCTCTATATATTTTGTATATTAACCCCTTATTGGAACTGCTGTTTTTAAATGTCATCTCCCATTTGGTTGGCTGCCTTTTTGTCTTGTTGCCGGGTTGTTTTGTTTGTTGGTTTTTTGCTGCACATTGATACATTTCAATTTATCTTTCTATCACACTGCCATACCCTTGGGTGGAGTGATTTGGCAGATTCTTAATACAGGTTTATTTGAGGGGTACAAAAGAAGGTGTCGATGTCTTTTAAATTCCTTCCACAAATTGTCTTAACCTATAAAATTCCCATCCCTTTTTTCTAGAGTAGGGATCTAGATGCAGAAAGCTCAGTTAAAATGCAAATGTATCCTCTGGAAAGAGAGACTCTAACCTGGGATCTACACTCAAGGCTTTGTGATACCCTAACCAGACAGCAAAGCCATGAGGGCAATGAGATGCGACTTCAGGAGCGTAGAGTGAGTCAAAGAAAGGTGCAGAGCTCTGAGGGCAGCTTGTCACATTCTCCTGCAATCAAAAACTGATACATGCTTTCGTTGGCGAGGTGGAGCAGGCCTAGGCGAGGGACTGTGGCAGGGCCGCCGAGAGGTGTGGGCTAATGAGAGAGCCACCGACTTGCCAGGCTCTGGTGCTCTCAAATGCATTATGTTGTCTCAATCTTCAAGGCAGTCTTGAGGAGCGACTCTTCTAACCGAGAGATGAGAAAATGGGTCCCGAAGACCAGAACTCACAGATCACCTTTACATCAGCATCTGGATTTGAGGTCATGGTCAAAAAACCTTCAGCCTCACTGTGGAAGAACAGGTGGCCCGTGAGACACATGCCAGGGAGATGGAGGAAGCTGGAAGTCACTAGTGCAGGGGTCCCCAAACTACGGCCTGTGGGCCGCATGCGGCCCCCTGAAGCCATTTATCCGGCCCCCGCTGCACTTCTGGAAGGGCACCTCTTTCATTGGTGGATGCATCCTGTGCTCCTGGAGTACTGTATGCGGTGGCACCGCAAAGCGCGGGGTCGCTCACGTACAGTACTACTTCCTGTGACGCGGAAGGCATGCGTCACTGCTCTGGAAGCACGTCATATCACTTGTTACGGCTAGCAGTGACAAATATGGAACCAGACATTGACCATCTCATTAGCCAAAAGCAGGCCCATAGTTCCCATTGAAATACTGGTCAGTTTGTTGATTTAAATTTACTTGTACTTTATTTTAAATATTATATTTGTTCCCGTTTTGTTTTTTTACTTTAAAATAAGATATATGCAGTGTGCATAGGGATTTGTTCATAGTTTTTGTTTGTTTGTTTGTTTTTTACAGAGACAGAGAGTCAGAGAGAGGGTTAGACAGGGACAGACAGACAGGAACAGAGAGATGAGAAGCATCAATCATTAGTTTTTCGTTGCGCATTGCGACACCTTAGTTGTTCATTGATTGCTTTCTCATATGTGCCTTGACCGTGGGCCTTCAGCAGACCGAGTAACCCCTTGCTTGAGTCAGTGACCTTGGGTCCAAGCTGGTGAGCTTTTGCTCAAACCAGATGAGCCTGTGCTCAAGCTGACAACCTCGGGGTCTCGAACCTGGGTCCTCGGCATCCCAGTCCTTCGCTCTATCCACTGTGCCACCACCTGGTCAGGCCATAGTTTTTTTTATAGTCCGGCCCTCCAACGGTCTGAGGGACAGTGAACTGGCCCTCTGTGTAAAAAGTTTGGGGACCCCTGCACTAGTGCCTCCTTCCTCATCCTGCTGCTTGTGATGTCTGGTGTGTGGAAGTGAGCTGGGCCCCGAGTCTGAATAGTTTGGAACAAGACAGAAAAACTGGTTATGGGTGGGTAAATATTTATCTTCAAATGCATTTGATGAGGTTCCTCTCTCATCGCCTCCCTGTGTTCACCCGCTGCTCCAGTACTCTATCTACATTCTGTGGGTTTGTTCATGCCGTCCCTCCCCCAGGAGGGTCCTCTTCGTCCTCTGTTTGTCAAAGTCCTACAAAGTGGAGTCACTTCTGGTACCTCTGCTAAGTTGTCAAGTCAACTCAACGTTAATCTGTAAAACTCCTGAAATTACCTTTACCATTCGATATCCTTGGGTTTGTCCTTGCAAAGCTCTATGGCCCATGACCACGGTGGCTCCTGAGGGACAGGTACATTCGTGGCTCCCACCTCCCACCCCTTCCAGGTCACATTCTCATGAAATAGAAGGGTGCACGCATGTGGCCTTGCCCTAACTGTTGCTTTGTTTTCTTTCTCCCTCCTTTCCAGTTAAAGAATATATAATTCAATTCAAGTAAATATTCATGATACAGCTTTAGGGTAATTCATTCAAAATGGATTTATATGACACTGACTTTTTCAATAGCTGTGATACAATATAACATTTCACCTCTTTTGCCATTTGATTTATTCTTCTGTATAATGCTATCTTTTTTGGACTCATCATTCCTAGGCTGTGCCATACACAACCAATATGTTTCCACGAGTAAAACGAAGCAGATAACTGTCTATCAATATATTTCAGAGCCATTCACTAAACAGTGTCCAGATACTAGCTGATCTCTATGGGGTGACAGTCACACAGCAGGGGCAGGTGGAAAAGAAAACTCCTGAGAGAGGAAAGGCCCCAAGCCCAGCCTGGCAGCAGTTCCTAGCTTGGTGGCATCAGTGGGTCAAAGTCAGTGGTTCCAGGTTAAGGGAGGGAAAAGGTTCACCTCCCTGACATCCTTCAGGAAGTGCCTAAGGCCTCGCTAGGGAGAAGAGGCCCCAACTTGAGAGGGATGAACTGTCTCCTGGAGCCAGCAGGACCTCAGAACCAAAAGAACACTGCTTAGGAAGGGAAGGGAACCTAGGAGATCACGGGAAGAATCTTAGGCAGAAATGTCATAGTGGATAAGGAAGGCAGCTTTTCAGAAACGTTTCCTTGGGAGGCCAGCGGGCGCCGAACTCCATCCAAGGAGGTCTTCTGAAGTAAGCACCGTGGAGAAGCATTCTGTTTCCACCTCATGTGAATTCCCTGCAGGCTTATGATTGTTCTTAAATCAGTAGTCCCCAACCCACCGGGTCTCGGACTGGTACCGGTCTGTGGGCCATTTGGTACCAGTCCGCAGAGAAAGAATAAATAACTTACATTATTTCTGTTTTATTTATATTTAAGTCTGAACGATGTTTTATTTTTTAAAAATGACCAGATTCTCTCTGTTACATCCATCTAAGACTCACTCTTGAAACTTGTCTCGGTCACGTGATACATTTATCCGTCCCACCCTAAAGGCCGGTCCATGAAAATATTTTCTGACATTAAACCAGTCCGTGGCCCAAAAAAGGTTGGGGACCACTGCTTTAAATGACTGTTCATCCTGATTTTTCTAATTTGTCCTCCAACATTGGCGGCCTCTAGGCATACGATTGAGTGAATTTTTAAAGTGTTCTGTGCCTCAGTTTTTCCATCTGTCAGTTGGAAATAATAGTTATCATACTTACCTTGGAGAGCTGTTCAGTGGATTAAACAAACAAGGCCACACAAATCAGATAGGACTGGATCTGACCCTTACTAAGCTGTCAATAAAATTAACCTTTCACCTTATCCATCATTACCCATTCATTTGTTGACTGCAGCTTGGCTTTCTACCCTCTTTCTCACTGCCAGTTGCACATACTCCTGTCTCTCTACTTAGCCTATACCATCTTGGCTTCAAGATTCTGCTTGCATTCTTCTGGAGCTGAGTGGCAGAATCTATTAATTGGTACTAGTATCTTTTTTTCTCTCTCTCTCTCATTCCCCTGAGTTTTACTTGGACACTAGGCCACTCAGCTAGAGACTACATTTCCCAGCCTTTTTGCAGCTCAGCATAGCCATGTGACTAAATGCTGGATAGCATTTAGTATAAATGTATAATTTCCAGAAAATGCCATTAACAAAGAAGGAAGATTTCCTCCACTCTGGTGGCTGAAATGCTGGTGGCCATACCACAAGATGAAAGCCACATGGTGAGGATGATGGAGCAAGAAGACACAATGAGCCTGAGTTCCTGATGACTTCCTACAGCAAGCCACCCACGTTTACACCAGCACAGTCTAGGTTACCTCTTCTCCCTCTTATGACTTACCCTTTTCTACTTGGTACCTGTATTTTTTATGGTCCATTACTATTCATGTTAGGATATCAACACAATGAATCAGTTTCAGGCCTCCAAGGTCTTATAATCTTGAGAGATCTTAGAGTGAAAAATATGACAAGTCCCAGATTTCACTGAAAAGACATTTACTGAGGCTGTCTGTTGGGCAGATAAAATGTATTATGCTCACTTTGTTAAAGAGGCCGTTGCCCAGGTGATATTAATGTGTGTTGAGAATTGTTGTAGCCTGAGGCTTGGTTTTGGGATTAAGCCTTTCCCACCCTTTTTGATGTAGGGTGGTACAATCCAATCATGCCTCAGAGAAGTGACTTTGTATTAGAGACTACCCTATTTTGTATATTGGATTAAAGGTTGTGAAGCTACACTATAAAATGGGGGCAGAACGGGACTTGGCTCTTGGTTCCTGGGAGATTATCATTAGAAGAGAGAGCAGAGGAGAGCAGAAAAAGGCCACGTGGAGGAGGCCAGGAGAAGCAGCCAAGATGGCGGAGTGCTGAGTGAGATGCCAGTTTGTGTAGAGTTTGTATTTGGGATAAGGAAGGAGATGGGGAACAGAGGTGAATAAGTCTGGTGAGCTAGAAACCTTTGATTCTAGGAAACTCGGATAAGTCAGTAGCTTTGTGAGCACTGAATGTGAACCTGCATGTGAATGGCCCCGATGGCGGCTCCTGGCTTTACATTTGGCGTAGTCTGTGGCAGGATTCGATACAGATCAGCAAGGAGCCTTTGAGTGGTGGAGCAGAGGACTGGCTAGTGTTAGGGTTCCCCATGGCTGTCCTTTTGGGGATCGTAGGCTGGCTGACTTTTACAGCCATGCGTGAGGAAACCGAGAGCTCTGTGGAAGAGGCTGCCTGGGACCTGCAAACCGAGCAGCGAAAGGAGCTGGAGCAAACGCAGGAGAAACCAATGCTGACCCTGGAGCTGGAGGAAATGCTGGAGGAGGAGGCCAACCAGGTGTTCGAGATTCGCCTGGAAATGGAGCAGCAGCTGGAGGAGGATTCACAGGTCCGTGAGTTGCAGCTTGCCTTGGATGTTGCGGAGAGCCAGCAGCGGCAGGAGGCCGTGGCTGAGGCTGAGGCTGAAGCTGAGGCCGGGTCCGGAGCTGCAAGGTCTGTGGAGCAGAAGGCGGCGGTAGCCTGGGGCTTGAGCCTGGCAGCAGGAGTTGGTGTTTTCAGTTCCTCTTTGGAGGATGAGGAGAATCGGGCTGGAGTTGCAATCCGCAGTCTTCATAAAATGGGAGCCCAGCTGCAAGGAGCACCTACTATGGCCCCGGTAGGTCTGCGATTTGGGGACATAGGGCTGGGCATGCTTTCCAGAGCAGAGATGGAAATGCTGACTGCCATTGCCATGTGCCCCTCTTTGGGACAGTGTAAGACCTGCGAGGATGGCAGGGATGAGGGGGGTGGCTGACACCCCATGTACATGGACTGATTTCCTGGACTACGACCGGAGTGGGCATTGGCTCCTTTGTTGGATGGACTTACGGATTACGGATTTTGGACAATGTGAAATACCCTGATGGGGGTGGGGGGTGGCTTTGCTGGAAGCACTGCCCTGCCCCGGGAAGCTTTTCCCATGGCTAGGAAGAAGGCCGAGGACATTTTGCGCTTTGGGCAAAGTGCTCAGAGACTGGTGAAGTGTACCTTTGTAATTGTTGAAACTGTATGATTTTTGCTGTTGTAACTTGTGTAATGTGCTAGTTTCCTTGCACGGGGATGCTGGTGATGTAAATTGGTGGGTAGTAAAGTGAGCATAGGGGTGGATTGTTGGGCAGATAAAATGTATTATGCTCACTTTGTTAAAGAGGCCGTTGCCCAGGTGATATTAATGTGTGTTGAGAATTGTTGTAGCCTGAGGCTTGGTTTTGGGATTAAGCCTTTCCTACCCTTTTTGATGTAGGGTGGTACAATCCAATCATGCCTCAGAGAAGTGACTTTGTATTAGAGACTACCCTATTTTGTATATTGGATTAAAGGTTGTGAAGCTACACTATAAAATGGGGGCAGAACGGGACTTGGCTCTTGGTTCCTGGGAGATTATCATTAGAAGAGAGAGCAGAGGAGAGCAGAAAAAGGCCACGTGGAGGAGGCCAGGAGAAGCAGCCAAGATGGCGGAGTGCTGAGTGAGATGCCAGTTTGTGTAGAGTTTGTATTTGGGATAAGGAAGGAGATGGGGAACAGAGGTGAATAAGTCTGGTGAGCTAGAAACCTTTGATTCTAGGAAACTCGGATAAGTCAGTAGCTTTGTGAGCACTGAATGTGACTGGGTTTTGGAGCCCAGTGTGTATTTTTACTTGCCCGCCGGGTGCAAGCTAGGATAAAAGGCTATGGCCCACCAGTTTTTGGCTCCGCTGTTTCTTTACCGACTGTCCGAATCCAATGCGAAAATGCATGGGCTGGGCTGCTGTGATAGTGGCTCTGGCCCTGCCTCCTGGCTTTACACTGTCTTTCCTCTCTTTGTTTCTCTTTTGATTTGAGGAAAACTGAATTTTCTTCATCTACCTCTTTTTTTTTGCTAATCAGCAAGAACATATTTTTAAACTTTATTTACTGATTTTAGAGAGAGAGGAATGGGGAGAGAGAGAGAGAGAGAGGATAGAAACAGTCATCTGTTTCTGTATGTGCCATGACTAGTGATTGAATCAGCAAACTTGGCTAAATCATACTTTTTTGGTTAAAATGTATCCTTTGTAAAAATTTGCCGTGACTCATTTATGATTGTTGTAAAGATTTATATGACCAATTTATGTAAGCTTTTCCTCAGCATGTTCTTTCTTTTCTGAATATCTGTCAGCACACATCTGTGCTGTGTGTACCACATTTTGCCTCTTGAGAGCCCCACATTTGACAGGATTAAGTTTGCCTCATTTTTCAAACAGTGTTAATTCAGTTTAAAAATACTTTTCTCATTATGTTATTTCAAGGGTCTTTTTAATTCTATTTCATGCTTTAGTCTACCTTGACTCTAACACTTATTTAATTAGAATTTTACTGTTGGGAAGGAGAGAGAGGCTTGATAAAATGCAGCTTACCACTTCCTAACCCCTGTCAAATTTCTTGTGATGCATCAAAGGAATGAAGGGAGGTATTACTTTCTTCAGCTTACACAGGGCAAACACGAGAAATTCAATTCATTTGGAAAACATCTTCCTCGCTTCTTTTATGTGTAAGGTAATTTCCCTTGTAGTGGGTTTCATAATGCAAATTAAGCACAGTTGATTTATACCCACGTCCAGGAAAATAAATTTATATGTACCCCGGAGGGAAAGTTTCATGGAGACATCCAGTATTCTTCACGTTAGGACAGTAGGGACATCTGCAATAAATATATCCCCTTCTGAAAAGATCATAAGTATACTGAGTGGAGACAGCCTTGATGAGTCAAGATATCACCACCCCTGTTTTTTAATGGAAGACTAATTAGAATCATTGTTGCCACTTTCAAATTTCAACTGGTTAATGTGGTGTTGTAGGGAATCATGCATTTAACCTTGAACCCTCTATGACTTGGATGGGGGAACTTTAGTTAAAAGCCCTAAGAGTGAATGTCTCCTGGATGCAAACACCAAGATGTGTGATTGAATGACCTTTGTGCATTTGGGCAGACACAAAGGAATGCATGTGAATGGGCTTAAGAAAATTAGCCTAGAGGTTCTAGACTGCCCTTCCATTGTGCTTGTTAGTTAGCAAAAGAAAAAGAAGTACTGACCCAAATTAGCCCTTTCTCCATGTTAGCAAAATGGCAATTAGTCATTCTTTCCCCTTATCACCTGGTCTCCCTCCCTTCTAATCCTGCTACTTTCGTTATGCTTCTGATCAATAAAAGCTAAGAGAGAAGGACATTCAGGAGGTCTGCTTTGCCTCCCTTGGCAGCCCTACCCCCTTGACATCAGTTTGTGTCTTGAGTAGGTTTCTTCCATACAACACTGGTAGTTCCCAGTGTGCTGGAGTCCTACATGTTGTTAGCAGTATAACTCAATCAACCAATATACTTTATATTGATTCCCAATTAGAAAAAAGGCTCTGGCCTTTATAAAAGGTACAAGTAAAAGTATTATTTCTGCCTTTAAGGAATTAGCAATTGTAAAGCCAGTAGCCAGGGCCACCATCACAGCTGCCTGGCCCATGCAGGTTCGCATTGGATTCAGACAGTCCGTAAAGAAACAAGGGAGCCAAAAACTGATGGGCCATGATCTTTAATCCTAGCTTGCACCCGGCAGGCAAGTAAAAACACACACTGGGCTCCAAAACCCACTCACATTCAGTGCTCACAAAGCTACTGATTTATCCGAGTTTCCTAGTGTTGGGCAGATAAAATGTATTATGCTCACCTTGTTAAAGATAACACAAGGAGGCCGTTGCCCAGGTGATATTAATGTGTGTTGAGAATCGTTGTAGCCTGAGGCTTGGTTTTGGGATTGAGCCTTTCCCACCCTTTTTGCTGTGGGGCGGTACAATCCAATCATGCCTCAGAGAAGTGACTTTGTAGTAGAGACTTCCCTATTTTGTATATTGGATTAAAGGTTGTGAAGCTACACTATAAAATAGGGGTAGAACGGGAGCTTGCCCTCGTGGTTCCTGACATTAGAGGAGAGAGCAGAGCAGAGAGCAGAAGGAGGCCACGTGGAGGAGGCCAGGAGAAGCAGCCAAGATGGTGGAGTGATGAGGGAGAAGCTAGTTTGTGCAGAGAAAAGGAGATGGGGAACAGAGGAGAATAAGGCTGGTAAGCTAGAAACCTTTGATTCTAGGAAACTCGGATAAGTCAGTGGCTTTGTGAGCACTGAATGAGTGGGTTTTGGAGCCCAGTGTGTATTTTTACTTGCCTGCCGGGTGCAAGCTAGAATTAAAGATGAAGGCCCATCAGTTCTTGGCTCCGTTGTTTCTTTACCGACTGTCCGAATCCAATGCGAACCTGTATGGGCCAGGAGGCTGCTGTGATGGTGGCCCTGGCCGTGGCTTCTGGCTTTACACCTAGAATCAAAGGTTTCTAGCTCACCAGACTTTATTCACCTCTGTTCCCCAACTCCTTCCTTCTCCCTGCACAAACTCTGCACAAACTGGCTTCTCACTCAACACTCCGCCATCTTGGCTGCCTCTCCTGGCCTCGTCCACATGGCCTCTCTCTCTGCTCTCCTCTCTGCTCTCTCCTCTAATGCTAATCTCAGGAACTAAGAGAGAGCAAGCTTCCGGCCTGCCCCATTTTATAGTGCCGAAATCAAAACTTTTTAATCCAATATACAAAATAGGGAAGTCTCTAATACAAAGTCACTTTTCTGGGGCATGATGGCATTGCACCACCCCACATCAAAAAGGGTGGGGATGGCTTAGTCCTAAAACCAAGCCCCAGGCTACAAGGATCCTGCCTGCCTACAGCCCACTCCCAACACACATTAATATCACCTGGGCGACGGCTTCCACGTGGGCAGCGCCATCTTTAACAAAGTGAGCATAATATATTTTATCTGCCCAACAGCAATCCAGTTGCAGAAACTTGTGACAGTTCCTAGTTATGCAAGCCGTCTTTCAAATAATAGTCATATTTCCCAGGTGCTTCATAAAAAAGCGTTCCTAAAAATGGCTACCCTCTCCCTTGACTATACAAACCCATTATGTTTATAATCCTATCACTTGCCTATCAAAGATTAAAATAGGCATTTTAATCTTTAGTGAATTAAATTCTTAGGCAGGGCTGCATCTTATAAATCCTTACCCTCAATAGATTGTCTAATGCTATACACAGTATATAAAATACATTAATGAATAAATAAATGAGTGAAAGAATGGATGAGTTAACTTTTAATACAGTGTTGATGTAGTTTACAGAACTATCTATTTCATCTTTAGGTCTACTTCCAGAAAATTATGACACAATAATTTCTTCTTATGTCTAACAGGAACTTCTTGTCTCTACTTATATCTATCAAAATCTTCAACAAATATTGATTGAAGGTTCAGTATGTCAGATAGTATTGTAGGTGATAGGGAATATAGTGAGTGATTAATAAGCCAAAAATTTTTTCTAAGAAAGCTTTTCACCCAAAGAGAAAGTAATGTTGAGGAGAGAATTTCTCTAAGGTGAATAAAGCAACCAGTAAAGACGGAAGGAAGATTTTTAAGCCCATCAGCTTGGGCTAACAGGAAAACAGAATTTCATATGTTGGGCAGATAAAATATGATATATTATGCTCACTTTGTTAAAGATGGTGCTGCCCACGTGAAAGCCTATCGCCCAGTTGAAAATATTAGTTGCCCTTCTTGCTTGGGATGGGCGTGATTATATTAATGTATGTTGGGGAAGGGCTTTCGCACCAAAAGGTTTTATTTATTTATTTATTTATTTTTTTTTTTTTTTTGTATTTTTGTATTTTTCTGAAGCTGGAAATGGGGAGAGACAGTCAGACAGACTCCCGCATGCGCCCGACCGGGATCCACCCGGCACGCCCACCAGGGGCGATGCTCTGCCCACCAGGGGGCGATGCTCTGCCCCTCCAGGGGGTCGCTCTGCTGTGACCAGAGCCACTCTAGCGCCTGGGGCAGAGGCCAAGGAGCCATCCCCAGCGCCCGGGCCATCTTTGCTCCAATGGAGCCTTGGCTGCGGGAGGGGAAGAGAGAGACAGAGAGGAAGGAGGGGGGGCGGGGGTGGAGAAGCAAATGGGCGCTTCTCCTATGTGCCCTGGCCGGGAATCGAACCCGGGTCTCCCGCACACCAGGCCGATGCTCTACTGCTGAGCCAACCGGCCAGGGCCAACACCAAAAGGTTTTAAAAGGAAGAGAGATCATGGTGTTCCAGGGAAGAGTGATTACATTCTAGGAGAAGCCCAGGCTAGAGGAGAGCAGAGAAAGGCCACATGGAGGAGAGGAGAAGCAGCCAAGATGGCAGAGTGCTGAAGGAGAAGCCACTTTGTGCAAAGTTTGTCTAATGGGGAACAGAGGTGAATAAGGCTGGTAAGGTAGAAACTTTGATTCTAGGAAACTCAGATGAGTCAGTGGCTTTGGGAGTCCTGAATGGAAAGGGAAGTGTTTTCCCACTGTGTGTATTTCTTGCCTGCCGGGTGCAAGGTAGGATTAAAGGTAATGGCCCACCAGTTCTTGGCTCTGTCATTTCATTACCGTCTGTTCGAATCAAATGTGAACCTGCACAGGCCAGGCGACTGTGATGATGGCCGCAGCTACGGGCTTTACATCATAATTCAGGCTTTATAAAATTCAATAACAAAATATCTTAAGTCTCACCAGTAAATAAACTAAAATGAATTACTCCTTGAAAACTAGAAATGAAAAATTGTTAAAACTCTCCTTAACCTAACTGGTACATTTTTTTTAAAAAAAGACATTTATAAAATAAACTAAAAAGAATTTTAAATGTACCTCAGACATAGCTGACTTATACTTCGTATAAAATTTTATTCTGTGCTTTAAGCCAATGTTTCCTTAATTTATGTGCTATCTTTTCTTAATTCCTACTGTCTCTTCTAACAGATGTCTAGTTACTAGTAATTTCTCACTAAAATTTTCATGAGGAGAAAAACATTGGTAAAATGCCCAATTAAAAAATTTTTCTGTTTTACGTAATAAAAATACTGCTAATAATAATAATAATAACCAAAAGTATTATATTTAAACCATATAGAAAGAACTTTTCTTAGCTTCCTCCCTGTGACCTCTCAGCTCCTCCATCATCACCCTTGGAATGAGTGACTGAGTTAGGGATCAGCAATGAATGAGGTTAAAACTTCTTTCTAGAACTTTAATTTCTAATATGCTATATTTGAACCACTGTCAAGCAGGTGCCTTGGATCACTAGTCGTAAGTCAAGATGGAGAATAAAAATCCATCCTTCGTTAATTTGAAAGGTTGATTTTAAAGTAGAAAATTTGAACTTAAAATGTCAGTTTATATTCATTCTAAATATTGTCAAATATTGAATTAGGCAAGATATAGCTTCCTCCATCTATTAATATTTTTGACAGCTGAAAATATTTGGCTAAATTCATTTTGAAAGTATTTCACATCTACGACAAATCTATGTAAAGACAATGTTGAGAATTTTCAATCTTGTATGACCAGTAGCCATGGCCACCATCACAGCCGCCTGGCTCATGCAGGTTCACATTTAATTCAGACAGACGGTAATGAAACAATGAAGCCAAGAACTGGTGGGCCATTAGCTTTAATACCAGCTTGTACCCAGCGAGCAAGAAATACACACAGTGAGAAAACACTTCCCTTTCCATTCAGGGCTCCCAAAGCCACTGACTTATTGAGTTTCCTATGATCAAAGGTTTCTAGCTCACCAGCCTTATTCACCTCTGTTCCCCATCTCCTTCTTTCTGCACAAACTCTGTAAATACTGGCTTCTCCCTCAGTTTTCCACCATCTTGAATGCCTCTCCTCTCCTCTATGTGGCCTTTCTCTGCTCTCTTCTCTAATGCTAATCTCAGAAACTGAGCAAGAGCAAGCTCCCAATCTGCCCCATTTTATAGTGTAGAAATCAAAACCTTTAATCCAATATACAAACAAGGAAGTCTCTGATACAAAGTCACTTACGGTGGGAAAAGCTTAGTCTTAAAACTAAGCCTTAGGGTATAACAACCCTGCCTGCTTACAGCCTGTTCCTGACACCCAATGCAAACTATAAATGAGCAAACCTATATATCATCTTTAGAAACTTATTTAACCAACAATTTTTTTTGTTGACAATAATATACTGGTGATATATATGTGTCAGCCATATTTTACTCTTATTTTTATCCTTTTAACTTTTTTGTGACAGAGACAGAAGGAGACAGAGAGAGGGACAGATAGGGACAGACAGAGAGGAAGGAAGAGAGATGAGCAGCATCACTTCTTTGTTGTGTCTCCTTAATTGTTCATTGATCACTTTCTCATTTGTGCCTTGACCAGGGGGGCTATAGCAGAGTGAGTGACCCTTGCTCAAGCCAACGGACCTTGGGCTCTAGCCAGCAACCTTGGGCTTCAAGCCAGAGACCTTTGGGCTCAAGCCAAGGACCATAGGGTCATGTCTATAATATCACACTCAAGCTGGCAACCCTGCACTCAAGTTGGTGAGCCCGCGCTCAAGCCAGATGAGCTTGAGCTCCAGCCAGCAGCCTCTGGATTTTGAACCTGAGTCCTCTGCATTTCAGTCCAACGCTCTATCCACTGTGGCACCACCTGGTCAGGCTATCTGTTGGTCAAATAAGTTTGTAAATATAATATATAGGTTTGCTCGCTTACAGTTTGCATTGAGTGTGGGGGACAGGCTGTAAGCTGGCAAGGCTTACCCTAAGGCTTAGTTTTAAGACTAAGCCTTTCCCACCCTAAATGCCTTTTTATCAGAGACTTCCTTGTTTGTGTATTGGATTAAAGGTTTTGATTTCTACACTATATAATGGGGCAGACCTGGAGCTTGCTCTCTTTTGGTTACTGAGATTAGCATTAGAGAAGAGAGCAGAGAAAGGCCATGTGTAGGAGAGGAGAAACCGCTAAGATGGCAGAGTGCTGAAGTAGAAGCCAGTTTGTGCACAGTGTGTGCAGAGAGAAGGAGATGGGGAACAGGGGTAAATAAGGCTGGTGAGGTAGAAATCTTTGATTCTAGGAAAGTCAGATAAGTCAGTGGCTTTGGGAGTCCTGAATGGAAAGGGAAGTGTTTTCCCACTGTGTGTATTTCTTGCCCGCTGAGTGCAAGCTAGGATAAAGATGACGGCCCACCAGTTCTTGGCTTCATTGTTTCATTATCATCTGTCTGAATCAAATGCAAACCTGCACTGGCCAGGCGGCTGTGATGGTGGCCATGGCTACTGGCTTTACACTATTCTTTTAACTTTTAATGATCAAAGCTTGTGTCTTAATTTTGTTCTAGACCATCTGTCCATCACTGAGCTGTGTTTTCCAATATGGTTGTTCTGGTATTAGACCATTACGAAAGCTAGAGGGAGGGGCAAAAAATGAGCATCTCTCAACAAAGTACCTAGAACTCAGCAGACTCTGGGAAGGAAAGGGAAGGAATCTGACATCTGTGATAGAGCTGGCCAGATAGCCACAGACACATTGCTTCTGCTGTGCTCAGAAAAAAAAAAGCCACATAGGTCATCTCTCTTGCACTTGATAATGACCATTGGACTGTGTTCTGGAGAATGGGATTTGGAAGTGATGTTTGCCACCTTCAGCTTGACCCACAAAGGCCCTGTCCTTCCCTTCTTATTTGGCTAGCCAGCTGCAGAGGGGAGGGGGAGCTCTCTCAGGAGGCTTCCGTGTTTGAGCCACAAGGTGGAGCAAAGACAGTACAGCACCCACATGGAAGGGGTGATGTGAGTGGGAAATAAAATTTTTGCTGTGTTAAGCTACTGAGGTTTGGGGTTGTTTCTTAGAGCAATAGCCTCCCCTGGCTAATAATATACATGTGAAGAAATTAATGGGTAATGACAAACTCCTTAGCTTCCAGTCATGTGAAGTAGGTGGTCCTCATCAACAAGGCTCAGTTATGGCATCTCTAATTAAAAAAAAGGGCAGTATGAGGAGCTTCTTCACGTCCACTGAGTAAGGGATGCATCCTGTTCATTCATATACCATAAACATGGGAGGCATTGCTCTAGATAGGAATTTAATATTCTCTGCTGCTTTACTGATGGCCAGTGATCTCTTTTTTTGGGGGGGGGGGAGATTCTGGGACAGTAACGTTGGATATTACTGACATATGAAGCAATTCTGGCAAACTTAGAGAGCCTTTTGGTTGTGATTTATATCTAGTCAGAGAGAAATGACATCTGGGATGTCTGATTTATTCACTAGCAAAATGCTGGCTGAGCCTAAAATAAGAAAATAGAGATTTATGTAACAGATTGCAGTGCCTTAATTTAAGAATGGTTAGGAAACTAGCAGACACTCTATGGCTCTGCTCAGCTTGGAATCACATGCTTCAAGTTAATATTACCTTTCTCAAAGTATTAAGTCACATGCTGAGACTTAGGGCATTTTTTTTTCTTCACCTGAAGATTTTCAAGATGACTATTTCATATCCAAATAAATCCTGGCATATCAATTACACACAGGCCACCATAAAAAAGCAAACAGCTCTTGTGGAATTCAGCGGACAGCTATCATCTATTGTAAGCCTACTTGAAATACACAATTACTTTGTATTATTCTCCATGTCAAAAGAACCACAGAAATATTGGCACTTGATACTAAGGAATTCTGTCCCCTCTCGTAAGAGGCCACTTGAAGTCAATGTCATAACTGTTTCATTTTCAAAACTTAATGATGTTTTCCTGGAACATACTTAATGTTGTAAACACCAAAATGCATTTTCTCCTCATTTTCAGTGCTGTCACTAGATGGTGTTCTTTCAGAGCTACCAATTTCTTTTTATCTTGGGAACACTGAGTCATGTAACATGGCAGTGCTTCTGCTTTGTTTTGATATGGGAAAGCTCAGAGACAACATGAAATCCCCTCTAGAGAATGCAGAGGACTCCATGGCATGACTGTTGGATTCTAACCTTACCCTGACTCCTCTTCCTTGCATTTCTCTCTCTATTTTGATCTTGTCACCCATGTTTTCATCCATGGATTAGTTGATCCAACAATACATTTATCATGTTATCTGGCTGAAATTTTTTCTGAATATGGCTAGGAATCCACAGAGAGAGTTAAAAAAAAGAAAGAGAAGAACAATAAAAAAGAAAGGAATAAGTCTGACCAGGAGGTGGTGCAGTGGATGGACCGTCGACCTGGGATTCTGATGATGCAGGTTTGAGGCTCTGAAATTTGTCAGCTTGAGCACAGATTCACTTGCTTGAGTGCAGGGTGGCCGGCTTGAGTGTGGGATCATAGATATGACCCCATGGTCACTGGCTTGAAGACCATGATCACTGCTTTGAACCTAAGGTTGTTGGCTTGAGCAAGGGGTCACTGGCTTGTCTAGAGTCCCCCTAGTCAAAGCATGTATATGAAAGCAATCAATGAACAACTAAAGTGCCACATCTATGAGTTGATGCTTCTCATCTCTCTCCCTTACTGTATGTCTGTCTCTGCCTCTGTCACACTAAAAAAAAGAAAGGAAGAAACAACAAGATAAAGGGAGGTGTACAGTTCATATTTTCATCAGTGTTCAGTAAGTGAGAAACTTGAGTAGCTTATTAAAGGATCACTGAACAGGTGTATTTACCTTTTTATTGCCATTGCTTCTTTCTTCTTTTAAAGCCACAATACAGTGAAGGGATTGTACCAAAGAACTCCTCTTGAAATGTGAGATTTCGATACCTCATCATGCCTTCCTTAAGGTCAAGGCTTGGAAAGAGTCCCTGTTGTGATGGTTGGGGATGAGATTTTGAACCTCAACAAGACTAGTCTTGGAAAGCCAGCTAATGCTGTTTAGTTGTCTCATTTCAGTTCTACCTTTTATTGAAGATGATTGCCAAATATTTTAGGGAACATGGGTTCAGGTTCTTTACAGCCTTCGTTCTGAGCAGCATGGCTCCCAGCATATAGTGAAATAAATTGTAAAGCCAGAAGCCACGGCCAGGGCCAGAGACACTATCACAGCAGCCCGGCCCATGCAGGTTCGCATTGGATTCGGACAGTCGGTAAAGAAACAACGGAGCCAAGAACTGATGGGCCTTCATCTTTAATCCTAGCTTGCACCCGGCGGCCAAGTAAAAATACACACTGGGCTCCAAAACCCAGTCACATTCAGTGCTCACAAAGCCACTGACTTATCCGAGTTTCCTAGAATCAAAGGTTTCTAGCTCACCAGCCTTATTCTCCTCAGTTCCCCATCTCCTTCCTTATCCTAGATACAAACTCTACACAAACTGGCATCTCACTCAGCACTCCGCCATCTTGGCTGCTTCTCCTGGCCTCCTCCACGTGGCCTTTCTCTGCTCTCCTCTGCTCTCTCTTCTAATGATAATCTCAGGAACCAAGAGTCCAAACTCTCGTTCCGCCCCCATTTTATATTGTAGCTTCACAACCTCTAATCCAATATACAAAATAGGGAAGTCTCTAATACAAAGTCACTTCTCTGAGGCATGATTGGATTGTACCACCCCACATCAAAAAGGGTGGGACAGGCTTAATCCCAAAACCAAGCCCCAGGCTACAAGGCTCTCAACACACATTAATATCACCTGGGCTATGGCCTCACGTGGGCAGCGCCTATTTTTAACAAAGTGAGCATAATACATTTTATCTGCCCAACATAAATAATTCCTATCTTCCACCCTACTTTACAAATTTAGCCTTTGGCTCAGGTAGACTGTGCCATCTTGCTGATTCTGGACACTTCCCAGGCTTGACCATGGCCTCTGTCTCTGCATCCAGTCCTACCTGATGCAGCATGAGGACTTTACTCTTTTCTTCACCAAAATTAGGTGCTACTTTCTTCTTTTTCTTTGGTAAAAAATTAATAAATGATTCCACCATTAAGCACTAACAAGTTTCAGTTCTAGTTCTTAAGGTAAGTGTAAAGCCAGGAGCCACGGCCAGGGCCACTATCAAAGCAGCCCGGCCCATGCAGGTTCGCATTGGATTTGGACAGTTGGTAAAGAAACAACGGAGCCACAAACTGGTGGGCCATAGTCTTTAATCCTAACTTGCACCTGGGGGGCAAGTAAAAAATACACACTGGGCTCCAAAACCCAATCACATTCAGTGCTCACAAAGCCACTGACTTATCCGAGTTTCCTAGAATCAAAGGTTTCTAGCTCACCAGCCTTATTCTCCTCAGTTCCCCATCTCCTTCCTTATTCCAGATACAAACTCTGTACAAACTGGCATCTCACTCAGCACTCCACAATCTTGGCTGCTTTTCCTGGCCTCCTCCACATGGCCTCCTTCCGCTGCTGGCTCTACTCTCTCCTCTAATGATAATCTCAGGAACCAAGAGCGCAAACTCTCGTTCCACCCCCATTTTATATTGTAGCTTCACAACCTCTAATCCAATATACAAAATAGGGAAGTCTCCAATACAAAGTCACTTTCTGAGGCATGATTGGATTGTACCACCCCACATCAAAAAGGGTAGAAAAGGCTTAATCCCAAAACCAAGCCCCAGGCTACAAGGATTCTCAACACACATTAATATCACCTGGGAGACGGCCTCCATCTTTAACAAAGTGAGCATAATACATTTTATCTGCCCAACAGTAAGAATGGGAGGAAGATACAGCTACCCAGTGTTTCAATATGGACTTTTATATGCATACAGAAAACATGACCTAACAAACCAGGCTGATGCTCCTGAGGGTGAGTCAGTGTGTCCCTCGTTGTCCAGCTCTTGGTGTTTTTAATCATGGGAACTAGGTTTTACAAATTATTGCAAGAGTATTTGCCCACTTAACAGCCAAAGAATTGGATCTGTAATGTATATGAAATTTTGTCCACAAAATTAGAATGTGACGTCGACCTGGAATACTGAGGTCGCCGGTTCAAAACCCTGGGCTTGCCCGATCAAGGCACATATGGGAGTTGAAGCTTCCTGCTCCTCCCCCCTTCTCTCTCTCTCTCTCTATCCCCTCTAAAAAAATGAATAAATGAATAAAAATAAAAACATTTAAAAAAATTAGAATGTGAGAAATGTCATACTAATTTCTTTTATTAATGTGACCAATGTTGGTCAAATAAATTTGTAAATTGATATGTATGTTTGCTCGCTTATAGTTTGCATTGGGTGTGAGGAACAGGCTGTAAGCAGGCCAGGTCATTATAGCCTGAGGCTTAGTTTTAAGACTAAGCTTTTCCCCACACCCTTGACTGTTGCATGATGTGGGATGGTGCACTCTCATGAGGAATCCCATTATGCCTCAGATAAGTGACTTTGTATCAGAGACTTCCTTGTTTGTATATTGGATCAAAAGGTTTTGATTTTTATACTATAAAGTGGGGCAGACTGGGAGCTTGCTCTCTCTTGGTTCCTGCTATCACCATTGCAGGGGCCTCCCTGATGCCTTGCCCTTCCTGGGCACAGGATCCCTTGTCATCTCTTGTGGCTTGCTGTAAAGCTGGTAGCCAGGGCCACCATCAGAGCTGCCTGGCCCATGCAGGTTCGCATTGGATTAGGACAGATGGTAATGAAACAACAGAGCCATGAACTGGTGAGCCATTATCTTTAATCCTAGCTTGCAACTGGCATGCAAGTAAAAATCCACACTGGGCTCCAAAACCCACTCATTCAGTGCTCACAAAGCTATTGACTTTATCCGAGCCTCCTAGAATCAAAGGTTTCTAGCTCACTAGCCTCATTCTCCTTTGTTCCCCATCTCCTTCTCTCTACACAAACTCTGCACTAACTGGCTTCTCTTTCAGCACTCCGCCATCTTAGCTGCATTTCCTCTCCTCCACACGGCCTTACTGTGCTCTCCAAACTGCTCTCTGCTCTAATGTTAATCTCAGGAACCAAGAGAGCAAGTTCCCAGTCTGCTCCACTTTATATTGTAGAAATCAAAACCTTTAATCCAATATACAAAATAGGGAAGTCTTTAATACAAAGTCACTTCTCTGAGGCATGATGGGATTGCACCACCCCACATCAAAAAGAGTGGAAAAGGCTTAGTCCTAAAACCAATCCCCAGGCTACAAGGATCCTGTCTGCCCATAGCCCACCCCCAACACACATTAATATCACCTGGGCAATGGGCTTCCATGTGGGCAGTGCCATCTTTAACAAAGTGAGCATAATATATTTTATCTGCCCAACAATCCACCCCTATGCTCATTTTACTACCCACAATCTACACCACCGGCATCCCTGTGCAAGGAAATTAGGCACTGTTGGGCAGATAAAATGTATTATGCTCACTTTGTTAAAGATGGAGGCCGTCGCCCAGGTGATATTAATGTGTGTTGGGCTAAAGGCAAGCAGAATCCTTGTAGCCTGGGGTGTGGTTTTGGGATTAAGCCTTTCCTACCCTTTTTGATGTAGGGCGGTACAATCCAATTATGCCTCAGAGAAGTGACTTTGTATTAGAGACTACCCTATTTTGTATATTGGATTAAAGGTTGTGAAGCTACAGTATAAAGTGGGGGCAAAACGGGAGTTTGGGTGCTTGGTTCCTGGGATGATTAGAAGAGAGAGCAGAGGAGAGCAGAGAAAGGCCACGTGGAGGAGGCCAGGAGAAGCAGCCAAGATGGTGGAGTGCTGAGTGAGATGCCAGTTTGTGTAGAGTTTGTATTTGGGATAAGGAAGGAGATGGGGAACAGAGGTGAATAAGTCTGGTGAGCTAGAAACCTTTGATTCTAGGAAACTCGGATAAGTCAGTGGCTTTGTGAGCACTGAATGTGAGTGGGTTTTGGAGCTCAGTGTGCATTTTTACTTGCCCGCCGGGTGCAAGCTAGGAAAAAGACTATGGCCCATCAGTTTTTGGCTCCGCTGTTTCTTTACCGACTGTCCGAATCCAATGCGAACCTGCATGGGCCGGGCTGCTCTGATGCTGGCCCTGGCGGCCGTGGCTCCTGGCTTTACAGGCACATTACACAAATTACAACAACATGACAAATCATACAATTTCAACAATTACAAAGGTATACTTCACCAGTGTCGGGCAGATAAAATATATTATGTTCACTTTGTTAAAGATGGCGCTGCCCATGTGGAAGCCCGTCACCCAGGTGATTGCTTGGGATGGGCGTGATTGTATTAATGTGTATTTAGGGCGGGCTGTGGGAAGGCAGGATCCTTGTAGCCTAGGGCTTGGTTTTAGGACTAAGCCTTTCCCATCCTTTTTGATGTGGGGCGGACTTTGTATCAGAGACTTCCCTATTTTGTATATTGGATTAATGGTTTTGATTTCTGCACTATAAAGTGGGGCAGACTGGGAGCATGCTCTCTCAGTTCCTGAGATTAGCATTAGAGAGGAGAGCAGAGAAAGGCCACGTGGAGGAGGCCAGGAGAAGCAGCCAAGATGGTAGAGTGCTGAGTGAGAGGCCAGTTTGTGCAGAGTTTGTGCAGGGAGAAGGAAGGAGATGGGGAACAGAGGTGAATAAGGCTGGTGAGCTAGAAACCTTTGATTCTAGGAAACTTGAATAAGTCAGTAGCTTTGTGAGCACTGAATGTGAGTGGGTTTTGGAGCCCAGTGCATGTTCTTACTTGCCTGCTGGGTGCAAGCTAGGATTAAAGATAATGGCCCACCAGTTCTTGGCTTTGTTGTTTCATTACCGTCTGTCCAAATCCAATGCGAACCTGCATGGGCCAGGTGGCTGTGATGGTGGCCACAGATACTGGCCATACAACCAGTCTCTGAGCACTTTTCCAAAAGTGCAAAATGTCCTCGGCCTTCTTTCTAGCCATGGGAAAAGCTTCCCAGGGCGGGGGAGTGCTTCCAGCAAAGCCGCCCCCCACCCCCATCAGGGTATTTCACATTGTCCAAAATCCGTAAGTCCATCCAACAAAGGAGCCAGTGCCCACTCCAGTTAGTCCAGGAAATCAGTCCACGCACATGGGGCATCAGCCACCCCCCTCATCCCTGCCATCCTGGCAGGTCTTACACTGTCCCAAGGAGGAGCACATGGCAATGGCAGTCAGCATTTCCATCTGTGCTCCGGAGAGCATGATTGGATCCGCACCTATGTCCCCAGATTGCAGACCTACCAGGGACATAGCAAGTACTCCTTCCAGCTGGGCTCTCATCTTTTGGAGACTGTGGATTGCAACTCCATCCCGATTCTCCTCATCCTCTGAAGAGGAACTGAAAACACCAGCTCCCGCTGCCAGGCTTGAGCCCCGGGCTGCTTCTACCTTCTGCTCTGCAGATCTTGCAGCTCTAGCTCTGGCCTCAGCCCTGGCCTCCTGCCGCTGCTGGCTGTCCATAACGTCCAGGGCAAGCTGCAACTCAAAAACCTGTGATCCCTCCTCCAGCAGTTGCTGTATTTCCAAGTGAATGTCGTGAACCTGGTTGGCCTCCTCCTCCAGTGCTTGCTCCAGCTCCAAGGCCACCACCTCTTTCTCCCACATTTGCTCCAGCTCCTTCCACTGCTCGGTTTGCAGGTCCCAGGCAGCCTCTTCCACAGAGTCTCGCATGGCTGTAAAAGTCAGCCAGCCTACAGTCCCCAAAAGGACAGCCATGGGGAACCATAACAACAGCCAGTCCTCTACTCCACTGCTCAAAGGTGGTTCCATACTCATCTGTATTGAATCCTGCCACAGACTATGCCAAATGTAAAGCCAGTAGCCAGGGCCACCATCACAGCCACCTGGCCCATGCAGGTTCGCATTGGATTCGGACAGACGGTAATGAAACAACAGAGCCACAAACTGGTGCCAGTAGCCTGGCCCATGCAGGTTCGCATTAGATTCGGACAGACGGTAATAAAACAATGGAGCCAAGAACTGGTGGGCCATCATCTTTAATCTTAGCTTGCACCGGTGGGCAAGTAAAAACACACACTGGGCTCCAAAACCCACTCATTCAGTGTTCACAATGCTACTGACTTTATCCGAGTTTTCTAGAATCAAGGGTTTCTAACTCACTAGCCTTATTCACCTCTGTTCCCCATCTCCTTCCTTCTCCCTGCACAAACTCTGCACAAATTGGCTTCTCACTCTGCACTCCACCATCTTAGCTGCTTCTTCTGGCCTCCTCCACGTGGCCTCTCTCTGCTCTCCTCTCTGCTCTCTCCTCTAATGCTAATCTCAGAAACCAAGAGAGCAAGCTTCTGGTCTGCCCCACTTTATAGTGTAGAAATCAAAACCTTTAATCCAATATACAAAATAGGGAAGTCTTTAATACAAAGTCACTTATCTGAGGCATGATGGGATTGCACCACCCCACATCAAAAAGGGTGGGAAAGGCTTAGTCCTAAAACCAAGCCCCAGACTATAAGGATCCTGTCTGCCCAGAGCCTGCCCCCAACACACATTAATATCACCTGGTCGATGGGCTTTCACATGGGCAGCGCCATCTTTAACAAAGTGAGCATAATATATTTTATCTGCCCAACACTTGCTAGTCTTGGTGAGACACCAATAAACAGAATGGCCCACCATCCTCTGACTCTGCCATTTCTTTGCCGTCTGCCAGAATCCAATGGGAACTTGCATGTGAATGGCCACGATGGCGGCTCCTGGCCATACACCCAAGTTCACTTTTTCTCTGAGGTGAGACATTCACTCAGTGTCATTACTTGGGCTTTAGACTTTCTTGTGGTCTTACACATCTGACAATGTTAGGGTAAGTGCTCTGGTCTTCAGCTCATATGTGCTGATGCATCATCATTGTGATCTCAAGCCCAATATGTCCCCCACAGGCAGGTAACTCTTTAAGTTCCATGTCAAGCCTGGGTTCCCAGGAGCTCATTTTCTATGTCAGCCCACCTGCCAATCCCAAAACATCCATCTCCCGGAGGATAAATATGTGTCAGGGGTAGTCTCGGGTGTTTTCTTGGGCCTCCAGTTTCCTATCCTCCCCTGTAGCCCAGTCAATCCCCTCCTTTGGACTCTAAGCACTATATAATTCATCTTCCTGCTTCTCTTCCAGGACCATCCAGTGTGAGAAGCCTGAGTTTCACAAATGAGCATTAAGCACCTGAGTAGGAGGATTGTTTTCTTGCCGGATAACTCTCACTTTGCTCCCTGTACCACATGTTTCCAAGATAAAGGAACACAGAGACCCAGCCACAAGAATGAAATAACAATCCACGGCTCAATAATGATCTCTCCGCAAAGCGCCGGAGATGGAGCGAAAGGCAGCCCTGAGGAGCGGAAGCGGAACCACACCCCTCCCCTGGGATAGGGGCCCCGACCACGTGTCCAGACAAGAGGAAGAGAGAAACTCTTGGGAAAAACAAAACTTCTGACTGAAGAAAATTGGGGCTCAAGTATGAATTCTACCATTTAGATCCCACGTGACATTGTGCAGATTAATCTTTATTCTGCGTTTTGATGTTCTCTCCTTAAAATGGGGCAGTAACACCTTCTTGCCAAATACTCTTTAGTCTCCTTTTTCTTTGAATCTTTTTCCCAAATGTACCTAGAAACCTTCCGAAGCTGGGCAGAAAGGGTGGAAATGGCAGAGAGGCCAGGGCGGTCGCCCTAAAAAATGTCCACAAAGATTTTCCTCTCCAGGCTTGTCATGGTAAGCGCCTCATGCTTTATCAAGCAGGTGAAAAGCGGGGTGCTGGAGAGAGAGGCTGCCATTCCTCCATGCTCACCTCTCCCATGGCCCTGAGCGTGCGTCTCCCGAATACAGTCACGGTTCCATGTCGAAGCCTCAGAGTCCGTCAGACCCGGGTTTGAGTCTCAGCTTCATCATGAACATGCTGAGTGAGCCTATGGATGTGGGAAACAGGGATAGTCTTATTTATGACAACGTTATTGTAAAAAAAAAATGGGGTGACACACAAAAGGCTTAGAACATTGCCTGCCACTAATAGTGGCACTCCTATAATTTTTATTAGCATTAGCATCTTCAGTCCATTTGCTAAATACAGCGGTTACTGAGACTTTTTTTTTTACTTCTGGTTATATTATTTTTAGTCTCAAACAGTTTTCTTTCTTTCTTTCTTTCTTTCTTTCTTTCTTTCTTTCTTTCTTTCTTTCTTTCTTTCTTTCCCTCTTCCTGATTTTGTTTGATCGTGTGTGAATTCCATTAAATCACTAATCTGGAATCTTAATAATTATCATTTTAAAGCAGTTTGCAGGCACAAGAGTTCACAAACAGCAGAGAGCAGCTTCCACGGAACTACAAAGAGCATCCCGCCACGCCACGCTGAGTGCAGTGTGCACAAGGTACCTGCTTATAAACAGTCTTACCTTCAGCCAGGATAACATCTTTCATTATTATTCTCACTCTCTCTCTCTCTCTCTCTCTCTCTCTCTCTGTCTCTCTCTCTCTCTCTTCAAGGCTGATAAGTTGCACCAGGTATTTCCTTATTACTTAGATACCAAAATAAAGTCTCGTTTCCAACTCCCAGCTTTGGGACCTCACGCCAGGGTGTCGGAGCCAGCCCCTGAGTCATGCCACCCAAAGCCAAGCTGAAGGGGAGGTGGTTTTCATTTCAAGAATTCGGCTCAGCTTCCTGGAGACTAAACACAGCCCCACCAATAAATAGGGGAGAAAGGAGGCAGTAATAAAAGAAAAATTTAAACTTCAGTTTCAATCTTAATGAACAAGGATGCAATAGTTCAGCATGGCTGTGCAATGGAAAGCCTTTCTACACAGGAGAAAACGGTCCGAACCCAAGACAGAACAAACCCTGACTCTGCCACCAGGCAGCCAACAGGGATGGAAATAGCATTTTCTTAAATCCACAGCTTTTTATTGAGATAGCTCAGACTGTTTCTAATGGGCATTTTACAATGCCATTTTTCTTTCTTTCATTCATTCTGTAAATATTTATTAGTACCTTGTATATATATATATACACACACCAGAGGGTGGGGCTACAACAGGGAACAAGACACTAGCAGTGCCTAATCTCATGGAGTTTATATGCTCTTGGGAAAGATGGGTCATAAACAAGGATCTGTCCTTAAACAAGGGACAGTAAGCAAACTGGGAACCTGGGCAGGTGTCTTCACCTTTGCGTGCCACCATTTCCTCATCAGCCCAAGGAGGATATTGAGGACACCAGAGGCTTGGCGTGTGGGTAAATTAACAGCTCCGAGTTCAAAGCTGAGAGCAGTTCCTGGCACAGGGTAAGCCTCAGCTGAGTGTGGGCTGTCCATAACCCTTTGGAATGCAAGTCGGGAAGCAGGGGCCTTGGGTTATTCTGTCCACTGCTCCGTCCCCAGCACTTAGAACAGGGCCTGAAATAGCATAGGTGCTCAATACACATTTCTGAATGACTGAAATAGAATAAAAATATAGAATGTGGTTCATATTATGAAAAATATAAATAGGGTCTACTGAAAGAAGAATGGGGGACTAGGGAGCAGGGCTGACAGAGCCAGAGGGCTCTCTGTGGGGAGGGAGCTAGGGGCGTAGGTGACATGTATAAATGCACTGTGGCCAGGGACGTCTGCTGTGCTCCACTGCAGGGCGGAATGGGCATCACCTGGCTGCTGGTTTCCGGCTGCACCTTGTGTCACCTCCGATGTCCACCTCCTGCCCTTTTCTTGCCCTTAGTCTATTTTCCTCACACAGCGACACGCAACTCCTGACTTCTCTCAACTTGACTGTTTCCTTTAGGAAATAGTATTGGAAGGTAGAGGGAGCAGGAAGTAAAGGACAAAGTTTTCTCAAATATTCCAGCTCTCAGCAGACTCTGGGGAACCTGGCAGCTGAAGGGCAATCACCCATGAGTTCCTAGGCATCTCGCCTTCTTTTTTTCACCCACGTCTCATGCCCCTTTCTGAGAGTGTTTGACAGCTTGGAATTCCTAAGACGCGACCTAAGTTCTTAGGTGGCACTGCATTTCATCAACTCATTCCCCAATAAGTAGTTTCCAACCTGTGTGTTCCCATCTTGATCAGCTCAAATTATAAGTTGCTGAGGAGTCTTTAGAAATGCATTTGCTCAAAAAAGAAAGTGGTACGTATTTTCTCTCAATAAATAAAGCAGACTTTTCTGTTTTATGATGAGAGCTTATGTAGTCTAGTAGGATTTGCTCCTGCTAGAAAGACAAGCACAAGGGAAGACCCTTAATTCTTCCAAGGAGCTAATTGATCAGTCAGGCCACAGATGTACCCATGAAGACAGGGAGACAGATCAGCTGCCATCTCATACCTGGCAAAACTGTCCAGTTCCACCAACACTGTCACTGTCAACCTTCATCAAAGTTTCCTAGCCATGCTGAGGAAAGAAGAGAGAAGTAACTGAAAAGATGCCTGTTCTCTCTAGTAGCCAGAACGAAAGAAAGGGGCAAGGGCACTTCCAAGTGAGTTCCCTACTGGCTTCTTCGGCATAGTTGTTGAATAACCAGAGCATGTTCCTCAAATGAAGAAATGCAGTTCCTTTGGAAGTAGATAAGAATGTTTACATTGCACAATAGGTTCCTACTGGAAACCAACATTGATTTCCTTTTCTGTTTTCCCAGCTGGGAGCTGATGACTGTGGTTCAAGTCCTGGGGGTGAATTCTGTTCCTTAGGAAGCCCCCTTGGCCTGCAGCATCTTTGCCTATAAAATGAAGGGCGTTGGACTCAGTGCCTGTTCCAGCTGTCAAACATTCCACAGATCTACTTAACATGCATCAACTCGTGGATGTTCCCCTGGCACACCCACAGAGGAATTCACCCTGTTTGGGCACCACTTAGTGAAGTTTGCTGCTTATTGTCTCTGCCAATATCAGTTGGATTACCTAGTTCAGATGTCTTTCTGTAGCAAGTCCATATAGAATTACTTTCAATCTACATTCCTTTTAAAGAAAACAAAACAAAACAGCATCTGAATGGATGCTATGAAATATAGGATGTATAGTTTATTAATATTATGCTTAAAGATCCAGAGTTACAACATCCAACATATATATACAACCATAAGGTGGCTAGTTGTATTACCACCAAGCTTTCCTCATTAAGGTATTGATAAAACACTCAGCCAGATACCTCTAAGGCAAATACTGTTATTGCAGACCTCTTCCTACCTTCCTTTGTAAGCCTCATTCAGAAGAGGACAAGAATCGTCCCAGATTCTCTACCAGTCTATATGTACTTTCTTTATAAACTGGTTTGGAGAATTATTAGCGTCTTCTATGATTTCACAACATTCACACATTAGAGTTCAGAGTCTTCATCCGTTGTCTTTATATAACTCTAACTATTTGTAGTCTTACTTGTGAAGACACAGATTCATGCAAATGCACAAACTATGCAAAGCATGGCCAGTCTCCAGGGCTCACTCTACAACTTGGGAAGGATTGCTGCCACTCATCTGCTACAGAATACCTTCTTAGTTCTGGCCTGCAGACATGGAAAGGCTTTTACAGACCACCCTGACTTTGGGAGAGAAAAGGACGTCTGAACTGAGTGCTGCCTAGAGAATGATCCCCCACCATGCAAAGCCATTACCGCAAGCTACTTCCTGACTCTCTCCAGCCAATGGCCCCAGAAAGAAAGCAGCTGTCAGGAAAACCATGAACTCTGCTTACAGGGGCTTTCTTGTTTAACGGCTCTCCTCCACTTATTCCACATTATGCTCTCTTGGTTGTCAGGGATTTGTCTTCTTTTTAGCTTGTGTCTTCAGAACTCGCACTTATCTGTAAGCACCATTTATTGGGAATTACGGAAGAGGAAGCTCAGCAAGGCCTCCTTTCAAAAGTTGGCCCAGAATTACGCAAGTGGGCTGAAACGAGTAGTGGAAACAGATGCCTTTAATTCGTCTCATCTGTGTGTTACCTGCAGTGCAGACGCATGTGTCTGTGAGTATTGGAGCATCTGTTCCGTCTCTCTTTTCCCACAGCCCTTGACCCGTTCAGTGCACAAGTGATCCTTAAATTCCCCTTCTCGGAAAGTTATACATAATCTCAGTTTCCTAAATTTCCATTCTGTACTTTTCATATGATCAACAAAAATATATAAATGATTATAAAACTGTGAAAGCTACTTCTTCTTTCTAGTGAGAAGCTGGGATTCTTTCTCTGCATTTCCTTACAATATATACCCAAAACCATCCCCTGCAACATGGATGACTGTTATGTTACCATTTCTGTTACTTTCAATATAATCATCTGTTCAATTTCAACCTGAGGAGTTAGTTATCTCTTTCGTGCATGTAGATGCCCCTTAACCTTACTAGGTAAGGACTTAACACTTAAGAAGAAATCATATACTTGATAAATCTCCAAAATGACGTGGACAGTGGCCTCCATCCCCAACATCAGATAGCACTCTTGTCCCAGATTATTCTACTCGAAACAAAACAAATGAAAAGTCTACCAAAGCACCGACCGTCTTTCATGCTCAGCACACGCGCCTGTGTGGAGGCTCCCATGGTGAGTCCAGCCTTTGTGAACCACCATTTCCTCTGCGGTCCCACAGCACTTCGGTTCCATCTTCCACTTAATCAGATCCTGTGTCAAATCAATGCTTGTTGTTCTGTGTGGAGTGCTCTTGTCTTGCCAACTACATTAGCATCCCGTTGAAGGTTGTATACATGTATAGCTGGCTGGTGAAGACTTCCTTGGTCCTCCACCTCCTCCACTTATACAGAATAGAATGAACCCTCTCCATGAACCCCTACCATCCTCTTTCTCCCCCTCTAGAATAGTAGTTTTCATACTGAATATAATTCCTAAATGCACCACTGGATTGGGAACTCATTTAAAGCAAACCAGTATCTTGTTCATCTTTCTATCTTTAATGGCCAAGTGCAGAAAAGCTTTTCAATAAGTTTGTTCCATAATGAATGGATAATGGATGAATAAATACACTTTGACAGGAATTTTTAAATTTCCTATCGTGCTTCAATGTGGTGTTTGAACAGAGCACTTATTGAATACTAGAGAACCAGTAGACACTATGCTAAGCAGTTCAATGAGTCTTGGATTTCTGACTGGCTGGCGTTATTTTCTCTACTTAGCTTTTCTGAAATGAGTGAAACATTCACTAATGTGCAAGAGGAACTCAATCATGGCTAATATGTAAATAAAATGTAGCACGACATGCTGAAAAATGTGACCTGAAAATAGTTCCTACTTTATACATACCACACTTACAGAGGTGCAGCAATGTTCAAACAGTGATTCCTATGTGTTTGATAGCTCCAAGAAAGACATCAAAGTATCGTTAAAAAAAAAAATACCCTGCTAAATGTGAAAGCTGCCAGTCTGCCCATCTCCTGCTGAGGGGCTGCTTCCTGTCTGATATCTGGGAGAAATACTTTCTTTGTGTCATCAAAGTTGACAGTAAACATTGAAGTGGAATTTCACCCTACCTCTAACAAAATATCCCTCTACCTCTGCTCTCCAAGCTCTTTGCAAACAAGCTAATCTAGAAACACATCAGCCAGTTCAGCCCACCGTTATTTCAAAGTGCAACTCACACGTGAGAAAGGAGCCCGTGGCAAGCAGTTCAAGGTATTAAAACTGTGACTCACCGCCAGACAGAAAAAAAAGCATTCTCTGCCCAGAATCTCGGCAACATGTTATTGTTAAAATTAAAAATAAAAGCCTCTCAAAACAAGCCTGCAATGAATCTGTATAAATGATGGCATTACAACATAAATCTGAAAAGAAAATGGTCTACTTTTCCAGTAAGGTCATGGAAGAACATTAGATAATATCAAATCCCAGCAGGGAAACTGGGGTGATAGTCCCTGAAAAATGCTTTCTTTAACTGAATGAAGTCATAGAGTTATGAGAGGGGAAGGATAGTCTGGCTTTCTTGGCAAGACAATTTAAACCAAGTTTGGAAGTGATTTCAAAAAGAATTATCATTCCACAAAAAAATGCATTGGCCATATAGTTTTCAACAGCAGTGACTTTGCACCCAGGATAGAGATTCCTCCTCCTGTCTCTGCGTTCACTGGGATTGCTATGGTCGCTAAGAGCAACAACAGGCCCTGGGTTGCCCTTGGTACCAGGACACTCACAACAAGCCACACAGTCTTTCTCAAAAGCATGTCGAGATGAAACAATGAGGTCAGAATGCAGGAAAAGAAATCAATGTTATTATTAGAAAATACTGCTTTACCTTCCTTTTTTTTTTTTCTACCCAGGCAGTGGCTCAAGATTGGTGAGAATGAGGAAAGATCATTGTATGCCTCTGCAATGTCAGAATAGGGTGAAAAATGGAAGATTCACTGGGTCGCCCGGTCGTTTCTATGTGGGATGTTAACAAATTCTTGGCTGTCTGTCGGGGAACAGAATCGGTTCCTTTGCATATTGCCAAACTAGAGTGGGACTCGGAAGAATGGTGACCACACAATTAAAGGGCAAAAGGGAGCTTAAAAAACGTGCACAAGAATAATGGAGTGGGGGCTGCAATATGCGAAGGAAAACACAATTTAACATGCTCGTCTGCCAACTGAGAGAAGTTTCTAGAACAGCGCCCAAATCTTAATAGCAGGCACTTGTTTTATAAAGCCAGAGCTCATGATCTAGAGCCCCTTCCAAAGCCTCGGGAGGTGGTATGAAACCCTGTGCCAATGCCCAGTCCAGGGCCAGCCTTTGGAGACTTTGAGCATATTAAGTTACTTAAGCAAAGATCCACAAAGTAAAAAGTTAAGTAAATTTAATACTAACTACATTCTTTATCTACTGCAAGTATATTCCTAGAGAAAAGTTCCTTAAAGCATGACACAATTCAATGGGTGTGGAAAAGTTTGGAGGAAGGTCTAAGGTGTCACAAGGATCCTATATTGTGTTCACTATTTCTCGACAATTCATATGATAATATAGATGCCATTTCTATCATTCCTGCAAAAAATGAAAAGCAATAATTAAATTGAGATCTGGAATTATCTCCATGGGCTGGGATGATGGGCTGAATCTCACAAGAATGAATCTCGTTCCTCCAGATCTTCATTTAAGCCGTATTTCTTCAGCAAGGTTTTACCCAAGTCTTAGACCACATATACCCTCCCGTGTGCTTCTGTAGTAACTTGACCTCTTTCATTACTGCAGATGGTTGAGGGGCAGAAAATACCTCTTATCTCATTCACCGTTGCATCCCTCGTGCCCACAGCACTTCCTAGCACATCACAGTGCTCAGTGAATATGTTGAATTAATAACAGAAAATGCAAAAAGTTACACATTCAGCCTGAGTGCATGGTTAGAAGATGTAGCAGAGTGATGGTGTGAGAACAAGACATGGAAGACTCTACATGTCAACAATGAGTCAAGACTTCAACAAGTGAATAGAATATTGACTACATCAATACATCCAAATTCCCACCCCCAAAAAGGAGACGATAGTTCTCTTCCAATCTTCCCTGAAATGTTGTATTCAATTCTGGGGGGAATGACAAACTAAAGTTAATCCAAAGGTGAGCAACAGGACAGTGGGGACTGAGAACCATGAAAGACAACCTGAGGCTGATTAAAACTAAAAACCAGGACTTAGGGAGAAATCTAAAAGCAGTCCTCATATATTTGAAGTGTCGTCCTGAAAAACAGGATTACGCTCTTTGTTGCATGTGGCTCTGGAGGTCAGAAAAAAGACCAAACATATAGATTCTAAAGAGAAAAGTTTTGGCTTAATAGGAGGCAAAAAAAAAACTTATAGCTATTTTAAAAATGAAATATGCTTATTCAGCCTTCAGAAGTGATGTTATAGAAAAACACTTAATGGCAAAAGATTATAAAAGCTGGTTCTAAAATATAGATTGTACGATTTTCAAAATAAAAATATACACACACGCACACACACACACATACACCCCTGGGCACATACATCGAAATGTTAATAGTGGTTATTTCTGTGTGATAGCATTACAGATATTTTTAAATTTTACTTGTGTTTTTGTCATTCTTTTTCTAAAATTGTTACAGTGAAGATAAGTTATTTTTCTGACAGAAGAATATTGTACAGGAAAAATGGCTCGGGGCGTGGGGTGTTCCTCTCCACTGGAGGCATTCAAGCGGAGCCTGCAGTTGTAACTCTCAGGGATGTCAAAGGAGAGACTCTGTCATAGACAAGAAGCTGTTGATTGTTGATTGCCTCTCTAGATTATGAGAGTCTATTGCACAACATGCTAATCCTGAATAACTGTTTTAATTGTTAATAATATACAACATACAGTCATTAATAATAGTTATTAATTATAAATAAAAATTGTAGATGCTCTGATTTGTCAAGGAACTTAGAAATCATCTTATCTAGCCAATACAGACAGAATTAAAAATCCTTTGGGGCCCTGTACGGTTGGCTCAGCGGTAGAGCATCAGCCTGGCATGCAGGAGTCCCGGGT
Organism: Saccopteryx leptura; assembly: GCF_036850995.1. Lineage (NCBI taxonomy): Eukaryota > Metazoa > Chordata > Mammalia > Chiroptera > Emballonuridae > Saccopteryx > Saccopteryx leptura. Next base: position 22,649,692 of record NC_089505.1, on the reverse strand, counting down.
TCGATTCCCGGCCAGGGCACACAGAAGAAGCGCCCATCTGCTTTTCCACCCCTCCCCCTTTCCTTCCTCTCTGTCTCTCTCTTCCCCTCCCACAGCGAGGCTCCATTGGAGCAAAGATGGCCCGGGCGCTGGGGATGGCTCTGTGGCCTCTGCCTCAGGTGCTAGAATGGCTCTGGATGCAACAGAGCGATGCCCCAGAGGGGCAAAGCATCGCCCCCTGGTGGGCATGCCGGGTGGATCCCAGTCGGGCGCATGTGGGAGTCTGTCTGACTGCCTCCCCATTTCCAGCTTTGGAAAAATGAAAATAAATAAATGAATAAATAAATATCCTTTGGGGAGCAAGTATAGGCAGACGATAGCCTATAGCGAGGAACATGCATCTTCTGTTGGCCATCAGCAGGTAGGAGTCATGTCTGTCTTGCAAACACCCAGCCCAATGGTACATACAACAACTTAATCTACTTATCACTCAGGCATGAGAGTGTGACCTGTACTCCAGCCCGTGGCATTGGAACTTCTCTCTTATCTTGCACAATAAAAATAAAGACGAGTATCTTATCTTTGGCTTGAAAATTGCACCTTATATTTCTTCAAAGCATATACAACATTTTTCTTAATCATGTCATATGACTGTTATTAAATCCACTTCTAGTTTTTCTGACTGCTCAAGCTATCTGAACATTTTTACACAGAATGATTAAAGTGCAAACCTAAGTACAGTTCAAAGCAAGACACCTTACCTCTAAGGATACATTTCTCTCTAGTGCTAGAAAGTGTCCAGCTTCTTCCCAGCATCCTTCCTCCACGTCCTTCAGAGGGACCCAGCGCCTTCCTCTACCTTCCTCTCTCTGCCACCTCACAACCCAAATTCACTCTTAGGAAACAGATCTGTAATTTTTTCAAATCAAAGCCGACAGTAGGAAAAAAAAAATCATCTTATTTTGTAACTGCACTGCCCTGTGCAAGACCCCGTGGAAGAACCAAAGAAATCTAAGACAGTCCCTCTACTTATGAGCAGACGACTTAGTGGGCAGAGCTACAGCAACAAAACAAACAAACAAAAAACTCAGGAATTGTGAAATCACAAGATAATATGTAGGATTAACAATCCAGCATTTCAAACAGTAAATGCTCTCGGTCCATACTACTTAAAATCAGAAAATAAGAGATAATCCCCTCCGAGCTGACACATTGACAGTACTAGCTAATGAGTGAGGGAATCATGGCACGGTGTGCTCACAGGGCTGGCAGCCAACCCGAGAGGCTGGCGGCAGGGAGCAGGTCAATCCTGCATGCAGCTTGAAGTGCTAGCAAAGTGTGGTCTGTGGACCAGTACCCTCCACACCACTTGGGAGATCATGAGCGATGCAGAGTCAAGGACCCCACCCCGAACTACAGAATCAGGACTTAGTGGTTTAACAAGTTCCTTGGGTGATCCACAGGCGCACTCAACAGTGGACAGAGCCTTCGCGCTTTCTTCATGCTGTAGTCCTAAGTGTATCAAAGCTGCTTGATTTTTTTATAAACAATGACTAATTTGTAGTCTGAAAATGTTGTAGTTACTTACTTACCTCATTACTTCATTTATAATCTATGTCTGCTTAATGTCCCCTCCATATTTTGTATTCATCACAGGGGGAGTTAAGAATGGCTGATGCACTTTCCTTTTCAACCCAGTAACCAGGGAACTACCCTGCATCTTACACTAGGGGGTGCATGAGGACCAAGATTTGGAAACTTCCAGGCCGTCACCGCAGTGATTTTTATCAGCTACTGCCCCCTTTTTCCAGAATTGGTTTCCCAATGTCATTACTTAGGAAGATAAAAAGAGTCCCTAGAAGCCTTCTGTACGTTCACGAACCAGGCATGTCTCAACCATGGTCACTCTCTGTGGTTTCCCACCAGCGGCTGCTTCCTCCATTCCCCTCCATAGGCCCGTGTGCCTGACAGACCGCATGCCGTCCACCCAGAGGGAGGACCACCTCTGGGCATCCGCCTGGAACTGGGATCCAGGAAAGGAAACAGCAGCACTCCTTTAAACTCAAGTGCGGAAGAGGCCATTCGGTCCATATTGCTACTTTATTTTGGTAATAAATTTCTTATTTAATCACGTTACATGGACTTGAGAGTCTCTGACACATCCCCTCCAGTCTTCAGATTCCCAGGTTTTAAATCTTTCAGCCTTTTATAACTTAATTTTTTTATTCATTTTTTAGAAAGGAGAGAGAAAGGGAGAGAGAGGAGAGAGAGACAGAGAGAGAGAAGGGGGGAGGAGCAGGAAGCATCAACTCCCATATGTGCCTTGACCAGGCAAGCCCAGGATTTCGAACCGGTGACCTCAGCATTTCCAGGCGCATTATCCACTGCGCCACCACAGGAAGGGCTATAACTTAATTTTTAAAGACTCCTATTTCCTTTTCTCTTATGTAAAGATGTTGACAGACCTCCAGGCACAGAATTGGCTACCTGGTGAAACAACAAAGAGTCCAGAGATGACTTTGAATTCCTCACTGAGTTACCTCTTAAGCTTTAGCCTGGAACATAACTAGAAATATAATTTTTCATTTCTTTAAGGAGCCTTTTCCTCTCCTCCGTGGAAGCCAGAACTGTCGGCGTGGTTGTGTTTTAGGAAGTATCTAGTTGAAAGACTCTTCTGAGTCCGCCACGGTTCTATTGCTTAGACACACTGCCCTCCACATTTTGGGCAATGAGCAATTCACAAATGCATTTTGGAAACTACTGTAAATTTTCAGTGTTATGGGGGCCTTCCACCTCCTAAAAGTTTTTTTCCTGGTGGGATCCTTTAAACAATTACTTAATTGTATTCACTGTATTCCTAACAGGGCTCTACTTCAAATTTTAAATTGTGTACCAACCCCACACTTAAACAAATTGAAGCCCACTCCAAAGCAAACTTAAAATGGTTTCAAAGAATGACAGAAAAACCTTTTTTTGGCAAGGAACACCAGGAAGCAGAAGGACTGGGAGAGAAATCCAGTGGAGAGTGTAAAGCAGAAAGAGACCTTTTCCATATGTGTGGCCATGAAAAAATCATTACGGTTCCTTCTGTTGCATATGCGGGCTACAACTCCCTCTCATAGTAAAAATAATCTCTTTGCCAGGCTGTGGGTATTACCAGATAGCATGTCTCATAAAGGAGAAAGAGTATGATGAAGCAACCGCAAGGAACGTAGAAACAAGAGCCAGGGTGACATTACCCTCAGCCGACCCACCCAGTCCACTGAGTCGGATCACAGTCTTGACTGCAACATGCCTGTGTCACGGAATGGGTTTCTTTCCCGTAAATTTAGAAACTCACAACCAGCTTTCTCGGGCTTCTTGTTATAAGTATCACGTGAGACCTTTAACAGCACAGACTCATGGCCCAACCCCACGGGTCCTAAAACTCTCAGACCTGAGTTTTGTCCTGTGTGATATAACCTTTCCCCCCACCTGTTGGGTAACTCAGCAAGAAGACATGGCATCTTTAAGCATTTCCCTGTTATATTTTCATCAGATGGTTAAGCAGCCATTCACTGACTTCTCCTTACCTCCATCACAGGGGGCTTTCATTTCCTGATAGAGTTTATTGAAATCAAATGAAGAAAGAAGCTACTATATTGTGGATCTTATCCCTCACACCTGGGAGAAGGCTGTTTTTGCCTTGTCACCTGCCCTGGGGCTGGATACCCCCTCATTGTCTTTCTCTAGTGAAGAAGAATCTGGTTCCTAGATGGGACAAGGACACAAGCCGCCACCCCTCTAGCTCACTCATTTCCTCAGGGGTTCAGATCTATTTCTAAAGCAGGTATTTCTTTCATTACCAGCAGTATAATTATTAGCAGGGCCCAGACTCTATCAGGCACAGGAAAGCCAAGTGCCTATGTATACTGGGCCCATCAAAGACCTTTTTTGTGTGTGTGTGATAATTTCTGTTTCTTCAACATCAGCGAGCAGACAGAAACCATTCCATTTCTATTTATATAAAAAAAATTCAAATTCATCTAGCATTCAATTGAGATGGATTTGTACGGCCACGGGTGAGGGAAAAGCAGCCTAACGCCAGGGAGCCGTCCCAGTGGAAACGGAGGAAGGAAAGCTGAGGGGTGGGTTCAGAGAAGTGTAAAGAACATGCTCAGACCCAAGCGAAGTGGCGCCCTGCAGCGGCAGAGAGAACGCCTGTTGGGTGAGTGGGCAGGGCAGTGCAGAGAGTATTCCAGGAGCTAGAAAAGAGGTCATGGTCATTGTGACTGGGCCATCGGGAACCATGTGACTCAGAGACCCACGGGGCATGGAGATTTAGAATAACTCTGAACATCACATGTGCGCTGCCTTTCTCCTTTAATGTGCAGATGGGTGTGGAGTTCTTATAGAGCTAAGCAAGACCAGACAATACCCAAACCACAGGAGGAAGAGTGTGTACTCAGAATATCCCCACAATTATTAATCAACCCCCCAAATATATTTACTAGGGCCCTACTCTGTGCCTAGCGCTGTTGTTCACTCTTTTAGGGCGGGGTCTGGGGCTGAGACACAAAGGCCCTCCCTCAGCTGTGCTGGGGAAGCTGGGCCCAGCTGTCGTCAGAAGTCCCCTTTGGAGTTCTGAGGGTGCTGGATGCCAGGAGGTCTCCAGGCCCGTCTCCGCCTCCCTCCCACGACTCCAAGGAGCGCGTGCTCTCCAGCCTCCTCTGCTGCCTGCCAGAATTTCCAGATTTGTTCTGTTTTGCTGTTGCATCAAGCCACACTCAATTCCAACCCTAGCAGAAGGCATAAATTAACATTTTATTCTGTGTACTTGTTAGGGTCTCTTAACATAGACATGCAAATGTGAGGCTCCCATAGTAAATTAGGGCATGCGCAGACTGACTGATAATAAACCGGGTTGCCCTGGCCAAACCCTTGGAAAGCAGTGCCTCCCTGAGCTATCCCGGGACAGACGCTCACCTCCGCTTCTGACCCCAGTTGTTTACCCTGGCCGCCGGCCATTTCCTGCTCCGTTTGGCACCCCAGTCTTCCCTGTCCAGCTGCCACTGGCTCATATGACTCCTGGTCAACTTTCATTTACAAGGAACCAATTTCACAAACAGCTGTAGGTGAGCCTTTTACGGGCCTCTGGCAAGTGAGGGAGCCTCCTCCATCAAGCAGCTGGACAAATAGATCGACCTCGGCCTTCCAGGGGAGGGGGTAGGCTATTTTGAAACTGCCTTCTGATTGGATCTTCCTGTTACTGTGCATTTAATTCTAGCTTATAGTTCATAAAACCTTATATAACAGGAACTTCAAGCTGGATGACTTGGCTTGGCTCTAGTGGGGAAATTAGTAAAACTGAAAGTGCGAACTACTAGGTTTGCCACTCATAGAGCTCTACCAGGTTAAACCTTAAATTATTTTAAGATACCTTAATTCCACCCCCTCTTATCCTTGAGAGATATATAAATATTTCATAACCCCCAAGTAGGTGCATGGAACCACAGATAGTACTGAACCTTATATATGTTATAGCTTTTTTTTCTATCCACACAAACTTATAATAAAGTTTAATTTTTAAAAGAGATTAACAATAATGACTAATAAGAAAATAAAACAATTATAACAACATGTACAGGGTGGGGCAAAACTAGGTTTAGAGTAGTTCGTATGGAAAATAATAGAATAATTAATAAATAATAATACAAGAATAAACTCTATGTTTTGTGTACTCTCGACTACAAACCTACTTTTGCCCCACCCTGTATGCTGTAATGAAAGTTATGTGAATGGCTTTGAGGCCGATTACCAGAACACCAGCACTGCAATGCCTGACAGTCAGTCTGCTGATCAAAGGGGCTCTGAGTGAGTAACAGGTGGGCAGCATCTATTGGTGGCTACACGGGACAAGGGGAGTAGCCTCGGGTTTTGTCAAGCTGCTCAGAACGGCACACAATTTAAAACTTATAAATTATTTATTTCTGGAATTTTTCATTTGACATTTCCAGACTGTGGTTGACCATGAGTAACTGAAACACTGGAAACAAAATTGCAGATTAGAGAACTATTGTATTTCTTTCCTACATGCCGATTTGGTCATATGTTTTTCTGTATTGATGGAGGAAGGATGAACGTGGAAAAGAAGGAAAGACTCTTTTTCCCCTTTGCCATTTTAATTGTCCAGGTTCTCTTTTGTATCCCTGCTATTTTATGTGATTATAAACATCTGCCTTCTTGTGAACATGTGTGGATAATCCCACCCAAATAACGAAAGCAGGCAGGAAAGGGAAGGAAGACGGCAGAACCTTCCAGAGTTCATCTGCAGGCTTCAGTCGTTGATAGGAAATCCTGGTTCTAACTCCACAGGTGGAGAGCTGACTTCCAGTGGCCTCGGGCCAGACCTTGTGTGCACAGCCAGCATTTGCAGATAAAATATTTGAGCTTCCCTACCCCGGAGGTCATGCCACAAGCTACCTTCCCGTGGGGCCTGTGTACTAAGTGTCCAGGGATGCCTCCCCGATGCCTGCCCCTCCCCCCGTTTTCAGGGGGAAGACTGCCCAATGCTTCCCATACCTGTGGCTCCCATGAAGGCGCCATGCCCTGGGAGTCCATGGATGCTCCTGTACCCATCTATGGCTGCCGCTCTTAGGGCCCAAGTCCTTGCTCTCACGTGCTATTTTATTTTTCCTCCCAGACAGATGCTTCTTTACCTCCCTCCTCCCTTTCCCCACCTCTATTCCAGCCTTTCTGCTTTCTTCTCTTGTTTCCCTCAATTCTTCTTAGCATCTCATTTCACTTTTCTGCTCTGTAGAGAGCTATGTGTGGTTTCGTACCTTCCCCCAGTGGCATTTAAAGCGTTTCTTAGTGCAAAACATCCTATTCATTGCCATAGAAACAGGAAGCTCAGTGTGGAAGAAAAAGAAGAAAATAAGTCTGGGAGTTTGAAGCTTTGCAATTCTGTTATTTTGCCCAAATCCATAAATGGCAACATGCTGGGAGATATGCAAACGCCTGCTCACTGCAGGCACAAGGGAAGGAAGGGCCTCCCATTTCTAGGAAACTTTCACAGGTTTTAAACCCGGAGTGAAACCGGGAAAGAGCAGGCTTGTGCAGAGAGGTTCTCTGCCTTTCCTCACAGGGACGCTCCCTGCTGAGCCTGGGGAAGACAGACAAAACTGGATTCTGTTATCAGTTCTGAGTCTTACATGCAGCACGTGGGATACTTTCTTAAGCCCTCTCAGTTTCCTCCCTTTTAAAAATAAACACGTGAACATCCCTCACGGCCTTTGGCTGGGGTCACGTGAGAGCGCACGGAGCTGAGGCTCCGTTGCATCCCCTCCTGAACTCACCATTTCCTCACCACGCCTCCGGACAGACCTGGTACAGGATTGTCTGTTCCCAGCGCCCAGCCCCTCCCTGATGTAAAGCTAGGAGAACTGCACATTCACAGCATCCCTGAAACAAAGCCAATCTGCCACAGGGTTCCTGAAATGCAGTACAAGGAGCTTAATTTTTACATCCTAAATATTTTTCTAAAATCTTTATGCAAATCCTAGAGAGAACTCTTCTTTAAACATCAATTGCAAAAATATGTCTTCAACCTACCTTCAAAGCTACCCTTTTTGTTGGGGGCCATTATGCCTAAACTGAGAATGCGCCAGTTAATTGTATGGATTAGAGCAGGGGTCCCCAAACTGCAGCCCCCCGAGGCCATTTATCCGGCCCCTGCTGCACTTCCGGAAGGGGCATCTCTTTCATTGGTGGTCAGTGAGAGGAGCACATATCACTTGTTACGGCTAGCAGTGACAAATATGGAACCGGATATTGACCATCTCATTAGCCGAAAGCAGGCCCATAGTTCCCATTGAAATACTGGTCAGCTTGTTGATTTAAATTTACTTGTTCTTCATTTTAAATATTGTATTTGTTCCTGTTTTTTTTTTTTTTTAACTTTAAAATAAGATATGTGCAGTGTGCATAGGGGTTTGTTCATAGTTTTTTTTTATAATCCGGCCCTCCAATGGTCTGAGGGACAGTGAACTGGCCCCCTGTGTAAAAAGTTTGGGGACCCCTGGATTAGAGTATCAAGCAATGATATGAATTGTGGGATTCCAATCTCCATTGAGTCAGTGAGTTTCTCAGAGGTAATCTTTATTCTATTTCCACAAATGCACCCTCTCTTCAAACAACTGCCTGTGTCCTAACTGTGTTTTCTTAGGTTCTGTATTTGTCACAGAGCCAAAATAATAGGCAAAGTTGTTTACATCTCTCCTGTGATCCAGCTTTGGCAAAGGCACAAAAATTATATTACAAACCCTCTGACCGATTCTCACACATCAGCCATTATTTCCCCTGCCCCGAGTTGCCCAGAGCTGGGTACCAGACAACTAGAGATCACTCCTACAGCTCGGAGCCCTCAAACACCATACATACTAACCAATCTTAAGCCATTTGCCCTGTCCTGCCCTACCCTGTTCCACAAAACACAATGAAGACTCTGGGCCATGACTTCTTCTGCCTCCTGAGCAATCCTGGTGCTGCCCCGTGTGGCCCTGTATGACATTGCATACTCTCTCTTGCAAACTGCTAACTAACAGCTTTCTTTCAATAGCATCGGCCTTTCTGTGTCACTCACTACTCAGTCACCTTCATAACTGAAGACCCAGGCACAAATCAACCTTGCACACATCTATCCTATCAGCTACAAGGATATCCCGGTAAGGAGATTTAACTGGCTTATCACGTACGCATGACGACTAGGGAAGAGCTGGCCCAGGGGCATGCTTTGTTGGTGCTAGTTCAGCAGCATCATCTATAAATAGGGTGACCATATGCCCCACGGAGTCCAAGTTTACCCTTGTCGACCTGTGAAGTTATTAATAGAGCCCTTGTTCACTCCTAAAACAGTCCCAATATGGAAAATAAATCATATGGTTACTCTAATATGATATAAAGGACCAACAATCAACCACCCATTATATAGGTAAATGTCTTTGTCACAGAGGACTAATTGCAGTATAATCATTTAATCTCATATTTCCACTAGAGGAAAGGGTCAGAATGAATGTTACAGACTTTCTAAAAATACAAGTGTTTGTCTTCACAAAATATGCAAGAAGTTGAGTAAAAGCCAGCTGCATGAATGCTGTATACAAAATAGATCAATGAATATCATGATTACCCCAAGGTTTCTTTTATGAGAATTGAGGAAGTTATATTGTCCACAAAGACTAAAAAGCTGAGTAAGGGTAGAAGTCACTATGGGCCAACCATTTGCTTAAACATCTCCATGTGTTTCAATGTTTGGTACCTGAGATGATATACATAGTCAACATTTCACAAATAGATCTTGTCCCTAATATATGTTGAACAGTGTATTAAGTACTGGGGATACAATTAGAATTAGCTTCAATGTCTTTCTCAAGGAACTCATTCCATAAAGAGAGACATTTACAATCAGGAGGAGTATTTCAAAAGCAACCACAAGTTCCTATGGGACCATTGAAGAGAAGCACTTACCCTAATCCTGGGGGTTATAAAGAACTTTACAAATGAAATTTGGAATGAGTTGTGAGGAGAGAGCTGATTGAGTTAAAGGACCCTGATAGAAGTTGGACCAGCAACAGAAAAGCCATTTTTTATGGTTCCAGATGTGAGAAGGCTGATTCCAAGGATATTAGAGCACCAGGTTAGGGAATAGTTTGATATTAAGCATCAAAATAAACAGAATAAAATGATGCCTGAAAACCACTGAAAGTCTCATCACAAGTCTTAGTATTTCTCACCATGTAGACATGAGAAATCTAATCTTAAGAACTGCCAGTAGGAAAATTACTCAAGTCAAACTATGAGAGAGTTGGATGGTGAAGACTCCTGATTTCCAACCCATCCCAAACATCTTCTTTGGGCGCCAGAACTGTGGCTAACATTTGTCCTTCAAACCTGCAGCATCCGGTCTGTGGAGAAGCATCAGCTGTGTTGGAGACAGTTTTCCCAGCACTCTCCCTGGGGAGTCTGTCTGAAGTTGTTTGTAATCAAGCCCTAAAACATCTATGACATGCAGCTGCCCCATGTGTGATGGCACGTATGTCAGTGAGAAAAGTCATGATTTAGCGATGCGTCTGAACTGTGTTTTGCTTCTCCATGCCCTCATCAGATGTGGAGTGGGTTTGGTCCTCTATGGAGTTATAAATAAAAGCCAGCTCTAAGGATTTGCTGAAGCAGACCCAAAGCTGAAGGAGCAACTCCTCTGAATTAATTTGACTTATACAACGTATTTGGCATATGATTGTGCTCTCCTCAGGCGAGGAGAATTCTTATAAAAACAGAAAATTCATGATATCAGCCTTAGCAATACTTTAGACACATGGAGTGTTATACATTAAAGGGACATTAGAAATCTTTCGCCCTCTGCTTTCATCTTACAGATGAAGAGTTACAGAGATTGCAAAGCTATTTAATGGAAGTTCTCAACTGGGATTCTTTTTTTTTTTTTTTTCCAGAAACAAACAGGATTAGATTCAACAACCTGGAAACCACACTTTATCATATTGATGTTAGAAACAGCAGTCTCTGTTGTCTGATTAGTACACTTAGACTAAGCAAAAGAGCAAAATGAACTGTGTTCTGCACCCCACGGTATTCATTGCCTGGAGTACAGCCCTAATGATCCTCAGGGCCTGTCATGTGACACTCTGAATTAATGCCCTGTATTTGGGATCAGTCTTTTACCCATCATCTAATTTCCCCTTTTTATTCTCTGTTATCAGAGCTCTGGCAGGTGAGAATTGGTCTGGTAAACCAATTTACCCCAAGATATTTATACATAACATTTTACTGAGAGTAAATTTGTAAAATATTACACTTAAAAAAGTAGAGGCTAACATTTGTTAATGTGATGAGCCAGGCTTTGCAATATTTTAAACACATTACCTCTCACAATTATGGTAACTTTATCAGATCTTATACTATTCCCATTTCTAGTATGAGAAAAGTGAGGCTTGGAGTGGTTGCTCAATATCAGACTATTAATAAGTAGCAGTACTGAGATTTGAATCCAGGTTATTTGAATTGAAAGCCTCTACACTTCACCACAGTGCCTGGAATAAAGCAGCTACCCCACAAATTGTGATTGCAACACACAACAAAAACTATGATACTTGCTTGTCTGCCATAATGCACTTCCACTAATGCATGAATTATGTTCTTTCTGATACAATCCTCTTTCAATAGCCTTCATGTTGAGAGTTTAACTAAACTACTCATAATAGTGCTGCATGAGCATCTATATATTGTGCGGCCAGGTCACCTCCAAGAGTCTTGATCTAGTCCTTCTTCAAGCTCACTCTAGGCCAGGGGTCCCCAAACTACGGCCTGCGGGCCACATGCGGCCCCCTGAGGCCATTTATCCAGCCCCCGCTGCACTTCCAGAAGGGGCACCTCTTTCATTGGTGGTCAGTGAGAGGAGCATAGTTCCCATTGAAATACTGGTCAGTTTGTTGATTTAAATTTACTTGTTCTTTATTTTAAATATTGTATTTGTTCCCTTTTTGTTTTTTTACTTTAAAATAAGATATGTGCAGTGTGCATAGGGATTTGTTCATAGTTTTTTTTATAGTCTGGCCCTCCAATGGTCTGAGGGACAGTGAACTGGCCCCCTGTCTAAAAAGTTTGGGGACCCCTGCCCTAGGCAATACCTGCAGAGTCACAAGTAAACATAAAGTACTATTTCTTTAGAGAGAGAGAGAGAGAGGAGGAGAGAGATGAGAAGCATCAATTCATAGTTGCTTCACTTTTAGTTGTTCATTGATTGCTTCTCATGTGTGCCTTGACCAGGGGGCTCAAGTCGAGCCGGTGATCTCTTGCTCAAGACAAGAACCTTGGGCTCAAAGCAGCAACCTTAGTCTTCAAGCTAGTGACCTTTGGGCTCAAGCCAATAACTTTGGGCTTCAAGCTAGTGACCTTTGGAGGGTAAGCCTGTGACCTTGGGCTTCAAGCCAGGGACCTTTGGGCTCTAGCCAGTGACATTGTCTTCATTTCAATGATGCCATGCTCAAGCCAACAATCCTGAGCTCAAGCTGGTGACCACAGGGTTTTGAATTAGAGATCTCATTGTCCCTGGTAGATGCTCTATTTACTGTGCCACCACTGGTCAAGCTAAATGAAAGTTTTTGATATGACTCCTCCAACCACCCCTGTGTTAATGAGACATCCTCACCTCCCAGGTCCTTCCTTTTGTGTGCCCCTGATAAAAACCTCATGGAGCTTATCAAACCCTCAGTCTTTTTTATATGAATTAACCAGTCTGGTTCTAGTTTGGGAACTCCAAAGCTCTTCATGCCCAGGTCCTGACATGTTCTCTGATTGTACCCTGCCTTGACCTTCCTCTGTGGCCCCTGGAGGCATGCCATGGACCGCCTCTAAGACCTGTGCGTAATAAACTTCTCCATTTCAATTCTCTTGTGGTCTTTGGTTGACCCTGTGGTTGACCCTCTGACACCCTGGGGTTCTCCTTAACAAATGTTCACTTCACAAAGTCACAATACTTCATATTACATGTTCGCAGCAACTTCCTCATGTCTCCATTCATTCATTTATTCAGCCATTTAAGTAAACATAAAAACATAATAATAACTAGGAAAGACCCTCTTTGATGGTGAATCCGCCTCCACTTTTCCAAAACAAGGAGCTGCAATTTCTGCTTTACTCCACCCTGCCCTGTTTTCCGTCAAATCATCTTCATCACTGTCATCGTCATTGCTGTTCCACTTCCTCCCTCGAGGCTCTGTTCAAACTCCCCTGGCTCCTGGAAGTGTCCTCTGTTACAGTAAAGTGGCTGGAGAGAGCAGGGCCACGAAGTTGCCCTCCACCACCCCAGGAAGCCCGTCACCTTTTCCCCTGCCCCTTTGCTTGCTCCCAGCGCTCCCTGCTCTTGGGCTTCCGCATTCACAGCACACGAAAGGGTGCCAGGAAACGACCAGGACACAAACCCTGGGTGTCCCTCAACGTTTCCCTTTGCATAGCGAGAACGTCTCCTGTGGGCCCAGAAGCTTGCTGGCTGGCCCCTCGGGCTCTGAGGAGGAAGGCCTGTTATGTTAGCCTGCCTGAGACAGACCCAGCTGTCCTGTCCTCGCCACACATGGCCACACTTCCTCTGTGACTGGCTTTCTGTTTTGTTTTGTTTTGTTTTGTTTTTTTACTGTTTCTGGAGCTTCTACAGCTGCCTACAAGCTCTTTAATCCAATCAGAGCTACATTGTGCTGTTTTCTGTTCTCATCAGGCTCAGATGTCCAGACACAAGATATTTAGCCCCACTGGCAAACCCATCTCTCTCAAGAGAGGCCACGTCTGGAGGCTGCCTGACCTACCATCCCTGCCCAGACTGCCCAGGGCCTTTCTCCAGTCAGACCCCCCACTCTCTAGCTCTTTTCCAAATCACTCATTCTCTCACTTTCTCCAGGATTCTGAGGGCAAGTTAACAGCCCTGTAATGTCTTGAGTATGAGGGAAAGCCCCGCTTCCTGCCCGGTAATAGAAGGGCATGACACAATAAAAGGGCCCGCAGCATTCAATCAGACACCCTCTGCCATGCTCTTGCTCACAGCCAGCTCCAAGCTCTCCTCTAGTGGAAAACTGATTGACCCGGGAGCAAGCTGCAGACAAGACTTAGAAGTTTCCTGTATAATTGCTGTTAAAATTATAATTATCGCCTGACCTGTGGTGGCGCAGTGGATAAAGCATCGACCTGGAACGCTGAGGTCGCTGGTTCGAAACCCCGGGCTTGCCTGGTCAAGGCACATGTGGGAGTTGATGCTTCCTGCTCCTTCCTCCTTCTCTCTCTCCACTCTCTCTAAAAATGAATTAAAAAAATTTTTTTAAATTATAATTATCTTTTTAAGGTAGGCAAGGGAATAGAGATGAGAGATTGTTGGCTTTGAAGATGGAGAAAGGGGCCACAAGCCAAGGAAAACAGGTAGTCCCAAGTAGCTGGCAAATTCAAGAACACAGTTTCTCCAGCCCTGCAGACACCTTGATTTTACCCCAGTGAGACCCGTGCTGAACGTCTGACTTCCAGCACTGTAAGAAAATAAATTAGCGTTGTTTCAGGCTGCTATGTTTGTGGTAATTCACTATGGCAGTCATAGAAAATTAATGTTGGTGAAAAAGAAAAACAGGCAGTTTAAGGCTTTGTCTTCTCAGAATCTCATTAGAATAGACATTATCAAACGACTCCCTCTCAACTGGCAGTTACTTATTAATGAGCAACTGTTACAACTATGAAAAAGACCAGGTTCACTGTGTCTTCAAATTAGATAAGAGAAATTTTGTAAAAGAAAGAAATAAATGTAAAAAGGCACCATTATCCAGTCTACCTAGGAATACATATTGCTATCAATGTAGAAGGATAAGGATTGATATCCGTTAACTTCTGAGATCATCTTTTTTTTTTTTTTTTTTGTATTTTTCTGAAGCTGAAAACGGGGAGGCAGTCAGACAGACTCCCTCATGCGCCCGACTGGGATCCACCTGGCATGCCCACCAGGGGGCGATGCTCTACCCATCCGGGGCATCGCTCTGTTGCAACCAGAGCCACTCTAGGGCCTGAGGCAGAGGCCAAGGAGCCATCCTCAGCACCCGGGCCATCTTTGCTCCAGTGGAGCCTTGGCTGTGGGAGGGGAAGAGAAAGACAGAGAGGAAGGAGAGGGGGAGGGGTGGAAAAGCAGATGGGCGCCTTCCCTGTGTGCCCTGGCCGGGAATCGAACCTGGGACTTCCGCACGCCAGGCCGACGCTCTACCACTGAGCCAACCGGCCAGGGCCTGAGATCATTTTTAATGTCAACTGTGAACCTTTAACATGAATCTTTTTTTAATTACAAAGCAAATGAGTACATTATGGTTATACATTTTACTTGCTAGGATCTGAAAGACAAGAATACTGGAGAATCTTTGTGATCATTTGGAGTCAGGGCATCTTGGATAATCTCAACTCACTATTGAGTTTGAAGAATTTACCCATAGGCCCTTGAGTACTTCAAATCGTGGCATTTGGCACTTGTGCCAGGTCTGATCACCAAACCCTTCAAGGAGAGAGAGCTTGGCTCAGTGCTATTCCACTATGAAATAATTCTTCACCAAATCTAGTCAAAGCATTTAAATCAGGTGTGCTAGTAATTGATGCTTTCTCCTATCATTAGCATTTCATTTCACATCCCCTTCCAAATACGAAAAAGGGGAATTACCTTTCTCTCCCCTGTTACACTGGAATACAGTCTTGAAAAATAGTTTCATATTTTCTCTTTTTTTTATTTATTTATTTATTTATTTATTTTTTCATTTTTCTGAAGCTGGAAACAGGGAGAGACAGTCAGACTCCCGCATGCGCCCGACCGGGATCCACCCGGCACGCCCACCAGGGGCGACGCTCTGCCCACCAGGGGGCGATGCTCTGCCCCTCCGGGGCGTTGCTCTGCTGCGACCAGAGCCACTCTAGCGCCTGGGGCAGAGGCCAAGGAGCCATCCCCAGCGCCCGGTCCATCTTTGCTCCAATGGAGCCTTGGCTGCGGGAGGGGAAGAGAGAGACAGAGATGAAGGAGAGGGTGGGGGTGGAGAAGCAAATGGGTGCTTCTCCTGTGTGCCCTGGCCGGGAATCGAACCCGGGTCCTCCGCGCGCTAGGCCGACGCTCTACCGCTGAGCCAACCGGCCAGGGCCCATATTTTCTCTTAACACTTATTTATTTTTAATAAAATTATGGGAGAAAATGAGTTAATAAAAATTCTTACTATTTACTAAGTAACTACCATGTGCCAGGCTCCTGATATTTATTCACTTTCTCATTGAATCGCTTACTTAAAGACGATTAATTCTATTAATGAGAGGATGATATCAAAGCTCAGAAAGTTCAAAGAACTTGTCCAAACTCACAGAGGTGAGGTGTGGCCAAAGCCAGAGCACCTTCCCTCCTTAGTCAGGTCTTCTGATTTCATTCATTATTCTCTGTGTTTCCTGAGTACAAAATGTGTTCAAAAGCAATAGTTAAGACTTAACACGGGTCAGTAACTGATGGGCCTGGTGTTAGGGCATGAATAGCGCTCATCCTCCCAAGTCTGGAGTTCTCCTGCTGCATACAGACAGGGCCACTGGCTTCCCTCTCTGGGGTGGACAAATGGGAAACTAAGGAACCTCTTCTTTCTTATGTAGTTTGGTTTCCATTCATTAGTAATTAAATTTCTTTTCAGATGGGGCCTCTCAGAGCCCCGGAAAGTTTTGAGTACCGACACGGTCTGAAGGCACATGTCACAGTGGAGGGTAACAATCACCTCACCGTTTTTGTCAGGTAAGAAAACAATGTTGATGCGTTACTAAGCCAGCCTCTTCCAGTCTTTACTCAGTTGTTTTGATTCTATTACTGTTTTCCAGAAACCTTTTCTTCAAATAAATATTTAATATTCTGGTGCCATGCAAATTGCTCCGTTTGCTTTTCAAGGTAGTCAGCCCTCGAGTATTCGCTCTCTTATTCTTTAGATCACTACTCACCTTCCACTCTGTAGATCACAGTAGTCATTTCCCAGATGTTGTCTACAGCGATGGCTGCTGGAGAATGGTTCCCAGGCTCTTCTCCTTTCTTTGCTTTCCTTTAGCTGCCTGATTTCTGCTCCTTCTTCAGATATCAGAGACCAGACTTAATATCCCCAATCAGCTGTGTAGTGGCCATGATGCTGTGAGATCCTTATGAATCACATTACAATGCCTGGAGCCCCTTTCAGAGGGTGGAGTACTTTAAACAAAAAAAAATAATAATAATAATAGTAGGATTGCATTGGCTGCTATGGGAATGATCAGGCATAAAGGGAATGAGTTTCTGTTTCCATTCACCAAGGAGCCAACATTAGCTCATTTGTATAGTGATAAATACCTATAACATTCCCCAGTTATGCAGGTATATAATTGTCCTAACGCTAGAAATAAAGAGAAAGCAAGCCACCTGGGATCTGGCCTGTCAGTTTTCTGATTGAGAATTCAGGCTTAGAAGTAAGAAAACCTGCACTCTATTCCTGCACTTGGTCTTCACTCTCCCAGGGTTGCCAGTGAGCCAAGTAATGAAATAAGCAGGGGAGTGTAGGCAAGAAGAAACAAACTTCCTTCTAAAATAATGGACAAAGTTGAGATGATCCATAGACTAACACAGAGTGAAGTTCAAGGAAAAAATGACACCAGCAAAAAAAAAAAAAAAAAAAAATGAAACCAAAAAGCATTATGCCACTTCAACTTCAGGAATTTAGCTATCTTTCATTTACCTTAATAGTGCCAGAAAGTAAAATGTAGGAATTACAAATAAGAGTCATAAAAAATAAGTAACAGAATTTGCAAGTGCTACTTAGTCCAAGTGCAATTAGACTTCAAACACACCCAGATTTATATCAAATGCAAAGTATTTACCAAGGGAAGGTGAGAAAAGTTTAGTATATTAAAATAACAATAGGACAAGCATTATTATAAGGACAACTGATACCTGCACTAATAACATATGGACTTATATTTAGAGTCATTATTTTCCCCAAATCTCATTATTTTTAATGCACATCTCCAGGTAAGGTTTTACCAAATACATTACAGATTTACCTGAATAGACTGTGGCATGGGATATTTAAGGCAAGATGCTAGTATTTTCTTCAGGCAAACACATGTTGAGTGCTATTCTCAAAATCATGTGTTAGACTTTTCCTTCTAGTTAAAATAAAGTAGCTTGCACCAGAACAATTATTCTGGTAGGAACAAATGAAAAATACCTGCTAAAATATAAAGAAAAGAAACAATGACAATAGCCCCCCTAGTTGAAGGCAGTGGAAAAGGTCTGAGGCCACCAGGGTTTGAGGGGCCAAACCCTAGGAGAGCAGAGAAACAAGAACTGCGGGAGCTGAGCTCATATTCTGCAGCATTTTCCCCTCAGGGCAATTGCTGGGTTGCGCTTAGACTCAGAGGCTAAAAATCCACCTAGAGAGCTGTGGCTGGTAAGCAGAGAAACAAACAGACTTTGTGGAAATTTCACAAGACTGCAGATATTATATCTATCTATCTATCTATCTATCTATCTATCTATCTATCTATCTATCTATCTATCTATCTATCTATCTATCTATCATCTATGGAGAGAAGAAGTGGTTGGTCGGCCTAAGCATACAAGACTCGAAGAAGTGAAATCCTAGAGAGACAGGAAGCACAGAGAAGAAAGTTGGAGACCTCGTTTTCTTCTAGAGGCATTCTTTTTTTGTTTTTTGAAGCTGGAAACGGGGAGAGACAGTCAGAGAGACTCCCGCATGCGCCCGACCGGGATCCACCCGGCACGCCCACCAGGGGCGACGCTCTGCCCACCAGGGGGCGATGCTCTGCCCCTCCGGGGCATCGCTCTGCCAAGACCAGAGCCACTCTAGCGCCTGGGGCAAAGGCCAAGGAGCCATCCCCAGTGCCCGGGGCCATCTTTGCTCCAATGGAGCCTTGGCTGCGGGAGGGGAAGAGAGAGACAGAGAGGAAGGAGGGGTATGGGGGTGGAGAAGCAAATGGGCGCTTCTCCTGTGTGCCCTGGCCGGGAATCGAACCCGGGTCCCCCACACGCCAGGCCGACGCTTTACCGCTGAGCCAACCGGCCAGGGCCACTAGAGGCATTCTTAAGCCACACGGGACAGAGAAGCTAAGCAGGGATTCAGTCATAACAGAGATTTGGCCTCACAGAGTTGAGGAGACAAAAATAGGTCAGAACCTGACAAGACGGAGAAACCCCAGCCAACACCCCAGGCTCTCAGTTTTGAAACTCCTGAGAGCTACACCACGGATGAGGAGTAAACTGGAAGTAGGTGTGACTTTTAAAACTTCACCCCAGACTACAGTTAGTTTCATGGCTAATTGAATATAAGCGATCTCCCCCTATTCTGACTACATACTATGAGTGAGCATGAAGTGGATCCGCGTTTGTCTTCTGCCCTGCCCACCACTCCCCTGTATCTCTTTCATCACCGCTCATTAGCTACACCCACCTGATTCACACCAACCCGTTCATACTTCCATTGTGGCTGATGGAAGTCTCCAACCACCCATATCCCAATAGGAAGTCATTACTTAACCTCCTACCTTTATATCTATCCAGGGAGAGAATATCAAAATAATGGCACCCTCCTGTAACCGCCATGCAGCAGCACCACTCACCAGTCAGAGTGCAGACACTCCAGCCCTGGGTACAGCAGACAAACTAGGCATTGCTGCTGGAGGGTCAGAACCCTTCAGATTACATTGGCCAATGACCACCTAGCTGCTTCCTGGCAGACCAGCCTTTTCCTGACTTAGACCCAGTCACCCAGGCCCTAACTAAAACAAGCCTCCCACCCTGTTGTCGTTGGCTTAAAGCCTGTTGGTTTGCTTAATTGTTGTTTTTATGGGTGTTGGGCACTATCTTGGATACTAATGGCTATTATCTCATTTATTTGAATGATACCAGTTATCAGTGGTTGCATTAGGTGAATAACATGAATCATCTACAAACTGATGCATTATAAATATGAAAGTTCTGAAAGAAATAATTCTTAAATGCTCGATTTTAAGAGCATAGCACGAATGTCCAACCTCCTTTCTTTGATAAAAGGAGAAGAGAGATGCTTTATTTGGGGTTAGGAGAACCCCAGAAATACTAGACGAATGTTTAAGATCCAGCAAACATTTTTGTAGTTAAATATGTCTGATTTAAGGAGTAGATATCTAACCTCAGATGATGTATTCATTTGTTGGAACCCTTTCTGAATTGGGACTAGGCTTTCTTGTGAAGCAAAGGAAGTCCCATGAAATCTTTCTTGAGACAAATATATTGGTGGATAGTTAAGCACATTTGAAATTATAAAGATATCCAGGAGGACCAGGAGAAACAAAAAGACATGTTAACTTTCCTTTGTAATTATAATAACTTGTTTGGAAATCTCAGCCTGTCTGAGATATAAGGGAGCTAGGTCATAGTACTTACAATGGGCAGTGAATACTTCTGATAAACATGGGCTTCTTAAGTAACTCCAGCTCTTTCCAACCTGTTTCCTTATGGATTGCTCTCCCAGACGCTGTTCTCAGACTCCCAGTCGTAAAGTCCCCCACTGGGATATTATCTGCTACAAGTTGTTGAGCCACCTGACCACTGAGCATCTGACAGACCCCAACCCTAGGCACATTTCACTGCTTGGTTATCCCTAGTAGCAGGCACAGTGTATTCCAAAGAGCTGCCCCCTACCACCAAGTAAATGTGTCTAATTTCCAAGTCCGGATCATGCCTACTCTGACTGTATCTACCACCTCTTAAGCCCAATCCATCAAACTCTGTCTGAACATGTATAAATGTGTTTATGTCCTTGTGTGCATGCATATGAAATCGAAGAGTGAGAGAGCACAAAAGAGCTTACCTAATGAATACATATATTATTGACTTTCTTCTTCATGTCCTACAGAGTCTGTGGAATGTCATCAAGGAAGGGGGGAAGGATGTGGAAACCCCACAGGGCCTCAGGGTCCCCCTCGAGCCCCATGCTCAGTGCAACTTCTTGACTATCAAGTTTGCATATTGCCTTTCGTACTAAGCATGAGTTTGAAGAAAGGGAAGTTCTCACAGAGATTTAGTTCAACCCTTTTGTTTTACAAGTGAGTAAATCAAGAAGAAATGAAGATTGCCCCACAGCCCTATAGCTATTTCACTAGCACTGAGACTAGTGCTGAGCTTGCTTGAGTCCCCAATTGTGTTTCCTGTGCACCATACAGCAGGGACAAAGAGAAAATAAAAAAAATACTGTGTGCTTGTTGCATGTGTTAATAGTTAGGATATGTCTTGATGATAATCTGATGTTTAAATGGCAAACAAGAATGTGGGAGTGCAATGTCTTATTCTATAATATGTTCCAAGAAATCTCAGGAAAATCAGAGACGAACCAAAGGGCTGAAATCTTGGGCTATGGGAAATTTTAAATATGTCTGGTAGTGTGCAGCCTGCGTATTCACAGCATAGAGAGCCACCATGAATCTGAACCGCCCTTATGAGGTTCCCCATCAGGAACACCATGCTAGAAATGTGCTTTATAAAGCAGCAGAATTTGGACTCTCTTTCATATTTGTTATTTGTTAGGCCTGCTCCTACAATTGTGGCATGCTAGTGAGAAGAATATTAACTGCCTCTTACCAAGAAAACTCTGTTGAAAAAATCTGCTAAAGTCTAAAGTCAATTGAATGGTCTTACTGACCAGAGTCTCTTATATGTATACCTGTATGAACACATGGGCCTAAAGAATGAAACTGTGAAGGGTCTTCTTGAGTTTTAAATCTGCATTTAGTGGACGATCATGAGTGTCATGTTAAAATCACTTGGAGATCCTTAAGCATGCTGATGTCCAGGCTCAACCCCAAAAGGGATAAGTAAGAATTGCTGTGGGTAAGATATTCCCCTAAGGAAAGCACGCTGGGAATGGGAGGGCTCAACATTTCTGCAGCTAGAAATCAAAATATAAAAACAACTGGAGCACAAAGAAAATTATTTGAGAAGTGTCAGAGGGCAAACATATACAAAATTTAGAAATACTATCTTCAATGCCTTAAACAAATAGGGGAATAAATTATATTGAAGAAGCGGTATATGAAACAAGAATTCAGGGCACTGGAGAAGTGCATTCTTAATATTTGGATCACTCGTTGCACATGTAAGAATTGACTGTTTCCATTTTTTTAACATGCAGAGCCTTTGTTCTCCGTATGCTCTGTCTACGCTCCACGCAGCCACTTCCCATCAGAAGTGTTCAGAAAGCCCAAATCTTGGAGAACGAGGTTTATTTTGTATCTAACAACTTGGCATCCAAGTTGGATCCCCTGGGAAATGCAATTCTAAAGGGAGATTTTGTCCAAATGAAGCCCCCACGGGAAAAAACTTACAGGATGCCAGCTCCGGCTTTTCAGAGCTCCCTCCGTAATGCCAAGAACGGCAGGCAACCATTAAGAGGAGACAGAGAGCCCAATATGTTTCACAGATATATCCACCCTGCGAATGTGCCAGCGAGTGTCTGAAGATGTCCCTGACAGCACAGGCTACTCCATCACGGACCCAAGGAAGCCCCATCGCTTGAGAGATCCAAACCGGCCAGAGAGTGGTCTGACACTCGTCCTGAGTGCGCTGCACTGTGCTGACAGGAAAACCCACAGTGTCCTCATCCAGAAGGTCTTTTCCTCTGCGGGTGTCTGGGGACCTGCAGGCTGGGAGCTTCCGAAGATGAACAGAAGGACGGGTCTGTGCATGTTCACACATCTCATTTCATTCATTCACACTTCAAAAGGCTCCAGATTCTGTTAAAAATTTTAGCTCACTCTTATTCTCAAATCCAGTTTTGAAGCTGGCAGCAGTACGCCTGAGTTCCAGGTGTAATATATAGCTCCTCACTGCCTCCCATGTCCAAGCCTTGCTACCAAGTGTGCCACTAGATTTCCTTCTTTCAACACAAACATGATGCTTTTCTAGCCCCTCCCCCCACAAATGATGGGTGGTAGCTGGGCTAAAGGTGGAGACAGGAGTTACAGACACATTTTGTTCTTGTTAAATGTTCTACTTATTGTGTTATTGTCTTCTCTACTTCACATTACCTCCCTTCCTAGTGCCTAAAAATTAGGTGCCTATGATTGGAGCCCTGGAAGTCAAGAGCTAGATTCTGTATTCTGGATCTATCTTTAGGTCTAAAGAGTGCTCTATTTATCTGTAATTTCCCATTAGGGTGGAGTAAATCACTGGCCAGTTTTGTGGTCTAAGATAAACCACTCCTTGAAATTTGGGATGCCTGTTACATTTGTGGTCAACAGATGAGCTGAAGGATAAATTGTGAAAATGGCACTTGTGGAAAACCAATGTTTAATTTCTCCTCCAATTCTTAATAAACTAAATGTGAAGTCCTGTGAAAACTCATAAATACTGACAAAAAGTTGAGCATCAGACTTTTGAAATGAAAATAACCAGCTTAATATTCTATTTCTGCCTTTCTCAACCTTGTGACGTAGGGCAAGTTGTTTACACTTGAAGAGTCTCAGCAGTTTCCCAATCAAGGTTCCCACATTGCATTTTCAGGTCATGTCTCTTTAATCTCTTTTAATACAGAACTCACCTATTTATTATGTTTATTTTCCTTTACTTCCTGGTGCATATCAAGTGTATTTATAACAGCAATTGTAATGTCTTTGTGTACCAATTCTAACATCTCAGTTATTTAGGGGTAAATTTTATTGATGTTTTTCATAGACATGGGTTATATTGGACCACTTTTTTTTTATGGCTAGTCATTTTTTATTAGATGTTGGCCGTTGTGATTTTTAGGTTGTCAGTGTTGTGTTTTGCCATATTCCTTTAACTCTTATTGGAAGTTGTTCTGGTTGCAGCTGAATTAATTGGAATCAGTTTTGTTCATCATGTTATTTGGAATAAGTTTTGTTGGGGTGGATCAAGAGCAACCTTTAATCTAGGACAAATTGATTCCCACTACAGAGATGATATTCTGAGAGCTCTATCCAATATCCCATGTGTTATGAGGTCTTTAGCCCTACCTGGTGGAAACACAAACTATTCTCAGCCTTGTATGAGTTCTTCAGTCTACGGCTTTGCACTGGTTCTTTCTTTGGCCTTGACTATTTTCTTCTCAAGCATGCATAATTGAGTACTTGGCCAAAGTCTTGAGATGATTCTCTGCAAATCCCTGCACTTTCTCTGTGCAGCTCCCTCCTCTTCAGTATTCTGATATGAAAATTCTGGGTGCTTTGACCTCCTTGAATTCTAATATTTTTCTCCTCAATTCTATAAGAGCGCCAGGCTCTGCTTGCTGGGTTTGTCCTCCCTATGCTGCAGCTTGTGAATTGCCTCCAAGTGGTAAGTTGGGTCAATTATAGGGCTATTTGTTTCCTTTTATCAGAAATCATAATCCTGTGATATTTATTATTATTCAATGTCTAGACATTATTGCATCATTTTTTGCCTAGTTTTTTCATTATTTAGGACAGGAAGGTAAGTTAAGTACCTGTTATTCTATCACTGATGAAAGGAAAAGTCCTCTTGTCTTTTGGTTAAGTTTTCATCAGTATTTAATCACCTTTTTGCTTTCTAACACAAGCAGGTGTTCTAGGCTCATCTTGTGTTCTTTCCAGTCCCATACTCAGAAGAAGCCATTCCTGCAGGGGGATCTGGTAACTTTAGTAAACAATAGTATTTAGAAAACAAGATCTAGGCGCTAGATTTACTCATTTCTACTGTTGTATCATTTGAGCTCTAACTTTTTAAATCATTACTTCATATTGGCAGTGTGAACTCAAATCAAACAACATTCTCCTCACTGTCCCTCATGTCATATATCTCTCTCTCTTTTACTATTTTGAGGACTTTACTTCCCAAAACATCATTATGTTTACAAATTTGCTCAATATGCACAAAAATGAATTTTATAATTATTCCATTAACACCATCACCATAACAAACCTAATAAGTAATGTGTAGGATTTTTTCCACTAATCTTGTCTTTAAAATATTCCCCATATAAGATGTACATCCAGACTACTGTGTTCAAAATTCTTTGGATTAATCTCTTCTGTGTGATTTTGTTATCAATTTGATATATAATTAAGTTTATTTTTTGTTTTTATTTAATTTTAGGGTTTACTCTTATTTCCCAATTTTAACTCTATTTTTTGATAGTGTGTAAAATATACATGCTAAATCAGCACTAGCAGAGAGACCTCATTCCTGTCTCAAGCCCCTCGACTTCATTCTCATAAACTTAGACTTAATCATTTTAATTACTGGCTTATTTTTTATATGTTTCTTTTTGAAAAATGAACAAGAATGCATAATAGGAGAGAATGTTTATACACACCAATACAGTATATGCTTCTTCTTTTTTTTGCTCTTAACAGTAAGGATGCTGCATATAAAATGTCTCTTAGAATTCCAACTATAGATACCAAATAGATAAAATGGTCATATAAACATAGAGTTCAGAGGAGAGATTAGAACCTTAATATTTCTTCTAGATAAGTTTCTTTACCAATTGTGAAGTAATACTTATCCTGACAATTATCAAGTAGTTCTTCATTCTTGTTTTGTTAATATCCAGTCCTCCTGAAATTTCTTATACACAGCTTTGAAACGATTGTCAATGCTCTGTAAAGCACAGGTTTAAAAGACCAAATTTCCTTCATCCTGAAAAACTGAAATGAAATTATTCTCTTTCTATTGACCCCACTTTTATTCAAAATTCAATTCTCTCTAAGTATATAGTCTTTGAGAACTTTCTAGTTAACCATAACTTGCTTAATATGAGAAAGCTAGTGAATAAAATTGTCTCAATTCATACTCAACTTTCTTATTTCTCTCTAAACAACTCTCTGAACCTCGGGAACATTTTAAATACTATATTTGCTTTACCAGTAGATTTCTATAGGAGCTGACCTGAAATTGAGGGCAAGGAAGAGTTTCTGTTACTTGATCAATTAAATTAAAATCATCTTATGTGAAACAAACAAATAAACAAAAACTGTATTTGCTAAAGAGCTAACATTGAAAAAAAATGTTGTTGGCATTGCACAGTAAGAGTAGCTGATATTAATAAATTTAATAGACAGTCTTAGAGCATGTTAGTGCCATGGCCTTTTTATTCTTTCAATAGTATAATACCACCAAGTGGAAGGTCTAGGCCAGGGGCTAAGCAATTGCCCACCAGAATAAATCAGAACTTTTGCCCTCCAAGGGCTTGTTGACAGTTAAAGAATCAAATATTCACAGGCACTATTAAAGTAGCTGTACTGTATGTTATTATGAGAAGTACCCTTAGTAACAGGCAATGAGGGTACAGTGACAGGAACATTAATTCTAATGGTGGAATCTGATAACTTCCTGGAGGACATGAGATTGAATCTCAGTCTTTGAAGGCTGAGTAAGATTTTGACAGCAATGAGTGGCAATTGCCTTCGCTAAAGAGACCTACTGGAGACTGTTATAAGACCGAAAACACAAGACAGCATTAATAAAGGCAATTTCAGTGGGAGGGGGGAGGACAGATATTTTAAAGGTCAAATGTTCAAAAAACAGGAAAATTTAGCAAAATATCATTGATGGTCCCACATTGCACATTATTAAAAATACCCTCAAACGAAGATTTAATACCATGGAGAAATACTGAGAAAACAATGAGTTTTCTGATTTTTTTTTACATTCCTCAGAATTGTCATGAATATTAACAAAAGTGGATGTGAAAAATATTTTGTTTGTTGCATGGTGATCTTTTTATTTCTATTAACAAACATAGCAACAATAATATGGCTATTTAAAAGTTGTTTTGTGGGGTGTGTGTGTAAGCCTAGAAGGGAAGGAAACTGAAGGCTAAATAAAATGAGTTTTGCTGTAGAAAATTATCCTACCACAGATTTCAAAGTAAATGGTTTGAAGCTTCTGTGATTGAACATATTGGCTTTAAAATGGTAGGAAAAGGTCCTCCAAACTCATGCTTAGCAGAAAAACTAGGTTTCTTATTTTTGTTTTTATTTTTCCTAATAAGAAGGGAATCTGTTGAAAATCTAAAAGTTCTATTTTTCTCAGGAGTGCAGAATGGGCCGTGGTAATACAGAGTTTTCTGGAGTCTGTATTTTTTCACAGGAAATAAGTGAAGACTAGTTGCGTCAGAGTCTAATTCCGTGACCACCTCTGGCCTCTCTTGTACTGTACAAGGCATGTGGACTCAGAAAGAGAAGTTCAGACTTACATTTTTAAATAATATAATGTTATCACCTTCACCATAGCGCTAGACTAGATGTTAGCATCCACCATTATATGTTGAAACCTAACCCTCAGTGTGATGGTATTATGTGGTGGGGTATTAGGGAGGTGATTAGGTCATTAGAGTAGAACCATCATGAATGGGATTAGTACCATTATAAAGGGGATCCCTGAAAGCTCTTTTATTCCTTCTGCCATGTAGGACACAGCACATAGGTGGCCATTTATGAACCAGAAAGTCAGCTGTCACCAGACATGGAATTTGCCTTTTTCATGAACTTAAACATCCCAGAACTGTAAAGAATAGCTGTTGTTTAAGCCACTTGGTCTATGGTACAGTTATTTTTGTTATAGCTTCCTGAACAGACTGAGACAAACATCCACAGAGCATTTTGATAAGTATCTGGTTTCACATGACAACATGGTAAGTGGTGTTGATAGAAATCTGGGTTTTTTTATTTTTAATGTAAGAAATACATTTTCATGTGTGAAAATTTAAGGAACTCTGGTTAGGCTGCAAGACTGAAAATGAACCTTGAGTAGTCAGTCTTTCCGTGCAATTAACATTAGACAAAAGAAAGATTCTGAGCATTTCTGGCTTATTTTATGTTCTCACTTGTTTTTCTGAGACTGGCTACTACCATTCTTTTATGTATTGCTACTTGAATTTGACAAAATTTTCCAAACAAAAAAACATAAGCTGGATTACATTATTTAGAAATGGATAAAAATTAAAATCTTTTTTTTTTGTATTTTTCTGAAGTGAGAAGAAGGGAGACAAAGAGACAGACTCCCGCTTGTGCCTGACCAAGATCCACCTGGCATGCCCACCAGGGGGTGATGCTCTGCCCATTTGGGGCATTGCTCTGTTGCAACCGGAGCCATTCTAGTGCCTGAGGCAGAGACCATGGAGCCATTCTCAGTGCCCAGGCCAACTTTGTTCCAATTGAGCCTAGGCTGCAGGAGGGGAGAAGAGAGATAAAGAGAAAGGAGAGGGGTAAGGATGGAGAAGCAGGTGGTCACTTCTCTTGTGTGCCCTGGCTAGGAATCAAACCCGGGACTTCCACACGCTGGGCCAACGCTCTACGCTGAGTCAATCAGCTATGGCAAAATAAAAATATTTTGAAAAAAAGATGTAATGTAACTTCTTTATTGTTCCCCAGTACATGACTCTGCAAGTGTATAGGGGACAAAGCCTTATCCAGAAAGTTAGCACTGATTTAAAATAGAAGCTGATCAGAAAGATGATCAAGAACAAACAGCACGGATAACCTAGTCACCCGTCATAGTTTGTAATAGCATGGGAGACTAAATGGAAGTAGAGTTGCCCACTCAACATTCATGTGGTAGCTGGAAGAAATCAGAATTGAGTCCAGCTGTAATGAAAATCTGAGGTATCATCATACAACCACCTCGGCAATATTGAGGACATTGAAGAAGCGATGATCTTTTTGTGGTTTTTGCTAATCTTAATCTCCTACCACAGTCTGGTTGGTGACCATGAGGCCAGCAGGAGATTGAAGAGGCATCTTCTCAGGAGCAAGGATGCAGTTAGCCAAGAAGGCAGAACCCATCACAAAGGGTGTGTCAGTGAGATAATCTGAGACCACAGTCACCGGACTGGAGGTAGTTAAGCGGATGTGAGAGCCAGAAGCCTCAGATGCCTAAGGCAAGAGTCCCTTTCTTCTGTTTCTCCACTCCTGAAACTGGGCACATGCACCTCCAAAAGGTGCCTCATGGGCTGGCCTGCCCTGGCTGTCTGAATCAAAACCCAGCTTCTGCAGTAAAAACTAACGTGCCGTTAAGCTTTGAATGACTACCCTGGACATCAGGGAAACACCACTCGACACCTTTTCAGCCAAGAGCTACAGAATGTCTATTGATCTTAAACTTCTTGAAGGGTGGTGTTACCTTCCCAGATGAGAAATATCATCTGGTCAAGTTATTTATTTATTTATTTATTTATTTATTTATTTATTTATTTATATTTTTCTGAAGCTGGAAAGAGGGAGAGACAGTCAGACAGACTCCCGCATGCGCCTGACCAGGATCTACCCGGCACGCCCACCAGGGGGCGACGCTCTGCCCACCAGGGGACGATGCTCTGCCCCTCCAGGGCATCGCTCTGTTGCGACCAG
Organism: Saccopteryx leptura; assembly: GCF_036850995.1. Taxonomy (NCBI): domain Eukaryota; kingdom Metazoa; phylum Chordata; class Mammalia; order Chiroptera; family Emballonuridae; genus Saccopteryx; species Saccopteryx leptura. The sequence continues at coordinate 22,620,784 of NC_089505.1, read as the reverse complement.
AGCCACTCTAGCACCTGGGGCAGAGGCCAAGGAGCCATCCCCAGTGCCTGGGCCATCTTTGCTCCAATGGAGCCTCGGCTGCGGGAGGGGAAGAGAGAGACAGAGAGGAAGGAGAGGGGGAGGGGTGGAGAAGCAGATGGGCGCTTCTCCTGTGTGCCCTGGCCGGGAATCCAACCCGGACTTCTGCATGCCAGGCCGACGCTCTACCACTGAGCCAACCGGCCAGGGCCTTGTCAAGTTATTTTATTCAATCTTCAACAAGGTTTTTTCCATGATTTATATTCATGTTATGAGCTGAATGCTTGCATTTCTTCAAAATCTATGCATTAAAGCACTAACTCCTCAATTTAATGGTATTTATAGGTAGGGTCTTTAATAGATAATTAGGTTTTGATGAGATCATGGAGATGAGGCTCTTGTGATGTAATTAGTGGCTTTATAACAAGAGAAAAAAGCACCTTATCTCTCTCTCTCTCTCCATCACGTAAAGACACAGTGAAAAGGTAGCGTTCTGCAAGCCAGGAAAAGGGCTCTCCCCAGGAAGAGACTGAGTTAGTACCTTGACCTAGGACTTCCCAGTGTCCAAAAGTGCAAGAAATAAGTGTCTGTTGTTTAAACTACCCAGTCTATGATATTTTGTTATTGTAACCCAAGCAGATTAATAAATGCAGTTATAGGAACAGGTCAGGTAAATCTTGACAATATGTTGATACCTACTACATTCTTTTATAGCTACAGACCCACTGTAACTATAAAACAGGTAAAGGTATATGAAGGGCTCTCGAATGATTCTCACAACTCTTTGAAGTTGATGCTCTAAGCACTATGGGGATTTGAGTGTGTGAACTCACACAAGCTAACTTTTCTGGTTCAGAGAGTATATAAAGGATCTTTAAGAACTAAGCAGAAAAGAATTGTACCAAACGGATTAACTGGAGTTCCTCAAGTGAGGGCAGGCCCAGAACACCTGCCCACAGTAAAAGATTGTGACCTACAGTCATTGTAACAAATGGCATCAAACTGATTTGGCATAATTCCAGGCAATACCTCTTGAAAACTGCTACCAGGAAATGTCTAGTGAAATGCCAAGAAAAAGTGGACAGAGTGGCAAGTGCAATCCCCTTTCTGCAGTGTAAGAATTTTATTTTTTTTTATTTCAAATGTGTGTGAGTCTGGATTTAGATGTTCAGATTTTGATTTCCTTAATAACATTCCTTTAGAACAAATGTTAAAATTCTTTGCCTCATGAAGTTTTAAACACATCATCTCCTGGGAAAGGCCAATAAGGGGAGGATGCAGGGAACAAAGCTGTTTTGGGGAAATAAGTATGAAATCACATTCCCAGAGACTCTGCAGGTTAAAAACAATTGGCTTTAATTCTGTGCTGTTTCCTTTGCCTCAACTTCCTCTTCATGTCAGTTAACTCCTATCAGATTACTCAAGTGATCAAAAGTCAACCTATCTAGACCACACGTAAAAAAATCTTTCTTTACATTTTCTGGGTGAGTCCATCTTCGATCTTAGTGTTTCTCTTTAAGCAGAGGAACTCAACATCCCAGCAGGCTGGGTCTTTGCTGATGCACAAGCTATAACATGAAACAGCTTGTATAAATCATATTTTCTGTGTTTCTTATTCCTGTAATGCAGGAAGTGCTGGTTCCACAGAGCTCTGTGCTTTCAAAGATAAGAAAGGTCTGCACTGTTCAGAGTTTTTAGATAGCCCATTGGAATTTTGTAAGAGATAGGAGTATGTAGTCTTACACTGAATAGACAGGAAACTGTTCTTAAGGTGTCATCACCCACTGGAACTGTATCAGGACCTGGGCAATGTGAATAACTGGGATTCCTCTCTGGGCTCAATATGGGTCATCGTGTATATGTGTAGATAAACTTATATCTAAGTGCCATGTATTATATCAAGCCATTGCTGTGGAATTTCATTTATGGGAACAATGTCCAGAATTAAAGAAGCAGTTCCAACTGTGTTTGGTAGGTCTGCACAGGAAAGCAGGCTTCAATTTAACCAACCCAGAGTCTGGTTAAAGGATCAAATGAATCAGTCAATAAATTATTAATTATTATTTCATGTGCCTTTAAACACATTCCTGCCCTGAAGCAAGGCAGGTTGTAAGCAATAGTTAAAGCGTGATAATGAAAGTAATAATGTCTGCAATCTAAAAGCTTTTTATTTTTAATTTAGAAGGTTACAGGAGGAGTGTTGGAAGGAGGGTACAATAGCAAATATTTCTGTTATAAGAATATGATATGAATAACCTCAAATAAGAGATAGTCAAAACATTAAAATGTTTCTATTATAATCTTCAATGAAATAAGAGCAGAAAATAAAAGTGAAAGACATTATAAAGCATATAATGGTGACTTCAGTGCAGAAATTGTGTGTCTGTTAACACGGCTGATGGGAAACATGAAAACTGTTACATTCTTGGTGGACAGTGGGTTTTTCGTTCCCCCACGATTGTCACATATATGGTGCGCAACTGTTGTAACAGTGGACAACGTAATTCCTGATTTCTTTGGCATTTCTTTGGAATGGACATTAAACGTGCTCCGCTGTTAGAGAATTATTTAGAGATCTGCTGTATAATGTTGTATCAACAGGCAACAATATTGTATTGTACACTTAAATTTATTGAGAAGGTAAATCTCATGTTTCTTTTATCACAATAAAATAATATTTAAAAAATAAAATAAAATAGAGGAATACCTAGAAAGCAGGCTGGTGTTCTTACTTTGCTCCCAGAACTTGTTTGTATTGGAAATGTCGACATATTTCACTTGGCCATACAACCTCCCTTCTAAGGTGTTTGTATCTCAAACACTTCCCTGAAGTAGGTAAAAGAAATATCTAATGTTGGACTTTTAAATGTTTTTATGATGATAGATTCTGGTTTTGTAGGGACTACATCGGTCATTGTGAACATGTGCTCACTTTCACATCCTATAGGACTGAGGACACCGTTTTTCTGTTTTTTAGTACTGTCAAATCAATTTTACTAAAATTTCTGCTAATTGAATTATACCCGTCACTAGGAATAATATGAGAGTCTTCTTCTTTTCTTCACAGCATTTTCTGTCCTTACAGTAATATCTATACCTTTAAAATATCAGAATTACCATTCCTCCTGGCTTCCGCTCTCATCCCCCTAGTCCAAATCGTCATCGTTTCTTCCCTGAATTGCCGCAATGGCTCCTAATTTGTCTTATTGCTTCCACACTTGCTTACCTGGAGTACATTATCAATTAAGTACCCAGAAAGATGTTTTCACATCCCATTAGTACTCTGTTAAAAACAAGAGAAGCCCTGGCTGGTTGGCTCAGTGGTAGAGCGTCAGCCTGGCTTGCAGAAGTCCCGGGTTCGATTCCCGGCCAGGGCACACAGGAGAAGCGCCCATCTGCTTCTCCACCCCTCCCCCTCTCCTTCCTCTCTGTCTCTCTCTCTTCCCCTCCCGCAGCCGAAGCTCCATTGGAGCAAAGATGGCCCGGGCGCTGGGGATGGCTCCTTGGCCTCTGCCCCAGGTGCTAGAGTGGCTCTGGTCGCGGCAGAGCGTCGCCCCCTGGTGGACGTGCAGGGTGGATCCCAGTCGGGCGCATGCGGGAGTCTGTCTGACTGTCTCTCCCTGTTTCTAGCTTCGGAAAAATACAAAAACAAAACAAACAAACAAAAAAAAACAAACAAGAGAAAACCTTGAGACAGTAGATTGGAATTGGAGGTATTAATCTGGATTTATGATTCCTAAAATGCATACTTGAATATATGTAAGTACCCATATGGGTATACAGACACAAATATACACATACACACACCTATTTCTTAATTTGATCTGCTAAAAAGGCCTTAGAGAAATTGATACTCCCAGGAACAAAATTAAAAGACTTAGCATCCAGATCTTGACTTCTACATCCTCTCCACTAAAAGGAATCAGAAATTCTCAGAGAAGTGATTGTTTCTCAGGCTGGGGTACATAAGTATAACAAAATCCTGAAAATTCTTTTTATGTGACATATTAAGGAACAGAAACAGACTCATAGAGACAGAGAACAAACTGATGGTTGCCAGATGGAAGAGAAGTCAGCCTTTTTGGTGGAAAAGATAAAGGGATTAAGAAGTACAAATTGGTAGTTACAAAATAGGTATGGGGTTGTAAAGTACAATGTAAGAAATATAGTCTATGGTATTATAATAACTATGTATAGTGCCAGGTGGGTACTTGAAATATGGGAGGGATCACTGCATAAATGATATAAATATCTAACCGTTATGCTGTACATCTGAAAAGAATATAAAATAACATTGAGTGCACTGTGATTAAATTTTTTAAAGTAAAAATTAATAAAAGGAAAATAAGATTAAGAAAATGAGCCCCAAACGTGATGGGGACTTGTCATAAGGACAAAGTGAACATCTTGAAGGAACTCTCCTTGGGACAACTTGAGAAATAAAATAATTAAGGACAGTAATTAATTATAAGCCATTTATAAAAGAAACCATATATGCATATTAATAATAACAAATGAAATAAAAAATAGAAGGGACAGCTCTTGGTAACTGCTGAATGTAGGGTGAGTGCTGCATATAAAAAAGCATCAAGCCTGACCGGGTGGTGGCCCAGTGGATAGAGCATCGAATTGGGATGCGGAGGACCCAGGTTCGAGACCTTGAGGTTGCCAGCTTGAGCACAAGCTCATCTGGTTTGAGCAAAGCTCACCAGCTTGGACCCAAGGTCGCTGGCTTGAGCAAGGGGTTACTCGGTCTGCTGAAGGCCCATGGTCAAGGCACATATGAGAAAGCAAGCAATGAACAATTAAGGTACCACAACGAAAAACTGATGATTGATGCTTCTCATCTCTCTTCGTTCCTGTCTGTCTGTTCCTATCTATCCCTCTCTCTGACTCTTGCTCTGTCTCTGTAAAAAGAAAAAAAAAGAAAAGCATCAGTTTTCAGGCATCACAGTAAAGAGGCACAGTTCAGCTGAGAAAGCTAAATCTAAGGAGTAAATTTTGTTAAGGACAGGATCTCTGTCCAATTGTTTATAGTAGTAAGGAGAAACTGCACAACACCTGGACTGGGTGATTAAAATTAATATAAACGGACAGATGTACATGTTGTGTCTCTCAATGGGCCATTCTAAGGAAACACATCAGTTCTATGTTGTTTCTGCCAAGAATGCCTAACCTGATCATGAAGAAACATTAGGCAAACCCAAAATGGGAACTGATTTTTTAAAAAACGGTGGTAGGAGCAGGGATGGTGGCAGGAGGTAGGAGACTGCATGCTTCAAAACTGTCTATAGCCATAAGAGGAAAACAAAACCCAAAAAAGCTGAGGAACTGCTTCACCTTATAGGAAATAAAGAGACATGACAACTAAATTCAATGTGTGATCCTAGACTGAATCCTGTACTTGATGAGAAAAATAATATTAATGGACATTATTGACTCATTTGACACAAGTGGGTTACAGATTGTAGTTTGGATAAAAGTACTATATTAATGCAAAATTTTACTTACGTTTATAACTATTCTGTGGTTTTGTGTTCTTCAGAGAAACCAAACCAATAGGAGATAGAGGATAGATAGATGATGATGATGATAGAATAGATAGATAGATAGATAGATAGATAGATAGATAGATAGATAGATAGATAGATATAGATAGATGATAGATAGATGATAGATAGATAGATAGATATAGATAGATGATAGATAGATAGATGATAGATAAATAGATACAGATAGATGATAGATAGATAGATAGATAGATAAATAGATATAGATAAATGATAGATATATAGATGATAGATAGATAGATAGATGATAGATAGATAGATAAATAGATAGATATAGATAGATAGATGATAGATAGATAGATAGATAGATAGATAGATAGATAGATAGATAGATAGATAGATAGATGATAGATAGCACCGGAGAACAATTTTTTTTTCATTTTCTGCTGCATAAGTATCAGAACTGTTTCTATATATTTCTGCATCACTGATTCAAAATCAGAAATCCATTTTTTTGGTACATGCTCTAGTTTCTAAGCAATTTTAATGTATTTTTGTTACAGTTAATTGCATGCATTGGTTTTTAAATTGGAGTTAAAGGACAACAACTCTTGGATTGAACATAACCACAAGGAAATTAATGTTTTACAAACATCACACACACATAACTGTAGTTGTTTTTAAATGTAAAAAATTATTATCTGATAAAAACATCCTCTTATTTTGTTTTAAGATTGAATCATGGCTTCTTCAAGTAGGCGTAAATGTAAGAATAGTTCTGACACCTTCTGTTATATATGTGGCTGTTACACACTTCAGCGTCAAAGGCGCAATATTTCATCATTTGTGACACGTGTATATATTGCTTATTTTCAAGTTCCCCTTGGCAATCAAGACAAGAATTAGGCTCCTAATATTGTGTGTCATAATTGTGAGGAAATGCTTCATGACTGAACAAAAGGAAAACACAAAGGAATGCCTTTTGGTATTCCCATGGTTTGACATGAACCCAAGGACCACAGCAGTGACTGTTATTTCTGTCTGATCCATACCAAAGGTCATCGGCAAGAAAAAATGGCATATGATTGCATATCCTAATATTCCTTCAGCAATATGACCTATCCTACACTCTGAGACACTCCCGGTTCCAGTTTCAATGGTTTTATTTCTTCTAAGAACGAATAAAGTGAACATGGTGATCAAGTATATTTTGATAAGATGCATGAGGAAATGGTTGTAGAATCTGAAGGGTCTTCTTCTGATGCCAAGCAGTCATTAACCCCTCAGCAGTTTAGCCAACCCAAATTGAATGACTTAGTAAGAGATTTGGGCCTATCAAAGAACGCAGCTGAGTTATTAACCTCCAGGCTTCAAGAAAAGAATGTGCTTCACCGGTCAGCTAAAGTATCCCATTTCAGAAAGCATGAACAAATTTTTGTGGACTTCTTTACTGAAGACAAACATTCTGTTTACTGTCATGATATCAGTAGTCTTCTCAGCCAGCTAGGTGTTACCACTTACAGTCCAACAGAATGGTGGCTATTTCTTGACAGCTCTAAATGGAGTCTGAAATGTGTTCTGTTACACAACAGTAATGTTTATGCAGCGGTTTCAATTGCTTATTGAAATCATCTGTGAGAAGATTATAATGACATAAAAAATTTCCTCAACTTTCTGAAGTATGAGAAGCATAACTGAATCATTTGTGTGGATCTTAAAATGGTAAATTTCCTGTTAGGACAACATAGAGGTTTCATGAAGTATCCTGGCTCTCTGTGTTTTTGGGACAGCTGAGCTCAGGAGAAACACTGGACACAGAAGAAGTGGTCAAAACATGAAGCTCTGGAAGTAGGGATGCAAAATATTGTGAATGAACCTGTAGTTAATCAAGACAGGATCATTTTCCCCCCACTTCACATCAAACTTGGCTTAATGAAGCAGTTTGTTCAGGTTTTGAATAGAGAAAGTGAATGCTTTCAACATATTATTTCTGCATTTCCTGCCTTGTCTTTCAAGAAGATAAAAGCAGGTGTATTCGATGGACCTCAAGTTCGAACCCTCATACGTGACAAAGAATTTGCCGGGAAGATGAACAAGGAGGAGAAAGCAGCATGGCAGTCTTTTGTGGCAGTTACAAAGAACTTCCTTGGCAACAAAAGAGCAGAAAACTATGAACTTCTGGATCAAAGGATGCTGTCGGCTTTCTGCAACATTGGATGTAACATGAGCATTAAGATTCACTTCATGAACAGTCACCTTGATAAGTTTCCCGAAAATCTTGGAGCTGTTAGTGATGAGCAGACTACTGCTGGAGCATCAGATGAGATTGTCCTCAACAAGTACAGAAATGCAAGAGCTACAAATGCAAATTTTTGCCTGAAAAGAATTAAGTTTTGTACAAATTTTATGATTAAAATAAGTGTTTTAATATGTTCTATTTTGAAATTGTAGACAAATTTGATGCAATCATATATTTAGTGTATTAATGTATTTACTGCATTATATATATTATATTTTCACAAAGATGATGCCCAAGAAGACATTCTACTTTATTATGTTAAACTAAATGTTGAAAGGTTTACAAAAGATAAAAACCTAAAATCTTAAATTGCAAAAAAAAACCCTGTAGCTTACAGAGAAAAACTAATGTCAGGTTTGAAATCAGCACACTCGAATTAGGTAAAAACAAGTGCTTTTGTGGATGCAACAAAAATTTTATTCCCCAGTGAGATGATAGATAGATAAATAGAATAAGAAATTGTGACACACAACTGTGGAGGTTGGCAAGTTCCACCATCTGCAGGGTGAGTCAGCAAGCTAGGAACCCAGGAGAGCTGATGATGTAGTTATAGTCTAAAGCACAGTATACTTAAGACCCAGAAAGAGGCAATGTTTCAATTTCAGTCTGGAAGAAGAAAAAAGAAGAACAAGAAGAAGAAGAACAAGAAGAAGAAGAAGAAGAAGAAGAAGAAGAAGAAGAAGAAGAAGAAGAAGAAGAAGAAGAAGAAGAAGAAGAAGAAGAAGAAGAAGGAGAAGAAGAAGAAGAAGAAGAAGGAGAAGAAGAAGAAGAAGAAGAAGAAGAAGGAGGGGGAGGAGGAGGAGGAGGAGGAGGAGGAGGAGAAAAGGATGTTTCAGTTTTAAGGCAAATAATTCTTTCTTACTCAGAGGAAGATCAGTCTTTTTTGTTTTATATATGCCTTTAGTTGATTGGATAAGGTCTACTCACATTAGGGAGGTCAATCTGCTTTACTTAGTCTACTAACTTAAATGTTAATCTTGTCTGACCAGAATTGGCACAGAGGATAGAGCTTGGGAAGCTGAGGCCCCAGGTTTAAAATCCTGAGGTTGCCAGCTTGTACACAGGATCATCAAAATGATCCCATGGTTGCTGGCTTGAGCAAGGGGTCACTGACTCAACTTGAGCCCCCATCCTCCTTCAAGGCACATATGAGAAGCAGTTAATGAACAACTAAAGTATTGAAACTACAAGTTGATGTTTCTCATCTCCGCTGTCTTTGTCTCTCCTCTCCCTAAAAAAATTAACATTAATTTTTTTTTTAAATAAATGTTACTCTCCTCTAAAACACCCTCATAGCAATGCTCAGAGTAATATTTGATCAAGTGACTGGACACACCAATGTCTAGTCAAAATGACACACAAAATTAACCCTCACATCAATGAATGGCTTTTTTATTAGGAAATACACTTGGGAGTGTTGTGAGTTTTAGAGCCGTAATGTATATAATTTACTCTCGGATGAAAAAATTTCTGAGAGATGTAGAGATAGTAAACAGTGAAGGAAATTGAGCCAAATATTAGCAGTAAGTGAATCTGAGCACAGGGTGTAGATATATACTTTGTACTCTTTTTTTTTTTTAATAATTTTATTTTTTTAATGGGGTGACATCAATAAATCAGGATACATATATTCAAAGATAACATGTTCAGTTTATCTTGTCGTTCAATTAGGTTGCATACCCATCACCCAAAGTCAGATTGTCCTCTGTCACCTTCTATCTAGTTTTCTTTGTGCCCCTCCCCCTCCCCCTTTCCCTCTCCTTCTCCCTGCTCCCCCCGTAACCACCGCACTCTTATCAATGTCTCTTAGTCTCACTTTTATGTCCCACCTACATATGGAATAATGCAGTTCCTGGTTTTTTCTGATTTACTTATTTCACTTCATATAATGTTATCAAGATCCCACCATTTTGCTGTAAATGATCCGATGTCATCATTTTTTATGGCTAAGTAGTATTCCATAGTGTATATGTGCCACATCTTCTTTATCCAGTCATCTATCGATGGGCTTTTTGGTTGTTTCCATGTCCTGGCCACTGTGAACAATGCTGCAATGAACATGGGGCTGCATGTGTCTTTACATATCAGTGTTTCTGAGTTTTGGGGGTATATACCTAGTAGAGGGATTGCTGGGTCATAAGGTAGTTCTATTTTCAGTTTTTTGAGGAACCACCATACTTTCTTCCATAATGGTTATACTACTTTACATTCCCACCAACAGTGTATGAGGGTTGCTTTTTCTCCACAGCCTCTCCAACATTTGCTATTACCTGTCTTGTTGATAATAGCTAATCTAACAGGTGTGAGATGATATCTCATTGCAGTTTTGATTTGCATTTCTCTAATAACTAAAGAAGATGAGCATCTTTTCATATATCTGTTGGCCATTTGTATTTCTTCCTGGAAGAAGAGTCTGTTCATGTCCTCCTCCCATTTTTTTATTGGATTGTTTGTTTGTTTGTTTGTTTGTTGTTGAGTTTTATGCATTCTTTGTATATTTTGGATATTAGGCCGTTATCTGAGCTGTTGTTTGAAAATATCATTTCCCATTTAGTTGGCTGTCTGTTTATTTTGTTATCAGTTTCTCTTGCTGAGCAAAAACTTCTTAGTCTGATGTAGTCCCATTCATTAACTTTTGCCTTCACTTCTCTTACTTTTGGAGTCAAATTCATAAAATGCTCTTTAAAACCCAGGTCCATGAGTTTAGTACCTATGTCTTCTTCTATGTACTTAATTGTTTCAGGTCTTATGTTTAGATCTTTGATCCATTTTGAGTTAATTTTAGTACAGGGGGAAAGTTTCATTCTTTTGCATGTGGCTTTCCAGTTTTCCCAGCACCATTTATTGAGAGGCTTTCTTTTCTCCATTGTGTGTTGTTGGCCCCTTTATCAAAAATTATTTGACTATATATATGTGGTTTTATTTCTGGGTTTTCTATTCTGTTCGATTGGTCTGAGTGTCTATTTTTCTGCCAATACCATGCTGTTTTCATTGTCGTGGCCCTATAATATAGTTTGAAGTCAGGTATTGTAATGCCCCCAGCTTCATTCTTTTTCTTTAGGATTGCTTTGGCTATTTGGGGTTTTTTATAGTTCCATATAAATCTGATGATTTTTTGCTCCATTTCTTTAAAAAAATGTTATTGGAATTTTGATGGGAATTGCATTAAATTTGTATATTGCTTTGGGTAATATGGCCATCTTGATTATATTTATTCTTCCTAACCAAGAACAAGGAATATTCTTCCATCTCATTATATCTTTTTCGATTTCCCTTAACAATGATTTATAGTTTTCATTATATAAGTCCTTTACATTCTTTGTTATGTTTATTCCTAGGTATTTTATTTTTTTTGTTGCAGTCGTGAAGGGGATTATTCTTTTGAGTTTGTTCTCAAATGTTTCATTGTTGGCTATAGAAAGGCTATTGACTTCTGTATGTTAATTTTGTATCCTGCGACCTTACTGTATTGGCTTATTGTTTCTAGTAGTCTTTTTGTGGATTCTTTGGGGTTTTCGATGTATAGGATCATATCATCTGCAAAAAGTGATACCTTTACTTCTTCTTTTCTGATATGGATGCCTTTTATTTCTTTGTCTTATCTGATTGCTCTGGCTAGAACGTCTAGTACCACATTAAAGAAGAGTGGAGAGAGTGGACAACCCTGTCTTGTTTCTGATTTAAGGGGGAAAGCCTTCAGTTTTGTGCCATTTAATATGATGTTAGCTGATGGTTTATCATATATGGCCTTTATCATGTTGAGATATTTTCCTTCTATGCCCATTTTGTTGAGAGTCTAAAACATAAAATTGTGTTTTATTTTATCGAAAGCCTTTTCTGCATCTATTGATAAGATCATGTGGTTTTTGTTCTTTGTTTTGTTGATGTGGTGTATTACGTTAACCGTTTTACGTATATTGAACCATCCTTGAGATTCTGGGATGAATCCCACTTGATCATGATGTATTATTTTTTTAATATGTTGTTGTATTCGATTTGCTAGTATTTTGTTTAGTATTTTAGCATCTGTATTCATTAGAGATATTGGTCTGTAGTTTTCTTTTTTTGTGACTTCCTTGCCTGGTTTTGGGATGAGGGTTATGTTGGCCTCATAAAATGTATTTGGAAGTATTGCTTCTTCTTCAATTTTTTGGAAGACTTTTAGTAGAATAAGAACCAAGTCTTCTTTGAATGTTTGATAAAATTAGCTGGTATAGCCTGACCTGTGGTGGCACAGTGGATAAAGCGTTGACCTGGAAATGCTGAAGTCACCGGTTCGAAACCCTGGGCTTACCTGGTCAAGGCACATATGAGAGTTGATGCTTCCAGTTTCTCCCCCCTGACTCTCTCTCCTCTCTCTCTCTCTCTCTCTCTCTCTCCTCTCTAAAATGAATAAATAAATAAATAATTCGCTGTTATAGCCGTCTGGGCCTGGACTTTTATTTTTGGGGAGGTTTTTAATGGTTTTTCTATTTCTTCTCTAATAGGTCTGTTTAGGCTTTCTGCTTCTTCTTGACTCAGTCTAGGAAGGTTGTATTGTTCTAGGAATTTATCCATTTCTTCTAGGTTGTTGAATTTAGTGGCATAAAGTTTTTCATAGTATTCTACAATAATTCTTTGTATATCTACGGTGTCCGTGGTGATTTCTCCTCTTTCATTTTGGATTTTGTTTATATGAGTTCTTTCTCTTTTTTTCTTGGTAAGTCTTGCCAAGGGTTTGTCAATTTTGTTGATCTTTTCAAAGAACCAGCTCCTTGTTCTATTAATTTTTTCTATAGTTTTTCTGTTCTCTATTTCATTTATTTCTGCTCTGATTTTTATTATCTCCTTTCTTTGGCTGGTATTGGGTTGTCTTTGTTCTTCTTTTTCTAGTTCCTTAAGGTGTGAAGTTAAGTGGTTCACTTGGGCTCTCTCTTGTTTGTTCATATATGCCTGAAGTGATATGAACTTCCCTCTTATCACTGCTTTTGCTGCATCCCATAGATTCTGATATGTCATATTGTCATTTTCATTAGTCTGTATATATCTTTTGATCTCTGCACTTATTTCTTCTTTGACCCATTCATTTTTTAAAAGTATGTTGTTTAGTTTCCACATTTTTGTGGGATTTTTTTCCTCTTTTTTGCAGTTGAATTCTAGTTTCAAGGCTTTATGATCAGAAAATATACTTGGTACAACTTCAATTTTTCTGAATTTGCTGATGTTGTTTTTGTGGCCCAACATATGGTCAATTCTTGAGAATGATCCATGTACACTGGAGAAAAATGTATACTCAGTCACTTTGGGATGAAATGTCCTGTAGATGTCTATCATATCCAGGTGCTTTAGTGTTTTGTTGAAGGCCACTATATCTTTGTTGATTCTCTGTTTGGATGACCAATCTAGAGCCGTCAGCGGTGTATTGAGGTCTCCAAGTATGATTGTATTTTTGTCAGTTTTTGTTTTAAGATCAATAAGTAGCTGTCTTATATATTTTGGTGCTCCTTGGTTTGGTGCATATATATTAAGAATTGTTATGTCTTCTTGATTCAGTGTCCCCTTAGCCATTATGAAATGGCCATTTTTGTCTCTGAGTACTTTCGCTGTCTTGAAGTCAGCATTATCAGATATGAGTATTGCTATGCCTGCTTTTTTTGGGATGTTATTTGCTTGAAGTATTATTTTCCAGCCTTTCACTTTGAATTTTTTTTTATCCTTGTTACTTAGATGAGTTTCTTGTAGGCAGCATACAGTTGGATTTTCTTTTTTAATCCATTCTGCTACTCTGTGCCTTTTTATTGGTGAGTTTAGTCCATTTACATTTAGTGTAATTATTGAAACTTGTGAGTTCCCTATTGCCATTTTATAGATTGCTTTCTGTTAGTTTTGTGTCTTGTTTGATCCTTCTCTTTCATCTTTCTATCTTTTGTTTTTATTTGGTTGTATTCCATACATCTTTCCTCTGTTGCTATCTTTTTTAAATCATGTGCTTCTGTGGTGGTTTTTTCAATGGTGGTTACCATTAAGTAATGAAAAGGGTTCCTACCCTGTTCATTGTAGTGCACTATTTTGTGAGTACTTTTGCACTGAATCATCCTTTGCTACTGTTGATCTCCATCCTCCCTCCCCTTTCTTTTTGTTGTCACAGTTTAAATTTAGTTTTATTGTGTTCTTCTTGGAGCTTTGACTTGTGGCTTTGTTCTTTTTTTTTTCTTTGTATCTGATTGGAGAACCCCCTTTATTAATTCCTGGAGTGGGGGTTTTCTGATGATAAATTTCCCCATCTTTTCTGTATCTGTGAATGTTTTTATTTCTCCTTCATATTTGAAGGATAGCTTTGATGGGTATAGTATTCGTGGCTGAAAGTTCCTCTCTTTCAGGACTTTAAATATTGGGGTCCACTCTCTTCTAGCTTGTAGAGTTTCTGTTGAGAAATCGGATGATAATCTAATGGGCCTTCCTTTATATGTTGTATTCTTCTTTTCCCTGGCTGCCTTGAGAATTTTTTCTTTGCCGTTGGTTTGTGCCAATTTCATTATGATGTGCCTTGGAGTAGGTTTGTTGGGGTTAAGAAAACTCAGAGTTCTGTTTGCTTCTTGAAATTGAGGCTTTAGTTCTTTCCACAGGTTTGGGAAGTTCTCATCTATTATTTGTTTGAGTATGTTCTCCATTCCATTTTCTCTCTCTTCTCCCTCTGATATACCTATTATTCTTATGTTATTCTTTTTGATGGAGTCAGATAATTCCTGTAGGGCTATCTCATTTTTTTTTAATTTTTGAGTCTCTTTTTTTTTCTCTTTGTTGTGCCTCAAGTTGCTTGTCTTCTATTTCACTAATCCTACTTTCTATCTGGCCTATTCTATTAGTTAAGCTTGTTACCTCGTTTTTCAGCTCGTGAATTGAGTTTTTCATCTCTGTTTGATTTGTTTTTATAGTTTCAATTTCCTTGGAAATATATTCTTTGTGTTCATTGAGTTGTTTTCTGAGCTCCCTAAATTGCCTTTCTGTGTTTTCTTGTATATCTCGGAGGATTTTTAGGATTTCTATTTTAAATTCTCTGTCATTTAACTCCAAGGTTTCCAATATATTAAATTTTTTCTCCATAGATTTTTTCCTCATTTATCTGTGTTATCTCTCTTTCTTTTGTATCCATAATATTCTATTTTCTCTTCCTTAATGGCATCTGAGGGTGGTTTTGTTGATAGTATTAATGAGATTTAATAAAGAATAAAAAGTTAAAAAAATAAAAATCAAAAAGAGTTGTTTTTTAAAAAAATTAATAATTAAATAAAAAATAAAATAAAATAAAAATTAAAAAAAGGAAATTATTCTCCCCCTTTTTTCCTCTCCTCTCATCTCCCCTCTTTCTTGAGAAAATCTTGTGGTGAACTGTGAATTATATTGTAGTAAATAGAACAAACAATGCCTGTAATGGAGGGCCTGAATTGGGGAGAAGTAATAAAGGGGCAAAAAAAGAAAAAAAGGGGGGGTATGGACCCACAAAAAGCAAATAAGGAAAAAATTTGGGTCAAGAATAAAATGATTTGCTTTTAGGTGTTGGTTGACTAAGAGTTATGATGAGAGGAATAAGAGGGAAACAGGAAAATGGGGGGACAAATTAAAAAATTACTATTGTATTTAGTGGAAGAAGAACTAGATAAAATGGAGAGCCAGGGATGGGAGCACTGCTAGTGAGTTAAAAAGGTTAAGTAAAACCCCCCCAAAATGCCACAAACATAAGTTTGAGTCCCAGATAAGATAATTTGTTCGTTATTGAGGTTTGAATAAGAGGAGACATAAAGGAGAAAGGAAGAAACTAATATAGAGGGAGAAAAGAAAGAGAGAGAGAGAAAAAAAGAGGGAACCACTAAAAGAAGAAAAAAGAAAGAAGAGGAGAGAGAGAGAGAGAGAGAGAGTTAAGGGTTTTGGAGTGCAACCCTCATAGAGAGAAAGGAAGAGGAAAGAAAAGATAATGGGAGATGTAACACTTATGGGTAGTGTAGTTCAAGGAGAGGAGAGAGCAAGACCAGCAGAGAATTAAACGACCAAATTGGAGGAGAAAAAAAAATCAAGAATGAAGATAAGAGAAACAAACAAACAAATGTAATAAAATGGGATAGGTTATAAAGTCTGTGGATTAGTGTTGATTTTGAGAGGTTATCTTCTTGCTTTTTCTTTTCTCTCCCTCTTCCTGGTCGGTGACTCTGTACCCCGGGTTCTGCCCCTGTGGCACGCTCAGGTAGAGGTTTGCAGTTGATAAGTCTCTATGGCAATGTCATGTATTGGGCTTCAGTCTCATTGGCAGTCGAGGCTCATTAGCATTTGTAGGCTCCGACAGTGAGAGAGTCCGTGTTCCTGGAGCCTCTCTCCTAGTCTTTCCTTCCTCAATTAGTAGCCTGATGATCCAGCTATGGGGTTGCTGCTGCCTCTGCCTGGATAGTAAGAGACTCAAAGAGCTGGCAACTCCCCACTCTATTCCCACTCAGCACAGGGCTCTGGGTAAGGCTCAGTCAGTCAGAGCTGCTAGCATAATCAGGCAGGGCTTCCGCCCACTCAAAGACCTCTGGCTCTGCCACTCTGTTCGGTAACATGGGCGGGTGCCCACTCCTGGGGCACTTGGAGGAAACTCTCGCTCACTATCTGTGCGCAGACCAGGATATCAGTCCGGCAGTCTCACACTCTGAGTGAAACCCCCGCCCGCACGGAAAAGTTCCAGCGTTGGAATTGGCTCTCGCTCCCTCCCTGTGGGCGGCTTTTCCAGGGTGCTGGGGCGGCCCGGAGATTCTGCTTTCAGCCCTCACAAAGGCCCCTGACTCTGCCTCTCTGTGGGTTAACATGAGCACCCACTCCCGGGGCTTTTGAAGGAATCTCTCGCCCACTATCTGCGCCCTCTGACCAGGAGATCAGGGAAAATGGCTGCCCCGCTTGTCTTTCTTTGTCTGGGTTTGGTGCGAGTGTTAGCTTGTATTGACTGGGTTGCCACAGGCACAGTTTTTCCTCGGCTTGGATTTCCGTGCCACAGCCTGGTTCGGCTGTTTGTGCCGCGGCCTGGATCTATTCACCCCCTTTGCCCGCCTTAGTTTCTATATGCTCAGTTCCCAGTAAAAGCAGCCCTATTTAGGTTAGTGAGGAAGGCAGAGCATTTCTTACTCCCTATTTCCTTCGGGGTTTGATTATATATTAAGCCAATTTTTTGCTCGACCATACCTTCGGGTGTATTGCGAAACATCTGGAGGCTCCAAGGATAGGTTTTTCTGTTTCTGGTTGAAGATCTTGTTGAGTTTTGGGGGAGATTTATCGGTATCACTTCCTATCATGCCATTACTCTGACGTCATCTCTTACTTTGTACTCTTTAACCTAAATTTTCTATAAATTAGAAATAATTTTCAAACAAAATTTTCTTAAAAGCCTTTCAATGGTCTGCTGAAAGTACTCCCACAGTTTACCATGAACTAGGGATGCATCCAACTTTCCTTCATGTGGCCTTCAGGGCTGCAAATGGCCCAGCATCTGCCCACTTCTAACCCCAGCTGGTCCTGTTTACCTCCCTATAGACGCCCCTCCCCAGTCGTCCTGCATGCTTTCTACTCCTAGAAGATGCCAAGTTTATTCTCTCCACAGAACTTTTATGCTTGTGTTCCTCAAATGGCATCTCTTCCCTACTCTTCACATGGATGCCCCTTCTCATTGCTCAGATATTTTGTCAGATGTCATTTCCTCAGAGAGAGCCTCTGCCTGCAGGAACCCATCCCTCTTCAGTTGCGTTGTCCTATTTTACTTTACTCTCTGAATTTGTCATGTGTACTCTCTCCCTTACTTGCTCATTATACTCAAGGCAGTATAAAGTTCAGAAGGGCAGTATTCTCATAACTCCTATGTGCTGTTCTATCTTCGATACCTAAAACATTGCCTGGCACATGGTAAGTACTAAAGAAATATTTTTGAATCAATAGATAAATATTTAAGTGCCTATACTGTAGTGCTAAAACCTTTGAAATGAAAATAAGTCTATTAGCTATTTGTACTTCAGTCATATATTTAGGCCTTTCTAGTTTGTGACAAGAATTTAATAATTAATATTATGATGTTACAGGTAAAGGTAAGTACAAGTGTTTGAATAGAAACATTTTAAAAGTAATCCTGGTGATCCAAAGATTGATGTTAGGCGAACTTAATGCGAAAAATCTCATCGACATAAGAGATACAAGAAAATTTGTTGGTAGCAGGTCCTTGAATTCTGAATGTCTAGCACAATACCAAGAAAATAGTAAGGAATTTATAAACATTTAACAAATGCAAGAAATAGCCTATCAATAGCTCAGAAGCAGGTCACTCCAAGGAAACTAATAAAAGAGAGACAGCTAGCTTTGTACCTTAGAACATTGAAACAAAGTCAGTTCTTAACTAAAAGAAGAGCCCATCATAGTAAGATGTGAGGTATTCCCCAATGAAATAGGAACCATATTAGAAATAATAATAACAGCATCTGCCTCAGGACCCTTGCCCCCTTCTTAACATTTTTGTTTTGTTTTGTTTTTTTCTGGCACCTCTGGTTCAATGGATGCCTCAGACTTCCCAAGAAGACATATGTTTTTGCACAAGGCATTCACTCTCTGCATTCAGAAAGGATGAGAGCCAAGCAAATAGAGTATAACCCCTTTCTACATATCAAAAGTAAGAATGGAGATCTGTAGGCAGCAAGAATGAACTAGCAGACCATAACTCACGTGGGTATTGAAAACATGCACTCTGTGGAGTATTGATGTCTTGTGTGACACCTTGGCATTCCCTCTGAACGTCACAACAGTTACACCACGTAAAGGTGCTTTCATCATTTTTAGGAAAAGAATCTAGAATTTTCCAAATTCTATGTATTTAGATAAAGCTACAGTCTCCGGGGGTCCTCTTTGGATGCTGGGCCTGCCAGCTCAGCTCCCCCGGTTCCCTCTTTCCGACCTGCGTGTGCTGCCTCTGAGGCAAGGACGTTTACTGAAGTACAACTGAACTCTTCTGTAATTAGTTTCAAAATGTGATAGAATTTTGCATTTTAGTCTTGTGAATGTAATGGAAAACGCATGTTATTATTAACCTTTTCTAAGCTTAAGAGAAAACAATTATTGATCCAATTGCTTTTCTTGAAATTGAAGTGTAATTTGCATAGAGTAAAATTCATCTTTCTTTTTTTTTTACAGGGACAGAGAGAGAGTCAGAGAGAGGGATAGACAGGGACAGACAGAAGCAGAGAGAGATGAGAAGAATCAATCATCAGGTTTTCGTTGCGACACCTTAGTTGTTCATTGATTGCTTTCTCGTATGTGCCTTGACCACAGGCCTTTAGCAGACCAAGTAACGCCTTGCTTGAGCCAGTGACCTTGGGTCTAAGCTGGTGAGCTTTGCTCAAACCAGATGAGCCTGCGCTCAAGCTGGCGACCTCGGGGTCTCGAACCTGGGTCCTTCTGCATCCCAGTCCGACGCTCTATCCACTGCCCCACCTCCTGGTCAGGCAAAATCTCCTTTTTGATACACAACTCCATGAATGTTGACAAATGTATGCAGTTTGTATAATCTGCCACCACAATGAAGATTTAAAACCTTTCTATTACTCCCTAAAGTTTCCTCATGACCCTTTGCAGTTAAACCTCTCACTCCCAATTCCTGGCAGCCACTGATAAGCCCAGTCTTTGTATATGAGCATGTTCATTGTACCTTACTCTTTTACTCTTAATAACAAGAAGATTTTATTAGAAATTAAGAATCAAAATCAAATTTTATCTGCAGGAAGTGAGAATAAACAATTTAATAATGATATCCTTACATTTGCTTCTATCATCTCATATTTTTAATTATGTTCCTTTTATATGTTATCAACAGGCAGAGCTCTTAGTTAATAAAAAAAAAGGGATGATGGTATATGTCATGGTAGATAAGAAAAAAATCTTTCTGGTGCTCAGGATGAGCAAATGTCATTTCCGTAACAGTGTGTAAATTATTAATTAGCTTATATTGACCTTTTGAAGTGACTGATAATAATTAACATATTCTTCTAATCAGGGATGTGACAATGGTCTCAGTTTGAATCCTGCCTAATTGCTAGTATCTGCCAAAAGTTCTAGGTAACAAAGAATTAGGAGACTTAATAGGAATAATTATGTATAACATTTAAGTCTTAGAAATTTTTAAATATTGCATGTGTATTATCTTATTTAATCCTAACAAAGAGCCCAGGAGAAAGTTCTTATTGTCACCCCTATGCTATGAGAGAGGAAACTGAGTCTTAGATAAAAAAAAAAAAAAAAAAAAACAACTCATTCAAAGTCAAACAGGGGAGAAGTAATGAAGCTGAGATTTGAACCCACTTAAACCCTTAAGGTGGGTATTTATTAGCTTTACCACACTGCATCCAAGCAATCAATCACACACTTGTGGGAAGAAGGGAAGCTGGGCTGAAATCTACAGCATGTCTTAAACAGAGAAAGAGGAGAGGCCACAGAGCAAGGGAGAGCTTTTCCGGCAGAAGGCGGAGCCTGTTCACAGCCCACGTGGGTGGAAAAACAAGGCAGGTTGGAGGAATTGACACACAGGCACCTGAAGCACAGAGGCCCAGGGGAATAATAGCAGGGGAAGAAGAGAGTGAGAGAGGAGCCTACACAGTAGGGCACTCCGAATGACTTTCATCTTTCTCCCAAGGGCATCTGGAAGCTCCTGCATGGATTTGAGCTGCCTAAGGACAAAATCAAATGTACTCTCTCAAAAGGTCACTCCGCCTGCAGGGAGAAAGGCTTGTTCTCGCTGGTGAGAGTCACAGAAGAAGCCCATTGCAAGCAGTATTAACCACATCCTTGTCCTTCTACTTTCTGTATTCTGAGGCTTTGACCTCTGGGGCCTGGCTGACCCTGGAGGCATTGCTTTTCCAAGGGTTAGGTAATTCTTAGAGATCTAGAGATAGTAGACAACCAGCCAATTCAGAGTGCATACCTTAAGTGCCTCCTTTACTCGGGGCCACTTTCTACCTGCCCTGTCACCCGAGGGGTGCATATTAGACAACTAGAGAAAGCCCCAGAGCTCTCTAAAATTATTCAAACAAGCAATTCTAAGTCTACTTTCCCTGCCTTGCCCATTCCTTCCTGTGGAAACCACAGTAAGGACTTTTGTGCATGTGATGTCTCTCCTGTCCTGACCCACCTGGCGCTTCCCCACAGTAACCCCTCAAGGAGTGCTGTGCCCCCCTTGGGCTTGGGGTCTGTGAGCATAACAGTGACAGTCATCTCCTGATCTGTTGGCGTCACCACACTTGGCTAATAGTAAAACCTGTATTTTAAAAGAATGGCATGCTGGAGAAGAGAGGGCACATCTGAGGTGTTAAAGATCAATAAAAGTAGTGATTGATTGAATATGGGGGAGTAAAGGAGTTTGAATGTAAAAACGGATATCTAGACTTCTAGTCTGCAGGCAAAAATAATAGTAAACACCTGTACAGCCCTTGTGATATTTCAGGCCCTGAACTAAGCATTTGATATGTGTGTGTGTATCTGTGTGTATGTATACACACACACATACACATATATATAAATCACACACACCATATGCACCGAATTTATAAGTAATTTCTATATAAATCCAGCCTTTTATTCCCATTTTTCTCAGTCTGAAATGAGGACGCCGAGAAGCTGAGTGTCTGCTGTTTAGCCCTTCTCTTTTGCTTCCCGGAAGGCAGCTGGACTGCATTTCCCAGACTTCCTGTGTGGCCATGCCTGAGTTTGAGCTACCGGAACAAAGGGGGAGGTGATATTCAGCACTTCCGGTCCTAGCTCATAAAATCCTTCCATATCCCACCTGTTCTGCATGTTCTTTTCCCTTCTAGTTAATGATTGAACGTGTGAAAAACAGTGGAGCCAAAAAACTGATGGAAAGGGGTTTCTAAATCAAGGAAGAGCAGACTTTCTCTGCAAAGTACCAAATAGTAAATATCTCAGTCTTTTTGAGGACCATGATACTGAACTGAGGATATTACATAGATATCTCTCTAAGCATTTAAAATGTGGCCATTTAAAAATATAAAAATCTTTCTTAGCTCATTATAGCAAGTCAAATTTAGGCTGCAACCTTGGTTTGCAAAAGCATCCCTTACCGGGAGGTCACCTGCTAACCTGGCAAACCTTGCAAGAGAGGGTAAGAGACCACTTGTGCATCAAAACACTGAAAAGTTCAGGCCATCTGTTTCAGCAGTCAGCCTTCTATAACCTACCCAAAAACCACATCATTGGGAAGTAGCGAAGTGCTACTTTTAAAGAAGAGTGAGAATTGGACCCATGCAGTCTGCTTGTCAAGGCCCTGCTCGCTGACAATGCACGATCTGACTTTGAGAAAGAGGACAAGTTTGGTTATTGACATTCACAAAGTGCTGGGAAGTGGCTGAGGTGGCTAGCGTGCTTCCTAGTGCCATCCAAAAGCTTGAGTTAGAAGGAGAGGCGCAAAGACAAGCAGTAAGAATTCTACTTAAAATTAATGTGTCTTGAAAACCCACTGGATGCCCAACTTTGATAAAAGAGATCTCATTTAATAATGTCAAGAATAGTGGCTTGTTAACTGTTCCTTCAAGAAGTAGAACTAATATTTTGCATTTTATAATTACCCCCAAGTGCCATTTCTTCCAACTCCAATTCTTCCTGCCGCCTTTCCTAGAGTGTCCGCAAATCCAGAATCTACACATATCTGGAAGCATACTGCCCTTCTGCTGGAAGGAGGGGGAGAGAGAGATGGTTCGGCCTGGTTCTGTGGTCATCTCATACTTCTGAAGGTCTACATCCCTTAGATGTGTGTGGCATATTATTTAAAATGACTAAGAAAACAAAGTATTTGTTTTTGGAACTTTAATGAAAGTAAAAATGAAAGGAGAGATATTTCCTGACCATGTTCATGTCTTAAATGTTGGATAGTATGCAGTGAACCTAAAAACAAGTAGGTCTTCCTGGTATAAATTTGGAAAGAAATAAATTGGCCTTCAAAAAAAAAATAACTCTCTTTCTCATTCTTGCCATCTTTCCCCACCATGCTAGGTTTGTTTATACTGGTGTTTATAGTTACCAGTTGGCCTCAAAATAGATGTTTTAATTCTGAGATCTCACTCATGGATGAAGAATGTGAAAAGAAAGTTTCTGTGGTGATGTTTGCATTTTTAAAATAAGGGTGCAGTTAATTAATCTCTGCTATCCATCTCAGGGAGAAGAGGATGATTAATATGCAAGCAGAGGTTGTTAGAAGAAAACATAGTTCATACGTATTTGTTTTGAAATTTTCCTTAGACTTTGTTTTCGTTTTTAGTTCAGAACGCTAAAAGAGAACAATTATTATTTTTTATTTACCCTGAACTTAATGTTACAAAGGCAAACAAATAAGAACCTATATTTATATACTTTTTCCTATTTGTAAACACTCCATTATTAGTTGTTGCCATTTGGTTCTCTCATGCCAATCTTTAGAAGTTCAATGCCCCGTGTAATTTGTCTTACACAATGCAACCAGGGCTAGTAGTTGGTTGGTTAATTTTAAGAGGCCAAAGGATCATAAAAACCTGATAAATCCATCTTTAAATATTTTCTTTTAACTTTGAAGTTTAAAATTCCCATACACTTATCATCATTTAGAGTAGCGCAGAGCACTATCTTTTCTTTGACTATGACTTTGTGACTGAGAGTTAGCCAGGTAGTTTGCATAAAACCCAACTATGATCAGTTGCTTAAATTCCAATTTCACTTTCTTTAAAGAAGAGTGCAAATTCAAAGATATTCAAAGATCAATTGGAGAGCAGAATCATTTTTTATTTTGCTCTTTGAGTCTTTTACTGTTGTAGCACCCACACATAACTCAATCGCCATTTTTAATGACTCTTTTATTAAGTCTCTCTATGGCACTTAACTTAGTAGTTATATATATAAGCATTCGCTTTTTTTGCAGTCATACTTCACAGGTTTATAAGAGTTTTAAATTATGTAGCTGAAACACAAAACTTGCAGAAACATTAAGAATTAAATTCAGCTGGTGACAGCAAAAACGCACCCATGTACGGAGAGCAATGGCTTTGAGCATTCAGCTTGGTTTCTGAGAAGGAGGAAATGCAGTTACTGCTATGAGTTTATTATATAAAGGTCACTTTGAAGATCTTTGAATGTGTATGCAAAGTGATGCTTGCATGTTCATAAGTATTGCAAATCTTCTCTTATTACAAATTAATAAAGATGCTAATAAACTGCATGAACTCCAATAGTGTAATAGAAATAGTAGTAATCTTAGTGCTTGACTTACTTGGATTTGAACTTGATCATCTTAGCAATAATGGCAATACAGTAGTAAAAAAGCAGTTATTGCCATCATTATTTTTAAATTGGTTTAAATAATAGTAATCTTCTTAGCACATTTGGGTATACGTATGTATTAATTACACATTCAGAATAAACTTCCAGAAGCTGTCAAATGCTTTGTAATGTCTTCTCAGATATAAAACCCAAAATGTTTGATTCTATGATATTGGGGGATGAGAATCTTTACTCCCCCCAGCCTCACACAGATCAGATCAGTGGTTCTCATCTGGGCAGTATAACACACACTCCCACTCCAGGGCATTCTGGATAATTATAAAGACTCTTTGATGCTATGACTGCAGGATGCCACTGGCTTTTATTGGACAGTGCTCTGGGGCACTGGAGTCCCAGCAGTGGAGGACAGTTGTATACACTCTCTAACGACTCTTCAGACAAGACACTTATAAAAGTGAAATATCCATTTAGATATTTAAAGAAACCTAGAACCAAACTTTATTTAAAGACAAATTTTTGATGGGGGGGGGGGATACATTTTTAATGTCATTTCTGCTATAAAAAGAAATGTGTGTTCCTAAAAATCACTGTGCTATCAAAATCATGCAATAAAATCTACAGGGCTTATGAGAAAAACCAGGCTGAGACACAATACTCAAAAACTTCCCAGTGACATAAAGGAAAGGGTAGGCTCCCAGTAATAGTCTTAGCACAACGTTAAATGGTTAAGAAATACATAAGCACTACAGCAAATACAGCCCTTAACATGGAAAAGACCTACAGTTTGCCAGAAGTGAGGACGGAGAGTTTCAGTCTGTGAGTTACTGTGAAGTGGAGACAGGGGGGTTCTCTGAAATAGGACGGGCAGGTGCAACCCCATACACTGCGTGTCTGAGTGTGTCTGCAACCCCATACACTGCGTGTCTGAGTGTGTCTCATAACACAGGCAGTGAGACGAGCTGCCCGGTAGGTGTGAGTGTGTTGTGTGTGTGTGTGTGTGTGTGTGTGTGTGTGTGTGTGGTGTATTTCTACACAGCTGGTTCAGCTAAGCACAGTTTTCTGGGTTCAAAAACTGTTTCTCACTGGAGAAGTTCTGGATAAGCAAATGCGTTATGTTCAAATTATTCCCTAATATATCATGTGTTAGAACAAATTTTATAACAAGTGTTACAGCAGAACTGATGGTAGGCTGAATTTTCTAGTAGGGCAATGACCAGGAAAATTTTTCTTTTAATTTGCATTTTGCTTTGTTTAGAACTTCCCCAAATTTTTTCATCATTTCATTTAAATAATAATAATTAAAAAAGGTTTTGCTTTCTATATTTTATCTTGGAAAACTTATGAAAATCACATTTTCAAAATTCAGTGTAATTAGGGCTCAGCAGGCATGAGATGTGCTGTCGTTGGAAATATACCTTGTTGGCCAACTCTCATGTTCCCTGTCCTCCTTTTGGAAGTCCCCAAACCTTCTTCTACCCTCCCTCATGCCTTGAGAGATCGGATCCAATTCTGCATTCTCAGCTATGATGAAGTGACAAGAACTGACGAGACAGTTTCTAACTTGGGCCTTTCTGTAGACTGAACTACTCATTCTGAACTGCGTAGGGGGTCTCATCTTATCACAGCAGACCCCATATCCACGGTTTTGCTTTCCATGATTTCAGTTACCTGCAGTCAACCATGGTCTGAAAATGTTAAATGGTTAATTCTAGAAATAAGCAATTCAAAAGTTTTTAAATTGTGTACTTTTCTGACTAGCATGATGAAATCTCACTCTGTTCCACCTGGGACGTGAATTGTCCCTTTGTCCAGAATGATCATGCTACATACACTACCCACCTTTCAGTCACTTAGCAGTCATCTTAGTTATCAGATCAGTTATTATCAAAGAGAGAAAGAAGCCACATCACTTTTACAACAGTATATTGTTATAAATGTTCTAATTTATTTGTAGTATTGTTGTTAATTTCTCACTATGCCTAATATATAACTTAAATTTTATTATAGGTGTGTGTATATATATATATATATACTTAGCATATATAGGCTTTGGTGCTGTCGTGGTTCCAAGCATCACCTGGAGATGATAGAATGTATTCCTTGTGGATAAGGGGGGACTCCTATACTTGCATCTAGTACAAATCCACTTTTTTTCTTTTTTTTTTTTTTTGGTTAATAACACCACTTTCTTTCCATTGCCCAAGTTAAAAATTTCAAATATCTTTACCTCCTCCATCTCTCTCTTCCCTGACACCAAATCACTCACTAGTTATTATCAATTTCTCTTCACTAAGCAAAACTGTCCCTTCATTCTTCATAATCCCCTCATCTGTTTGGATTGGATTCTCTAAGCCCTTATGTCCGTGAAAATGACATAACTTCAGAATTCTCCCTACTGGTCTTCTTGCCTGCCTTCTTTCTCCCTCAAATCCGTTGTCTCCATTATCTCTATGTATCTCCATTGCAGCCACAGTGATTGTTTCATAAATAACAATAACAATGTCAGTACCACTTTCTTGCTTCAGCCCTTCCCTGCCTCTCCATTGCTTATGGAGCAGATCTGAGCTCCTTAGCCTAGATTAATAAACTGGACTTTGACATGCTTTTCTGGCTTAACCACATACTATGCTGCAACCTACCCAGGGAGCCAGGTACGCCTTACTTTTTACCTATTTACTACTTTGTATATCCTGGATCGTCTAACATGCCGTTTACATTTTTTTTTATGCCCCTGATCCTGTTAGAATAGAAGTTCCATATAGGCAAGGAATTTATCTGTTCTGTGCAGTATTGTCCACCTGGCACAGGAAACAGTATTCCAATGCAGGTGATGGAAATTTAGCTGCTGAATAAGTCAATACACTGTTTCAAAGATCTGTCCCAAGGCCACATCTGTAATGAAGCCTGCCTATCCTGCTTCCTAATCTCAGCAGAGTTATTGCTCTCTCCTTTGTGATTACAAACCACACAAAAGTAGTATTATTTTAGCACTAACATTATATTGTATACATTTACTCACATAATGTGTCTCCCACCTACTTAATAAGTTCCTTAATGGTAAGAATAGTCTTATCAATTTTAAATGTTTATCATAATACCCAGTTCATAGCAGGTACTCAAAAAGTGTTTCATGAATGAGTGACTACATGAGATAAATTAGACAGAGAAAGAAGTGATTTGATTTGGTTTAGAATCACACACACAGACACATATACCCCCAAGAGAAGTAAAACACACACATTACTCTATGTAACTGAATATTTCAAGGATTCTTCTTCATGAGAGTCAGATATTAGGCTGGCAGGCTATGTTAACCTTTAATTCACCTTCATAAAACAGCTTAAAAAGGCAATCTGGCTCATAAAACAAAATAGTTAAGTTGTAAATCTACCAATTTGAGATTTTTATAATGGGAATGCTGATAGATTTTGACCTTTAATAAACTTCTACTTTCATTATTTAAAGGTTCTACTCTTTTGTAATAAAAGAACTGTAATATGTGGATATTTTATGATATGCTTATTTCAGTTGGTTTTTGCCTTCGATCACCTTAACAAAAATAAAAAGGAGATTTCCCCAGTGGAATTTCAGAAGTATATACATCCTGAGAGAGGGAGGCAGGAGGGGAAGTGATAATTGGCTTTATTCTGGACTCCTTTCAGATACAGTGTGTTCGGCCAGTGCCCACGCTTAGTTAGGTTCCAGTGACTCCATGTCTAGAACTCATACAAATATTGTTAACCAATATTTGTCCTAGTCAGATGACGTATGGAAGCCAATAGCTGTCTTCTCACTTTTTTTTTTTTTTCTTATGGGAGAGACAGAGAAAGTCAGAGAAAGAGACAGACAGACAGGAAGGGAGAGAGATGAGAAACATCAATTCTTCATTGCGGTTCCTTAGTTGTTCATTGATTGATTTCTCATATGTGCCTTGACTGGGGGGCTACAGCAGAGTGAGTAACCCTCCTTGCTTGAGCCAGTGACCTTGGACTCAAGCTGGTGAGCTTTGCTCAAACCAGATGAGCCCGTGCTCAAGCTGGCGACCTTGGGGTCTCGAACCTGGGGCCTCCACATCCCAGTCTGGCACTCTATCCACTGCGCCACTGCCTGGTCAGGCAACTGTCTTCGCACTTTTTTTTTTTAATACAGGAAGAGAGAGTCAGAGAGAGGGATAGATAGGGACAGATGGATAGGAACGGAGAGAGATGAGAAGCATCAATCATTAGTTTTTCGTTGCGACACCTTAGGTTGTTCATTGATTGTTGTTCATTGATTGTTTTCTCATATGTGCCTTGACCGTGGGCCTTCAGCAGACCGAGTGACCCCTTGCTCGAGCCAGAGACCTTGGGTCCAAGCTGGTGAGCTTTTGCTCAAACCAGATGAGCCCGCGCTCAAGCTGGCGACCTTGGGGTCTCGAACCTGGGTCCTTCCACATCCCAATCCAACGCTCTATCCACTGCGCCACCGCCTGGTCAGGCTCTTCTTACTTAATAAAAGCATTCTTATCGGCTTACCTTGGGATGGGCAGAACCTGGAAATGAAAAGCACAGATGGTACGTTGGTAGCATCAAAATTCCGTTAGAAACAAAATGCGGAAATTGAGATGTAAAACAACACATAAAAATTAGACAACTCGAGCATGTAATTGTATATTTATTTCTCTTTTTAAAGAACACTCCTTAATGTAATTCAATATACAAACTTGGTTTCACAGAATTATAATCCACTACATAGCACAAAATTAATCCAGACTGTGTGCGTGCGTTCACACACATGTGTGTGTGCATGTTGTTGTGCCCCCCTGCTTCCATTCTTCTGGACCTATAAAGGCTCCGCCCACCTTCGACACTAACCCAAGCCCACTGCGAATGTTATATACAAATGACATCATGCTCCCACACGTTCTCTTCCCTGGAAAGCTTCTTCCTCCCGTTCCCCCTGAGATAGCCAGAAGTGGGACACTCTTCCCCTCTTCCAAAGGGTAAAGTGGCTTCTCCTAAAGCTGATGCCAACCCTGTTACCATGTGGACTGGCCGACAGGAAGGGTTGCGAGCAGGCAGGTCTCCATGCCTCTTCCCCGCTTCTATACCCACCCCTCAAAGTCCAAGAACGACCTCTCTGTAGTAGCCTTAGCTCCAGTCCCCATCTCGTGCAGCAAGAACCAAGATTTCTAAGCCCAGTCCTCTCCACCGGCAGCGCACAGCACTGCCTGCCAAGCCACCGGGCCGGCCGATAACCAAGCTCTACACAGTTCCATGTGCTTTGTCACTTTAATTTTTAAAGACACCCTAGCATAGGTCTGTGGCAACCTAGTGTCCAACTGAGTTACATAAAATTGTACCAGTGATGCACTTGTACATATTTACATGGGGCGGAATGTTTTCCCATATTTTTAGATGAGTATATAGATCAACATGTTCACATAAGACCAAATACTTTTAATATTATTTATAACTGATTTATAAAGCTTTGAAAAAAACTCACAATAGCACATTGTTTACTTTAATGCTTTACGGTACTATCAGTTTAAAATCACAATCAGCACTTAAGTTATAGTCAATCCAGCAAACAAGGGACAAAAAATTTACAAGAGTTAAGAACTGACTGATACATCCTTTTTTTTTTTTAACTAATGCATAAGTGCAGAATAAGATACTCTAGTTTAAATATCTTGTTTACAATATACATTTTTGTTCTAGGTACGCAACAGTAAATCCCATGCTTCACATAGAAAAGCAATCCACAACATTAAGAAAAAATGTACAATTTATGAAACAAAGTAAATAAATATTAGTATTACAGAATCAGAGCTGTACATAAAAGCTGTTCAGTTTTAATCATATAAAAATATGTTTTAGTGCAACCTCACATATATATTGATGCTGTTCTGCTTTACATCATTTAGATCCAAGTGTCCAAAAAAGGAAAGAAATTACATTTATTACAAAGCAGATACACAAATTCTAAAATATGTACAAATTACTGCTAAAAAATGCTTATAAGAATATAAGCAAAGTAAAGAAAAGGCACAAACATCTGTACAATTTTAAAAGTACCAGACCCAATAGGTTAATTTCAAATTTTGTTTTGGTCAGGCTCATGATGACTTGTTAATTTACCTAATTCTTTTTCTATAACAAAAGTATATATAATAGCAAACTACTGTAACTTAGGACAGGCATGCTATAAACTTGATTACCTCTATTTCTAGAAAAAAAACAAAACCCCAAAACAAAACAAAATAAGAAATGTGGAAATGAAAGTCTGCATGCATTTTAGATCAATGTAGCGGACTCTTTTCTGATGAAGGTTCTTTGCCTTCCTCTGTGCTTGAAGGTAATTCCTTGCTGCTGTGAAAGCCCAACTGTTTGTCATCCGTACAACTCTTGCTGTAAAATGCGGAGTGAGCTAACGCAGTCTGTGATGTACCAAAACTGTCCTTTTCACCGTCATCATGCAAGTCAGTGTGGGTGGCCGAGGCACAGGGCTGACCTGGCTCAGGCCCACTAAAGTGTCTAATGCCAACATGTGCACTTTCCAAGGGTTTCTGGTGGGGCTCGGGCACCCGTGCTGGCTGGTCTGCCCCAAGCAGAGCGACCTCTTCTGTGGCAATCCGGAGAGAGGCGATGGCTTTTGTACAAGTCTGTATGTTTTCCTCCTGTTCCCGCTCTGTTGCATTTAGGCTGTCTTCTGAAGTGCTCTGTTTCATCAACAGCCGAGGAGAGGAGGGCACGCTAGGTGGACCGGATGACTGCAAAAGGTGAGGCGATGGCTTCTCGTGCTGCTTGGGAATAACAGAGGCATCCTTAGCAAAAGATTCCCCGAAAGCGCCTTTCTTCTCCTCAGAGGCCTCCACTGGCAGAGGCAATGTGGGTGGAGGGTGTAAACCGGAGAGGGCCTGCGGCATGGAGTGGACCATTTGGATCCCACCAACTGGCACCATGGAGATAGGAGCTCGTACTTGCTGCTGCGAGTGGAGTGGAAGATGACTGAAGACATAGTCACTGGGTCCCTCAGAGAAAAGGCTGCAGCCTGGATGTTCATAAGCACCTTCTTGGTCTCCATAGAGACTGAAGTAAGGAACCTGAGGTAATCCTCTCCGTAAATTCTGTAAGGAAACAGAGAGCCCAACATTTAGGACGCACTAGTCTTCATGCTATTCATGCCAGGCTATTTCATGCATTCACACACTCATTCAAAACCCCTTTAAACTCCTTAATCATTTTACTGATTTTTCATTTTTCAAGTCAAAAGGGATTTCTCCCTTGTCTTTTAGAACCCTTGAATGAAGCTGTCCTTCTTTGAAAATTTTTCTTTTTAAACAGCAATGTGATTAAACGGGCATGTGTTTTTTTACTAAGTACAGAAACACATTTTAGCTGGGGGTTTTTTTCATAAGAAAGAACAAAAAAGAAAATAATAGGTAATTGCTAAAAAAAAAAAAAAAAGTTTACCGAGCAACAAAACCCCCACAAAAAGTAGATTTATAAATTTTTAAAAAAGTTTAAAAATTACCACCTGTTTATATGCTGGGAAGCATTTTAATATTTTCCTTAAATGTTGATAAGTATAATCAAAGTAACAAGCCTGAAAATTGGTATTTTGACACTTTTTTGCAGAATAGATGACAAAATGGTGGTGATACACACACTGGTCCTTCCAAGGTGCAAGTTATTGGTCTAATGGAATAAATTCCTGCTCAAGAGACACCCCGGACTGATGAACAGTATCTTCATCAAATCACAAATCAAGGCTGATTTTTGTGAGGAAACTATCAATCCATCAGGTAACCAGTTAACATTAAATATTTCAAAGAGTTACAACTCTTACTCAACTACGAAGGTGGAAACCAAAGATGACTGTATCTTAATTCTTTTGTTTATATTACTATCTTCATTTCCATAGCTTCTCAGAAAATAATGAATTTAAGATCATTAAAATTTGGGGCCAGAATTCCAGATTTTATGGTCCTAGCCTGGAAAAAATGGAAAACTTATTTTCTATAAACGTTTCTGTAGCAAAACACAATTTAGATTGAGCTTATCAGGTTTTAATGAGATTATCTGGTTTCAATCACGGAGATTCATTCTTTCAATGGATTGTTATTGTAAAGAAACTCAGTTTATTTTTATTATTTGAGAACTTAAAAGCAAATAGATACAAACATGTCAAATGTATGGTGGTCATCCAGGAGAGAGACAAAAAAAAAAGTTCTAATTCATTTCATGAATGTTTCAGTTCTAAAACTCAAGGTATGCTTTATACCATTAATGATTCATCCAGTTCTATTTAGATTGTGAGACAGGCTCAGGAACAATAAATTATGTATCACCTCTGCTACTCTGCGCCACCCTTAGCTTTATCCTGCTCCAGGCTCCAACTCACTCAAGCTGGAAACAAATGATTTGCTCTGGAAGGGCAGGAGAAATCATGTAGCCATCAACTCTGTAATCACAGGAACCTAATAAGCTAAGTAAGGGGAGAGTTTTATGGTATGAGAAGGAATTATTATCTGCTAACAAAGAATCCTTCTTGTATTTGCTCTGGTTTAGAAAAAGGCATGTTTCTTTCATCAAACACCAGTTAAAGTGGAAGAACTGTAATGCCTACTATACTCTTTGGGAAAAAAGTCAAATGAATGTTCTTTTAATCACAATTGTTACTGATTCAAAGTTGAAAGTAAAAGGTAGTTTGGTTATTTTTGTTTTGCTTTTAGTTGCTATTCTGCGATGCTCACTGCATAACCCTAATCAGAAAGGGGTCCGAAGGTGGCCTGAGACAGACGTCCCATTACGTGAGGTCTCTTCCTGAAGGCTCTCAAAGGGAATGACCTGTCCTGTCAAACTAAGATTTATTCATTATGTTCAAATTCCAACAAAACTGTATTCGTGTTAAGAATGAAAGTGTCGCACTCAGACCTTTACTGATCAGGAATTAGATGATTACAACCACAGACATATACAAGCAGAACTCCTATCAGGTAACCACTGCCAAAGCTCTCCAAAGGCTTCAGGGCCTGTCCATACACCCTCTCTCCTCCTATCCACCCCTTCTTCACCCTCCAAATAAACTCTCAATAAGGTCTCTCTACTTCTGTTTTTACTCCATTTGAAACTCTCTTTTGTTTTTGGCCTTACCATTGCAATAAGGTGAACAAACTCCCATATTACTTAAATATCAGTAAGAATAATCTTGATGTGAAAAAAACAAATAATGAATTCGTATGTGAATTGTGTTAAGTATGTATAATATATATGTACAATATGTATATGTGTGTGTTTGTGTGTGTGTGTGTATATCTATATATTTATCCCATGTACCAGATATATTATCCCACTCATTTTTTCAACAGTGTCAGCAGGCCCCCTGCAAACAAATGCTAGGAAGAAGAGGTGCAAGAGGTTCACTGGACGGTATGCATGTGGAGGTGGGGGCAGGAGCAGAATTGCTAATGTAAGTGAAGGTAACGGGAAAGGAAGCAGGTGCTCAGCTCAGCTGTGACCCATCTGAGCTCAGTCACTGGCTGGGGGGTGCAGAAGACAGCATGGCCTTAGGGTAAAAACCCAGGAGCAAAACAGCAGGAAGCTGTCAGCTGACTGCATTCCTGACAGCTGAACGGCAAGTTCTTTCCAGGACAGAAATCTGCTTGGCCCACCTCCCTGGATGCCACAAACAGATTAGGAAACTACGGCCAAGAGGTTAAGCGACTTGCCCAAGATCACACAGCTAGCAGGAGAGAGAACTGAATGTGGGCTCTTTCATTGGACACAATGTTCATCTATATTGTTTGAAGACATAGTATAGATCTATACTATGTTTAAGACCAAGACACTCTTTTGTCTTTTTGTTATTTATCCATCAAATCTTTAAAAATGGAAAAGAAATGTTTTTTATTTAGAGAAGATGAGAACAGAAAGCATAAGATTTTCACCCTTATCCTTGAGTCACATACAGTAGACTCTCAAAAGTATTTACTGAAGGAAAAAAGACTATTTCCTTTTTATTCTATCTATCTATCTATCTATCTATCATCTATCATGTATGTACGTTATATATGAATGCATGGATCTATCTATCTATCTACTCATCTATCTATCTATCATCTATCTATCTGCCTACCTACCTGTCTAGCCATCCATCCATCCATCCATAGATCCTGAAAAGTGGAATGAACAGGAAGGTATGAGGGCAGAAGCAGCAGGGAGTCAGATCTCAGTGACTGCATACCATCTCCTCCGAGCCTTCTCCCTGAGTCCTGCCTCTCAGATGGAACCAGACCATGAGTGAATCATGCTGGACTACAAGTTCCTTTCATGCTACGGTCAATGTTAAGCAACAATGCAAGGTATTGCTACTAGCATTTCCTTTAAAAATGAAGTATTTTAGGGTTATTCCAATTTAATATTTTCAAATATTATTCAGAGAGGTGAAGCACTCATCAGATACACCAATCAGGAGAAATACTTCCTATAGCATAACCAATTCTATTTTTGCTCAGGCACCAAGAATCTAATGCACACATCACAGAAAGATGAAAATCTTCTTCTGTCCCTCAAAAACAGTGTGGCAAAGAAGAGAAGTGTTTGGGACCAACAGGCCCCCTTCAGGGTGTATTCCCAGATCTATTCCCTCATATCATGTGAACAAAGCAGCAGGCTATAAATTCTCTCAAGATGATTAAACTGGGTAATAGACCAAAAGCTCAGCGCTTGGGCTTCACAAGTGGTAAAGTTGAACAGTTCTGTTAAATATGCAGGTGAATTGGGCATATATCCGAAAATTAGATAAACTCTCTAGCCCACTCCTCCAATTCCTTTGCCTGAGTTGATTATAAGTGCTATTATTATTATTATTATTTTAACAAGAATAATGTGTTGGCACTAAAGCTTT
This sequence comes from Saccopteryx leptura, assembly GCF_036850995.1. NCBI lineage: Eukaryota > Metazoa > Chordata > Mammalia > Chiroptera > Emballonuridae > Saccopteryx > Saccopteryx leptura. The sequence continues at coordinate 22,585,774 of NC_089505.1, read as the reverse complement.
ATTTGTGTGTGTGTGACTGAAATTGACTGAATATGCTCCAACATCTCACTAATACTACAGTCTTAGTCCAACCGACCAATAGCAGAACAGGAGAGCCTCGCCTCACACACCCCATCAGCATCACTGGTCCTACACCAGATGCAGTATCCTGGTGTCTGAGGGATTTATCTCTCTTCCTTTACACTACAATGGCATTAACTTCCGAAGAGTCTTTCTTTCTACTCAAAACAGTCAAGACACAAAAACTCTGAGCCAGCTAGTTTATAAGCTTAGCAAACAGATTCTGTCCGATTCATGATACATTTTTCTGTAGTAGTTCCACCATGAAAACTAAGTTGGTGGCAGGCTGGTGAAAAGAGAGTATTGAGAGGAGAGGGCTGGAAGGCAGCAGGGAGCTTTCCTGAAGTTCAAAAATGACAACCTAAGCTTGTGATTCAGCTTGGTCAAAAGGGGGTAAGAGGGCACAGGGCAGTGAGGAGGAAGGGCTGCAGAAGGCAGGGCTCCCTTAGGCTGTGAAGGGCGGGGCTGATTCTCAGGACAGAGCTCCAGAGCAAAAAGAGAATAAAGAATAATCCAGGGCAAAGAATAGAGATCATGGCGAAAAAAGCATATACATTCATGCCTTTGATTTATTACAACCATACCAGCGGAGTCCTTCTTTCTTCTCCCAGTCCCCCACTGGTTTTACATGTCCATTTGAACTAAGTAATGGTTTCTTGTTTTTAAAAAACAGTTATGGAGAGTCGAGGCTGATACCTGAATCAGAATCCTTACCTAGCGAGCAGTTATATAAACAATGACGACTAAATACACCCGAGAATGTCTGCCTTAGCCGTCCTGACATTTCAAAGACTTTATCTTTTCTACTCATGTCGAAGTTTCAGCTCATGTTTATAATTAGTTAAGCTTAGAAAGCACTGAGAAAGGCCTCACCTGTTACCAGCTGGAATGCACTACTGCTCTGATGCAATACTACTACTACACTTGGGGTCGTGCCACAGCCGTGTCACTGACAATAGCGAGCGATGAAAATGTCTTCCTGCTATTTTCAGCAACTGAGTTCACTCCTCCCAGTAAGAGAGACTCACATTATAAATTCCCCACTTGTGTGTTATCAGAGGTTCCTACGTGCTAAGGCTTACACATTAAACAGAAAAAGCTACTGATACTCACAGGAGGCCCCAGCACAATTGGTTCTGCCTGCAAATACTGCCCCATGGACAATGGTGGGTTGTGGTATAAAGCCCTTCTGGGAGATGGCGCTCTTATGGAGGTCAGGTATCTCCTCTCTCTTCTGGGAGAGAGGTCTCTTCTTGCCGTGATATCTTTCCCAGGTGACAATGGCCTTCTTGGGGACAGATGCCTTCTGGGTGAAACATCTCTTTGTGACAACTCTCTTCTCAATGCAGCTTCCTTTCTTGGGGAAAGGTGTCTCATGGGTGATAGATCTCTCCTAGGTGATAAATGTCTTCTGGGTGATAAATCTCCTTTGGGTATCAGATACCTCTTTGGTGAATGATCTCGACAGGGGGAAGAATCATATCCTGGTGAGGAATGGCGGCTGGAGGGGGAGAAGTCCCTCGGAGAGGAGCTGGGTTCTGAAGACAGCATGAACTCTTCATCCATACAACTGGGTATATCTAACCTGTCTTTGTCTGGTTCTGAGTCGGTACTTTTGCTCTGGAATAACCTCTGGTATTCTGTCATCTGGGTATCTTCACATGAATTACTTGGTGTCATAAGCTGAGTAACCTGAATACTTGGCAAAGTAACCAAATAGCTGATCAATGAAGAATGTCCCAGGGAACTATCCGAAGGACCCCCGTGGGGTATGGCGCCAACATTCACAGGTAAGGAAGAGAATCTAGGAGGCTGAGGACTGGTGCTTCTTGATCTGGTTTTTGGTGTCAAATCTCCCTGATCATCAAACTCATCATCATCTTCATCATCGTCGTCATTATCATCTGCATCCTCACCATCCGATTCTTCAGCATCTGAGAACTGATGATCAGTTGAAATGCTGGACATGCTATGCTTCTCAGTTGCTTTGTGCAGATCTTCCATAGTTTCTGAAAAAATTGAACAAAGAGAGTGTGTACATCAAGATCCAAATATCAAGGCTAGGAGTTAATATAGTTTTCCTCTCATCCCAGAGCCTTCCTCAACCCTCCGGCCCCTAGAGAGAGTTCCTATAACACTCCCTGGACACTTAACCTCTGTGAGCCTGCATTGGTTTTTCTCTTTTATGAACTTAGCTGATTTCATGCCCACCTTATAATAAAAACTCCATATTAATGTCACCCCATTAAAATTAATAAAAATTTATAAAAAAAAAAAAACCCCAACAACTCCAGAGTAGGACCTTATATCTCTGACATCACATCGCTCATAGAAAACCCTCAACAAATGGATATATAACAGGGGTCGGGAACCTATGGCTTGCGAGCCAGATTGTGGCTCTTTTGATGGCTGCTAGCAGACAAATCTTTAATAAAAATAATAATATTAAAAATATAAAACATTCTCATGTATTACAATCCATTCATTTTCTACCGCTCATGTTCATGGTGCGGGTGGCTGAAGCCAACCTCAGCTGTCCTCGGGGACAACACCAAATTTTTATTGGATAATGTGTAACGTACACGGGTAGTTGTATGGCTCTCACAGAATTACATTTTAAAATATGTGGCGTTCATGGCTCTCTCAGCCAAAAAGTTTCCCGACCCCTGTATAATATTGTGAATGATAATGTTAGAAGAAAAATAAAAGCAACAACCTGTCTCTACAGGTATAAACTTATTGTAAGAGGTGTATCTTAGAAGGTTTGGTTGACCTTCTGGTTTTCTATTAAGGCTAAAAATAATAAATCTTTTCCTACTAGATTTCCTTAACATGAAAATTAAGACATTAAAATGTTTTTCAACACTCCCAGAAAATTTTATACAATTTAAATCACCAACACAACAAAAGTACAGTTACATTTCCTTTATGGCTCTAGATAAGAATATTTTTATAGTAAGACCTTTTCCCTCCCTAGGTCTGAACTGAAATGCAGTTGTTCCTTCTCAGTAGGTTTCAGACAACTCCGGATGTCAGACTTCCTTTCTATATTTAGTACTTAATAAAATAAAATGTGATTAGTTTTTTTTAAAAAAAAATCTACACTTGGTTTAGCACTTTGGCCACAAAGCTGCAGCATGCACAGTGAAGCGATCAGTCCACTAAACTCTAAATACCTGCTTCCTCGGTTTCTGTGTCATCCACCGAAGTCATTGAGACTCCCAACTCCAGGCATTTCTTCATGTGTGCTTTAGATTTCATATGCTTCGTCAGGTTTCCTAGAAAACACACCCAAAATGAAAAATTAATCTGTTACCAAAATGTGATGATTGCTCCAAAATTCGATGTGAAACGAACTCACTAGAGATGACAGAGGTTTGTTTCGGCCCAGTCTCTCTCGCCTCAAACCTAAGAGGGACAATCTGGTTTCTGAATATATCAACCCCGGGGGACACGGCCCAGTCTCAGGTTCTCTTCATTCTAGAAGACTTGTGGAAGCTTAGGGTCACATCTTTTCAAGAGCAGGCTCCAAGCATGACTCTGAATCCCAAACTTTCCTGGCTGAGAAGGAATATAATGTTTTGGGCCCAATGGGGTCAGCCTCCTACTATTCCATATAAAGCCAAGCTGGGTCACACATCTCAGAGAAATTCAGAATGAAATATTATCAACACACCAACAGGACCCCAGTCCTCTGGCTCTGATTAGATAGAGATTAGACTCACAGGATCCTAACTAGTCCAATGAAAAAATTATCCAAACTAATGTTAAGGGCAACCCTGTAAATGAATTTGAAGAACCATACAAATATTTCATTAACTACCTATCAGCAATATTATTCTCAGTATTAAGCATCTATCTGTGTGACATATATTAACAAGCTTTATGACAGCATTTCTTCTGGAGCAACAATAGTCCCTTTTTATTTACCTTGAAACTCCCATCAGTCTAAGGTAAAGAAAAGGGTTTTATGCCAAATATGTATTATGATGATGATATAGATATATACAATTATGTATATACATAAAAATGCATATATTTCTGTGGTTTTATATAATTGTTATATGCAATGTAAGAAATTATAAAAACACTGAGCCAATCACTTTTGACTTAGGATCTATGAAAAAAACAGTATATATATTTTTTCATGTCATTGATATAGCTTATCAAAAGATAGTCAGGAGCTAATTTAGTTATTAGGGCCATAATATTGTCTAAGCCCTTTGATGCTGCTTGAGCAATGCACAAGCAAATGCTTTATTTTTAAGAATAGGCTAATTAAACCTAAGTGGAAACCGTCAACCTGCTGAAAAAGTTTGTTCCCCTTGTAGAGGTGTTTAGTTTACTACTAATGTAATATATGAATCACAATTCTAAACACTGTTGTTTGTTATTTTACTTATATTACTACAGTTTTTTTAATTAAAAAACTCAAAGACTTTTGTAGACAGATCGAGAACTCTAAAACCAGTAAATTAATTAACTATAACATATCCATCAATTAATAGAAATCATATGCTCCTGCAAGGGAGCCAGGAATCATGTGTGTGGATGGGTGTGGATGGTTGATGTGTCAAGTTAATTTATTTAGATCCTAACATGTGTTTCTTCTCCTTTATTTTTCTCTCCACCCGTTTCTAGTAGACAGTTGGGCTTAGAGCTCTCGTTGTTAAGGAAGGTCTGTAGTTAGAAATCTGGCTCTGAAACAACCCTGCCCTGGCTTTGGTTTATGAAATTCTTGAACTTCTGAAGGGAGCAGCATGGCAGGGGGAGGACACTGAAGGAGTGGCCCAGGCGCGGAGAGGTCCTGGTCCTGCAGGTGTGCCCTAGATGAACTCAGATGACACGGCTTTGGACAACAGGCATTTCAGCCGGAGGTGAGAACTAGAGGGCCTTCCCAGAAGAGGTCGTTCATTTTAAGATTCTGAGACATTTGCACATTCTCAAAAGGTGACTAGGAAATTGAAGTAATGACCAAGAATAAGTTATTTCCTGCTAAACTCTGGGACAATGGTTCAGAGCCAAATTTAATTTAATTTTGAAAAAAATCTTTCAAATGTGTTTCCTCACCCAGTGTTTTACACAGCTCTACCTGCAGACAAATTCTGTGTCCAGTGAAAATATATCAGTTGTAATGACTGGCAGATTTGCAGTATATTCTAAAACTAAAGATGATATTTTCTTAACTACCAGGGAGTCTCTTACTGAAATTCTGTATAAAAGGCTTAACTGTGCAAAGGCGGATGATATTTAAAGGACCTTATGTTTATTTCTTTTGAAATGCAGATGAATACCCCTCCCCCTTTCTTGGTCTTCATAGAAGGCATTCTTATAATATAGATACCTTGTTAATAACAAAGAAATATATACTCAGAGGCTACACATTTATACTTCTGACAAAACAATGAAACAATTCACAGTTTTGACTACAAGAGAAAACCAGTACACATTTCTCTGCCAAAGATGACTTTATTTGATACTTATTTTTCTTGACATGTAGTGGAGCTGATCAATTGGTATTGAATTCAAATTTAAAATGAAAACTTTGGAAAATGATGCGAGGGTAGTGAGGGGTTCTATAGGATCTATTCATAGTCTTACAGGAAGCAGTAGAACATGCTTCTACAAAAATCAAACCACCTCTAATTCACTGTTGTTTGTATTCTGAGAACACTGGCCTTGTGAACATTTTCATGATTTTATAAAATGACAGAAACATAATCAAAGCAACCTTCTTTTGTAAAATACTTTTACATAAATCTACCTATTAAAAGGATTTAAATATATATTATTTATATTATTATAATAATAATATAATAATTTATATTTAAATATATATTATATATGTGTGTGTGTATACACACACACACACACACACACACACACACACACATATATATATATATATATATATATATATATATATATATAATTTCAAGGCAAGTCCCAGTTTTATGAGATTAACCACTGTGGCTTGAGAGTAAGAAATTGTCTCTGTGCTGATAAATACACAGAATCCAAGCTATCAAATTTCTATGCATAATTAATGCAACAGTGGATGGAGGGGCCCACCTGGGAGTCTGTGGATTTCTACATTATTTATAATCTTGAAACTGACCATGAGCACAAGCTTTTTTCCCCAGCTGTTGCTCTGCTTTCCCAGTGCCACTGCACGGACCGTCTCGCTGCAGTATTTCAATACCGGTGCAGAGATTAGACCACATAACATTTCCAACATGAAGTCATAGCTACCCAGGCAATTCTGAGCCACTTCCTTCAGAGACAACTGGCCCGGGCCCAACTCCACAGCTCTTACTGAGCCATAAAAGGAGCCTCGCTGTCTCATGCACATCCTTTGATCACTTACATGAGGGAGAAATTACATTGTGTGGGGTGATTTGTTCACAAACAAAATCATCTCATTGTTGATGAAAGGTAGTAATAAAATGGGATGCGGAATACGGAGTAGCCATAAAAAAGTGTGGTTTTTTTTTTTCAAAAAGAATAGATAAATAAGGTCAGGCCTGTACCTTTCGTTTTGAAGGCGAAGTTACACAACTTGCACACGTAAGGCCGGACGTCAGTGTGCGTGCGGATGTGCTTTTTGAGCATGCTTGGCTTCTTACAACGAATCCCACATTCTTCACAAATGTACTTTCCACGTCCACGTCCTCTGACATATACATAATCTTCATTTGACTTATACCTGTTTGTAAGAGGGGAATCCAGTGTGTTTTCAAATACTTCAACACATTACATTTTCAAACCAAAAGCTAATCATTTGCATGGTAAATTTTTATGAGGGACTTTTTACAAACAATTATTCAACTTTTCTTCTAAAAAGCCTGTGGAATCTATGCAGTAAATGCTTGAAAGAACTAGAGATTTGGTATTGGAAACAAAATGTAACTTTTTCTACATGGAGGTCAAAATGGAATTGGCTCTTCTTTTAAGTGTAAATATATGGATGTGGTGTAGGCGTTCACACGGGCTTATATAAGCCTCAAAGAATTGTAGCACTGTGCCTTAAAACTTTTAGATTCTAGGAAAACTTCCAACCAAGAAATTTCCAAAAAGTTATACCAACCTATTCAAATCATCATAGATCATTTGTTAATATTACATTTTTTCAGATGTGTATGCTCAACACACATACCCCTCTAAATTTGCTAAAATTAATACAACTGAGAATAGATTTCTTCTTTGCACATTTCTATTCTATTCTCTATTTTTATAATCCTGGCAGGAGAGTGCCTTGGAAATTTCTAGCTTACACAAACTGAGCTGAGCTTACCAACTATGGTCTACAGATTTTATATGCTCTTCTCAATCTGTATACAAGTGGAGTCTAAATTTCAAGTGGCTTCTGGAAAGTACTATTATTTCATTAAAATGAGAGGCTCTATTTTTTAATCAAATCTGCATTGGTTTCCAGAAGGATTTAATTGAGAGGTCTGAAAGGATATCTAACAAAATCAGTTAGATGTACAAAGTCTTAGGTATTCACTGTGATAATCAACAGAAAAAACCTTCCCAGGCTCAAACATCACATTTTATTTAGAATACAAAGAAACATATGTCACAGAGTAGGGTAGCACTCTATTGAATAAATCAATGAATATTATTATCTCCTAAATCACAGCTAGGTTAGAATTATGGGTCTAGTGTCATTCTTGGAAAGATATCCCTTTTGAGGATTTTTTTTTTTTTATAACTTGGAAAAGTAAACTGAAGTACAAAGTATCCTAATTCACTGGGGATTGACTTAAAGGCACAAGATTTAAAAAAGATATTTTTTTGTTTTTTTGTTTTTCATTCTAAGAGCACTGCAAACCTTTTCATTTATCCTAGCTAACCCACCATCAGGAGGAGCACAAGCAAGTTCAACATCATTCATCCAGTTCACTGAAAAATTTTAAAAAGAGAAAAAATCCATCCACATATCAAAATATCAACTCTGCTATAGATACTATATAATCTTAACCTTACCTACTCTTCGGTTAGTACCAATCCAAGTGAGAATTAAGTAGTAATAAAAAAAAGAATAGTTAATTTTGCATGTTTTCTGTTCCTTTAAATCCATTCTCTTTTACAAAAAAATTCCATCAACTTGTTCTTCAAAACTATTTTAAACTTTATTTTTTTATCTCATTATGTTCTGTAATGAAGTAGAAAAGAATCTAAAAGATGCAAAATATCATTCACCTTTTAAGGTCACTATTCTCTGCCTCTAACTAGATGAAATTGTATAAAGAATACAGAATAAAACAATTTCACAGAAAGCTCATTTTCTTTGGGGAAGGATACTTCTTTAAACTTATTGTAGTCTATCATCACAATTGATAGGAAATACATTTTTCCTTAAGATAATATAATTTTCTTTTTAATGTCTTAGCTGATTAACTTGCTTCCAGAATAAAAATACAATAAAATTCTGTATGAAATATAACTGGATTTTAGAAAAATCTATACAAATAAAATGTTTACCAGTCAATCATCCTGCAGACCCATGAATCTACTTGATATGAGAATTAATGGAATTTGAAAAAATAATTAAAGGCTCTGCTTCATTACATTCCAAATCTATAAGTTACACATCCACTTAAACAATTGGTCAGTGGTATTTTTTTTTTCTTAATTATCACTTTGCCATCACCAAAATAAGAGTTGGTAATATACTGCTTGGAATAAACCTGGTCACCACCAGGCAGAAACTGGGCCACAGATGAAGAAACGATTAGGACAGAGCCCACAAAACAGGGCAATGAAAGGAGATAGAGAGCCCTGGCCGGTTGGCTCAGCGGTAGAGCGTCGGCCTAGCGTGCGGAGGACCCGGGTTCGATTCCCAGCCAGGGCACACAAGAGAAACCCCCATTTGCTTCTCCACCCCTCCGCCGCGCTTTCCTCTCTGTCTCTCTCTTCCCCTCCCGCAGCCGAGGCTCCATTGGAGCAAAGATGGCCCGGGCGCTGGGGATGGCTCTGTGGCCTCTGCCCCAGGCGCTAGAGTGGCTCTGGTTGCAACATGGCGACACCCAGGATGGGCAGAGCATCGCCCCCTGGTGGGCAGAGCGTCGCCCCTGGTGGGCATGCCGGGTGGATCCCGGTCGGGCGCATGCGGGAGTCTGTCTGACTGTCTCTCCCTGTTTCCAGCTTCAGAAAAATGAAAAATAATAATAATAATAATAATAATAAAAAGAAAGGAGATAGAAATGAAATAGGGGCACAATCCTTTTGGATCATCAAAACACAGCAATGAAACGTTCACATACGCTTTCTCACGCGGGTCCTTCGTGAGTGGAGATGGGTTCCCCAAAGCATACAGTAACTGTGAAGGTCTCTCGCTAATCTAGTACAAGTGCACTGTTATGAAGAGGCCTGCTGAGGATAAGAGGGTTGATTCAGTCCCAGGGACCTCTCAGTCTCTGAGGAAAGAGAAGATCTATATTTCTCTCGTTTGGGTTACAAGATGAAGGATGTCAAAAAAAAAAAAAAATACTGAGACGAGCTTTGTGACTACATACAACTGTGGTTATCGTGATAATCCTAGACTTCCATCCAAAGGAGGCCGACCCTAAGAGGGAATCAATTTTAATCATCCATCTCCAAACTGGTCATCTCTGTGAGAAATAAATAGTTCCTATCACTAAACAGTCAGCATTGTAGAGTCAAACAGGTAACATTATTCTGTCTTCCAAGTGTAATTGGAATAAATTCATGCACATGGAAATATGTAAATTATAGATCTGCGATACAGATAAGGATAGTTACATCATACTCCCCTAAATGTGGTTAATGTGCTTTAAATATTTTTTTAATTTTAAAACCAAAAACCTGGGCTTTTCTCCTATTGATTAGATTAAAGATACATTTCCATCCAAGTCTAAAACTAGACATTACACCTATGTGTAATTTTCATTAACTATACAGACAACAAAGCCATTGAATCTTATTACTTATGTCTCTACCACTCAGAATTTTACATTTAAAAAGAAATTCGTAAAGACAGAGAACTGTCACAGACAAGAGGCATTTGGGGAAGCCTGACAACTAAATGCAGTCAGGTCCCCTGGCTTGGATCCTGGGGCAGAGTAAGGATCTTAATAGAACTGGTGAAATCCCAATGAAGTCTGAAGTTTAGGTAATAATAAAAGCAATGAAAGAAATGAATAAATTAACTAGTTTTTAAAATTAAAAATGCCCTGGCCATTTGGCTCAGTGGTAGACTGTTGGCCCTGAAAATGAATACCCTGGGTTCAATTCCTGGTCAGTGCACACAAGAGAAGCAATCATCTGCTTCTCCACCTCCACCCCTCCCTTTCACCCTTCTCTCTTTCTCTCTTTCTCTTTCTCTCTCTCTCTCCCCCTCTCACATTCATGGCTCAGTTGGAGCAAGTTGGCCCCAGGCACTGAGGATGGCACCATGGCCTTGCCTCAGGTATTAAAATAGCTCAGTTGCTGAGCAACGGAGCAATGGCCCCAGATGGGTAGAGCATCACCAGGTAGGGGGTTGTCCAGGTGAATCCCTGTCAGGGCACATGCAAGAGTCTGTCTCTCTGCCTCCCTGCTTCTCACTTAAAGAAAAAAAAGATATTATACATGAGTATGCATGATTGTATTTTTTTGGCATAAAATATGTCCATTCATAACATAACAAATGCCCATAAAAATAATATTAAAGAATAGAACTTTCAAGATTCCACCAACTTTAGTCCATTTCATACTAAATCAGAGGTGTAAAAATTCAAAGCAGAGGCTCAAACCATACACTACAAAGACATTTTCATTAAAAACAAGTCACGAGAACAAGGACATGAACTCATTCATTGCCAGCCAGACTTCAGAAATGTGAGTAGGAAAAAAAATTCGCTTTACATTTCCAACCATTGTTTTCATGTAGACATTCTGGACCATTTGACCTGAGTTAAAACTGATAGTTTACATTTGTACTTATATTTCCTTACCCTCCTTCAAATATTTTTATTCGGATTGGCTCAGTTTGTTTGGATCCAATATCTTTATCTCCATGAATATCTCCTTTCCCTCTTTCCTTTAAGATATTTCCCACTAGTTTTCTTTCTAGTTTGCTGCCAAATAAAAAGGATGCATCAGGTTTCATCTGTAGGAGAAAAGGAGAGAACCAGTTCATATGCTTTCTCTAAGACAGAAGGGCAGCTCACACAGCCTGCTCTTCTGCAATCTCTAAATATTAGCCCAAATTCCATGCTAAGAGGCCACAGACTAGTTACATAAAATAAGGTACAAAAGGAATAAAATCAGAAACGAATGGCGCTGTCTACTGAGTAAATTTGTTCTGTTTCAAACGATACTTTTAGCACTTATACTGTGTAACACCAAGGAAAAGTTTAAAAACATGTTTTATGTCCTGAAGTGGCAATTAAAGCCACCTTTATGAATTAAGAAAATATTTTCAAAAAAACTTGGAGGGAAATGGTAACTGTAATAAATAAAATATACTTTTAAATCATCCATTTGCTTCTCTATTGACTTAGCATACATTCCCAAGGGCCCCCTTGTTAATATTTTTATAACTTCATGACTAAGGCATTAATTGTTCATCTTTCTAACAAATCAGCAAGTCACTTGGGGGGAAAAATTAGTTTTGAGAGAGATACCAAGAAAATAAATTTTAGTAAAAAGTATTGTCAGTGGGAACAAGCCCCCTGATGTTTACAGAGTTCAGTTGTGACACCCGGCCCGCCTTCTGCCTGGTCCTTCCTCTCTACTCTTTGTCCCCACTCCACAGCGCCCTCAATCCCACACATCAAAGAAAAGTCAACCTGCTAGGTCCTTCACAGAGGTCTCAGGACGGGGAAGAACCCAAAGGAATTAGTGCCTGAGACAGAGTGTTATGGCCGTGAGTGCGGGAGATACTCTGTGGCTGAGACCTTTCTAGGAGAACCTCAGAACTAAGTTCATGCCAGTGGTTTTTGTCCCACCAATGGATACGGCCAACACTGCATGGGACACCCCCCAACTCTGACCTTCCTTTTACTTGCAATTTTCAGACTTTCCTTCACTACGCATTCTGCTCAGCAATCAAATCCGCAATACAGAATGTTTCGGCACATCATTCGTTACCTGAGTGAACTGCTTCCAAGCACTTGATGATGTGAGCTTGCCAGTTCCAGGCCTGTGCATAGCGGCCAGGGTATAGATTTCTGCAGTGATTTTTTGCTTGGACCTCAGAAGAGCCAGCGTGGTCTTGGTGTTCAAGCCTGATGGGTTTGGGTTACAGGAACTAATGCACCATGAAGCATAAACTGAGGATTTGAAGGTGGCCTGTTGCACATAATTGGGTTTTGTATAATTCAAGAAGCACCAACTCACAGTAGTTGTTGTCCGCAGACTGGGGAACTGAAGAATCTGCTGGAAATCTGCCACATCCGTGAAAAGAAGTGTTGAGTTTGCCACTTTCCCACCTGGGCCGGAGGCCATGTGGACCAGCATGCCAACGGGCAGCTTCTGGCCCGTCCCCTGCTCCTCCAGCTGGCTGTCTCCCTGCGGCAAGGAGGAGCTCTGCGGGCTCATGCTCATGTCGGAGGCTGTCTCGTCAATATCTAGTTCATCTGAGGACTCTTTGCTCTCCGAAGGCCCACTGGACTTCTGCCCGAGAGAGGGTGCCCTGGAGCTGGGGGTGAATGGCTCCCTTGGGGGCGCGCCGGCGGAGGCATGCTCTTGAGAGGAGGAGGGGGACAGTGAGGAGAAGGAAGAGGACCCGGAGGACGCGCCATCCTTTGGCTCGGAAGCACAGCCTTGTCGAACCAGCTGGGGTTTCTGGGGGCGGGAGAGATCCTTCTTGATATCTGAGTTGGTGAGCTCCACGGCGCTGAGCTCCTCCACAATCTGTCCGTACATCTTTTCCTCTTTGACCCTCTTCTGCTGCTTGGTTTCCATGAAGAGCTCCAAGCTGCTGGCGGGCGAGAGCATGCGCTTGCTTCCGCCCAGGGTGGCGCTGTCCGAGGTGGAAGGCAGGCACAGGGGGATGGAGGGCTCCAAGCCCAGGGGTAAGGTTTGAGGTACTTTCCAGATGGGGTATTTTTCCAAGCCTGCATGCTGCCCCAACACTTGGGCAATGTTCAACCCTATCCCTTGCATGGCCGCATTAGTTACCAATGTTCTTTGGGTCATATTCTCGTCGACTTTGCATATGACAATTGCAGGACTGTTCTGCCCAAGTATCTGAGAAATGCTCGTGTACATGACACTCCCATAGGACGGGACGTGGGTCTGGATCCTCACAGGAACCACTGTTCCCGGTAAGGACTGTAAAGGCCCGGCGGTCGCCGAGGCAAAATCTTCTTGAAGAGCCTGCTCGGAGGGAGTATCCATTGACTTGGTGCTCTGGTCCGACGGAAACTTTGGAAGAAGGTTCTTTGAGTGTAGCCCTGATGTTCCTGAATAACCCGGGTAGGTTTGCTCTTTTGTGTGTGCGTAATCAGCGGCTTTCTTTCCAGTGTGCTCTGCGGCGTGGTCTAGGGAATAGCAAGGGTGGACGTCTGCCTGGAAAGGTGGCTTGCTGTAGCTCTTCTGTGGGTGTGGCACCAGGGGGTGTGGGAAATGGGTCTGCCACCAGGGAGGCTGCTGAGTTGGTAAGTGAACCATACAGACAGTAGGGTACTGAAACTGAAACAAGGCATTCTGGATTGGAGAATATGGAATCGTCTCTTGATGTGGAAATAAGTGTGCATGCTCAGACAAGTGCTTGCTTGCGATATAGGGTGTTGGTTGTATTAAGGGATTTCTAAGAGATTCCTGGCTGTCCATGTGCATGATCGGTGGCTGGGCCAGGTGCAGTGGCCCTGAGCTCAGCTGGGCACAAGGACCCACGAGCTGCTTCCCTGGGTCCTCTGCCTGGAGAGGAGGCAGCACAGAGGATGGGGCGTGGGGCCACATGGGCCTCAAGCCGGAGTGCAAGTGTTCCACCTCCTGCTTCACGCTCAGATCTGTCCCAGCCTCCCCCTGGGCGATCTCAGGAGAGCCGCTGAAGGACGCCTGCCGCACCAGGAAACATTTCTTCCTCTCCCGTGATGGGGACAACGTGGAGGCCGGCGCCCCCGCCCCCGGAGCGTGGGACAGGTTCCCATAATCAAATGACTTGCTCCGAATTTCTGGGACCTCAGTCGGGTGAGGGCAAGGCATCTGCTCTGACGAGCAGCGTCGCATCTCTTTTTGGTGGTGGTGGCCCGGGACGGACAGTGAATATGAACCGGCAGGGACAGTCAAAAACTCCGAATGCTTCCCAAACTCGTCTTGCTTACCGGGCGCCACCAGCTTAATGGTTTCTTCTCTTTCAAAAGACATGGAGAAACTGGAGCTGTGGGACAAGTTGCTTTCCTGGCTGGGGCTGCGGGAGAGGCCCGTGCCCGTGGACTCGAAGCTGGACTCCCCCGACGAGTGCTCCATATCTGCAAGCCGCAGCCGCTTCTTTTTGGGCGGCAGCTTCTCGGCTGGGAGCTGGGAGAGGGTCTCGCTCCTCTGGGGCCACTGAAACTCCTCCACGGGCTTCTCCGGCTCTTTGCTCTGGGCTTCCTTCTCCTTGTCTGGCTTATCGGGCTCCTCCGTCACCCGAATCTCAGGAACCTGAATGTTGTGCTGGCGAACCAGCCTGGGCTGGGCGTGGTACACCTGCTGCTGCCCCTGCGGACAAGGGGACGGTTTCCCCCCGCTTTCTGCACTCTCTCCTGGGGGAGCCCACTCGGGACTCACCGGGGCTTCGGAAACCTCACTGTCACAGGTCTCAGAAGGTGAAGAGGCTTTCTCCTGGGCACTAGCCACCAGGTCAGATGACTCAGACCTTTCAAATGAATTGGGTCGGCTCAGCGAGTTTGTGTGCTGAATCACAGAAATCACATTTCCTGAAGGTTTCCTGCCCCCGAGGTCTGACATCTTGTCTGAGTCAGAGGCTGGGGGGAACTCCTCTGACCCTAGAGATGGACTTCCAGATTGCAGTGGGGGTCGACACGGGTCAAAGCGCTCAGAGTGACCATGAGAAGTGTTCTCATGCCCAGCTGTGGCGAGTCCAGTTCTCACGCCTTCCTGCATCTGCAGTTTGGGGTCATAATCTGAGGTCATCATGCCCACGGGAGTGCTTCCAACGCTGCTGCAAATCATGGGGGTGTCCTCCTCATCTCCCACACTCTTCTCTTTCCGGCGTTTCCTGTTTTCACACGTCGTCCCAAACGTGGTTGGCACTCCCTGCAGTGGCACCGAGGGATCCATAAAATATTCCCCGCCATGTTTTAAGGAGCTTAGGCAGGAAATGTCCCTGTAGCTTTGCTTTGATGTTTCAGGGTCTTCCCACCGCTTGTAAGGTTTCCGACAGACGTCATAGTCATAGCCAACCCTGTCCCCGGGAATCAATTTCTTTTCCTTCAAGGATGAACCTGAGATACTCTTTAACATCCTGCCATGGTGTTCTGCCTCCATATGCCCCTCCTGTACCGAAGGTAGCTCAAATGCAGCTTGTCTTCTTAACATGCGCTGAGGGGGGATTCCGACAGTCCCCGGATAGAACACATCGTCGGAACCAGTCATCCTCTCATCAAACGAGTGACTTCCTCTCAAAGAAGGGGGAACACTTAGATTGGTTGCTGAAGAAGTTGGCATTGAGTTGCTTCGAATAAGGGGTGAAGAGTCTATAGGTGCTTCTAAGAGGACTGGGTTGCTGCCTTGGAAATTTGTAGGATAAAGCTTTCCTTCATTCCTGATAGATGATGGGACAGTCTGGGATTGTCTGGACTCACTGTTGAATTTCGTGGACTTCAGCATGCTCGTCTGAGTAGGATCGAGCTCGCCTTTGCTCGGAATAAACTGTGAAATGGGATCTTCAAACATCTTGACGTCTAACCTGGTGTTGACGTGAGGTAATGGTTCCGTCACACCCTTCCGACCCATGGTGGCACGTTCCTGGCTTGTGGTTGTGACACTGAGTGTGTTTCTGGGACTAAGCCGACAGTATTTTCCAAAGATGATTTCTTCATAAGACTTTGCATTTGTGTTGGGAGGGCTTATCTGCTGCTCTGCACTTTCAGAGCGAGAAAAGTAGCCAGAGTCAGTGCTTCCTTTACTGTGTGGGCTCAGAAGGTTCAGAGACGGCTCAGAATCTTGTCCTTTTTTCTCTGACAGTCTTAGTGCAAGTTTTTGTTTTACTGTGTGAGAGTCATCAGCCTTCGTATTTAAAGACAGATTGGGTAGCATATCAGAGCCAATATACTGAGAGCTCTCATTATTTAAAGGAATCCCACTTTTGGGAATGATCAAAATCGGCACCTTGATTGGACCTCCCAATGATTCTTCCAGTGATCCATGATAGCCCCCTCTGTTGGCTATGTCCAATGGGATTGATGGACCAGGACTCATTTTGTCAGAAGCCTCAACAAATAAAGAACTCTCCTCGTCTGTGTCTGTACTCTGTTCGCCATCTGAATGTATTTCTGCTTCTACATCAATAAAACCAGCCTCCAGGTCCAATTTCGATACAGCTGACTCTGTGAAAGGGACTAAGCCTGCCTTAATTGCATGGGCATGCGACTTCCTGTGCTTGTATAAGTTGCTCTTTGTCTTGAAAGAGAAGCCACAAGGTATACATGGATATGGCCGCTCCCCAGTATGGGACCTGATGTGCTTTTTCAGCACGCTTGGTTTGGCACACGCCCTGCTGCAGTAAGGGCAGATGTACTTGCCGGGCTTCTTGGGTTTGTGCTCTTTCTTGTGAGCATCTTCTGCTTGTTCTATACTTTTCTGAGAGTACTGGCTAAAAGCAGGGTTCAGACTTGAAATCTTTTTTCTAGGATAGCCACCACTGTGGCCATGGATAGGGAAAGGAAATAAGTCCTCAGAGGCAACAGATGGCAAAGGGCCAGGGAAAAGCCACGGAGGGCCTTCGAGGCTCTGATGTGGCTTGTTGCTGTGCATGACCCCCTGTGGCAACGAGGGCTGAGGGAAAGAGAGAGAGTGTTGGCATGAATAAGGGCTCGGACGGTGCGGTGGGTATTGCTTCTCGGTGACTTGCTGTGCCACCTCACTGGGGGAGGCCAGCTTCCCGGAACCGAAGAGTTGTGCTGAGGCTGTGTTCCCGATGTGCTCCGGGTCTATTTGTGGTTGCCGCTGGCCTTCTTGACTGCCAAAAGTGCTCATCTTAATAACGGCTGATTGTTCCTGTCTCCATCTACCTGATGTTTTATCAGTTTCTCCAGACCTTGAGGTAGCTTTTTGTCCTAGAGCTGTGTCCCCAGTGTCCATTTTGTAACACAAGGTCTTAAGGGCTAATTCACTTAAAAGCCCTGCAGACTCATGGAGTGTCTCCAAAGCTGTGCTTTTTAAAGCTTGCTTGCTTCCATGTTCCAGGGCGTCTGCAAACTTGCTGAGTGCTCTTTCTCTTTGGAACCTTTCACACCTACCCCGTAGTCTATGGGCAATAGATGCGAATGTTCTTGGACCAGGGCTATAACACAGTTCTCTCCATTGTAGCCGTGTCTATCCAAAAGCTAAGTGTAAATCTGTAAAATTTCTTATGGCATTTGAATATTTTCAGCTAGGATGGAATTGGGATGATGAATAGTCTAGGAGAAATTTTTCCCATCAACTAGAGCACAGTTCAACTGTCAGTTTCAGTAAGATAAAATGATCTGGGGGGGAAAAAAGAAATACAAAGAGATTGTTGAAACAGTTATCAAGTAGAAAACCAAAACCAACCCTAAATAACCAGCTGGAAATTGGATAAATTGAAAATGATTTTTGCTCTAAGGAATTCTTTTTATGGCTGTTGCATTATTTCCACAATTAAAGGATATTAATATCAAACTTAGCATTAAGTCATAAGCATAAATTTAGTCAATGCTTGAACTGTGGTTGTCCTTTTAAATACACCTTAATTTTGGTTAGAAAAGAATTTAAATGAAAACTTTTGATGAGTATTATTTATGAAATCATAAAATTTTTAAAAGCCTTCATTAAAATAAATTTAGAGCTATTTCTAACCAAGTTTTATGGCTTGCATTCTGGTGTATGTATTTCTCTACATAGATATATTTTATAGAGTACTACATAATATATACTTACAAATATTTATTTATGTAAATGCATAATATAATATATACATTAAAAAGCAGTGATTTGTAGAGCTAGACTAAGTCTATAAGAATCAAAGATTGTCACAGAACTTTGAAAAAAGCAGGAAAGTCAAAATAAATAATTATAAAACCTTCATAATGGAAAATAAAACATATTTTAGGAACAGTTTAAAAAGGTAATGATTACCTGGATGGTTTAGAATTCTCATGGGCATGATTGTCTTGACACTTCCTGGGTAGAAAATAAATCCACTTAGAAAATATTGTCCCATTAAAGCATAAATGTCAATTTAAACAATTGATTTACTTTATTCTTTAAAAGGGGGGACTGGGTGAAGAGGGGGAAAGGATTAAGAAATACAGATTGGTAGTTATCAAAGTCATGGAGATGTGAAGTATAGCACAGACAATGTGGTCAATAACATTGTAATAACTGTGTGTGGGGGCAGGGGGGGACTGAAAACAATTAGGAAACACTTTGTTCAGTATATATTATCTAACCACAACAACGCTGTACACTTGAAACTAATACAAAATAAGACTGACTGAAATCTGTCATTGAAAAATAAAAATTTTTAAATGTATTACTTTTAAGGGAAATGAAAACTTCAGTCAAGTGGAAATTAGGGATATAATCACTACCCATTTGTTGGTTTACACAAAATTATAATTTTGTTTAAAACATAACTTTATATGTAAAATTACATATAAAACAGAACTAGAATAATATATTTAATAATAGTGAATAATGCTTTTATTGCAATGAGGTAATACCTTCATAAACCAGATGCTTTTAATTTTTATAGTTAACAGAAATAAATTAAAACCATTTTACCCTAAACAAGACACATACAATTCTTATTACTGAGGACATATCACATAAAAAAGATGCATCAATAAAATTCATAAATAATAGCAATAATATTTTGCTGGTAAAGAATAGACCAGAAGATGAAGTGGTTTACATAAAATTTAAAAGCAGATGTTTAATGGTCAGAAAAAGATGATCTAGAACATTTAGTTAATTTTTATTGAGTTGAAACTTTAAAAGGGGGGGGGGCTAATCAGAAAGTCATAATTACTATTTTATTTAAAAAGTAAAAATCAGTTTTGCTGATACTAACATAGTGTCATCCTATATTCCAATAGCACTTATTATCCAGAAAATTTTTTAAATTTAAAACTTTGATCCCAGTAAAAAACAACAACACATTGACTCATTTATGCAAATAGCTGTTATCAGAAAATCTCTTCCTTTTAAATTTCTAAGAAATGTCTACCTAACATACCCTACCATTTTATCATAAAGCCAGGTGATACCGACAGCCATGTTCCCTTCTCCTGGGTATTCAAGAGGAGCTCTGTCTGAACTGGAGGTCCCAGCAGCACGGGGACCACTCTGGTCTACTTTCATCTGAGCTGCGATGTCTAACTTCTCACTTCAGTGAAAGGCTCAAGAATATGACTCAGGAATTGGAAAACATTCTTATTTCACACGAACCTTTTACGATAGATTTTAAACATTGTTTACATGAACCCTTTCCATTTCATTTTAAACATATTTGAGGATATTCTTTCCAACACAGACTAAATGCAATCCATAAAATCAGTTTCCTTGGAGTTTCTGAGACACACTAAGAAAGGTAGATGGAAGAGAAAATGAGTGATGAGTCCTCTGGGGAATTTTCTGATCGTATTCATGAGCCATTAAAAATGTGGACTCTTTTCATTAATCTTTTGTCTACAGTTGCTTTATCTTGGAATCTAAAAATCTGCAACATAAATTGTGTTCCCAGGTCTATTACAGGGCTTGGCATGACTGTCTTTTCACCAAGCAACAGTGAGAAGTATTCTAAAGTCACTCTGCTGCTCTTCTCGATTTATACTCATGGAAAGAAATTCACTTTCAAAACCACAAGGCTTTCAAAGTTTAATCTAAGTTCGATAATGACATTTGTCATTTTTTGTGAGGTGATACTTTTACTTTGTAATCGAATTCTACCGACAACGGTGTAAATTCCTGAGCTGGTGGTGTTTTATAACTTAAATGTCTGAAAATGCTTCTAAGCTTGGGAAACAGTTTCTTCGGATCTCATAATATTATTACAACCTATCAAATGTACCATTGCATACAGCTGCAGGTTTAGTTTAATTTTCTCAATATGTATATACTTAGTGCTGTAAAAGTCTATAGTAATGTGGTTAATTATAGCTACATTACTTCTCTATGACTGTGTAGATTCATTTTACTTTTCATATTCTCTAATTGCACGTTCAAAGTAAATTTCTATGTTTCCTAATCAATTGATATGTTTTTTTTAAAAACGCAGTATTAGAGCAATCCACACATGAAAACAGCCAGTTATCATTTCATTCTCAGAGATTTCTTTTTATGGTAACCAAACCCACACAAAGTCATTTTTGGCAGTCCTTGCCAACAAAGGAGAGGTATTCCAAACACGGTTTCACATTCACATTTTAAAATTTCCCTAATGCCTTTGAGTGCTAAGAAAAGAATAAGCTATTTTGCCTAAAGGATATGAATTTGGGGTTTCCTGTGGAAGGTGCCCAGCCCATAGGAGCCCATCAGTCAGGAAAGAAGGGCACTATCGAGCCGGCTCGGGGCATTTTTCAGAAAGGGAGGTCGTGATGAAAAGATATTGATTGCCCTATGCATGTCTACTTCAGTGGCAACGGAACTAAAGGAACTGAGAAAAAGAAAAGATTACAGGCTACACGAAACAGTTGCCATTTTTCTGAAAGTGTGCCCTGTTCTTTGGCCCCTCTTCACGGTCCCAACAAATAAATTTGGCAACTGGTGAAATAATTCCCTCAGACAGGCCCTGAAAGGCCCGGCACAGAAACGGCTTCCCGTAGAGACCCTGACGGAGGTCTCGTCAGGATAACAGCCGGGTGGGCAAGGAGGAGGCTGGCTCTGCTGATGAAATAAAGGCCCACAGTCTCCAGGGCTGTCAATCTGGGACCTTTGGCTTAGGAAAACACTATCGGAGAAAAAAAACTTTACCTCAGGAAATTAATCATTACTGGAGTGGTGGGAAAAGTCAAGTGAGCATTAAATAATAACATCCTAAATAATAATAGGATAGAATGACGGGCAACAGACATGACTTCTCTCCTTCTGATGTTTTGATAACAAAACATTTTTTGAAAATTAAAATGGTTATCTGGCCTTTTTTTTTTTTTTTTTTGAGAACTTAGTGGTATTTCATTTGTAAACAAACATATGTCTTATGAGAGCAATTTGTGAACAAAATTTTAGAGGCCATTTCCAAAGGTTTGCTATTCAAATGCCAAGGATCGATCACAGAATAAATGTAAGAAATGCACGAGCATCTCAGAGTGTCGTGGCTTTAACAACGATGTCCCACAAGTCACTACCACACTTGACTACCGGATTCGGGGAAAAGGATCCATAAAAACCGTGACCAGTGCCAGAGTCCAGCTGAATACAGACTTATTTCCACAGGATGATTAAAAAAAGGTACCTTCCTGAGAGCCAAATTCATCATAAATGCTTCTTTTATTAGGAAAAAAGTCCCATAACAACCTCAGTTCTCCCTAATATGAGCAAGTCGCCTATAGGAGGAAGATACTATATATTATATAAAACTCTGCCAAGCAATTCAGAGAAAAAAAGTATTAATTTAACTATGACCTACTACTCTTAATATTTTGCCATATATTTTTAATTTTTAAATTTTATTTAGAAAATTAACTTTAACACAGTGACATTGATCAATAAAAGTACATAGGTTTCAGATAAACATCTCTATAGCATTTGAACTATTGATTATGTTGTATACCCATCACCCAGAGTCAGATAAATTTCTGTCACCTTATATTCTGTCATAATTTTTTTGGCAATATATTTATCATTACAGTTTTGTTTTTCTAGTGGAATGTTTTCCCATTATATAGCAATAATAATTAAGATTTATTAATAAGTAGATTTACATGAAAATCAAGTTTGCCAGAAAGAAGTTCTCTTAAATGATGCTATCTCATTTAAGGATTTATAATTAACACTTGTCTATAATAAAAAATGAAATACAGCCAAACCAAATTTTCATGACACTTCTCTCTAATTAGCATATACATTGTTCCTTCCACTATGTAAATGGAGGTTTATATATGAGTGGATCATGGCCAAAACTTCTTTTCAAGTTAAATGTAAACACAATAGACTAAAATAATAAAGTTTAGTTATTAACCTGTTATCCTCATATCACAGAACTGCATCACAACCGTCTCTGCCTTCCACGGTGCCAACTCTCCCACAGGAACTCATGCACAACTTCCGGGAATCTAAAAGATGAATAAAAAGGTTTATAAAATGATGATACTTGAAGTGAACAGAATAGGTGTGCTTATTCTTGACTCACAGAACCTGCCTTCTCTGAGGGGGGGAAATAGAACTGATCCTCTCAAGAAGACTTCAACTTTCCTCCCTCACCCCAAAATTTTTATTTTCTTTTAAGATAGTTTAAATCTTTGGGATATGTACTTGTATTATAAGTACATAAGAGAATTGCTTATGACAGCAAAAGTGGAGGCCATTAGCACAATAAGGTTAGAGTTAAAACTTAACAGCAATTATGCCACTGAAGTACACAATACAGTTCTGCACTAAAGCTGAGATGCTCACAAAACTCCTACTGTATCAGCAACTCAACTCCAGAGGATGAAGTCTCGGATTCTTGTAGCAAATTCTTCTCTATAGCTTACATCAACAATGCTATGTTCTGTGCTAAAGTTAATTTCTAAAATAGGAAGCCAAAACCAACCAAAGTAAAAGCCTGATACTTAACAAACCCTAATAAGTAGCAAAGAAAGGGACTTTCTCATACTTAGAATTAATATTTATCCAAACCTGATCCAAAGAAATGCATGGAAGGTCAGTCAAACTACTTAATCCAAACAGATTCATCAATCAATGATCTTAAGACGGTCTAGCTCCTATAAGATATTATTATACTCCTCACTAGATGGTTAGTACATAGCTGTTCATTTTTAAAAACATTGCCCTTTCTTCCCGGAAAGTTACTGTCTCATAGGAAGGCCTAAAGCAGTAGGACCTGACATTTAAAGTGCGCCATAATCTAGTATCAGTCGGTGAGAGCAATCAAAGCGCTTAAAGGAAGAACCTTGCTTCAGCTGTCCCCTCCTTTCCGAATATCACTGCAGTACCACTTCGGGACACCCTGTGCACATTGAGATATGAATCATTACCAGCAAGTAGGCCCACTCAGTTCCTCAAAAGACACAAAAAGTGCAAAAATAGTTTCTGCAATTGAAGCAAGAACCGCACCAGCAACCAGATGACTGTGGGTGGTCAGATAAGCTTCTGTTGCTGCAAAGGGCAAATTATTAAGCAAACGCTAGCTTACTGTTCTTTCTTAAACTTCGTGCTTCTTGCCTCAAATCAATCATTTGCTGGCACTTAAAATGACACTTGACAAGCTCTACTATTTTCAAAACTGAAAGCTTCATCGAAGCCAAAGAGCATGATTGATTACAAACTGAGGGAATGGTGGCAGTGCCCTAAAAAACAAAAGAAAAAGGAAAGAAAGAAAAGACATATATGTTCTGTAAGATAATGAATAATCAACTACATGTACTGGTATAGTTTTCACAAACCAAATGGCATCTCTGTTTTGAAACAAATAAAGTTGTAATACTTTAAAAACCCCACAATTACACCTTGGCAACATGACCTAAGCTAAAATAAAGCATGGCATCCTTCCAAAAATAAATAAATCACTGAGCTCCTTTGTATTCCGAGCAAAATTCACTCAGGACATAATGGGCCAAGATTCTATAGATATAGCTCTATATAGGGAACTATTCAGTCACTAAATAAAGAGAATAATAACTTGTGCTATTCAGTCACTACCCAGAGTCACTGAACTAAGGTCAGAAGGAGAACGGAGGTCATCAACCTCCGGAGTCCAGCACTGACACCCACTCCTTCTACCTGTGGAGCAACCTAACACAGGTACGGGCCCCAGCCCAAATCCAGAGTCATCATTCCTACGAGCAACCTCCACAGGCAAAACGGATCAAGTGAGTGCCCCCAGAAAAGGAGGAAAGAGGCATTTTTAAACACTCCGTTGTTGGCAGAATTCCTTATTATTTCAATTCTCTATTATTTTAAATTATTTTAAGACAAGTTATATATTAATGATTTAATATGACTTTTTGATGAATCTTACAAGAAGTTAAAGTGTCATTACCAAATTTCTCATGCAAATAAACATGTGTTGTCCATCACTTTTGTTTTTTCTAAACTTAAAAAAATACACACTAGATCATAATTTTAGTAGAAGAGCTGATAAGATAAACCAGTTACACTTTAGACAAGAGTTGTCAAAATTAAAAATAATTATTATTTGCATAACTCGATAAAAAATGGCAAATAGGTCCTGGAAACAAGATATGATCCCTTTATTTTTTGGTTAAAAGGGGTGTTTAAGTATGGTATTTAAAATAATGAAGGCTATCTTCATACATTAGGCAAGAAGAGAAGAGATTTTTATTTTATAGAAGGTAGTAGAAGAGATTCAAAAGTAGTGGTTGGCTCAGCGGTAGAGCGTCGGCCTGGCATGCGGGGGACCCAGGTTCAATTCCCGGCCAGGGCACATAGGAGAAGCGCCCATTTGCTTCTCCAACCCCCCCCCCCCTTCCTCTCTGTCTCTCTCCTCCCCTCCCGCAGCGAGGCTCCATTGGAGCAAAGATGGCCCGGGCGCTGGGGATGGCTCCTTGGCCTCTGCCCCAGGCGCTAGAGTGGCTCTGGTCGTGGCAGAGCGACGCCCAGGAGGGGCAGAGCGTCGCCCCCTGGTGGGCGTGCCGGGTGGATCCCGGTTGGGCGCATGCGGGAGTCTGTCTGACTGTCTCTCCCCGTTTCTAGCTTCAGAAAAATACAAAAAAAAAAGTAGTAAATAAAAATGGGAGACAGGTATTAAAAGATAAATGCATGCTGAATATACACTCTATCAATTCACTCAGTTTTTTTGGAGAGAGATACCTTTCTCCCTCTACACAAAAAGGCGCTAAAGGGGCCCATTAACCCCCTTTGCAGTCTCTAGAATGGCAACGTAAGAGATGCATGGGAGGTGGTGGAGAGGCTGGAACAGGCTGTGAAGTCACACAAACACCCACATACATATATACACACACAGACACTTCAACCAGTATGAAGACTATGTGACAGTAAAGGTGGTGGTTGGGTTTGAAATGTAAAGAAGAAGAAAAAAAATTAAAGAGATTCAAGTAAGAAAAAGGAAAAGTGGTAATTTTGGAACATTTGGGCAATTCATTACTGGGAAAACAAGGTAAAAGACTCTGAAAAATCAAAAATGTATATGGGAAAAGGGATTTTTCACAAGAGTCAGCCATGGCAAACTCAGTAAAAATTCGCCTATCTTGCCATATTGTTTGGAATTCTGGTTCTAGCAACTGCCTGTAAAAATGGCCCCAGACCTCCCTTTGGTCTATTATTGCTTCTCAGCAGGCAGTTGGTGCTGGAGCACAGAGAAGAGAAAAAATAAAGCATTGTGTAAAGTAACACTACTAAAAACAAAAAAGCAGGTACATGTGAATTAGTGATTATAACTTAAGTCTCCTTAACTGGGGTTTCTTACTATTCTATGACATGTATTGAATGGAAACCTACAGTGTGCCAGCAAATTGTTTATAAAATACATAAGGTAAAAAGTAGCTCTGCATTTAAGAGCTCAGACTCTAGAAGGGAGATGTTTTGAATAGTTCAATAAAGTGTTTTAGATGCTGTCATAAATATGAACACAGAATAGGGAGACCACTAAAGAGGGAATGGTCAATTCTACCAGGAGAATTAGAAAAGGCTTTTAGAGAGGCAATGTTACTACTGAGCAAGTCTTTGAAGAAAACTACGTATATTGATATAAAAATGTACATAGTTCTCAATTTTAGATAAATACATTTGTCAGACAAAATAAAAATATAAGACTCTCATTGCAGTTTCTCTCTAATTGTATATACTTTATTTTAGTGTGATGAATTGTTGGTTCATGAGGATGCTTAGGAATAAGATGCTCTAGTTAATACAACCTCATAGTTAGGTAAAGACCACAGAAAAAAATAATTGTTATTTTAACATCTGCTAGTAGTTATTTTCCAAAGTGCATTATCCTTCTCCTTGAGTTAATTACAGTCTCCTGAACATAATTTAGTATTTCTTTCAGATGATTCAGGACCATATAGTGCTCTCTTATTCTTACTCCGCATCTGGGTTATGATCACTTGGTATTGGCAGTGCAAATTACCCCCACACACGTGTTCTTAAACACAAGTCATGTTTTCCAGGACCATTGCTGTAACTGAGATTTGTTTTCTTGACCACATATTTGACATCAAATACGTCATAGCTGACTAACTTACTTAGGAGCAAATATAAAACTATCCATTTCTATCACTAGTTTTTTTATCTTATTCTAAATCATACAGGGCGTGTTTAGCACTGTGAGAGATTATAGAAATCATTGAATCCATCAGCCAACTAACAGCAAAAAAGCTGAGAACTAGAAAAGTCAAAAGACTTGCATAAGGACCAACAAGTCATTATGATGGCTCAGGGTTATAGCTTAGGTCTTCAAACTTTCAAGTCCATTATTTTCCATTATCCTTTGACTTTCCTTTATTTAAAGTGGGTTTTTTTTTAACTGTACCTATTGCAGAAACTGAGTAAAAGAATGAAAAATGATTAACATATGATATTGGATTTAGGATGAACAAGACATGGATCATCCATATTTTAAAGCTCATCAATCAACAAATCAGAAAATAACAGTAGCTAAAAACCAATGCTCCATTCAACAATCAGTTTGTTTTTTTTTTTTTTGTTTGTTTGTTTGGGTTTTTTTTGTATTTTTCTGAAGCTGGAAACGGGGAGAGACAGACAGACTCCTGCATGCGCCCGACCGGGATCCACCCAGCACGCCCACCAGGGGCGACACTCTGCCCCTCCGGGGTGTCGCCCTGCCACGACCAGAGCCACTCTAGCGCCTGGGGCAGAGGCCAAGGAGTCATCCCCAGCGCCCGGGCCATCTTTGCTCCAATGGAGCCCTGGCTGCGGGAGGGGAAGAGAGTGACAGAGAGGAAGGAGGTGGTGGGGGTGGAGAAGCAAATGGGAGCCTCTCCCATGTGCCCTGGCTGGGAATCGAACCTGGGTCCCCGGCACGCCAGGCTGACGCTCCACTGCTGAGCCAACCAGCCAGGGCCAACAATCAGTTTTTTATAGAAAATAAAATAATAATTAGCCTGACCAGGCGGTGGCGCAGTGGATAGAGCATCAGACTGGGATGCGGAAGACCCAGGTTCGAGACCCTGAGGTCGCCAGCTTGAGCGTGGGCTCATCTGGTTTGAGCAAAAATTCACCAGCTTGGACCCAAGGTCGCTGGCTCCAGCAAGGGGTTACTCGGTCTGCTGAAGGCCCGTGGTCAAGGCACATATGAGAAAGCAATCAATGAACAACTAAGGTGTTGCAATGTGCAACGAAAAAACTAATGATTGATGCTTCTCATCTCTCCGTTCCTGTCTGTCTGTCCCTATCTATCCCTCACTCTGACTCTCTCTCTGTCTCTGTAAAAAAATAAAATAAAATAAATAAAATAATAAGAAAAGTTCTATGAAAATTTTAATTTTTGCACAATGTGTACAGGGAAGGTAGCAACATTAGTTGTCAAAATAATCACTTTCTCTAAGCAGTAAATTATTTAGTACCAAAAAAAAAAAAAATTCACTCTCAACCATTTTTCATCATAAACTAGTTTCCATTATCCAGTTTCTTATGCTCTTATAATGAAAAACTTGTTAAAGTAAATATTTTAAGTCAGACATGAGATCATCTTCTCCAAAGCAAGGGTGGTTCTTCATTGGCAGTCAATGGAGTTTGGCTGTTTGGTGCACAATAGCAGATTTCCCCAGGGAGGCCTGTGAAGACATGGTATGCCCATCACCGCAGCCACCAGTTCTCCTGTCAAATGGTGAATGCTGCCTTGTGTTTGCAAAAGGGCATGGCCATTTAGTTATTTTGTATATTTAAAAATCTTTTTTTTTTTTTGTTTTTCTCTTTTGTGATACATTTTTTATATTTTCAATTCCATTTTTATTTTTCTTTCCCTTCTTTGCAATTTCTTCTACTCTATCCCTTAATGTTATTGTGGCAGGTAAATGACTCCTTCTTGCCAAGCTGTCTTAAACTAAATATATGGAGAATAAAACCAAAGAGTAGGACTTTTTGAGTACTACTCTAATGAGAACTATGCCATGACAAAGTCATAACACCAACATATTGTTTTCTCAAGTTTTACCTTTTACAGGGCTTATGTTTGCTATTTGGTTGCTTCAGGTATACACAAACAAAGTCATGATTCTTTACCCAATTTTTCTATTACCCCCGAATATGCCAAGATTAGAATAAAGGTCAAAGTTAACTTATATAAACAAAGAAAATGGAGATATCAAGTCGTAAAATATGCATTATATTCTTAAGTACACACAAAATAGGCTGACCTTGCCCAAAGAAAAATTCATCTCATGGGAAAGAACAGCCTCCCACATCAATGTAAATAACATCAAAAACAATAAAAGCACACCTGAAAACTTGGCTAGCATTCCATACTTCATGCTACAAGTGACTCTCAGATGTGATGAAAAAGAGCTATCCCCAGTGTCCTTACGTGAGGCCTATGAGCAATAAATATCCCTCAGAAAGAAAACAAGGTGAAGTTGATGCTATGTGTAATCTAACCAAGTAGGCATAACCACCAGTGATAACTGAGTTGCTGAAATACTTAAGTCTATCTCCTCTCTTAAAATTTTTGGCAGAGTGCAAAAACTGACCATTTCTTATTGAATTAACTACTTGTATTCAACCACATATGGACTATATGAATAGTTAAAAATCCAACTTAATGTCCCACAGGACATAGGGCAAGAGGTTGGCAGAGTAGAAAGTCAGTCAATATCTGTCAGGTAAGTGAAGGGATGAATCAACAAATGTGAATAAATGATTCAGTGAACTAATACATGAATGTGAATATACCATATGTTCGTGTCCAGTACCTGGGAAAACACTCTTCTGGCTTAATGACTGAAAAGAGCATCATACACCCTCAGACATAGAGCGTGGGTGGGATGTTGACAAGTCCGACACCATATCCAACAAATCAAGGACACAGAAACCCATCAGGACTAAGTGACTTACATAAGTGGAGTTTGGGAAAGTTGAGCAACCCCAACCTCAAAAACAACTCATTTAGAATTTCTGGCACTTTTTCAGCTACCAAACACAAAAAGAAAACTTTTTGTCATTTGATATGTTCTAAATTTATGTAGAAAAATATCTTTACAAAAATGTGTATTTTTTAAACCAAATATGTAATAAGTTTAAACATCCAACCACTTCACCCTACATTAAGGATCTAAAAAAAGTAATAAAATTAAGTGATTAAGAGTTAAGCTTAAATTTTGTCATGCAAAATTGTGAACAAAAAGCTATTAATTCAACTTGGATTCCCCAATTTCTCACTCTTTCTTTCTTGCCTCCTTATGGATTGGTGTGGTCACTTTAATTGCTAAAGATCTGATTAACGCTGATTCTATGTACTTATGTGTATTTATTCCAAGCATATAAACATGAAGATAATTGAAAACCAGGAAAAGAAAGATGTTTCCTGAATTAGAACTTGAAGCACTGAGGCAATGCTTTAGCCACAAACCTCTGCCTCTGCCCTGAGTGATGATGCTCTTTTCAGTCATTAAGCCAGAAGAGTGTTTTCCCAGGTACTGGACACGAACATATGGTATATTCACATTCATGTATTAGTTCACTGAATCATTTATTCACATTTGTTGATTCATCTCATCACTTACCTGACAGATATTGACTGACTTTCTATTCTGCCAACCTCCTGCCCTATGTTCTGTGGGACATTAAGTTGGGTTTTAAACTGTTAATATAGTCCATATGTGGTTGAATACAAGTAGTTAATTCAATAAGTCAAGACAAGTAGGACAATTCTATCAATGGCCTCAAGATATAAAAAATCATTCCTCGGGGTTGCTTATGAATATGCCTACCTTTTGCAGTCTTAGAATACATTTATCTCACTGAAATAAAGATGCTGGCCTACTTGCTAACTAGAAGGGCAGAACTGGGGTAGTATTTAAATCACTGAAGCCAGACTGTCTAGGTTCAAATAAATCATGAATCAAGCATTTCCTAGCTATGTGACCATAAAATCTTAGTATAAAAGAAATAATATCAAATATTACCTGCAAATCTCATTCAGTTGTGAAATATCAAGAAAAGCCATTAAATTTAATGAACCCAAAATACTTACTAACTTGATGACACCTTGATCTTGGATTTCTAAGCCTCTAAAACTGTGAGAAATATTTTTCTAGTATTCCACCAAGTCTGTGCCTTCATTAAAATGGTAGACTGAGAAGGCCAATACAATAATTTAACATAATTTTACAACGTACATAAAATTGTTGGGATGAGGGACAAAAGGTGCAAAGAAAAGAATATTGGATTTTGAGTCAGGAAATCCATATTTCTATGCTAGTTCTAATACCTGGTAGCTGTGTAATCTTGGACAATTAATTATTCTTTTTGATCCTTTTTGTCTTGTCTTCACTCATAAATGAAAACAGTAATTCCTCCCAATCATGGTTTTTATGATCAGGAATTTTGTCATAGTAGGCACACAGTAGACTGATTTTTTAAACCTAAAGATAATGTGATGGAGGGGGACTCCTGAGAGGAAGAGAATACAATAGTTAATGATATTGTGTTGCACAATTCCATATTACTACTTAAAGAAAAAATTCGCAATAGTCATGCTGTGTTTGATTCTATCAACATTTAGGAAATACTTATTGATGGCCTGAATATTCACTTTTTATGGTGTCATTAGTGATCAAGGTGATTTTTTTCAGTGTTTTTGCCAATAATTTATCAAAAGAAATTGATGACAATTTTATACATTTCACACACACACACACACAATTCAATGGTTATAAATATATTTATTGGTTACTACTAGGACAATGCAATATATTCTAGTTTATTTAGCATTAAAAAGAAGCCAGATGGTATACAATTTTTAAATGTTTATTTAAAGTGAAGACCCACTGAAGAAAATTTATCTGGTGTCAGTATCAACAGGATTTTCATTCTCACTCAGGACTGGCTTTAATGATACTACACTTTAATCCTATTAAGTGTCCCTCTTTGGGTTGGCACTGGAAAGCTAAGGTATTAATGCAGGGCCCTCTAGGCAGTAGAGTATCTAGACCTTCTTGGCATGTACTTTGGTCACTAACACCATTTCTAGCTTCAAATACTCTTCCTATTTTTTTCCCATCATATTCACACTTACTAATATGTACACATACACACCTTAAGAATGGGGACTGTTACAAAAAGACATAATAAACATAGCTAGGAACTGTTTCCAAAACTGAATCTCTAGGTATATTTCAATAGCGTTCAGGCAGCACAACTGTGAAAACTAATTGGATCCAGGTATATATATGCAAAAAAAAAAAAAAAAGGAAGGTAAAAACTCCCCAAATGTTTGTCTTTTCTTTCAACCTTCAAGTATATTGATGCCAAGAAAAAAAGAATTTCATAAATATAATAGAAAAGGTAAATATAACACAACTCAAGAGAAACAGTAATTATTTTCCTTCTCTGAGGAATCACATATGAATAATATGGGAATAATACGGTCAAATTATATTATCTTTGAGACACGGTCAGATTTCCAGCGACTGTCAAGGCTCAGCAGCACACATGGTAAATGCATCTGACATATTCTTGGACACAGAAACTTACACTGGCAGACCTTACACATAGATCCTGGGCAGTGTATTGCAGGGCTTGGATGAGTGTGCTCTTCTGTTGTTGTTGTTGAACATTCATAGGGTATATAATCAGATTTGGACACTTGTACTTTAACAAGTTTAGAAGCCATTTGATCAGAAAACATTTCAAGTCTCAAATCAACCTCTACTTTTAAAGTATAAGCACCAATTATCCTAAATGTTAATAAAATTTTAAATAACAAATTAGAGTCTAAAAACCATTTTCAGTGCCATTTTGATTAACTAATTATATGTGATTTAATTTGACCTTTGTTTTCAAATAAATTTAAATGCTAGAAAAATGTGTATCCCAGATTCTTAATTTTGGATTTCAGTCATTATTGACCGTTATCCAATATGGGCATACTGTCTTTATATTGTGTTCTTCACATCCATGTAAATAATTTGAAGAATACATTTTAAACCACTTGACCAGAAATAACTCATCTTAAAAAATTATACACACACACACACGTATGGCAAAAGTAGGCTTACAGTTGTGAATATGCATAAGTTTATTCTTGTATTATATATTTTTCCATACAACTGCATGTGTACTTATACATATATATTTCCTTTCTTGTGTGTAGATAAAGATATAGATATAAATGTAGATATAGCTGTGCTTTTGCTTTAGCTTTGAAAATAGTTTGATAAAATCTGCAGGCTCACAATGGCCCTAATTTATACAGTATTCATTGACACCAGATTTACTGATGTCATTTGGAATCACACTTTCATTCTCTCTGACATACCAATGGGAAAAGAACTTGTTTTAAAAATCTTGTTAAGATTTCTTCCTTAGCACATATTCTCATCAAGACAAACAAAAGTAGTGAAAAATCAGCAAAAGCAATGAAGCAAATAGTGTGTTTGTAAAGTCATGGTGCACTTTTGACGGGTCACAGGAAAGAAACAAAAGACGATAGAAATGTGAAATCTGCACCCAATAAAAGGAAAACCCTCCCAGTTTCTGTAGGATGATGTGGCAGCATGTGCACATGTGCAAATGATGACGTAAAACCATGTATACAGCGGAGCAGCCCATGGCCATGCCAGTAGAGATGTGGACGGTACAGAGGAAAGTTCAGTGTGTTCTGTGGCTCGCTAAATTTGAATCTGTGACCAAAGTGCAACATGAATATCGGCGCGTTTATAACAAAGTGCCACCACATAGGAATAGCATTACTCGGTGGGATAAGCAGTTGAAGGAAACCGGCAGTTTGGTGGAGAAACCCTGTTCTGGTAGGCCATCAGTCAGTGACGAGTCTGTAGAGGCTATACGGGATAGCTACCTAAGGAGCCCTAAAAAATCTGTGCGTGAGCCCACATCAAACTGCACTGAATAGGTATGAAACTGGGAGAGTTTTCCTTTTATTTGGTGCAGATTTCACATTTCTATCGTCTTTTGTTTCTTTCCTGTGACCCGTCAAAAGTGCACCATGACTTTATGGACACACTGTATAAAACAGAGAAGATTACAAAATTAAATACTTTATGAC
Organism: Saccopteryx leptura; assembly: GCF_036850995.1. Lineage (NCBI taxonomy): Eukaryota > Metazoa > Chordata > Mammalia > Chiroptera > Emballonuridae > Saccopteryx > Saccopteryx leptura. The sequence continues at coordinate 22,552,185 of NC_089505.1, read as the reverse complement.
ATTGTCTAACTTCTCAGGCTTGCCCTGATTCCTTTAAGGACCTTCCACAAGGTGCCAGAACTAATTTCATTGCAGCATCTGCTCTCTGCTTTTAACAAGGGTGTAAATTATTTGAACAAGCAAATTATATTATTTCATTTAATCGATAACTAGCAATACAATACCGAGTAAAACTGTTTTAATAATCTCTGTGTATGTATATTATTTTATTTTTCAAAGCTTATCATTTCAGCCTCATAATATCCTTATCTAATGTAAAGTGAACACGAGAAAGTTGAGGCTTGAAAAGGTTAAGCAATTGTCAAGACAACCTCTCAGATTACATAGCCAGCCAGTAGTTCCCTGGCCCCTGTCTCCCAGTGAAAGACTACTTCCACGGACCACATGGATACTACAAAGCAGTTAAGAGAGCACATATAGGCAGGAGAAATGGTTTAAGATCCCCTCTGCCATGGACTGACCTTGGCTGGTTCTCTTTCTACTAGCTTAAACTTCCTCATATGTAAATTGGGAATAGTACAGGTGTTAGCGCCACTTTTACACCACTCTATTGTTGAGCTAAATATTGAGATGACGTGTGAAAGTTGGCTGCCAAGTTTAAATCCCCAAATAGCAGAGATGCTTGTTGTTGTTGTTGTTGTCTATACTCATGCACAAAGTCATTTTGTTGCTAAATAAAATAAAACAGAAAGGATAATAAAACCAATACTTATTTCATGGAGGGTCCCTTGCCTTATCAGAAAGCTCTTAAGCAATAATCATGGGACTGCTTTTTGTTAAATCAAAGTCAGCCAAAACTTTCTTCTGCACACAGAGCAGCAGCAACCTTACATTTATTTGATTCATGAAATAGAAATACTTTAGCACCCACCCACTGTGAGTTTCCATTGACAAGGATGCTAGACACGGAGGACCTGCTGAGCTTCAGTGGAAGATATATCAGCATTGGGGAGACTTACTGTTCATCTAGTGTGGGTTTTGCAGCATCTCCAACTCAGAGAAAGGCATCATTTCAGCTGGGCCTGGTACATTCTACATTAAACATTAACCTTCAGTTTAGTAAGATGGGAGGGGAGGCATGAAAGAATAAAACCACCAAGATAAATGGTTTTCTTAATTTTGAGGCGGGGGAATCATTAATTCCCTTAAAATCCCTTCAGTATTTACATTTGCTCTGTGATACTCAATCCATTAGAATGATAGGGCTCTGCCCTTGAAGACACATGGTATATCCACTCTTAAATGTTTTTCTATTATTTTAACCATGGCCCTTTTGACTATTATGGTCCATTCTCTTTATACTTGTTACTAGTAAAGTCCATTTTTCAGAATCTGGAGATAAGTATACAGGAAGGAGGCAGCAGTATCATTAATAAGCCTTTGGGAAACCTTACTCCATTGCCTGCTACCATGACCTGTTTCATAAAATAGACCATCTTTTCTTTTCTCTTCATGAAGGAAAGGGAAAAGAAGCTAGAGGTCCTTATTCATAGAAAGAAGAAAAAAGCAAGAGAAAGGAAGCAATTTAGACATAGTATTCAGAACCAAAAAATATCAGCACATCATATGGAAAACTTTTTTTTTTTACAGAGAGAGTCAGAGAGAAGGATAGATAGGGACAGACTGGAACGGAAAGAGATGAGAAGCATCAATCATTAGTGTTTCATTGTGGCACCTTAGTTGTTCATTGATTGCTTTCTCATATGTGCCTTGACTGCGGGCCTTCAGCAGACCGAGTAACCCCTTGCTTGAGCCAACGACCCTGGGTCCAAGCTGGTGAGCTTTGCTCAAACCAGATGAGTCCGCGCTCAAGCTGGCGACCTCAGGGTCTCAACCCTGGGTCTTCCGCATCCCAGTCTGATGCTCTATCCACTGCACCACCACCTGGTCAGGCTCACATGGAAAACTTTTATAAATGGCACCATCTCACCAAGGGTTTCCTAGAAATGGAAGATTTCCATACTGTCAGCATATTTTTTTTTTTGACAGAAACATCTCAAAGAAAATTTTAAATGACTATATTGTTATTTGGCTTAGTTTCTCTGCGATGAAAAAAAAAGGTAGAGTATTAAATAATTAGACTTAACAATTCTAGATGGTAATTCTTTTATTATTTTTTAGGGACCAATTAAATGATCTATACAAGTAAATCCAAATTGAATTAAAATATTTAGTTCTAAGTTGTTTCACAAGCTACCTGGAACAAAAAAAATACTTACCAATAGCAGTAAACCAAATACATTCTTTAAAGAGTCAGTAATTTGGCTTTGAAAGAAAAATAGGAACAAATCGTTTAGATAGTAAATGGAAATGATGTCATCAAAGATAGTAAACAAAAGGTCATTCTTCTTGAATAATAGTTTTCCCATTGTGTACTTAAGTGCTTAGTGTGCCTAAATAGGATGTACACAATATCTGGAAAATTCTTCCCTTTGTTTCTAATATAGGGATTTTATGTCAAGAAGAGTATAATAAATCATTACAATAAGCTTCTATGGTAATAAGAGGTAGTGCCTGTCAATCATACAGGAAGAGTTTCATCCTCCTGAGCAGCCACCAGAAATTCGCTCTTCCTTTAATTTGTGTAGTGAGGAGAGGAAGACAAAATCTCTTGTCACTGCTGCCACTACGAAAGGAGCTAGCCTAGTGACAAATCTGATACACAGAGGGGACAGAGTCAAAAGAATCCCCACAAAAGAAACCAGATCCTGAAGGCTTCACAAGTCTCTGGATCAAGCCTATCCTGAAAGCACACTACCTCTGGACTGCTGAGGATCATGAGCCAATAATGGGTCTGTTTTGGCTTTAGTGAGTTTAAGTCCGGTTCTCTGCTCCCAGCTATCAGAGACATCATATAAATGCTATGACTAAAATACAACGGTTAGTATTTCTCATTTCCTAGATCTACTGACATGTCCATGAAGAAGGCATCAAGCCAAGAAACAGGAAGTTGAACAATCTGTCACCTGGCTTGCAATTTTATGCCTAACTCACTGTCAAAACAAGAAGTAATTTTGCTCTGAGTCAAGGATGATTCCAGGAAGACAGTGGAAGTACACATACTCTGAACTTAAGCTAGAACTGGGCCTCGAGTCTAACACACTATCCACCAGCTATATAACCTTGATGAAATTACTAACACTTTTCTCATCTGTTTCCTCATCATAAAATGCGGATAATAATAGTTCTATACCAGAAGGTTGCTGAGTATTAAAGGAGAAACTATATGCAAATCATTCCAGATAATATCAGGCTCAAATAAACACAAAGTATTGGAATTCTTTTTAAAATACTAGCAGAGTTCAATTTCCAGTAGCTGTAAATAAAGGCAAACATTATATTTACAAAAGCAAATAGGTACTTGACTTTTATTATTTAAATCATAAGAATAATAAGCATATCAAATTAGCTGAAAATGATTGATTTTGCATGTATTCCAGGATATGTGAGTGTGTGTGTGTGAGTCTATAGATTTTGTCTTAGTGCAGATATAACTTAAAAGCATGAAAATATTAAAAAGGCAAACATATTTTTATTGTATTTCATTAAATAAAATTATTTGATAGAATATCAGCACTGTAATTACTTCACATATTACACATATTATATATGTAATATACATATTGCACACACACACACAAATAATGACGGAATGACAAGCAATAAAATATAACTCATTTCTTGGCTTGTCAGCTGGAAAGCTAGTCAGGCCCCCAGTGCAGCCCAGTGTCCCTGAAAGACAGGTGAGAATATAAAAAAGGGGGAGAGAGAACATCAGGCACCATCATTTCTTGGAAAAAATTGGAAATTTATATGTTATGTGCTTCCTCTGATCCTCCTGACTATGACTATAGATTAGTGAATTTCTGGTCCATAGCTGGTAGCTTCAAGACCAACAAATTATTTGGAATATTAACATTTGCTAAAAGAGCTTCCTACCCTCAAACATTACAAAAGTCCCACACATCAGAGTCTGTCAACTAACTTCTATGACACACCCCAAATCTATAATTAAAGTTCAAGGTGGTAAAGTAACAAGATAGCGACATCAGAAAGCAGGAAAACCTCTAGGATAAGATCCAATTAGTGGGAGAAAACAGTTCTTTTGCAAGCTATCTATATGTATACCGAGGAGCCCCTGACAGTGACCCAGCACCATTGATTAGTTTGAAATTTTCCTTACTCACTTGTTCACGAAAATCCAGACGTCACTTAATGCCAATGAATAACAGATTCTCTTCAATGCAGGTCAAGTTGCTGAAGTCTATCACTCCACACTCCACATTCCCCTCCCCTCAAGAATGTTAAAACCTTATTGTTGCTCAAGAACTTTCTCAGAAATTAGATTAAACAAGCACATATTTTTCCTTTACTTCGGATGAGTGTCAGGGTTACAGCGCAGCTGGGCGGCATCAGAAAACACTGAAAATGACTGCAATTGACTGGTGTGAAAAAAAAATCTGACTTAGTGGTCCAACAATACCTGAGGCATTGAAGTTAGGAGACAGCATCACCACACTCAGCTGCTGAAGTGCGTCTCTACTACTGTAATTTTTAGATACTCATCTACATCCAATTAACATCCATGATATAATATTAGTCATTATTAGCACTCATTAAGCACCTTTGCCTCTGTTCTGTGAAGTGCAGAATTCAAGTTTAATAAAGTGGGACCCACACTACCAGATGGAGTCTGCTTGGTTTATGTTTCCCTATTAAACATGTTTGACTCTTTTCCAAGCAAATTGCCTCAAGTGTTTAAGCATTAGTCTTTTGTTTTTATAAATGCCCCAAAATGCTTGAGAAAAGAAAGAGCATAAGGAATAAATTTAATATGAAAATTTATAAAGGAACACATTTTCTACTTAGAGTGACAAGTATTTCTTTGGTAGAAAAAAACAAAATTAAACCGGTTGAGATTAAAATTTTAAACCAGATGACCAAATCTTAGAAATGGCTTTCTTTTAGTATTCTGAGGGATGATAAATGAAGCCCAGGGGAGAATTTGGGAGGTTTAGGAGGAAGACTCCCTCCCAAATGCATGAAAAGTATTAATGTCTGTGAAAATAATTTAAAGAACAAGTTGTCTTCCTTAAATCTCTGACCGTCTTTCTGTTTAGGTATTGTTCCTCACTGGACTAACAGCAGGTGCTTCAAATGGCCCAGGAGTAGTGACCTATACCAGACAATAGCTTTGGGGACATCATAAGTTGATCCTTTGCTGCTTCTTAATGTTAATGGACATTCCGGACCAAGCCCGATTACATAATGACCGTTCTGTAGAAACCTCTCCATTCTGAGCCCCATCGTTGCGGCTTGGAGAACACCGTGCACTGAGCATGTGCACGAGGAAGGATGGCCACCAGGGCCCATGCAGTGGCTCCGCCTGCCCTTCCTTCCTTCTCTGCTGCTGTCTGCAGATTGGAGGGAGAGTCCCCTCCAAGACCTGATCAAGGAGGAGGCCACGCAGTGCCCAGGATCAAAAAGAGTGGGAACAAGGGGTCCAGAGAGGCACAGCCGTAGGTAAGAGGTACTGTGATCACACACAGTGAAGGCCAGGTTAAAGCAAATACCAGGACACTTTAAAATACTTTATTTTTGAATTCTCATAATAACACTGAAACATAACATTTTCATAGTTGAGAAGGTTAGATAAAACCAAAGGTCACAAAGATAGTAAATGTCAGGGACAGGATTCTATGCTCATTCTGTTCATACTCTAGAACCCCAGTATTTCCACTGATCCATGGTGCTTCTCAATCAGCACAGTGATTCAGCTCTCTTGTTTATGTATATATGTATATATGTGTATGTGTGTGTGTGTTTATATATATTTATATATATAATACATAATATGAAAATGAAAAGCTCTACATTCTTGGAAGATATGAATGTTAAATCCACGGCCCTTCTCAGTCGGCCTTATAGATGTCCCCAACACAGGCCTTCTGTGTCATCACTAAAGCTCTAACTTGGGACTTTGACCTTTCATGCATCTAGGGATGCATCTGGTCTATTCCTATTCATCTTTAAGTCTGAGTATCTCCCTACTCTCTTAAGGTATCGTACTTCCCTTCCATGATCCCAGAGGACAGACATGTAGTAATGATTCATCACACCATGTCATGGTTTGATGTATTTATCTCTTAGACTACAGAGCAAGGCAAGGCCTTGGAGGCAGGAATTCCCTAAGTATTGCTAATACAGAGAGTTAGTAGCTAATAATATAGCTACTAGCTGCTTATAACAAACAAATCCCAAAGTGCACAATGGCTCCTTCACAGCAGCGGTCTCAAATGAGCATCCTGCTTGATAGGTGTGGCCCCCTCTCCTGGTAAGTTGAGAACCCAGGCTCCTTGAACATTCTGGTTTCATCAACTCCAAAGGGGATTCTCAGGCCTCCATTTTTATCTGCCTCAAGGTGGCACAAGGGGGAGAAGAAAGAGGGTCACACAAGGCAGGGTGTTTAATAATCAGGCACTGGAGTTGCAGACAGCACTCCCACCCATATTCCATTCACTAGAACTGAGCCACGAGGCTCATCAGACTGCAGGAGAGGCTGAGAATGCAGTCTAACTGTGTCTCCAGAAGAACAGGACGTGGGTTTGGTGAACAGCCAACCAGTCTTTGCCACACTCATATTAGAAACTGCAGAAGTGCCTCCTGGTCTATGGATGGGCTGACCAGTGCACCCACGTCTTCACCACGCAATAATAAAGGGAAAATATACAACGTGTAGAGCACAGAGTATTTAGACCTAATTCACTTAAATTTCACTAACTCACTGCTTGTCTTCCTTTCCCTAATACTCCCTAACCCAGTGAAAATCTATATTGTAAGCAGAGCCCAAAGTTTCAAAAAAGGAATTACTTCATAATAAGGGACTATTACAGAGAGGGAAGAATTGTGAACAGAGACAATATTTACTAACAGTACATAAAGAAAAAAGCAGAGAATACGACAGAGCACACTTGTACAATTTACTTTAGAATTTTACGTTTTCCTAATACTAAAAGCTAAAGTCTTGTCGTGTTTTTGTCGCCTAGCTAGACTTTACATCATAAAACGCTGATGTTGATGCTTCAATATATGAGTAGCTTTAATATCAGCTGAGCTTAAAAATGGATCAAATGCATAGATGAAAAAGACACTTAAAATGTTTGTTTTAATAAAGTCACTAAGTATACCAAGAATGAATGCATGGTTTTTAAAGACATCATCATATAAAACTCTGTAGTATGTAAAGTACTTTGAAAAAGTCTACATTCAACTGAGTCAAGATTGTTAGTGTATTTAATTCTTAAGAAAAGCAATCCACCAATAAGCTTAACCTCCACTGAGAAACTAAGTGCATATGCCAGTGTTTCATCATCAACTCCAAGTTGCAGATGATGAAATGCTACGTATACTGCACCAGCCCAGAGCATCTCTGTTCATCAGTGGAAGCTGCTTCACCACCCAACTCCTCAAAATAGGTTTATTTCTGCTATTTTTTGACTGTAGTTTAAAAGAGAAATGACATAGGTTCTGCAGATGCTGGTGAAATAATTATAGCTGCATAGGCAAGGCATATAATTAGTTGAGGAAAAGGGTGAAAAAAAGACTTCACCTACACTATGTGGGCACAGAGCTAGGATTCACTGTGACACCATGGCTGTCTGTATCTTGCATACTGAGGAAAAAAAAAAAACAACTACACACACACACACACACACACACACACACACACGCACATAACAGAAAAATAAAATAGCCTTCCTAAACTCAAGCAAGCACAGATGCCTCCACTGGAAATAAACTCAGTAGTTACCTTCATTGCATAGATGTACAACAAATACCAGGACAGAGCAAAGACAGAGGGGAACGATGAAGTAACTTCCTTTTCTACCATCAAGGCCCACAGAACACTGGCCCAAGTCACCAAGAAGGAATTTCGGTTCTTTGGTGACTTGTGCATGGAAATGTCCCTTCATGCACCCAAGACCTCAATGATGGGAAGTTAGAAGTACTAGGAGAAGAAGAAATCTCTCTCATTTTCATATAAACCTTTATTGAACACGTACCAAAGGTTCCAACTTTTCAGCTCGAAGAGCTCTTAAGCATGAATATCAAAAGCTATTTTTACCTGTTTTCACAATCTCCTTTAATTATTTTATAACATTTGCAAGCAAGTTTCCAATAATACAGTGCAGCAAACTCCGGTTCAAACTTTAATTGCACATGGAAGAAAATGCTGGCTTATTTGTAACCAAGGTGTATAAATTCTAATTGGAAGAATTTGCTCACGGCTTAAACAATCACACCTTAGTGGTAATGAGCTCAAAGGACTTGGAAATAATTATAAGTGAAGTCTACACATGGTGGTGGCTTGGCCAGCCCCACTCAATTTCAGAAAAAAATTACATCAGTAATTTTTCACAAGGGGGTTTTTAGAAGGTATGCTCAACATGTTCACATTCTCCTGGTCTAACTTTATACCAGGATATATTTTAGAATATCAAGGTTTGCAACGCTGGTCCACTCAGGGCCAGACAGGTAGTGAAAACGTGGAGTGGAGTGGAGTGGAGTGGGGGAGAGTAGCGTCCAAGAACTAACTGGAAATAAATATGCATACTGCTTTCGTGTGAATTTAACAAGAATGAACTATTTGTGTCCTCCTGCCCTCACCACCACAGTTCATATGTTGACATCCTAACCCCCAATGGGATAGCATTAGAAAGTGGAGTCTTTGGGAGGTAATTAGACACAATGGTGGAGCTCACCTGCTGGGATTAGTGCTCTTACAAGAAGGGACAGAAGAGGACTTGCATCTCCTCTCCCCCCCCCCCCAGGTGAGGATACAACAAGACAACAGCCATCTGTAACCAGGAAAAGGGACATAGCCAAGAACTCAGTCATATTGGTACCCTGACCTTGAACTTCCAATCCTCAAAACTATGAGAAATAAGTGTTCATATGAGTCTATGATATTTTGATTATAGAAGCCTGTGCTGATTAAGACAGGTGGTCAATGGGAGAAAGGCAAAACTGACATTCTTTGCAAAAAACAAGGCAACCTAGTAAGGGCATGTACCTGAATCTAAGGCCATTTCAGCCCAGGCTGGAGAAAAGGTGAAGGAGTCATCACAGGAAAAATTCTACATAATTACTCTGAATAGATTTTAAAAAGATGAATGGGGAATATAAACCCTTTAAATCTGACACCATAGCCTGACCTGTGGTGGCGCAGTGGATAAAAGCGTCGACCTGGAAATGCTGAGGTCGCTGGTTCGAAACCCTGGGCTTGCCTGGTCAAGGCACATATGGGAGTTGATGCTTCCTGCTCCTCCCCCTTCTCTCTCTCTGTCTCTCTTCTCTCTCTCTCTGTCTCTGTCTCTGTCTCTGTCTCTCTCATCCCTAAAAAAAAATGAATAAATAAAATAAAAATTAAAAAAAAAGAGAAAAAAAAAAGTGTTCTTTAAATTTGACACCATAGGTTATGGCCACCAAAATTTCAGCCATTGTTCAAAAAATAAACAAACAAACAACAAAAAAAGAAACACATACTCAACAAAATCCTTGAACAATACACTAACAGACTGTCATTTGTGAGATTGTGAAGTATCTACACTTCAAGATGAACCATATGCAAAATGTACACCAGGTAACTGAATAGAAATATATGCTATGAGCAGTAAGAAGAAGAGGAATTACGTGGGTTGGCAAGTTCTGGCAGGTGTCCTTATGGATATAGAGAGCCAGAGGAACAAGAGGAGCATGGCCCAAGCATAGAGAAGACAGCCTATGTCCCTAGCAAAGAAAAAAGGGAAAACAATAATACCAGCTTTCATTTTCAAGGAGCTCTCCAACTTCTCTCCATCCTCTGAGAATCCAACAAACCTCAAACTATAAGGGATTCAAGAGGAATTTGATAGAAACTTAATATCAATATGTGGGGTGCCAAGACCCTTTCCGTTCATTCATTTGTTCAACAAATATTTATTGAGGACATGCCATGTTTTAGATGTTGTGTATGGTGCTAGGCTACAGTAGGGAAGCAAATAAGCATGATCTCTGTCCTACAGTAATATTGTCCAGTGGACAGCCCTCTCATGAAGGGTGAGAATTACTATGTGTCACTTAGACATCGTTCCACCTATACATTAACTATATATTATCTTCATTAAAAAGCAGCCTTTAGGTCATGGCTAATACCAGTACCACCTTAGCGACTACTGGACCACTGCCCTGTAGGTGTGCCCTGACATCACTGCACTGTCAGCACTCCCAACGCACTCAGTAGATTTTGAAGTGGTTCATAAAATATGAAATGATTTATGTTCTCACATAGCTTACAATATTCTTTAACAAACAGCACATGTACATGAAATATAAGTAACAATATACTTGGAAAAGTACCATAGGAAATTTGAACCTGCAAATATTCCATAAATAAGGTGCCCATAAAATTTATCAGCCAAATCATTGTACTTTTTGGAGCAAAAAGGGGCGCTAGCAATATTTAATATCAGAACTTGTCCTGGTAAACCAGAATCTAAGGTCATTTTTTTCACAAATCCTTTTTTGGGGGATGAATTTTGCAATTTAAAAATCATATTTAGTTCCTTCCTCAAATAAATGTTTATGGGATGTTAGTCATAGGCTCTTTTTGAGGTAAGCTTTGAGGAGGAAATAAATAATATACATTGCTTGACTTCAGAACTTATTCCCAGAGAAGGAAGACAAAATATCACTAACACGTTCTGAACACATCTTATTCAACAGATAGTGCTACATTAAGCTTTTTAGCTACATTATCTCATTTAGTCTTCAAAACAATCTTACTAGGTGAGTAGTAGTACTTAATCCCTGTTTATAGATGAGGTTTAGGGTGGTTAAGTAACTCATCCAGGTTCACACAAGTTGTAAGTAAGCAGCTGGCTTTGAAACCAGGTACATTCTACCGTAATGCCCCAGCTCTCAGTCTGTGACAAGTACAAGAATAGTCCAGAGGAGATAAAAATGTATTTGTGTCTGGAGTCATCATGAATGGCTGAATGAAGGGGAGTGATATTAAAAATGGACCAGGAAGAGTTAAAAGAATTTTGAAGGCAGAGATTAGGTGGAAAGGCAACCCAGGAAGGTAGAACAATGACCCAATGGGCTAGATGGGCAGGGAGGAGTCAACGTGGCTAGGGCTTCGCATTTTGCATAAAGGAATTGAGAGCTATAAAGCTGAAAAGGTCAGCTGAGGCCAAAGCTGCCTTCAGGTTTAATTTAAACAAATATAAAACTCAGTTTGCATGCCCTGAGTACACTCCATATTTAATTTGCATTGAGGCTGACCAGTGCATCTAGATCAAGATATCTTGCAGACAGAGTGCCTCAGAAGGCTGGACTAAAAGGGAGCAGCCAGAAGGAAGACAAGCAGACATGTGTCTCAACCAAAGGCAGAAAGGATGCTGACTCACGGCTGGATGCAGTCCTGGGAAATCCCTGTTAGTTAAGTTGACATAAATCAAATCTGTTTTCCATAGAAAGAATATTATAATGAGGGTGACATTTCATATCGATGTTCTAATAAAAGCATCCAAAATACTGTAACTAATAGACCCACAACTTGTTTTTGTTAAAGAATAATGCCTTCAGTGTGTATACATAAACTAAATAGAGTGGTGACACAGTCATAATGTTAATGAATTCAAACTGTCCCGAGAGGCAAAACCTTTGCAAGACTGAGAGGGACTATAGGACAAGAGACCACAGTGAGTCCCAGGATAGAAGTTATGCACAAGAGCATAAAACCTTCTAGCTAGAGTAGAGCTACCCTGAAGAATGGAAGGAGTACCTAGCAACTCAAAACCTGCGGAGTCCAGTGTTGGTCAAACTGACTGAGTTAATCAAGCCCAGCTACAGGGGGTCTCCCTATCTCTAGGTGCCTCCCCCACCAACTTAACCCACATGCCATGGCTGCCACATGACACTTCCTAAAGCAGTACCTCTAATCTTAATGTTTTCCTGCTCAAAAACTTTCAGTGACTTCCCATCTCCTACCAAATTTCAATTCCTTGGATTGCCATTTATGATCCTCCTGGTCCTTATCTGTCTATCCAACTTACTCTTCTAATATATATACTCCAATAACTCAGGTTGTAGAAACAATGGCTTAGGCAACATTCTCAAGCAGGACCAATATTTTTCATCTTTATATCTTTGCTCAGGCCAGGAGTTCTGCCTGATAAACTTTCCTTATCACTTCCATTGTGATCTATCAAAACCTACCTGACCTGTGGTGGTGCAGTGGATAGTGTTGACCTAGAATGCTGAAGTCACCAGTTCAGAGCCCAGGGCTTGCCTGGTCACGGCACATGTACAGACAGCAGCTACAAGTTGATGCTTCCCACTCCTCACCCACTGCCTCTCTGTTTCTCTGTCTCTTCTCTCTAAAATCAATAAATAAAAAAATCTACCTAGACATAAAATCCAGCTCACACATCAGCTGTTCCACAAAGCCTGTTACATAATAAATGCTTTATATATATATATATATATATATATATATATGTATGTATATATATATATATATGTATGTGTATATATATATATATATATCTGTTGGATGGATGGATGGATGGATGGTTTTCATAATGGATCCATTAGCTGGTAGATATCACTTCCTTGTCAGTGTGCCATAGCACACTTTTCTTCCCTTTATAAAGCTCTCTGCATTCTCCCTTTTTTCATAAACATCTGAATAGAGTTCCTACTTCCATTATTAAATAAAAAGGATCTTGAAATTTGAACTACATTCTTGTATCCCACACAACTTTCAGTACAAGGTTCTTCATAGAATATGTGCTCAAGAGATACAAAATAAAGCAATATGGCATACTTGGTAGCAAGTGGCAAATGTACATAATCGCAAGTTTAATATAAGTAAAGGATAAAACCTAGGTATAAATGGGTACCTTGGTTAGTAAATGGGTGTGGCTTAGCCTTAACTGCAGCAAAGGTTAGATCTCTAGTCTCAAATTAACTGTTGCCAGAGAGTCAAGATCATCACCTCCTACTCCTTCTTTAGGACACCACTGCACTCCCCCAAATATTCTAGGTGCCCCCACTCTGTGCACCCTCGCCATCACATGTGCACCTTCAGAAATAAGACTGGCACACCACTGTGTCGCTGCTGCTTCATCCCTGGGGCAGAGGGGATGGTTTTGCCCCTCTAATCCATTACCCCCAGAGCGATCTGGCACATACTTGGCTCTCAATAAAGTTTTCATAGTATATTATTTTAGAAGTATTTGGTTACCATTCTAATTTTTTTTTTGTTTTGTATTTTTCTGAAGCTGGAAATGGGGAGAGACAGTCAGACAGACTCCCGCATGCGCCCGACCGGGATCCACCCGGCACGCCCACCAGGGGCGGTGCTCTGCCCACCAGGGGCGATGCTCTGCCCCTCCGGGGCGTCGCTCTGCCGCGACCAGTGCCACTCTAGCGCCTGGGGCAGAGGCCAAGGAGCCATCCCCAGCGCCCGGGCCATCTTTGCTCCAATGGAGCCCTGGCTACGGCTACGGGAGGGGAAGAGAGAGACAGAGAGGAAGGAGGGGGTGGGGGTGGAGAAGCAAATGGGCGCTTCTCCTATGTGCCCTGGCCGGGAATCGAACCCGGGTCCCCCGCACGCCAGGCCGACACTCTACCGCTGAGCCAATCGGCCAGGGCCCCATTCTAATTTTTTATCTGCCAAGTATACTCACCACTGTTAACATATTGGAGATATGTTACTAAATCTCTTAGGGTCGTGAAAATTACCCTGCCATCAGCTCTGCTTACTAGGGGTGTGATTTGCGACAAATCACTTGCATCTTGGAGCTGATTTCCTCATGTCTCCCACATAAGGATAACAGTACCTTTCTTGCAGCTATTGTAGGACTAGAGATTATGTAAATAAGGCACCTAAGATTGTCCCTGGAATTTAGTTAGTGCTCAGTAATGAGAGTAATTATAAGTACTACATTAAGAGGACAGGCAAAAGTTAGTGTTGAGATATATATATAATTTTTCAATATAAAATAGATAAGTTTTCTTATATATTTGGTATTTTATATACAGTTAAATTAACTGATTTATGTACCTATTTGGTATTTTTAATATACAGTTATCATATTAAGTTGACAGAAAAACATGCACAACATGGCATGGGAGGTAAGGTTACCAGGGTTAGCCTTTAGTCTAATTTCTGCTCCATGATTTGCTAAGGAGAATTAAAAGAAAATCAGTGGGGAGGAAAGAAGATGTTTTCTAAACATTAATATTTAAAGTAGTTCAATAAGAGTACTTCATATCAGGAAGCCTCCATGCCTTCCAAACATTAAATATGCAAGTGGTACATATGTATGCCACATTGAGAAAAAACAATGTGGAAAATGTGTTCCTGACCCAGTATCCAAAGGAAAAAAATCTGCTGTCTAGCTTCCTGGGTAAATAAATGTCATCACATTCAAAGACGGTACATCAGGAAATTCTCTGGAAGATACTTAACGTTTTCATGAGGTGTGTGTGTGTGTGTGTGTGTGTGTGTGTGTGTGTGTGAGAGAGAGAGAGAGAGAGAGAGAGAGAGAGAGAGAGAGAGAATCTGACAGTATTTCACTATAAAATAACCTTAGAAGCACTAAGGCAAATCATTAAAAATTCAACACATGCAAACTGTCTTCCATTGTATATGCAGAGAGGTTAGTGAAAGCAAAATGATCACTTAAGATAAATTTAAGAAACCTGGCTTCTTACAAATAGGAGTAAGTAGGTGGATTTGTCCAAACCACGCTATTTACATCTTCTAAACCCTATCATTTTGTGCAATGGCTAAAATTTTATGCATGTCACAAGTCTTTCCACTCCTCCCCCGCCACACAATGTGGCTGCTTTTAAGAATGTCAGATTGGAAATAATAAGAAGAAAGAACCATTATTTTAAAATCTTACAAATTCACAACTGAATTTAAATCACACAACTTTTAAAGTATTTTTAAATGGATGAAAGGTTTTGAAAAGAAAAAGTCAACAATACTACTTTGCATTATGCTATGAAAACAATTCTTCACACATTCTTTCCACACAGATTTCACAGATCTACCTCCCTACATTAAAAATGTATGTTAAGTTAAATCCTTTATTTAGCAATTATCTAACAGCACCCTGATTTCCTCAGGCTAATGAATATTATATAAATGAGGAAATAAATACTAAAATAGGCTTTGACTCAGCCTCAGATCAGCACGAAGTAGCAGAAAGCAGATTTCTTTTCCTGCCTGAAAGCACTAGAAAGGTACATATCAAATGTGAAATAATAGTTCTCAAGATACTGGACACCAGGCAGCAAAGGACAGTGATCCTTAAAAGAAAGGAAACAAAGGAGCTGAGCCTTGAAATTGCCCCAGATTTACTACTTGGAGAAAATTTTCACCATGGTTGTGAAGGAGAAACTCAGGAAGTGACAAGTGGTTTCCCAGAGTTGAAAATATGAACACTTAGTGCAGGGAACCAGAAGTAGCTGGAGACCACAGAGAATGCTGAGGAAAACCCTGTGCAGACAGAAGTCAGAAGATCTAGAAATACAATATTCAGTCGAATATTGGCCAGTGTATGCAAATGAGGAAACTACCCACAGTCAGGAGAAACACCACTGAAAATATTGACAGGGAACAGGGGGCCATGAAGAGTGCCTGGTCCCAAGAGCCAGAGTGCTTAAAAGCAAGATATGAAAGGATCAGACTACTTCCAAGTATCTTAACTGCCCAGTCACAAAGCTCAAGAATATTTATAGGAATACAAAAATCTTTGTTACCCAATAAGGTAAAATTCTAGCTTCCAATCAAAAAGTACCAAGCATGCAAACAAACCCCAGAAAAATCTGATCCATAAAAGAGAAGAAAAATTAATGGATCAAAATGAACCCCAAAAGTACACAGATGAAAAAATTAATAGAAAAACCATTAAGTTATTTTAACTGTAATTGTATTCCATATGTTCAAGAACATAGAATAAAAAAAATAAATATATTGAGTAATAGCAATATGGAAGATATTGACAAGGCCCACATTGAACTTCCAGAGAGGACAACTTTAAAATCTGAGAGGAAAATTACATTAGATAGCAAATTAGACACTGCAGAAGAAAAGGATGCTGAACCTGAAGACACAGCAATAGAAATTACGCAAAATAAAACAGAGAGACAAAATACTTGGCCCTACTCACAGTCCACTATTCCAAAAGTACGTCTGAAAGTGAAATGAGGCCAGTAGTCATGAGACTGAGACAAATTTCATAATGTACTTGAAGATCCATTTAACACAGTGTAAAGAAAATGTTTATTTTTTTAATTAATAAAAGTATATTATTTTGTGGATTTGTCTCACTTTATAATCTTTCTGTTGATAGTTATACACACTATTTCTATAGCCTGTCACTGTGACAGGGCCTTAAATGAGAACCGGCAAAACTTATAAATAACTTTACAGTTTTAAATAACTAGTTTGATTTTACCAGCTATATATGTTAATATATTATGCAATAATAAAAACTCACTAGACCATTAGTTTTCAATGATTTTAGATAATTCTATTAATGGAAAAAAAGTTATTAGGAGGGCTTATTTCACTTGAAGGATAAATGTTCTTTGTGATTGTGGTCTAGTTTCTAACTAAACCATCTTTTGGTTTGTGACATCTTCCAGTTTCTACTGTTGGATCTTCTGGATTCTGAAAATACCATACACACTCAAGATTGTATTACCCTGTATACATGGAAGACAGACATATTTAATAATTTTCTTTAATGCTGTAATAGATAACATATTGTTAAATCATTTAAATTCAATAGTTTATAAACCACAAGACATTTAAATCTAGATGACTCATAATCAATTCTGATGTTTTATAACAGAACATATATTTAGCTTCTCTTCACAGTCTTTCCTTTATTATTTTCTTGAATACCTAGCTGGTCCACTAGTCACTAGATACATAATGATGAATGAGACACTCAATCCTTATAAACATGTATAGTAAAAAGAGAAGCGAGAAACCCTATGATATAACTCTTGACTGTAACATTTATTGGGCTGATGGAGAGACAGACCAATGATGGAGATATGGAGAAGGAATAATCAGAGAGGAGGAGAGAAAACAGGAGAGTAGTTAGTGTCCAGAAAACCAATGGAGAAGGCTATGCCAAAGAAGAGAGAGTTCAAATGCAACAGCAAAGTCATATTAATTAAGAAATTTTTTTAAAAGTCCAGTAGGGTTACCAATTAAAAGATCATTGGAGCTTTTCATAAGAATAATTGCAGTGGAGTTGAGGTGTTACAGCAGATTGTTATTAGATAAGAGGTAAAGAACCTGACATTGCTAATAGAGATTAATTTTTAAGAATTTCAGTTATGGGAAGCCCAGTCAGCAGATTACTAGAAGGGACAAAAGAATGGAAGCATAAGAAACAGTCCTTATTTTTAAAGTACAAATGATCGAATTGGTTGTATTCTTTACAAGATTAGCAATTTAATAGAAATTTGGTATTAAAGAAAGACTACTTTGGAGTCATTTAAATTTTCTAGGATTAACCAAGATTGTGTGTGGAAAGTGATTGGTACAATGCCTGACAGTAAGCATTCCACAGTCAAGTTTTAAGGATGTAGTAAAAACCCACCACCCTTTAAAACTCTTAAAAGATATATTGACTTATTGCTATATGCAAAACTTTGTATTAGAAAGAGAGATTTTTCCTTTCCATTATACAAGTTTGGAGGTTCATTGAAGAGATAATACATGCAAGTGAGAATTCAAATTATAACTTTAAGTGTCAAGTGCCACTACATGTATAAAGTACTGTATGAGCTCAGTAAAGGAGAGATTGCTATGAACTAGTCTTGTGTAAGAAATATTTATGCAGCTGGTTAAAGTTAAATAAGAGCTTGAAAATTCTGACAGGCTAAGACAAGGCTTTCCAGGAGGTGGAAATGCCTGAGCAAAGGAACGGTTGTGCATCTCAGAGGAGCCAAGAATTTATCGCCAACGACTTACTGAGCAAAATCTTCAAACCTACTGGTCTTTGTCCCCAATTCAGCCCATTTCCAATGTGTACTTTTTCCTTCCCTATCTCTCCTAAATTTATTTCTGAATCTATAGCTCAGAAGCATACACTTCTGTTTGTATTCTGTTTCAACTATGGCAACCCCCTCATTACTCATCAACATCATTAGCACCTCAATGGATCCTTGATTCCATTTCTGAAGTCCCTTCCATTGATGTAGTTTGGATATCACCTCACCCAGTGTTCTACTCAGGGTTTCCTAGCACTCTGCATATTAGGACTGTGTGTCAAAACCTTCCCCAGAACACCAAATAGCATTCTGTCCCTACCACATTTTTCTTTCTCTCCTCTCCACTCTCTTCACTTTCTCCCTTCTAACTTACTGCTGTTTTTCCCACACCAATTTGCTCTAATACCTCTTGCAGCTAACTATCCATTTCTCTCTTCCAAGCCTCTCCTGGCTCAAAGTCACTCTTTATGCTCAAGGCTCTAACTCATAACTTATGGGTTGGAAATCATTAATCATGTACAGAAAGAACAGCTGACTGCCACTGAGTTGTTCAAGTACTAAGACAATCTGGCTTCATGTACATTTTTTAACTTAAATTGTCTATAAAAACATTTATAAGAGCTGCAGGATATGTGTGTGTATACATATACATATATATTGTATCTATTGCATAAAGTGTGGTAAAAGTAGTTTACAATTGTTCGTATGAAAAATAATACAATAATTAATCAACAATAATATAAGAATAAACTGTGTTTCATGTACTCACAACTATAAGCCTATTTTGGCCCCCCTTGTATGCATGCATGTATCCATGTATGTGTGTATGTATGTGTGTGTGTGTGTATATATATATAAGATATATATATATATATATAGAGAGAGAGAGAGAGAGAGAGAGAGAGTTGAAGAATGCCAGCCTCTTGAAGACATTTTTGTTCAACTCAAGTTTAATAGCATTAGCAAGGGCATGTGAGAACTTAATCCAAAGAGAAACAGATAAGTATGTCCTTCAAGCTATTGTTTGACCCCAGATTCTAAAAACTAAAATATAAATTAAGGCTTTGGCGGCCCAAATTTTATTCTGAGACTCTGATAATATATAGGTCTATATATTTTAGAAATTTAATAGTACATTTTTTAATCACTTGGTAATTAACCTGACTGAAAACTCTAGCCAAAATACCGCAGCTCTGGTTTAGAATACCTTCTGGTTGTAGCCAGAGCTAGAAAAGACAAACCTTCAGTTCCAGGCTCTGTTCACTCACTAAATCTGACCTTGGCTATACACTGATCATTTGACCTTTCTTGTGAAATGACTATTAGTCACATAAACATAATCCAGTGACAATTAGAAGCCAAAATCCAAATTTTTCCGTTTCTAATAAGCATTGAACTATTACTATCAGCTTAGCAAACAGAAAATGCCCATGTCTTAAGCACTTTGCTGGATCCAGCATGCATGGAAATAAATAAAACATTACTGATAAGATACAAGATCCTCAAAACTCGCACTTTGAGATGTAACCAAGGAAATATAACACAATCCTAAATGTAAAGAAATTTACAAAGCAATAGAGGAATACGGTGGGGGAGGTAAAAAAAAAGTGCCTTTGGAGTTACAAAAAGATGTGCAAGAAAGTGATCTTTAAACTAGATCTCAAAAGAGAAAGGAAAGAAAAGATTTTATGTGTGTGTGTGTGTGTGTACACACAGATATATACATATATATGTCTATATATGTATCAATATATATGTGTGTGTATGTATGTATGTATATATGTGTGTGTGTGTGTGTGTATATATATATATATATGGAGAGAGAGAGAGAGAGAGAGAGAGAGAGAGAGAGAGAGAGAACGGACTATTTGCCAGACAAAACTTCAAACATGGTGAAACTGAGGCAGGATACCTAGAGTCACTTCCTAAGATATCACACAGCTAGCTTCAAACCCAGTTCTGTGTGTTCTTTTCAATGTACAAGCTCCCTTCCAAGGACAAGAACGCACTTTTCAAGCATAAAAGGGAAAGAATTATTATTGTTACATTTAAAGTTTTTTTAAGAAGTGCTTCTTTTAAAATCTCTACTTATTATGAATTAAAATTATGGCTGTAGCTATAATTTTCTATCTGTCCATGAAAAGCTTTAAAAACACAGTTCTGTGAAAAATGCCTGGGGTCCAAGGTCACTTAAGAGCATTGTGAAACACTTCAAAGTGTATGCAAAATATTGTATATATGCATTTTTTTCTAGGGGAAAGAGCCAGAGTCTTTTAACAGAATCCTAAAAAGGTTTATGAACCTCTTCTCCAAAAGACTAAGAACCACTGATTTGTAGAAAATTTTGCTAAGCGTTTTAATGTTTTCAAAAAAGAAAAATATATATATATATATAATTTAGTTTCATATATAAGAAAATACACTTCAAATGTAATAGGGAAGAATATTAATACATCCCATTAATAATGTAACAACTTGATAATGAGACATCGAAGTGACCCTTTCCCATATTTCTAATAGCTACTCAGGATGTTAACAGTGAAAGGATCACTTAGAAAACTAATTTCCTTTTCATCATGCTTGTTAAGTATTTACTTTAATTCACATCCTGTGTGACCCTATGGGAAAATTTTTAACTAATACTGGGGAAAATCCCATAGGGTTACACAGGATGTGAACTGTGCCTGTAACTAAACTACCTTTGGCTTGAAAAATAAAATTAGATAGGTGAGTTTCACTTTCTGTTTGTCATATATTCCACTTTCTGGTTCCCAATGAGTTCAGATGCAGAGTATAGCTGCGTTCTGAAATAGCAGCTCAGTAAAATCCCCCAATCCTTCCTCTCTTTTCAAGGAGTGATCTCTCATTCCTCAGTGCTGTAGAGCCACATGCTTTCTGCAGAAAATGCAGATCTGTAGAGCTAGCTAATCACAGACAGCCTGGGGGAGCACTCCCGGACCGCTCCTCCATACCTGCGCTCACACACTTCAGCTGTGTTCTCCATTTCCTGTGGAGAACACACATCACACCACTTCCCCTATAGAAAAAAGAAAGCAGCCCAGCTTAATTGCTGATGGAAACACTGTCATAGTTTCCACTGGCCAAGCTTGAAACCATTACTGATCTAACCTTCATTAATTTTTCCACAACAATTTGCAGAAATGTCAGGAAGCAGCTGCACCAAAACTGATTAATTGTCCTTATCACCGCTACTTCACCGGGCTATATAAATATATATTTTTTTCAGTTTAAAAATAAAAAACGTAGGATTTTTCTGTTTTGATTGGTATTAGTAGTGGTGGTATATCTTATTCTGAAAAACTCAGAGCTATTTTTGACAGCTTTCAAAGGCCCAAACATTTTCAAGTCTGGAGGAGGTCCCACGAAGTTTGGGACAGCATCCATGAAGGAAAAGATTGCTTCCTGCCGATTACTCAGTTATATCTGCTTAAACAGACGTTAATGAATTCAAGTCTTATGGCAACACTGCATTTATTAGTCAATCACAGAAGCTGAATTCACTTCCGAAATGTGAATTAGAAAATCAAGTGCCCTTTTCCATTTTTTCATTTTCTTTCCTCCCTCATCATTTTAGTCGGAGCTATACCATCTGTCTCAACCTTTCAAATAATGTATTGTGCACGGCTGGCCAAAACAAGTGGAACAGTGCACCTCGTAACCCCAAGTACACAGCCAGTGAGCATCTATAAGAGTGATACGCAATGAAATCTGGCCATCTGGAGCTAACTGGTTACAGGAAGTTTAGTTTCTCAGCCAGCACTCCGATTTGCAGACTTTTAACTAGTTGGCAAAACATCAACTAGTGTTCAGAAAGAGAAATACTAACAAACATATTTCTTTTCAAAAACAAGAATTCAGATAGAAATTTTCAAAGGTGCACTTGCCAATGTTGCTGACAAGAAAGCTTCAAAAGCCAATCTCAAAGCACTGTCAACGTCCTTGAAATGGAGACAAGTCAATGCACATGTAGCATTTTGTTGCACTACCAAACTTTTGGGGGGACGGATACGTTTTTCCTTCTCTATCTTGCCTTGAATACATACAAGCAAGGGATGACAGCTGAAGAGACTGAATCACCTGATGAAGTAAGTGCCTTTCTGAGGCTCTGGAAGGGGCTCTCAGGACTGCATCAGAATAAGCTAAAGGCGCTCTTCATCCCAGGTATGTAGGTTCCTAATCACACTCCAAACCAAAGAAAAACCGAGTCTGGACAATGGTGGAGTAAGGCGCTTACGGAAGAACTGGACATGTAGCATAGTGGCCCTGATCATGAGCCAGAATACCTCTTTCAAATCCTATCTCTGACAGTTAGTAGACATATAAATCACTTCAGACCAGTCACCTAACCTTTCTGTGCCTTAGTTTTCCCATCTATAAAATGGAGATAAAGATAATATTGTTAGAAATGGGTTTTTTTTTTTTTTTAATTCTACAGTCTTTAGAAATGGCACTAGGAAGTGAAACATAAGTACTGGTTATTGATTCTATATTTTTCTATTGATATTTTAAGGCACGTGTTAGTTTAAAATGAGGAGGAAACAATGTGACAAGAGTTCCTAAGTTAATTTAAGAAAGCCCACTGGGTTGGCTGAAGAACCCTCTCTGCTAGTACTGGGAGACCAGGATTGCCTGTACTACCACTAACACTGGGTTGAGCAATCAGGGTTAAATTTTCTATTCTTTCTGTTGACCCATCCAGGTGTCTTGGGCAAGATGCTTTGTAATGCCCTGGGGTCCCAGGGGCAAGTACTGCTGGAGGTGACCACACCTCTCCACCACCCGCAGCAAGCCTGGAAAGGAAAGGAGAGGAGGGATGGAGAAAGGGCACCACAGGCCAGGGGAGGGATGCTGGCCGGGCCTCCATCAGAAGCACAGGGCTTGCTGAATAAGACAGAGGAGCTCATTCTCCTGGCACTGAGACCGGGCTCAGGTGCCAGGAGGCCACGCAGGGCAGGAAGGACACCCCTTTTAACTCCTGTTCTACCACGTGACCTTAAGTAACTCACTGCACTATCCAAGGCCTTAATGTTCTGCAGGAAAAACTGAGTTTTAATCTAGATTGGAGCTTCTCAACCTTCTTGCTGCCATGAGCCCCTCTGACAGTCTGAGGAAGCCTGTGGATCCTTTTTAACAAAATGTTTTAAACTATGCAAAATGAAATATGTAGGATTATAAAGGAAACCAATTATAATGAGATATAGTTATCTCAAAAAAAAATTTTAAACAAAGTTGCTTACAGAAATATATGTGATTCTTCACTAAAAATTAGAAAAAATATATAGAAGGATAATATCTATCATAAGTTTGAGTAGTACTAATAGTAAAGATATTTGAGATATGAACTATAACAGTAATATGATATGAAAATATCTGTAATTTCTACTGGTGACAAAGTCACAGACAGGGCTAACATCACTGTCATTTGTTGCCTCTATTTATTATGAAGTAGGTGCTGAAATTCAGTTACAGGTTAGTGAAAATATAGTTAAAATTTTTTCTTAACCAAATTCTCAGACCCTCTGAATTCTATCCATTTTTTGTGGTTAAGATCCCTCAACTAAGTGAATAATTAATCCCTTTATAATTCCAATGATAGGATCAACGATTAGTTGTGTCCCTGGCTCCCTCCATAGAGAATATTCACAAAGGAAAATGGAACCATCCTCCTCTTTCCAAATGTGTGGAGAAAACAGACTTACAGGATGGAAGGCCCCTTCCCCATTAGTTTCCAAGGAAGAAGGCAATGAGTTATGCAAGCATGCCCCCGCCCAGCCGAGAGGCATTACAGGTGAAGTGGCAGCAGCACCAATTAACCACAGCTCCTGTTCCAGCCCCACCAGCTCTCACAGGCCCACTGTCCCCTTGAAAAGCCCCAACCAAGTATTTCTAGGCCAGTAAGGGAGAATGGTAAGAGCCCACAGGAACTCTGACAGCCAGTCACAACCCCAGCGGCCATTTCTTCCTTCCTGCGCCAGCTCCCCCGGTGCTCTCCTGAAGGAACCCCTCTACCGCTGCCCCTCAGGAGGATGCGAAGGCTCACCTGCTCCCACTGCCTTGGGGCCCACACATCCAGACAAGAGGGATTCTTGCCTTGGGCATCAGGCTTTCGAAGTTCCACATACCACAAACACAAACGAAAGAAAATTACTGAAAAATACATGGGTGTTGCTGCTACTAGCATCCAGATGTCCTCTAGCCTTGATGGTCCCACTTCCTCACTACAGCTGTTTAGGCCCCAGGGCAATGTTTCTCCATATCTTATGCCCAGTCTCTTTGCTCCAATCAAAAAGGGACTAAGTTCGAATGCCCTGAATATTGGTGACTTGTGACATGGCACAGTGTGGAGGTAGACACCTTTTCAAAAGCAGAGATGTGGACAGCATTCGTGGCTTAGGTAAAAGAAAAGCCAGAGACGTGGGTATTTCTCTCAGGTGGCACCCATGCCACAGAGTCTCGGGTAACAAGGGATAGAGTGCCGGCCATCCCTCTTCCTGCTTCTCTAGTGCTCTCACTAGTGGCTCTAGAACTGGTGAGTCAGTGCTGTATTTGCAACAATCACAAATGGCACATGAGGAACGTTTCGCAATTAAACAATGTTTCTTATTAAATCTGTGAATGTGTAAACTGCATGCTAATTCTTTACATCAGCAACTAAATGAACATTGAACTCTAAACCTGGATCTGGATGGGCTTCGATTAAAATATTCAAGAAGACAATCAAATTTCTAAAAAATATACTCAAAAGCTTCAGTTTGTTTAAATGATTTTGCATTTAAAGTGATTTATACAATCATAAGTTTGCCTTTTAATTTTAACCTGTAATTCTGAATATTTAATTAAAATCATTTTTTGAAAATAGTTTAGTTTTGAAATGTTTACTGAACTCTACTTTACATTGTCAATGACAATATATTGATATTTTTCATACTTCGAGGGCAACTTTATTTTATTTTTGACTCCCTCGGGTCACTGAAAATAAGTTGACATCTTGGTTATGTAGATTCTTCCTTGCAGTTCAGAAACTTAAAAAGTCAAGGGGGAATAAGCAATAGGATCTCTAAAATCAGTCAGTCTGTGTAAATTTTAAACCTGGAAACAATAAAAGTAAGTTCACTTCCGTCAAGTATGACCGACATAAAATTCACTAATAGGACATTACAAATTCTTTATTTAATGAAGTTTTAATTATTGTTCAAAACAATAAATATGGGCCAGAAAATTATTCTCATCGAGAAATCCCTGCAACTGCATTTTCTATAGAAATAAAAAATTTATCACAGATCAAATTTTTTTTAAAAATTATGTGAGCCTCCATTTGAACTCTTGCCTTGGAGGCCCCACAAAGATTGGCAGCAATAACCAAGTGCCAAGTTGTGTGTTCTTAAAGTCCAACCAAGCTTTGCTTCAACCAATTCTCCTTTTAGACTGTCTTGAAAACTGTTCCATCCCTGGCCGGTTGGCTCAGCGGTAGAGCGTCGGCCTGGCGTGCGGGGGACCCGGGTTCAATTCCCGGCCAGGGCACACAGGAGAAGTGCCCATTTGCTTCTCCACGCCCCCCTCTGTCTCTCTCTTCTCCTCCCGCAGCCAAGGCTCCATTGGAGCAAAGATGGCCCGGGCGCTGGGGATGGCTCCTTGGCCTCTGCCCCAGGCGCTAGAGTGGCTCTGGTCACGGCAGAGCATCGCCCCCTGGTGGGCAGAGCGTCGCCCCTGGTGGGCGTGCCGGGTGGATCCCGGTCGGGTGCATGCGGGAGTCTGTCTGACTGTCTCTCCCCATTTCCAGCTTCAGAAAAATACAAAAAAAAAAAAGAAAACTGTTCCATCAAGTTTTTACCTCCACTCTTCTGAGCCTTCGTGAATTGCAGATACCTTGTCACTCTATAACACCACTACTCAGATCCAGTCCAAGGGGATGGGAAGGCAACAGTTATGCCCTTCCTGGTCCATCTTGGACACCTCTGCCCCATCTCAGCCAGATGTAAAACCGGAGCTGAATATCAGTGACTGTAACACATACTAGAAATGACAGAGGAGGAGCTCTGCAGATTGAGACCTGTCATTTCCATACATTTGCAGACAGAACCAACTTTCCTCTTCATTCTGTCTTCTCCTTGCCACCAAGGCTCTTCGGGCTGCCCTGTGCTCCATCACCTCCACACCATGTGTACCTCTACTTCTCCTACCAGACTCATTAAAATTAAGGTCTAGTAGAAGGAAGCATGGCAGTGAAGGCCAAAGACTATGAAATAGGCCTCAAAAAACACCCTTTCACATTTTTGCTAATTATCTAGATCTTAAACTTGAAAGATAAATCTTGTAGCAACTTTTTTTCAACAACTTACATGAGCACTATCAATGTTTTTGAATAGAATTGTCCCTTTATACTTGGAAGTTTAGAGGAATGACATTTCCTAGACATCTGGATTAAGGGACTGACTCCTAGAATAATCCATAGAAATTTTTTTTTAATCTTTTTTTTTTTTTTTTCATTTCTCTAAAGCTGGAAACAGGGAGGCGGTCAGACAGACTCCCGCATGCGCCTGACCGGGATCCACCCGGCACGCCCACCAGGGGGTGATGCTCTGCCCCTCTGTGGCATCACTCTGTTGCGACCAGAGCCACTCCAGCACCTGGGGCAGAGGCCAAGGAGCCATCCCCAGTGCCCGGGCCATCTTTTGCTCCAATGGAGCCTCGGCTGCAGGAGGGGAAGAGAGAGACAGAGAGGAAGAAGAGGGGGAGGGGTGGAGAAGCAGATGGGCGCCTCTCCTGTGTGCCCTGGCCGGGAATCGAACCTGGGACTTCCGCACACCAGGCCAATGCTCTACCACTGAGCCAACAGGCCAGGGCCCAAAATTTTTGTTTAAGGATCTATGAGTCTTGATTTTCATGTTTTAAACAAAGAAAGAATTTTAGAGGTTTTGCAGATATAGACAGAAGTCTATCTATATCCTTAAAATCAAGAGGTTGGTGGTGAGATTGGGGAGGGTTGAGTTGCTTGCCCAAGGTCTATAAGTATTTATGAGATTCAGGGCAAGAACCTCTGTAGTTTCTTGACATTTCAACCAATGACCTTTCTAGTTAGTCAATGTTCCCTCCCACCAAAATTAACTACCCTCACATAATGTTTACATGTTTCCATGTAATATAGAAATTGTTCAAATCAGAAATCACTTATCAAGGTTTTGATAATATTAGAAAATAAAACTTATAAATCACTGAATTATCAGAAACATCCTTCTTATAAGTTATTTCTACATTATTAATGTATACACTGAAACATGTACTTATAAAAAATGCATAAGGAGCATAGTCAATAATATTCTAACAACTATGTATGGTGTCAGATAGGTATGAGATTTATTGAGGTGATCACTCAGTAAGTTATATAATGTCTAATCATGGGGATGTACACCTGAAAATAATGTGATATTGTATGAAAATTATCATTAATAAATAAAAATAATTTATAAGGAAAAGCAAAAGATTATAGAAATTAGAATATTTCCAAATTTCATTTTCAAAGATATTGAAAAGAGGATTGAGTAATAACGTTATTAAAAGTAAAGCCATTTTAAAATGCATTCTTCAGAAAATGTTAACTAATTACATCTTTTCTGAAGAATAATTCACAGTGCCAACCCTATAATTGAATTATTTTAATTTTTCATTCGATTTCCACAATGCATCAAACATGTGCATACACACCTTAAAAATAAGTAATAATAATTAAGTAGTAAATGTTTAAAATATAATAGTAAATGTCTTGAAATAAATGATTCTCTTCATCCTTTGGCTCATCTCTATATTCAAGCCAAACCCTAGGACAGGGGTCCCCAAACTACGGCCCGCGGGCCACATGCGGCTCCCTGAGGCCATTTATCTAGCCCCCGTCGCACTTCCAGAAAGGGCACCTCTTTCATTGGTGGTCAGTGAGAGGAGCATAGTTCCCATTGAAATACTAGTCAGTTTGTTGATTTAAATTTACTTGTTCTTTATTTTAAATATTGTATTTGTTCCCATTTTGTTTTTTTACTTTAAAATAAGATATGTGCAGTGTGCACAGGGATTTGTTCATAGTTTTTTTTATAGTCCGGCCCTCCAACGGTCTGGGGGACAGTGAACTGGCCCCCTGTGTAAAATGTTTGGGGACCCCTGCCCTAGGATCTTGTATCCCTTTTGCTGCACAGGTCAACCATGCTAACTCCTCAAAACACAAACATAAAAGATCTGATTTAGAAACCCTTTTCAGTATCTGAAACTAGCTCTTGACAATAAGACTTCGCATTATGAAGTCTTAGTTTAAAGTGCCCATTAGATACATGTTCAAATAGCTTAAGAACGAAAGCTTCTGAATAGCTCATTTACTGAAACGAGTAGAAAAGTTATCGATAACTAACTAAAGCATTTCAGCTCTTGTTCCTGCTTGTACAACATGTAAAAGTAAAGGCACACACAGTATAGTTCTAGATATTTTGAAAAGAGTGTATCCCTTAGACCAATAATGATCAAAGAAAATTTTATAGTTAATTAATAATTTATTAAAATGATGCTGTTATATATGTCCTGACTCAATCGCAATTTTCCATCCACTTTTAATAACCTAAGCTTCCATATGTTGTTAAGTCCCCCTCCATTAATACTATATTGCCCAGCTAAGAACATTTATTTTGCTTTTGTCAGAATGAAAAATACAAGTCATTGTTCAACATTCTTCCTTCTCCATCCTGAATAAATGACACAGTGAATGAAAGATTGATCTAGATACACACATCAGACCAGTTCTTATCTTCTCCTCCAGAGCCACATACAAGGTGTGAGAAGGCATCTATGCTTTCAAAAACAATATAGGCACAAATATATTAGAAAATAATGCCAGAGTGAAATTAACTTTTATCCTCTCTAAAATTAAAAATGATTTGTCAAATAAACACTTCTAAATTTGGGTTAGGGGATTCTTAAAATGTGCATTATAAACTTCCAAATTAATATAGAGTTTTATTTAAATACTTCAGAACTCTATAACATATGAACTCTTTATTTCAACTCCAAAACTTCAAAAGTTATGTTTTATATAATAAAAATTATTGCCTTTATGCATATGTTATACATATATGTTTTTATCTGCTTTGGAAACAAAAGAACTCAAAATTAAGAGTTTTATGGCAAAGGCCCCATAAGTGTAGCAGTTCAACTTGAATTTTTGACTATTTAAAATAAAGGTAAACATTGTGGCAAGTTACACCTGTCCCTGATATTCATGAATATGAATATGGGCTCCAAAGTAAATAGGTAGAAAAAAATGAAGCCCTTGTTTTCTCATAAGTATAACCAAGCTGAAATTAAGGGAGGATAAGTTTGCTTGACCAATGGTGGCACAGTGGGTACAGCTTACACTTGGACCATGGAGGTCCCATATTTGAAAACCCTGAGATTGCTGGTTTGAGCACAGGACCATACAGCTTGAGTGTGGGGTCCCAGCTATAGCATAGGATCATGGACATGACCCCATGGTCACTGGTTGAGCCCAAAGGTCGTTGGCTTAAAGCTCAAGGTCGCTGGCTTGAGCAAGGGGTCACTGGTTCAACTGGAGCCCCTTGGTCAAGGCACATATAAGAAAACAATCAATGAACAATTAAAGTGCGGCAACTACGAATTGATGCTTCTTATCTCTCTCCCTTCCTCTCTCTCTCTCTCTCTCACTTGCTCTCTCGCTCTTTAAAAAAAATAAAATAAAATAGGATAAATTATGTAAGAACAAACCTACCAGCCATAGTTCCCAGTTGAGATAAAAATAGAAAATTATTAAGATGAAGCAAGGAGAGAAATTTAAAGAGTAGAAAGCGAAAGTATTACCTGGCAGAATGACAGGTTGCCACACTCTCAGATTTACTCTGCCCTATCTCAGTCTCAGTGGCCCTTCCCACTCGTGAGCTGATTGCTGGTGGAAAAGATCTTGACAGTGCTTTGAAAGGTAGAAGACATCTCTGCATTTGGGGATTTCCCTGAAAATATTTAGAATATTAACCTGTACACACAAATAAACATACTAACCCTATTCCTCCCAAAGTTTCTGTTAAGACAGAAAAAGAGCAGCTTGCCCTGCCAATTTAATTCTTTATTATTATTTTCTTTATACTTATTTCTAATTTTTATTCAGTGAGAGGAGGGGAGGCAGAGAGAGACAGACTCCGCGTATCCCCCCTGACCGTGATCCACCCAGCAAACCCCCTACCCGGCAATGCTCTGCCCATCTGGGGCATTGCTTTCTGGCTCAGGAGCTATTTTTAGTGCTTGAGTCAGAGGCCATGGAGCCATCCTCAGCGCCCAGGGTCAACTCGCTCCAACTGAACCATGACTGTAGGAGGGGAAGAGAGAGAAAGGTAAGGAGAGAAGGAGGGGTGGAGAAGCAGATGGTCTCTTCTGTGTGCCCTGACCAGGAATAGAATCTAGGACATCCACAACCAGGCCAACGTTCTACCACTGCACCAACCGGCCAGGACTCAATTCAATTCTTAAAGAAAAGAAATACTAAGTCTGTAGTAGGTAAAATCTGATTTAAATGTGTGGCAATTCCTTTAGAAGCTCCAAGGAATTCCATTACCATTAATCGAATAACTGGATTCTTGCATTCTAGCAGGTTGAGCAGATTTTATCATTAACAATGGTAGGGAATTGCTTTAAAAGGTAAAAACAGTAGTGTATAATACCTATAAGACAAGGCAAACTTACTTATATTGGCCAGTTTCCTATAAGAAAAATGTATTTTATTTAAAATGTGGCATGTCTTTTCTCTACTCGCTACATTTCCCAGCCCCCAGCCTGGTACACTATAGGAAATTTGCAAATATTTATTGATTGTATTGATTGAGTGATCAAGCGAATGAAAAATGAAGGAAGGAAGCAAGGGAGGAGGAAGGAATACCCACACACTCACACACACCATGCTCATGTTCTGTCACGCATCTGTGGGGCTGAGGAGCAATTGCCTCTCCCTCCATTCCACTACTCTCTTGACTCTCCTTTTATTCCTTTTAAATTACAGGGTGGCCTGTTGTAATTTTAAAATACTCTTTGCAATAAAATGAATGCCTCTGTGGAAGTTATTTAATTTGTTCAGTTTGCTATAATAATTGATTTTTTAAAAACACAACAAACATCAATGAAACATAACTATGATATAAATCTCATCCCTTTACATTCCAGAGGAATATGCTTTTTATCTTGGCAAAGCAATTTAAAATTTTTTCTCTAAGTTCTATTATTCCTAAATGTTAATTTATTAATCATAGCCCTACCTGTTAGGTTACTGCATCTCTGCCCTGTTTCACAGGGCGAATGTATCACCGTGTACCTATATATGACAGCATGTCTGTTTATTGACACATAAATATCCTTGAGGACAGGAAAAGAACTGAGATGTGTGTGTGTGAGTGTGTTATCTGTGTGTCTATGTGTACACGCACTTCCCTGGATTGTTCTCCATGGAAATCTCCCTCCACGTGGGAAAAACGCCAAGGAGAGCCCGAGGACTTCCCTGACTCTGAGCCAAGGGCGTGGTCAGTGTGGCACCCTCATCAGTTGAGTCTTTAAAGGAGTAGAAGGAGGAGAGAGGAAGCAGACAGGAAGAGGAAAGCTGGTAATAAGTGTTGAAATCTTTTACTTGTGAGAAAATAATCTAGGAACCTAAAGAATGGGAAACATTTTAAAGTTTGCAAAGAGTTCTCAGGATGAACAAACACATTCTCAAATAATACCTCTAAGTGCAGCCACAGCACAAAGATCCACTGAGGTTTATGTAGACTTGACCCATCAAGGAGAAATCATTGAGGAAAGCTCAGCCTTATCTCTCACTGGTATAGTTTAATCATATCTTCAAGATAAGTAATAACCTTTAGAATGTTGCTTCCCCTAACCTACTGAGACCTCTTCAAAAGCCATCTCACATCCTTACCTTGTGAAATACAGTGACCCTCTCTTAGATCGTAACATGGGTGAAGACTTTGCAGCACGGAACGCTATTGAAGACACCTTCCTTACATATGGAGCCCTCAGCTCAGGATCTGACACACAGTGGACATTCAATAAAAGTTCTGCTCTCCATAAAGTTCCTCTCCTCTCAGCATTGATGCTTGCCTCTCTTGGTGTCCCAGCGACATTTCTGACAGCTAAATTACTTTGGAGGTTTCTATCTGATCTTTAAAGCTGAAGTGTCATCTCATCTGTATGCTACCCCACTTTTTCAGAGTCAGAATTAAGCCCCCACCACCACCATGTGCTCATAATCCTTTGTTTCTAGCCCTGTTCCTGCACTGATCACAATGTGCTTTGGATATTAGTTGATTTCATATTTTATATCCCCAACTAAATTTTTGGCTGTTTGGGAACAAGATCATCCTTGTTTTTCTCAGTAAAGAGCTCTAGCACCAGACACAATGTGGTACATGGCTGGTTTTCCATAAATGTTGATTGGATTCAAAAGTTTACTAGAATTGTTGAATAGAATTTTAAACTCCTTCCTGTTTCCCACCCCTCATGTCGCCAATCACATGCCACAACCTGTAGACAACTTAATGACACTGTCTCTCCCATCTGACCCCTCCTTTGTAATCCCATACAACCAACCTAGTTCAGAACCTTCTTACCTTCATGGAGACAATCCCAATAGCTTCCTTACTTGTCTACCTCCAAGTTTTTCATTTCTTATCAGTGAGGTGGGGTGAAATAGTTTTCAAAAATATGATCCAATCATGTTACTCCTCAGCTCAAAAGTGGATAAAAGTTCTCACATGTGTAAGAAGCTGATGTGTTAATTACACATTCAAGGTCCTTTGTACCCTGCACGTCTCTTGGTATTTTTTCCCTCTCCTGTCATGTCTCTTCTTCACCTACCAATGCTGGGTTCCAAACACACGCTGTCACTTTTTGTTCTATGATGACACCCATTTTATCCACCCCATCTCTTTGTCTAAGAAGTGGTTGTAATTCCTCCACCTGCCAAAACCTTGTCCATCTTTAAAGACTTCTACAGGAAACACTTTCTTATTCCTAAGTCCTTCCCCCCACAGAACTACAAGAAAGTGCGTACGATTCCTTTCTCCTCTGAATTTTTAACATATTTTATTTATACATTTCTGAGTGTGTTGCTTAGGCTTCTTACATCCGAGTTCGGTGTATACTAGTTTTCTCTCTCTTTAGGTTTATAAGCAACTTGGAAGCTAAAATGCAGACTTACTCATCATTCTATTCCTCCAACCACCAGAACACTACATTTCATATGGCAGAAGTGCCATAAATATTCATTGAATTTAACCGAACTAAAGCTTTTACAAATAGCCAAGAAAGCTCAGGTTCCATGTAAGAAGGATGACGGCTCTAGCCAACTTAGTGTTGGCATCTGCGAAGATTGGTGTTCTCAAAATTTCCACTTAAGGCTGATGACAGAATCAAACTCTGCTACAGTCAATGAATAATTTATTTATGCACAAAACATTCTGTTAATGGAAATCTTTTTATGGCTCAAGAACTGAAATATATTTACTGCCTTATAGTTATTAAATGCTTGCTTTAATCATTAATACACAAGGTAATGACAAATGATAATTACAGGACCATTATATGCCCTTAAGTGATTTAATCAAGAGTATCTCTTCTAAAATTCAAAAACTCCTCAGTGGATGGGAAACAAGGAACAGATTACACTGGGACCAGCCAACTCACTGCTACCACCAAATTTAAGAGCCTGAGGATTCTGTTGTTAGAAATACTACCAATTGAGTAATCAACGTTAGACTTACACACTTTTTTTATTTTAGTGCTCAAGTGAAAATTATCCTGCTTCCCTGAACTGGGCTGTTAAAATGGAAAACATTAAAGCAAAGGAGAAATCATATGTGTGCACATTCCGTAGGTTTTCCAGTCTGTCAATAAATGTTCCTATGCCGTGCTATTTCAGCAAGTCGTGCGATAACGATGATCATGCCCCTCTAAAGAACAAGAGAGCTATTTTGCCTGTATGTTTTTATTTTAGGAGGCTGAAAGGCACACTTCTGGCTGCTGTGAGTACTCTGACAGGTACACATGTTTCTGAGGAGGTGACTTGTTGGAGAATTTTGGCAGGGGTAAAGTTGAGAAAACCTAAAACCATCCTAAGCTCTCGGGAAGTATATAAGGAGTTGGAAGAACAGTAAGAAGAGGAAGAAGATTCACGCCTTCCAGTGAACTGCTGTTTCCAATGACAAACCCTCCTGAAAAATGAAAGGTCAAGTATATTCTTTTTATCTACTTTTATCTCAAACTCAACTGGAATATAATCACATTCATCATCCTACTACTGAAAACAGCTTCTCCCTTTATTTCCCATTCTCTATAAAATAATATTCACACTCCCAGGCTCAAAGCCTAGTGTCATCATTGAGAGTTTCCCCAGAAGGGCGCACATGTACATGCATGTACACGCACACACACTTCCCTGCTCTAACCAATCAGGCGGTCTTACATGGGCTTCCTGCACACTCTCCCTTCTATTGTCTGTGTCTTGTTGATCTTTATTGCCACCCCTCCAAATCAGGTTCTCAGCGCCCCCCCATCTCCCACAGCCCCAATTCAAGGAGAACAGAAGGTTCTTTGGATTTAACTGACAAACTTCCAAAGGACAAATCTAGGCACTGTACCCTTGGGTATACAGAATCCAGGCACAGTTATCAGAGGCAGTAACCTGCAGAAATATCAGCAGGGCCTTAAGGAAAACAATTTGAGCTGAAAGTAGCCACAAGGGCTCCATGATGCAAAACCTGAGATGTGAGGAATTAAGGAAGAGATTGGAGGAAGTTAAGTCAAAAGGAACTCCCTCAACCTGGGATCCAGCTGTTCACTGCCGCTGCCTAAGCAGGGCTCCCATCCCTGGTGTAAGTGTGGGAGGAAAGGTGAGGGGGACGGCTCCTATGTGAACTAATGGAAATGCCTCCTAAATGGCTTCTGTGTCTTCGGGAGCACACGCACCCACTCACCCCGCCCTCCCCTCCGCCCACAGCACCCTGCACAACCCAGCAGGACCCACATTCCTGAAGTGCAGTTCTGATTACATCATTCTGCTGCTTCAAAGCTGTCAAGGGCTTCCCACCACTACAGGCCAAAGTCAATGCACAGCCTCAGTCCCCACGGCAAAGCCAGCTGGGCTCACAGTCACACACCAGCCCCACTGGGTCTCCCAGGAAGCCGATATAGTCAGAGGCCACACTTTCCTTTTTCTCATTAAATCTTTTCAGAGATCAATTGTTTTTGTTCCCTTGGTCAAGATAGAACAATAAAACATTCTTGTTAAGTAGAATGTCGGGATTTTTGTCTATTTTGTTTTGTTTGGGGGGGGGGATTGTTATTTTGCTTTAAGAAGAATTCTTTTTTTTTTTTTTTTTTTTTTTGCATTCTAGAGAATATTAAAAAAGGCACATAAATTTGTCCTTATGGCTCCACTCTGGATATTTAATGAGTATCAGACTTGCTGACTCATCGCACTAACATGATTAAAATTAAGTCTGTGCCCAGGTATCAATTTGCAGTCCCCAAGTAAATTATAAAAGAAAATGCTCAACCAAGTACTTTTATTAAATTTAACAAGTATTCATTGAATAGCTACTATTTTTTTTCAGTCACCATTTTCCAGGTTGAAGAAGACATCAACAAAATGTAGACATAGTCTTTGTCTTCAAGCAGCCTACCGAGCAGCACGAGAGAGACATCTCACAAAAGTCACTTTACCACAAAGCACAAGCTCAAATAGGCGCACAAGAATTGACATTGAAGAAATGGATGTGTGAAAATAATTCAGAGGGGAAAGAAATAAAAAGTAAAGACTTACTTCTAAGTGGGTGATTTTGTCTAACATCCCATTCAGTAATTTATGACGAAATCTATCATTGCCAACAGGGTCAGAATTTCCAATGCCATTCTTGATCAATAGAGATGTTGCTTAGAGTTTGAGATTCCCAGAGCAGGGAGAGTGATCGGGTAAACTGAATAGTTAATATCATAGAGGAAGGTAAAGATGTAATGTCTCCAAAATTCCCTAACATTATGAGCTGCGATTCTTCCCCAAAACTCCAGTATGGCCTCTATTTCCTTATATGATTCATACTAAGCAGAGTATAGTGACCACATCAACAAATTCTGATATTTGAACACTGCCAGGCAACTCTACCAGTGATCTGACAGTGAACAGCATGCTGTCTGAAGTTAGGAAAACAGAATTCTGGTTCTATGATTCACTAATACTGTGACTTCGAGTACACCATTAAATTGTTATCCCACGAGCCTCTGTTTCTTCATACCCAAAACAAAATGTGAATAACATCTACATACTAGCTATCGCCTTTACGGAGATAATGTCACATGGAAGCCGTTTGTAAACTGTAAAGCATTACCCAAATGGCAATTCAGATCATCATAGAAACGAGTCATATGGTTACTAAATTCCACTGTGTAGGTTTTGTGTGGTGAGAAAAAGATGAGAGGTTCCCCCACACAGCCATCCTACACTGCAGGCTACCGTAAGGAGACAGGAAGACGGATAGGCAGAGGGAAATACTGTACCGTGAAGTGATATAAAAGCAACCCACAGTCAGTTTCTCGGATGGCTATAGAATGCTCATAGAACAAAATGTGCTTTGCTTATACGCCTGGTTTCATCAATGCCTGCTGACTGCATGATGAATCCACAAATGGGTGAAGTATTGAATGTATGAATGAATCAAAGTATAGACAAGAGACATGCTTGAAAATCAAAGCAGGGAGAGTCTAGTTTTATAGAAGAGGGTAAGAAAAAAACTTTGGACAAATGAAACTGTGTCACTAAGAGTAAGGGGCTCCACCCCCTCAGGCTGTAATGGGGACATATGCAACTGTCCTTATACATAGACCGTAAGGTAAGTCTGTAGGTTTCACATGGGTTTAGTAATAATCAGAAATATTGAAACACTCTTAAGTTACATTAAGTTACCCAAACAGAAGAACTGTATGCATCTAAAGTTATAAAAATGACCTTATATAAAAGGAAATATTTTTGAAGGCTACAACACTTTGAAGCTTACAAGGTTTATTCTAAATTATATATAAGAGCAGGAAGTTATATCAAACTATAGAGGCCAGATAGCAGATCTTATTTGCAACCTTGTCATATCCTTATAAGACCTGCTAAATTGTGTCCAGGTAGGAAGGATTAAAGTTTTCCTCATTATTATTGTCTAGATTATTGTAAGTAATGACCAAAAAAAAATTGCATTAAGGCATAGCAGAAGAGAAAGGAGCAGACAGACAGATGAACAATAAGTCTGGGAAGTCACAAAATGCAGTAATTTCCACAGAAAAACATATTTCAGATACCCTAATTTAAAGTACAATTTCAATAACTTCTGACTCCAAAAATTACTGTCATAACTATATAATTCTCAGCAAAGTAATTACTGCTCTGAAACCCAATCTCCTCTAATGCATATGGGTTTTTAATTCTTACTTTTAAACTTTTAAGCAGCTACTGCACAGAACCTGATTCCGCAGAACATGCCAAAAATGAACACAAATGGTTTTCACCTTGCTTCTCACCTTTCCTCAGCTTAAAGAAGAAATACTACTTACATAATTCTTAAATAGTTTCCTCCAATGCAATGAGAGCATATAAATCTGTGCATGTGGTTAAAACTTCACACACATAATGAAAAAAGCTTACGAATTTTACACGCTATGTTTCCTTACCAAAATAAGTATTTGGCTTAATTGAGAAAATGCACTCATCCTTATGGGTTATGTCCATAATGATAGGCTAAAGAATTAATCACCTGACTAATAAAATATAACGATTGGGATGTTAAAACAGTATTTGTGATCAGTACCACTGTTAATCACTAGCATCATAATCACTACTACTTACTGAGCCAGAAGTTTAATCTTCACATAATCTTATGAATTAAGAAAAATCCCTACTTCATTCAAAGACTGTAACCCCAAAGAGCTGTCCTAACCAAGGGCTTCCAGAACTCACAATGCAATAATAAACAAAGAGAAGGCTAACTGCCCTGAATGTCCAGGCTATATCCAGCCTTAGGAGGCACAAACAGAACCGTCTCCTGAACATAACTGAAATTCGGTCCTGCCAACCAAAATTTAACTGTAACACCATAGGGTACTTTGGAGTAAGTGTAAAAGTCAACCTGGTGAGTAGAGAGAAAATTAAATGTGGCAGAAAAAGACATTTATGTTAGCGTTTCAGAGTATTAATTTTCACCCCCGAACGTCTATTATAACTATTGAAGAAATTAAGGCTCTGCTTTTGAAACTCTTTTGAACATTTCTCTACCTGACGGGTTTTTCATCAACTGCCTCATATCCCTTTAATTATCAAAAAATGTTCCCGAATAGCATCATGTGCCCATAACAATGAAAACTATTGCTCACATATGAATCTTAGGTCATGAACTTTACAGGTAAAATGGCAAGATGCCCAGGGATGCCACACTTGATATTTCTACACTCACGGAATGCTCAAAGGCGACATTAACAAACCAATTTCCAGGACAATAGCTTCGAGGGAGATTTTTTGCAGAAAAAGCAAAGGCAGTTTGTGGGCATTGTATAAACAATGCTATTCTCTTCCTAAAAATCCATCTGACCTCATCGTATCTTCATATATCTAAAGGTAAAGTAGATACCAATGGTTTGGTTTCAAAGTCACCTTTCCCACATGATTAGGCACTTCCTTATTCATTATATTTCATCAGGTGTTTACATAGCTCAGGGAAATTGAGTAACGGAGCGGCACAATTTAGAAATATGAATAGAATTTAGTATTTGTGAAGCTCAAATCTTGTAACTTTAGGCTGGAAATACAAAAATTTTTCTAACTTTTCTGTTACTTTGTAAAGAGTTAATTAAAACATGAGTTTTCCTGGACTTAAAAAGAATTACCAACCCTTAAAATCAGTATCATTTAGACTTCTGATGCCAAAAATGTGTTTGACAGAGCAGGTTTTACTCTACTGACATTTTAACAGTAGCCAAAGTCCTGTTCCCACTCAATTCTGCCTTGGCAGCACCGATAATTTGCTAAAAGCCTGAAACTCCTCCTGATTTAGAGTTTTCTACCTCAAGAGCTTTCTGCAAAAACAGTGCAACAAGGAAGTTGAATTGATTAAATCCTTAAGATTTCTAATCACAGAAATCAAGATTTCTGTAAAATAATAATGGTTGAAAATAAAAAGAGTTGCTGATTTATTCATCTCGCCTTAGATTTTACTCATAAAATACAGTACAATTACACAAATATCTCACTAAAAGTAAAATCCAATATTCTCACATCACCTCAACATTAAAAGTAAATAACCATTCCAATAGTAAATAAAAAGATCTAGTTCCAAACTATACATAAGATTTTCTAATCTTCTCATCCTTCAAGTCAGAGTATTTCAAGAAATATGGGAAAACTTACAAACATGTTCATTTAGATAGAATCTCAGAAACCTTTTGCAGGTTTTAAGGGCCTCAAATCATTACCGTCAAAATTTTACATACAACGTAATATTTTGTTTGAGATATGTTCTCAATAATTTTAAAATCAAACCACAAAGAAAGCACTTGACTTGACTTACCCAGCTACTGAATGTTAAAGAAGTGGTATGAGTGTTCCAACCAAATCAATTCACTTAATTTTTCAAGTAGATCTGATTACTATCGTCTTTTAAAAAACTCAAGGACTCCACCTAATGAGGAAAGAAAAAAATGACAAAGGATAGTGTTTAAGTCAGAGCAGCATTATATGACCTAAACTTTAATAACACATTAATAACACGGGAATCAAATAAAGAAAATTGTTGTAACTTCTCCTAAATTACCATGTGACTTAAAACTGTAAAACAACAAAAGCATCTGCCAACTAAATTAAACTTTCCACTTTGGGGTAAAATGAATGTTCAAGCTTAGAGAAAACAATAAAATAACACAACAGAGTGTGAGAGTACAGGAGATTATTTTCAGTATGGATTGGCACATGGAAATGATGACTATATAATGTCTAGTAGAATATATAAAATTAGACTTGAGGGAAAGATGCAACCAACTGCTTTGGAATTTGACTCATTGAATCTTATTAATTTATTAATGCAATGAAAATACTATATGCAGGTTGCAGGTCCTTCAAGCTATTAAGGTATATAAACTAATACCCTGATAGATCATTTGGAGAGAACTCACTAATATGAATTTACAAATCATTCTTAAAATGTTACGCCTTGTCTATCATGAAAGCAGTTTTTTAAAGACCCATAAGCAGCTGAATTATGGTTTATAAATAATAGAAGTTAATATTCATTTTACTTGTGGATGCACTTTTTCTGAAGCCCTATTATTACATCATTTTCTCAACTCCATAAGAAAGTCTGAGATAAAGCAAGCTACATCTTAACTGGCGAGAGCCTAAAATAAATGGGATGCTGAAGTGTTGACCAGAAGAATAAGACAGAAAATTGGACAGCTTCCGGTTACTTTAGAATCAGGTTCCCCCAGAATAGTATGTTTTAAAGTCCCAGAACATCAAATAAAACTATAAATATATTCAAGTTCAAAAACGTACTCAAACACCATAAATACATGCTTTTTTTTTTTTACTATACAATTTGGAATTAGCCACACACTGTGACTCCCTCATTTCCCACTATACATGCAGGAAAACTTAATTAATAGTTTCTCAAGTATTTTTTAATAATGTTTGAAATAAATTTGTTATCCATTATTGGAAAAAGAAAGCCTCTTCAATAAATGGTGCTGGGAAAATTGGAAAGCCGTATATAAAAATGTGAAATTTGACTACAGTTTGTCCCCCTGCACAAAAATTAATTCAAAATGGATCAAAGCCCTAATTATAAGATCTGAAACAATAAATTACATAAAAGAAAACATAGGTACTAATCTCATGGACATTGGCTGTATAGAACAATTTATGAACTTGACCCTAAAGGCAAGGGAAGTAAAGGCAAAATAAATGAATGGGATTATATCAAACTAAAATCTTCTGCACAGCAAAAGAAACTGACAACAAAACAAAAACACAGCCAACGAAATGGGAGATGATATTTATAAACAGCAGCTCTAATAAGGGGTTAGTATCCAAAATATATAAAGAACTCACAAAGCTCAGCAACAAATAAGCTAACAATCCAATTAAAAAATGGAGAGAGGACCCGAACAGACACTTCTCCCAAGAAGACACACAAATGGCCAACAGATATATGAAAAAAAGTTCATTTTCACTAGTTATTTGAGAAACGCAAATTAAAACTACAATGAGATATCATGTCACACCTGTTAGATTGGCTATTATCAACAAGTCAGGTAATAACAAGTGTTGGAGAGGCTGTGGAGAAAAGAGACCCTCATTCACTGCCGGTGGGAATGTAAATTAGTACAGCCATTATGGGAGAAAGTATGGTAGTTCCTCAAAAAATTAAGAATAGAATTACTATATGACCCAGCAATCCCTCTACTTGGTATGTATCTTTAAAACTCAAAAACATTTATACGTAAAGACACATGCAGCCCCATATTCATCACAGCATTATTCACAATGGCCAAGACATGGAAACAATCAAAGTGTCCTTTGATAGAGGACTGGGTAAAGAAGATGTGGGACATAAATACAATTGACTACTACTCAGCCATAAGAAATGATGACATATTGCCATTTACAACAACATGGATGGACCCTGAGAGTGAAATAAGTAAATCAGAAAAAGCTAAGAACTATATAATTTCACACTTAGGTGGGATATAAAACTAAGACTTATGAACATAGATGAAAGTGAAGTGGTTACCAGGGGAAGGGGGATGTAGGGGAGAAGGGACAAGAGAAGGGAGTAAAGAGGGACAAATATACAGTGATGAAAATGATTTGACTTTGAGTGATGGGTACATAACATAATCAATACTTCAAATGCCATGTAGATGTTCACCTGAAACCTATGTACTATCATTGATCAATGTCATCCCTTTAAATGTAATTTTTTTAAACAAAATTAAAAAGACAAAAATCAAAAATGTTTCTAACAATGAAAACAAGTAGCAATAACTTACACATTGTAAATAGAAACCCAGAACAGTCATGGGTAATAAAGTTCCACTTTCAAGATAACCTATGTCTGATTTCTGTCTTACTGTTATTCAAGAAACAGTTATCTAGGAACCATATTTGGATATGGTCTCAAAATATTTATTCATTCACAGAGACAGATAGTTCTAATTATTATTCTAGGGTTCTTGCTATAAAGATAACAAGACAAATGGTTTGGTTATTTTAAAGTCCACTGTATCAAAAAAATATAGGCACCTAAACAGTTAACTGCAAAATGATACCAAATGGTACACTTATTTTTCATATTTGAACATCTAGAGCTACAAAAATAATTTCTTTTTCCAGGCCTCTCAAGAAAGAATTAGAAAGCCTCTTTCAAATAATATTTGATAACTATATTCAGAGTACCATTTCTGAATTCTTGCCACGACAGTTTTGTGTTAGTGCACTATTTAACAACTTATCTTTATGTAAGTCACTTTCCAGGATAAAGTAATGGTGCTTCTTCTCATGGTGCAGACTGAACTTCAAGACTCTTAAGAATCCTTTGTCACCAACGTGAACCCTTATGCATTGTTGGGGAGATTGTAAATTTGGTATACCCACCTTGTAAAACTCTATGGAGGTTCCTCAAAAAATTAAAAATAGAACAACTATGACCCAGCAATCCCACTTCTGGGTAAAAAATCTATATATAAAACATTAATTTGCAAAGATCTATGCATCCCAATGTTCACTGCAGCATGATTTACAATATGTGATCTAAACTAGGTGTCCACTGATAGATGAACGGACAAAGACAATGGGATATACACACAATGGAAACTTATTCAGCCATAAAAGGAATGATACTCTGTCATCTTTGACAACATGGATAAAACTTGAGGGTATCAATGCAAAGTAAAATAAGTGAGACGGAGAAAGACTCATACCATTTGATTTCACTACAAAACAGAAACTCATAGATACAGAGAACAAATAATGGTAACCAGATGGGAGGGTGGTTAGGGGTGTGGGCAACTAGGGGGAAAGGGATTAAGAATACAACTTCCAGTTATAAAAATAGTCATGGAGATGTAAAGTAACAGCAGAGGGAACATATTCAATAATACAACAATACTGTAATAACTATGTACAGTGCCAGGTGGGTACTTGACTTATCGTGGTAATCACTTTGCAAGGTATACAAATATCTAATCACTATGTTGTATAACTGAAACTAATGTAATATTATATGTTAACTATAATAAAGAATAAGTTTAAAAAAGAATACTTTCTCACTAATTTTTCAATATATAATATAAAATTGACCAGTGCGAAAGTCTAAGTCGACCACTCCTCTTTCCTGTCCTTGTTCATTTCTCAGGTTAAGTATGATTTTCTTAAAATACGTAGTTCTTGCTGCATAAGAGGGCTTAGATTACTTGACTGTGGCCAGTCATTAAGCCAATATTTTAAAAGGTTGCTCACCTATAATACTGCTCTAGTTTCCATCTAACTATGGTTATCTGAATGGTCAGTGATTTCAAATTACCTAGAAATGTTTCAGTGGTGATATGGCACCCCATATCACACTTCAAAAGCAGCGAGTACAAAATATATGAGTCACCTGTTTGGATGATTCTGTTAAATGACTGCCCCTAACTGGCACAGAAGACACAGATCTGTTGCCTATTTAACAAGCAGGCTTCATATGTACAAACCACAATGCAACATTCTTTAGAAATTTTCATTTTTTTTAGAAGTGAACAGTGACACCTGGAATAGGATCATAGAGTCCCTTCAATTTCCACACGACACTGCAGTGCAACACCCCAAATAATTGTATAACCGGATGAAAGCTGTGGAGTCTAAACCTCCTCCCCTTTAATTTATTTTTATTGCCTGCCTCACCACACTAATGAAACTAAACAAAACAGAAACTCCACCTCAGTGAGCGGTATTTGGGCTCCATCAGAACATCTAAATACACCCGAACTCTGTCTTTCAGTCAGTTACAGGGTTTAAACGGTGGAGTGATTTATCACTAAATAATATTTGACCATATTGTCACCAGTTGGTCTATTTCATTTCTTTGCATATAATAAATCA
Organism: Saccopteryx leptura; assembly: GCF_036850995.1. Classification (NCBI taxonomy): domain Eukaryota; kingdom Metazoa; phylum Chordata; class Mammalia; order Chiroptera; family Emballonuridae; genus Saccopteryx; species Saccopteryx leptura. Next base: position 22,507,895 of record NC_089505.1, on the reverse strand, counting down.
GATATAACTACAAGGACAGATTTGAGTAACGTTCTCATGAAGTATACAAGAGCCATGCTTCCTGAGTTGACAGGACACTGGGAGCCCTTCAGTCGTATGTGCTGTTATAACAATGAACACAATAAACCAGCTTTTTAGGGAACATTTTACTGTAGCAAATTTTAATGTCTCAATAGTCCTGGACTCATCCCTAGTGGTCATCAAATAGCCTCCTTTTATTGAGCATGAAACTGAAACCCAGAAGGTCACAGTCACTTGCCCAAGGTCACTACAAATGGAAGGCAGGTTTCCTGACTACAATTGCACCATTTTCCCCCTTTCATCATAGAGCTTCTTTACCTCTCATAGGCAAACGTTCAATTATATTTTGCAGGAGTTTATTGAGCACCAGAGATGTTCAAGATGCTTCTCGGTTTAGAATGGGAAGGAAATGAGTGCAAAGTGAATGAGAACAGACCCGGAAATACTACAGTCTCCATGCCACCCTCTTCATCGTGGTTCTAATCAACTCACTTATTTGCAAATCTAGTAAAAAAATTGGCCAAGGAGAATAAGGAGTCTGAGAACACCTAGAGACTATTACATACCCAAGGCATCTTGGCACATTTTGGCAGAGCTAAAAGATAACATTTGGAAAGCAGTACTTTAATGGCCAGAATTAGTACAGCTGTCTTACTCAGTAATTTCTATTAATCTTACTTATAAACATATAACAACATTCAAGACAATTTTAAACAAGAAAAACACCACCACCTGAACACGATTGTTTTCATTTGCATTTTTTTTAAATTCTCGTATTTATTTACCCCATATATGCATATTTTTACATAGATGCTCTTCTAACACATATTTAATGACGCATCCCAATTTTTCACTTACTATTTCGTAAACACATCCTATATTTCCATGTGATTCACATAGTTTTCATTTTTACTAACCGTATTATATTTAATGGAGTGAGCATACTTAGTCATTTTCTTAATCATTCCTATATGTGGGAACATTTTAGATGTTCTCATTTATTTTTAACACTAGAGACACTATTTTTTCCTTAAAATAATAACAGGAAATATTATTATTATTATACAAAAGTGTATAAATATCTTATTGACCTCACATCTATAGCCAAATTGATGTCAAGAGGTTGAAACTACCTATAAAGCCACCAGCAATATATTTATAGGTGAGCGTCAGTCTACGTTCCCCAAACTTCCTCACCAGTGCATGCGATCCAATTTCTTGGTGGTTTATTTCATGCAAAATGGAATTGCAGAGTCGCCTTTTCATTTTAATGGTAACCATAACTATTCTCCTATTTTAAAATCATTTTGACTTTTATCTTGAGTAAAATTATCTATTCACATCATTTGACTAGATTTAGGTTCTGTATTTTTTATGAATTTAAATGAGCTTTTAATATAATAGGCACATTAATTTTTCTACAATTGTTCTGTAAGTATATATTTTTTGTATTTAACCATTTCATATATCTAGCATTTGGATCCACAGTGCGAGGTTCATATTTAAATACAGTGTGTCCGCAAAGTCATGGTGCACTTTTGACCGGTCACAGGAAAGCAACAAAAGACGATAGAAATGTGAAATCTGCACCAAATAAAAGGAAAACTCTCCCAGTTTCATACCTATTCAGTGCAGTTCGATGTGGGCTCATGCACAGATTTTTTAGGGCTCCTTAGGTAGCTATCCCGTGTAGCCTCTACAGACTCGTCACTGACTGATGGCCTACCAGAACGGGGTTTCTCCACCAAACTGCCGGTTTCCTTCAACTGCTTATCCCACCGAGTAATGTTATTCTTATGTGGTGGCACTTCGTTATAAATGCACCAATATTTACGTTGCACTTTGGTCATGGATTCGAATTTAGCGAGCCACAGAACACACTGAACTTTCCTCTGTACCGTCCACATCTTGACTGGCATGGCCGTGGGCTGCTCCGCTGTATACACGGTGTTACGTCATCATCTGCGCATGCGCACATGCTGCCACATCATCCTACAGAAACTGGGAGGGTTTTCCTTTTATTTGGTGCAGATTTCACATTTCTATCATCTTTTGTTTCTTTCCTGTGACCGGTCAAAAGTGCACCACGACTTTACGGACACACTGTATTAATGACAAATTCCAAGTTATCCACCCTACTATATACTAAGCTTGCTATATACCATTTGATGTGTAGATGGTATTGTAACCGGTCCATTTCTGGGTTCCCCATGTTGCTCCATTGAGCCACATATTTAACGTTTGTTCAGACAGTAAATATTTTGTGATTGGCGCTGTGTTGCACAATCTGCATGTGCATTAATACATGAGCACGACAGGCATGAACTAAGCAGTTTTAATCACATTTGTTGTTTACAGTATGTTTAAATCCACGGTAGGGCTAGATTTTATACCTGATTCTCTCTTTTCAAGTATTCCTTGATATTTCCTTGTGTTCACATGTATACTCACAAAATTCTCACACATTTCCCCCAGATTATATTATTTGATTAAGCCATTCCCAAAGAAATTCCCATTAGGGATCTGAATAAATTTGTGTTGATCAAAGATATAAACATCTTTTCAGTATTTTGCTTTCCCATGTTAAAAAAAATAAATAAAACTCATAGTATATTATGATGCAACTCTACATTTTAACTTAATACTCAATAAACATTTATATTCTCCAAGTCTCCTGGTTCTGTTTTTCCTCATTTTCATTTCGCTTGCTTGGAAATACTTCATTTCTCAAGTTCAGCAACTAAATTGTGTTAACTCCTCCCAAGGTCCCCTAAATACACTTTACATGTAGGTGAACACTGATGAAACAGAAGACAAGTATGTTAAGTCCTATCTAAAATAAAACATCTGAATTACCTAAACCAAAGTGGAATTAAACTGTATGCAAATGACACAGCCACAAAATAACATCCCCCGCAATCAATTTATTTTCTTCGTATATTTACAAGACGAAACCCTGAGTTCATGTGAAGCACAGCTCAATGGCTGAGGTTACCTAACACCCTTGCCCTGCCCCTCCATCCCAACCCATGTCTTTTATTTCTGTTAGCTGGGAAATAGGTTTGAGTTCAAAGGAACAGAAAAACTAACAGAGAAGTGTTTTAATAACATATTGTAAACTAAACTTTGACAAAGAATCGTCCACATATTGTTGCACATGTTAATTACATCCACGGGTTGTCTTCCTTGATCTGACAAATGTACGTACTCTCAAGGAATCTTATGCTGTCCGACGAAGAATTCCAGACACTGTGGTGAAAGAGAAGGGAAGGACAGACAGAAGGAATGGGAGGGGGGGAAGCCAGGAATATCTGTCCAAAGTGGGGAGAAAAAGGGACAGAAGCTATTTTCCAGTCACACTTTGACAGTCACACTGTGTGCCAGCATCAGGGATGCGCTTCTCCACTTTCCCGAAGAAAGAAATCCAGAGAAAATGTGACAGCTATTTAACCTAAGCCTCGTTTCCTGAAAAACTGCAAGATGCCCACAAATTTTCTTTCCCAGAGTTCAGAATAGCAAGTCGAGTGGGTGTAAACACTTCAAGTGAAAAAGAAAAAAAAAGGTAACTAAGGAAAAGGAAATCATACGTTTTGCTCCTCCGTTTGAGAATTTTAAGAGGCCATTTAGAGGGATTTTAATGATTTGGATCTGATGTTTGTTTTGAATCTGAATCTAAACACAGTCCTGATTACTTAAATGGGGCCCTCAGGCCACTTTTAAACCTTTTGTTACCTTTTTTATGTTAAGATCAAATTTACAACCTCGCTGTTACAATTAGAGTGGCAGGTTCCCTATGCTGTAACCAGGTCCCTAAGTCACTACAGTGTAACACCAGCATAAAGGGGAAGCTGAGGGTTCACGGGGTCTCCACCCTTCCCAGGAAAAGAGACCTTCCTCAGCAGCGCTATGAAAATTGTGCCTCTGAGTCCCCAGAGGAGCTTGTTAAAATGTTGATTATGATTCTGCATGTCTGGATGGGCTCCAGGCTGTTAAAGCACCCAGCTGATGCTGATGCATTGATCTGAAGTCCGCATTTTGAGAAGCATGGCTCTAGTCTAGTCTGTTAACAATGGTTTCCTAATAGCCTGAGCACAGAAATAACAATCAACCAATGAAGACTTTTGCAAGGTTCCTACCCAACACTGTGCTAGTTGTTACAGGAGAAAATAATGTACACAATAACATAAGCCCTGAGCCAGCACATAAAACTTATTTTAAAAACTTAAGTGCGAAATGCTAAACTGTGTGGTAATGATTCTAATTCTAAGTATAAAGGGAACTGAGAACAGAAAGGGTTCAGTAGGGCCGAGAAAAGTGGCCAATGACCTCATAGAACAAGTCAGACTTGATCAGGCAGAGGCTGCGGGGGATGTGGACAGGAAAAAGAGCCAGGACCAGAAAAGACAATTCTAGTAAGGAGTGCCTACAGTTCTGCTGAGAGAAAACTACAGTGCACTTGCTTTGCAGCTGTAGATATTATCTTTTGAAACTTTTAACAAGAATTCACTTTTAACCAGATAAAGGAAACTTCCGCCCTCTTTTAAAATGTGTAGGTTTGGGAATTAAAATGCTATTTCAGGTCAGTAAAGGGATGGGTAGTCTTGCTTTTAGTCTTATGCAAATTTTCTCCATTGGCAACAACAGCCTTCTTAATGACATTTTAGGTGTAAACCTGGTAACACAGGATTATTATTTTTGTATATACATTTATGCATATGTATGCCCTTGATTAACATATGTCCTTAGTGATCAACAACTTTAACAGCATTAGACTAGAAGTGTTCACTACAGTAGAATTAGAGCACCTTTTTGTTATTTAGTGTTTTAATTTTACTTTTGTAATAAAAACAAACACTTTTTTTCTTCTCCAAGATACTTTTGGATGGCACATGCCCACACAACATCCTCAGCTCCAACGTTATTCTTCCCTTTCCTCCCACACTGGCTAAGGGAAGAAAACACATCCAGGAACGGAATGAAATTATTGACTCATAGATAGAGAATGGACTGACAGCTGTTAGAGGGGTCAGGGGCTCGGGGGCAGGTGAAAGTGGTGAAGCAATGAAACAAATAAAATGTATAGACACAAACAACAGCGTGGAGATTGCAGAAGGGACAGTGGGGTGAAGGGAGGTGAAGGTGGGGTAGATGGTGGAGGTTACACTTGACTTGGGGTGGTGAGCACGCAATGCAATATACAATGCATTGTTATAGAAGTGTACACCTGAAACCTGTACATTTTATTTACCAGTATCACTCCAACAAATTCAATTAAAAAAAAAAAAAACAAATAAAGTGTATAATGTGATGACTTGGAAATAAATAAATTATTAATGAATTAAACCTTAGATTGTTTTTAAATCTCTTTAATTTTTCCTGTCAATCCACACTATATAGGCTATATTGCCCAATGGATTCAATAGACACGGAGCAGGACTGCAAAGGTCAATATAACTTCGAAAATTCAATCTCCAAACTTCTTTTACTGAAGAGAATTATAGGAAGGGGAGGGTACCTGTAAGCTGCCGAATGAAGAAACACATTTGAAAGATAAACAGCGCCTTTTAGCATTCCCAGGTCAGGTCAACGATCTCACTGAGTTCCAGTTTCGTCTTAGGAACTACCAACTTCATCCCATATTGTAAGCAGTGAGAAAATATAGATGAGACTCTTGCACATATCACATTTCACATCAGTGCTAAGTGCCATGACTGCTAGCTATTGTCCCTTCCATGCTCCTACCTTACAGAAATCCCTGGTGTTTGCTGCAAGACAGAATTTAAGCAGTGCATTATGACAAACCTCTGCGATTTCAAAGCATCTAGACTTGAATGTTATAAGATAGATACCTGCATCATTAGAGCTTTGCTAAATAAGACCCGAGTGTTCAGGATGCATCAATGGAGTCCCCAACATCATACACACGACACACAGCAATGACTTATCAATGACAAGAAAGATACCAATACGAGGATGCTAAACTGTTACGCATAAATGGCCACAAAGCCCTAAATAGAATGCAGACAGACATGCCCTAAAAAGACCGTGAGGTTTGTCTTCTACAAATCTCTTCCCCTTTCTACTCTGAACCCTTTCAGGTGTCCTCCCCTAACTGGGTCACGGGACCTGCAGGCTGCACTTCCCAACCTACTGCAAAGAAGAGCTAGTAGTCTTTCTCATGCTAGCCTGCCAAAAACGTAATGTGTTCTCATTAGAGAGTTAATTTATGAAATCTAATGAACAAACAAACAAAAATAACTTTGGATATTATAAAATTTAATATAAAGAAATAAAATATTGGGGAACGGGTGTTACGAGAATAAACTCCCCCTCTATGGGATATGCTATTATTAATCTTATTAAGATATAGTGCAAGGTACAGTGTCATCTGAACTAGTCAGTCTGCTGAAGAACTCTGAATGAAACTGGCCCTTCCAGAGACAGCTCATAATGAAAAACTTGCTTTCCCACCCCCTCTGGCCTGGGTCTTACTTTTGGGTTAGTTCTAAGGCATAATCCCATTTCTTTCTTCCCCAGTACTTATCAGTATAATCCTCTGTGTTTGTGTGTCCACCTGCTTTCAGAATTACCAAGAGATATTACCAGAAGTTATAAGAGTTAAATTTGCAACAGCACAGATACCTAACTACAAGCCTGGAACCATGGTGGAAATAGGTTCAGTTAAAGAAAGATTGCCCGAGCCACAATTATTTTCCTCACTAACCGGACCGCCAGGCCTAGATCAAATGAAGGTCGATGCAATGTCCCCAGAGGAAGCTGCTCAACTCGCTGGGTCGGTTCCCCTGAGCCTTGCCAAGGAGGCCCTTCAGACTGACAGCTGACCTGGCGGAGCTGGTGTCTCCCCCCAGGGGGAGAGGCCCTCCCCCTGCACGACAGGCGACAGGCGCCAAAAGCCAGCAAAGCCAAGCCGAGCAGCTGGGGGCGGCCACTTGTGGCGGACACCGAGGCAGGCTCCCTCTGATGATGACTTGGGCTGTGGAAATGTATAGTGCAAGGCGGGACATCCCTCCTGGCACTCTGGTGAGTCAAGCCCAGGCCAGGGCAACAACAGCCTGGCCGGAGGACAGCCTGCTCCTCACATCAAAGCCGAGGCCCTGGGAGGCTGGCCAGCCGCCAAAGACGCAGAGAGCAGCAGGGGAGTGTGTTGCCTTAGGACAATAGCAAACTGGGACGTGGAGGAGTCTGTGAATTCCAAGCTCGGGGGAGGTCTGCTCAGAGATTTTACCCTCTCCTGTCAGGCAGGGCTCTGATTTAATTTCCTTTGAAGGAAAAAAATAAAAAGAAAGAAAGAAAAAGGAAAGAATATACTTCCCAAACCTTCTGTCTGCCAAAGCAGACACCACAGTGTAAGTGAATGCCCTCTGGTCCTTGTCAGCTCACGGCCACTGTCTAAAACAGTGGAGGTGAGTGAGACCCCCATTCTCCTGGTCATCTTAATGGGGCATTAGGTCCACGGAGTAATTAAGAACACTTAAACACAAATATGGTTGTTTCATTGCTAATATCCTCCTAGATATTTCTCTCCAATTCTGTTTCATTTAGAGGAGCATCGTGTGTTCATTACAACCTGACAGTTGTATTTATTTGACAGGACACAGTCTACGGTCCCATTTCAGTGATGAGAAGTTCAGGTGAGGCATCAGATGCTTTCCCACCATGATGACTCAGCTCGCAGACCTGCCTAAGAGGTTCCACCCAGAAGGGTTGACCCACCTGCTCAACAGAAATGGAGGTAGGTGGCAAGGATCACCTTCCAGCCTCCTCATTTTATTTTACAGCTTTCTTTGTGTAAAAAGATACAGAAAACAGGCCTTGGCCGGTAGACTCAGTGGTAGAGCGTCGGCCTGGCATGCAGGAGTCCCAGGTTCGATTCCCGGCCAGGGCAACAGGAGAAGCGCCCATCTGCTTCTCCACCCCTCCCCCTCTCCTTCCTCTCTGTCTCTCTCTTCCCCTCCTGCAGCCAAGGATCCATTGGAGCAAAGTTGGCCCGGGCACTGGGGATGGCTCTTTGGCCTCTGCCTCAGGCGCTAGAATGGCTCTGGTGCCGGGTGGATCCATGTAGGGTGCATACTGGAGTCTATCTGACTGCCTCCCCCTTTCCAACTTCAGAAAAAAAAAAAAAAAAAAGATACAGAAAACAAACTAAGGGGAATACAACACTTGTAGGAGGGTAAAAGAAAAATCCATCAATCACTCTCCCTTCCATGGTCTTAACATGCCATTCCTAAGGACCAGGATGAATGCCATCACTGTCCAGAAGCCCTTTCACAGAAGCAAAGCATCAAAGGGAAGCAGGGCACCGGGGCCACTGGAAGTGGCTGGTGCCACCACGAGAACCCACGCTACACAAACGCTCGGTGGAGCAGAGTCCTGTGAGCTCTCCTCACAGAGGAAATGAATATGAGTCAAGGTCACTCAACTCCGATCCACCCTGCATATCAGGGTGGTCCTCCCAGCAACACGTGTTCCATTTAGGCGTCAGTTTGTCAAAAGCCTCGCACGGCATTCTCTGGGGCCACGCGGGAGGGAGGGGGCATCACTTCCAACTCTTTGCTAATCTGGTGAGAGGAAGGCCAAGGTAGAGAGTTTTACTTGATTGCCTAAAATGTAGAGCTATTTTCAGCTTCTGAATCATCGGTCTGGCTCTTTTTACCAGTCTTAAAGCCATATTACAACCCTTTAAAAATATCTTTTCTATTCAATTTCACTTATTTTTAACCTAAGCCAAAAGTTAAAAAAGAATCCTGCAAAGTTTCAAAAAGATGAAACCATGAAATAAAAACGGAAAAAAAAAAAAGACCAAAAGAGTTTTACAAATATTTTTGATTTAAAACGAACACCATGGCAATGGTAGTGGGTCAGGCCCCACATTTTCTTCAGTTATCTTCAAACTCTATAAAAACCCTGGACAATTAACACTTAGCAGGACTTTAGTGCCTGAGGACACAAATCAATTTTGTTTTAGTCACACTTTGAAGAGAAACATTAAATAATGGAAAATTTTAAAAACCTGCTAACTGATATAGGAAGAAACTTAGCTATTTTTGTAATAATTCCACTGGGATTTGTGTTGGATATTATAAAAACAGGATGTTTTGTTTGTTGTTCCTCAGAAAGACTCTACCAAACCAGTATAAGATGACAAAATACATCAAAACTACACGTCTATGTGAAGTTTTTTAGTATTAAAAAAGTGAGATGAAATTTTTATTCATGCATTTAAATTTTCTGCTCAATGTGAGATGACTTCTGGAAACATGTTTCTTGTTTTTAAGAATGCCAAAAGGGAAACAGTTACATAACATAATTCTGGGCTGGTCTAGCATCCCAGTGCCGGGAACTTAACCTTCAATTACAGGACAGTCGCAGATAAGTCTTCATTGCTAAGACTTCCTATTTGAAAAATTAACATGGATGCACCCATGGTAACTAGGGGCCTGTTCCATTCAGTTAGATGTTAATACTAACAACATAAGGATTCTAACAACAAACTTTTCCTAATGTCCTTTCAAGGAAATGTGATGACACTCCTGGCTCCCAAAGATAAACAATTTTAGTGGATTTAGAGATCATTCTAAGTGGGCATGACTAGCACACCCAGACATACAATCTCATCTGAGGGTGAGGGAAGGGTTGAGCGGGTTATCACCTCTAGAAATGGAATTGTAATTTTTTTCCCACTACTTTCTGCTTAAGTAAACGGAAGCATACATATTATCCTTTCATCTTGACCTCCCTAGTCCCTTTTGGGAATGTAGAATAAATAGGAGAAAGTGTATTCAGGAAATAATTGCACCTAAGTATTCTCCCAAGCAGGTATTTCAGCTCTGCTCTGTCCATCAGGAACTTAGTGACTAAGCTGGAAAAGTCACTGAAAACACTGCACCTGCTCCATGACTCTGGGAATGACTCTCCATTCAGAACACACGTAAAGACCAGGTCAACCGTAAGTCTGGGAAGGACACAGAGATTTCTCTTTCCTTCTGACATTCTAGGGGCTACATCTCATTGATAAGGCTAATGGTTTCATTTTTTATAAAACTATCAAAACTATTTTTTAATACTTCACCATTTACAAACTTTTCTGCCTGCTGAAATAAAAATTTTGCTTCCTTGCTCAATATCTGTCATTTGCTGTTTCTGTTAACCTTCAGCAACCGTTTACCGTACACCTGTCCCACACTAGGTACTCTGCTGCATCAGAAGGGACACAAATGGGATTCTGACCTCATCGAATACCTGGCTTGCAGGTAGGACGGGAAGTGCTGTAGTACAAGTCACAGCAAGCGCCGTCGCAGAGCGAGGGCCCGGTGGCAAGGAAGGGCTGAGAGTGGAGACACTTGATGTGGCTCTAGAGTAACCTGCAGAAGCTTGTCAGACAGACAAGGAGAAAACCCAATGCGAAAGGAAGTATAATGTATTTGGTTTCAGAATAAATTAGCTTTAAGGTACCTTAGAAACATTCAAGTAGAAATGTCCATGCAGACAATTGGACCTATAAATATAGGACCAGCAGGAATACGTAAGCTGAAAATCCAGTTTGAGAGACCATTGTTTCATTAGCATCTACGATGACAGAACAATGGGCCTGTGTAAGCAGTTTAGGAAGTCACAGGAGGAAGGCCTAAGGGCTGTACTTTGGGGAAAGCTACAGAGCCAGAGGAGTGTGGCAAGGGGCTGACAACAGAGGTGGGGTGCCAGCTCGCAGCACCACAGAGCCAAGTGGACAAAAACTCAATGACAAACAGTGTCAAATACAAATCAACAAGTAGTCAAATAAGTGAAGGTCTAAAAACCTTCATTAAACTTCAGAATTAAAGTTTACTGGTCTTCTGAAGCAGGTGATCAAAACTGTGATGCAGTCAAGACCGGTAATGCGGGAGCTAGAAAAGCGATTAGGATGATTAGTTTGAGGTTCTGTGTTTGTTTCCTTTCAAAATGGAAGATAATTGAGCACGTTTAATTTTTCAAGTTGAGAGCCCTTTCATAACTATAGCTCTGAAAAAAAAAAGATCTAACATGATTTTACTGGATTAAATTTTGTCAACAGTAGATAGACATGATTATTTGACTGTGTTAATATTTGACTTGACTATGTCCAAGTATAATTTCAAATTCTCAACAATGAACTAATCACTAATATTGACTTATTGATTTGGGGCCCCAAAAGGATCAGAAAGAACTCACACAAAACTGGAAAAATCTTAAAAGTAAAAAATCTAAAAAGCAAAAAGGCAAACTTTGACCTTTCAAGAGAATTTTCAAGCCGAACAGAACTACCGATCACCCAAGTAAACCCTTATTTTAAAACAGATTTTAAATCAATGCAATAACAATGCCCACTGGGAAATATCAAAACCAAATTTAAATTGTGCAAGATGAAATTGCTTGCGACGAAGAAGCTGCACAAACTCCCCGGTTTCATAAACTGTAAAACCTTTTATTCAACCTTTATTGCCTGATGCTGGCAATCACAATGCCTGTGAGGACCGCAGGAGAATCTCAGAAGAATTACCTAACAGTCCACTGACTTCTCACATTCTCAGCTCTAATGACTAACCCATCCTGCTCAGACTCCGGTCAGGCCCAACAGTGGTTCTCGCCCTGAAAGTTACAACACAGCAGGACAAGGAAATACTTGCATTGAGAAGAGTAAACGTGAAATTACAGCAAGCGAAAAACATTAGTTTTACAATGTGATGATTTCTGTCAGGCAATTATCACTGAAAACCCAGTTTTATCCCCGTGGTGATAAATTCAGGGGGGGGAAAAAAAAAGTCTTCTTTAGAACTTAGAAAATGGCTTATAAAATCAGTTTCTGGGAAATATAAAAAAATTACAGAAGCATTTTCTTACTTCTTTTACAAGTTTACTTTATGTTTCCAACCCCCTTTGGTCTTGATGTGTTAAGAGATGAGAAAAAAAAATAACCACCAAGAGGAAGCATCTTTATCAGGGCCTAAAGTAAATAAGTCCTCTTAATAGGTTTTGGCTCCCAGCCAAAGTGGGTCCACCTGCTCGCAGTCTGGCGGGACTGAGGGCTGTGGACTTTCATCTGTAGATACGCACGTATACACCAAGCATATCTGATTTCATTATAAGACGCAGCAGATAGTTTTGGCAGCATAGACTCTGTTTCAACTCCTCTGATTTCCATAAAAAGGAAGCTTAACAGTTTGGGTTTACTACTGGAAACGAGTAAGAAAATGAAAGATCAGAAAATAGTAATGGAGTTTGAAACAATCATTACACAGAATGAAAAAAAACGAATCAACATTTACTGAGTCCTTGTGTTCCAGCAACATACTAAGTGGTTTACGTGTATTTTCTCATTACGTCTTTTGTGAGACAGGTACTGTTAATACCTCCCTTACAGACGACTTGAGGCCCCAAGAGTTTCAGGAATGTGTTCATGGCCTCACAGTTAGGGATGAAAAAAAAAAAAAATATATATATATATATATATAAAATGTATATATATTTTAATCCAGTGAGTTTGATTCTAAACCAAAGCACTTGGAAATGTATACATAATGGAAATATATTATAAAAAGATTCTTAGGGCATTAAAGAAATCCAAGAACCCTATAGTTACATGCACTCAATTTTCAGTTTCGCTCATGATTTTGATCTGCCAAATGGATTACTAGTGCCAAACCAAAGAAAGTTGAATACACTGAACAGTCCCTGATTACTCATTGTCTGTGCTGCTATGACTGAACCGTCCATGTGGCATCAGAGCTGCAGGTGGGTCAGTCAGGTCTGCCTACAACAAGGATGGAACGCTCTCACCCTCGGAAATAGGGCTCATTGCTCTAAATTTGGCAACCAAATCAAAATCTTTCTCATAGAGCTCAAGAATATTCTTTTACCCAGATCATTGTCCTAATTTACTTTGGCACTAAAAAGTGTTTATTACGATCAAGTAAGACTAAAATTGATGGGTTTGGAGAGCTTTATACTTCCATGTTCCACTAGATTAATTTGGGAAGGCATGCTATGCTCTCCTTCTATAGAAAATACAGTATTTTTTTGTTCTTAAATAAAGCCATATATTTTTAAAAAATCATATTCTTTTAAATTTTGTTCTAACTTCATTATTGGGAAATGCCTTTATTTAATTTTTATATTTTTCTATCACAAAAGCATTATTATGCTTTTTCTTTTTTAAATGAAATGTTTACAGTGAACTGTTTCTTTCTCTCATTTATTCAATCATTCATCCAGCAAACAACAATTGTGTATTCCCAAAGCCATGGTTCTGATCCTCATGGAACTTAGGGGGGTAATGAAGGACAGATATTGAAAACAGATTGTTATTGTATAGGTCCCCTAACAAATGGCATGCTATATAATCAGAAGCCATGATTGTATTTGAGGAAGGTAACTTTTTAAAGGTATACCTTTAAAACAGTGGGATTTGGAAGCTAAGCATACCTCCTATTATGATCTGAAGCCTCAAATTCAGAAGTGATTTAAAAAGACACACATTAAATCCACCACAATTGTATTAACAAAACTGCTAGATGTCCCAGGCTACCCTGAATCCAATTTGAAAATCATCTATATGGATGTTCTAGAAACTTCCCAAAAGAAGTCCCTGGTCACCATTCTCATATTCTAGCTCACATCGATTTATCTCTCAGTCTAACATATCAGTCTTGATAAATTTAGAGAGAATGGGGAAAAGAACATACTCCTCCAAATTGAAAGATTCTTTCAAGTCTTGGAGTAGCAGACTTTCCCAGTACAAGTTTCCAGTCTAAAACGATAAACGTTCCTATCTGTGATACATTTGATGTAAACACTTGTTATCTGATGGAGAAACCAAGAACAAGGTATTTTGGGTTTTGTTTTTATTAATCTAAACTCCCCTGAGTTTAAGTGCACCCTTATACAACATATATCTTACTTTCTCGAGAATCTGCTAAGATGCCAGTTGTTTTCTTACCGATTTCCCTCAGTTGGTACCTCAGTCTGTAGGTGAAGGTATTCTTGTTTTCCTTCTGGCAGGCTTAGTACCTTTGGCAAAAATGACACACAGGAGCACATCCAGATGGAACCCAAGGAGACCGCCAGGTGCCTGTCTCTTCCATAGCTGGTCCCGCCTGTCTGCCCTGCTGGGACTTAGGTGGGAGGGCACAACCCCAATGGAATGGGGAGTCCGAGCTCCCTACCTGAAGTTCCTGTGGTTTTGGTGAAGGACTCACTTGGAACAGGCACAAGCTGAACTAGTATACCTCATCTTCCAGCCTTCCAAAGAGGTTCCTCCATAAAATAAGTTGTGTTCCTAAGCCTATTACTTGAAATTTGAAACATGTCCCTCTAGAATCAGAGTCACAAATAGTGACTGGCATCCCAGGATATGTAACAAGAGTACTGTAGAACATAGTCCATGGCATAGTGTCTGCTAGAAAAAAGTCACACTGAGAACTTGAGTCAATAGGATATGGAACTGTTCCTCAGCTTTTCCTACAGGGGCCATAAGAGTCTAGGCAGAACTCTGAGAAGTAAATCATGAAAAAGAGCAAGACACATTGTTTCGGGGCACAGTGCTAGGCGGAGGCATCGGCAGGAAGCATCTCAGTGGCTCTTGGCTTTTGCTGTGGCAGCAGTGGTGGATCAGTCACTGGTAACAACAGAGGTGACAGGAACGTCGGGAGTGGGGCGAGACGGCACGGAAAATAAGTGAACCAGAACACGGGCAGTCATGAAAAGGGAGTGTCCTAACGTGGAGGGCGAAGGGAAGAGGAAGGGAATTCCTGCCGCAAGCCGGCAGGGGAAATTCCCTGGTTTGGGTTGCTGTCCACTCTGTCACTGACTAGGAATGTTCATTATTTAGTCATTGAAAGCTCCCAATCCTTAACATTCTTAGTCTGGCTTTTTCAAGTCAAGACTTGTGTTGTTATGAAAATCTTGCTTAGGGCTGGTTGATGTTCAATCCTCTTCAGAGTTATTGTTAGACGACAGAGGTTCTCAACCAGGGTGATTTTGTACCCTCAACGGATACCGGGCAATGTCTGGGGTTATTTCTGGTTGGCAGGACTTAGAGAGTGGGGGAGGGGTGGTATTTTCATCTAGACGGTAGAGACTAGAGATGCTGCTAAATATTCCACAATGCACCAGACAGCCTCCCTCCCCCCAACAAAGACTCATCCAGCCTAAAACACCACCAGCGCCAAGTTGAGAAACCCCCAGACTTTGTAACTCGGCTGCGGTAATGTTTAGTTTCATGTGACTGGACTCATGGCGGGTTTTAAGCAAGTGATTATAACACAAATCCTGCAGACCGCTATACACTCAAACTCCACTGTGACAATCATGCTTGACTAAGAGACTTTCTATAACCAACCAACACTATTTTCCAGATTTACAAAGTCTGACATTTGTTTTTTAATTGAAGCAATTAAATCAAGAGAGCCAAATTTGGGAGGGCTGGTCCAAAGGGTTCGGCATGGACTTGGTACCACCTGAACCCGACTTCAGTCTTCTAGAGCAAGGTATTATGCAAGCACTTCTGTGAATGGAAACCGTGCCACCCATGCCACATCCTGCTTCTTAAGCATTTCCATAAACAGCAGCTGTGTTGTTGAAGCCTGCCTTTAATAAGCCTTTCTGGGCTACATATGCTACTAAACAGTGAACAGATAGTTCCATTCCGGGGCCCTCTCTTTCTTCAACTAAAAAGCAAGAGTTAGACTGAGTCCTGTCCAACCTCCTTTCCATTCTCACCGTGACGGTGGTTTTTCTCCCCCGATGGTAATGAGAAGGGGGGTGTCGTGCCAAAGAAAGTAGGTGTCGAGGACCTTACAAAACCCTCTGAGGCGAGGGATCTGCAAACACTGCAGATAAGCCCTAAGCAGTCCCACAAGAGGGACCTTTCTGAGCAAAGGTAAAAGTGGCCCTTGGCGTGACAGAACAGGTCCACATTTCGCTGCAGGCTGTTTCCGAAATGATGACTGCGAGAAATCAAGGAACAATCTCCACGTGTGCACAGCAGGAAAGGACTAAGCCCTATATGCTGGCCTCGTCCATGATGTTCATCTGCCAGCCACAGCCTCAGCAACCATACAGATGTGAGGAGCCTGTAGTTATCACAAATACTTTACATATTTGTAACCATTTGGTCGAGACCCAAATTAGTTCCAGGGAACCCCGGGAGCAACACTGCATGACCTGCTGGGAGGGTTTCCATTCATTGTTCTACCATGAGAATGGAGGCTGTTTTCCAGAGTCTCCCCCTTGACATATTGGTCCTCTGCTTCTGTTCACATGCATAGTGTGGCCTAATTTTAAAAGTAACTGTTAAAGATATACTCAGGCTCTGCCAAGTATGAAAAGTAAAAGACTGTATTTCCTGACCTCAGGGCTTTAAAAATCTGAATAGGGAAATATATTAGAACATACCATGGTAGGGGCATCTACAAGGAGAAGTGAAAATAATAAAAGTCCATTTTCTGCCCTTTCTGTATTTATAGTAACTTTCCCAGACTACGTTTCCCCAGCTAAAACACTGGGATTCTAATATGTGTTGGAAATACAAAGCCTTCTGATAAAACAGGTTGGCTGAGTGTTTGTTGTTTTGTTTTGATTCAGTGAGAGCCGGTACTTTTTAAAACGCCTGTCATTTAAGAGTGCTTCACAACTTGTCACACACGTGCCTCAGGACCTTTTGACACATGATGGTGAGGGGGAAATGGAAAGTACTCTCATCCCACCTC
Organism: Saccopteryx leptura; assembly: GCF_036850995.1. NCBI lineage: Eukaryota > Metazoa > Chordata > Mammalia > Chiroptera > Emballonuridae > Saccopteryx > Saccopteryx leptura. The sequence continues at coordinate 22,491,132 of NC_089505.1, read as the reverse complement.
ACTAAGAAACAGACAACCAGGGGTTAAAAGCAGGAGAGCTTCATGCTCCCCCCCAGTTCTTCCGACTGCTCCTCTCTAATATCCAGGAATCTCCCAAGCCAACTTCAGAGAAAAGAGTTAAAAAAAATCACCTTGGACTCATGCTACTGCCACTGAGAGACTGAAGACTCGAGGTACAGTACTTTCATGGTGAAACAAAAAGACAGATGCAGGGACTTGACTTCCCTCGCATTGCAATGAACCCTAACGTGACCAACGTGCTACGAAAGTCAATGGCAGAAATGGCTGCCTTTATGGGAGGGGCCTGGGCAGTCAGCTGGTCAGAGAGAGGGGCACTAAGCCAAGGTGCACCGCCTGGGTCAAGCACTGCAAGCAAGCTTCACAACAGAGAAGCGTGAGTCATTTACTTATGAAAGAGATAACTGTCAAGTCTGATACAAACAGACCAGCGTAAATCCTCACTCACAAACCAAACGTTTGGCTTGATGGCCACACAGTCAATAATCAATGATATCTAGGTTATACTACTCAACTTCCAAAGTCTAATGCCCTTTCTTGTCCTTAAATGGATGACATCTCCAGGTGCACAAAGAAGCAACTGCAAGAGAGAGCTCTCTCTGCTTGAGAGGGGCTCCCCTGCTACGGTGAAGCCACACAGGAAGTGGAGGGGAAACCTCGGTGACTGGTCTGTTCTAGCCTGGGCTTCCGTACACGAGCACAGAGCAGACGAAGGGAATCACTCTATTTCAATTCTACAGCAGATGACATTATCCAAAAAGAACACAAATCTAATCAGCAATTGCCCAAACAAGCCCTTCTGTGATCATTTCTCCTCTGTTGGTCACAAACACAGTGATGATGGTTCATTTTTGAGATCTGAGAACAAGAGACGGTGTCTCTGTGACCTCAATTTTACTTTTTAAACCATTATTTAATTGCCACCGACCACCAAGTAGGAGCAAAAGATAAAGAGATCGAAAATGTTGTGAGAAAGTGGAGCTTGAGTTCATAAGCAAACTAGAAAAAAAATATGTTATTTGCTAGCAAACACTGTCTGTCAACTTAAAAAAATAAATGAATAAATAAATAGAGAGAGAGAGAGACCATCCTACAATGAGCTCTTGGACGGTTCGTAGGTCTGGATCATTCACACCTCCCAGAAATAGCCACATGTTCCCCAAACGCTCTTATTCTGCATGTTCTCACGGACATTCAGGACTTGTGCAAATTGTTTTCCAAGCAGCATCCAGCCATAATGACCAGGTTACTAGTGATAATTATGATTGCCTGTCTATAGGTCTGTCAGCTAAAGAAATCCACAGATGGCTGTCATAATGAGCAGAAATCGACTCTGGCACAGCTGTGCTGACCACAAGGCATTAGAAAAACAACCCTCTTTGCAATAACCAGTTCTGGGCATCACTGGTTAAAAAAGACTAGTTTCCTGTTTTTCTCAAAAACTTCAGAGTGTGGGTATTGCTATTTTTTACCCCACCCACTCTTTTTCTCTTTAATTGTTGAAGATTCGGTGCTGTAAACACCTAATCATGGGCATTTTTTTTTCTATTATAGCTGCAGGTTTAATTTTAGGTCAGATTTATCCTTTCCAAGCAGGGGCCTTCCCTGGGCCAAGGCTCGTACGTGGGAGGCGGAACTGGGGGCTGCCAGGTGGGGCCTCAGGAGCAAGGGGGGCTGTCCCCCTGGAAAGGGAGCTCAGCCTGGGCTTGGACCACACCCAGCTGCTCCACGCCCTGCCCAAGAGCAGCTCAATGGCACTTTCAGGCCGGCTGAACCCCAGAGACGGAGTCTGGTGGCCTTAGTGTGGCCTCACACATCAAGTGTCCAGTCTCACACTTCTCACTTATTCTAAGCTGGTTCTCTTCCTCACTTAGAAATGTTCATTCCTTTCCTCTGAGGGGAGTTTTAGGTACATGTATGCAACACACATTATCATAAGCATGTTCCTTCTGCCTGACCACATCAGTCCCTATTCCAATGTCACCATCTGTCATACCCTGTGCCCACCTAATTTGTAAACACACACACACACATACACACACACACACACACACACACACACACACACACACAGAATATGTGCTGGGGAAAAAATGAAATATGAATTTGTCTCCCAAACTAGGACAGAAGCTTCTCAGGGAAGCAATACTGCTTTGTTCACCTTTGTAGACCCCCTGCACCTTAAATAGTGCCTTGGTAATATTAGGTGATCAATTAATAATTGTTCAGAACAAATGCCCCCAGCCCTGCACATACACTGTTTTCATGAAGGTCCCTTGTGCCTGCCTCTGTGGAAACCCTCATCCACTACACAACCGTTTGCTTACATCAACCTTTCTGGTAAACCCAGGGCTCCTAGAGGTGAAAACTGCACTATGTTCAGGGCCTAGCACACAACAGGGAAACATCTGTTGAATGTTGTTTAATGAATCACTTGCGACTGCCTACGTTGAGACCAGGGACTGTGTAGATACTGTAGACATATAAAAAGGAGTAAGAAATAGATGTCTGTCTATAATATTCTTCCTTTGCCAATACCGGTCACTTTTGGACACTATAAGAAAAGTCTGAGGCATTTCCTAAGCCAACAGCGTCTGCTCACAAGCAAGGCAGGAAGACTTAACCCACATACACTTGTCAAAACAAGGGCCAGAGACAGAATTCTTTAAGAGGACGTTGAAAATAAAATGCTTGCTGCTGTCCTGCTAATCAAGACGTTGAGGTAATATCCTTTGAAAGTCACTGGAAAAGAAGGATTCTAACCAAAATCAAAAGCTTTGTTGATTAAACTTCACAATAGGGAAGATGTAAACATTTCTTTTCCATCCCATAAGTTCTCCTTTTAAGAGAAAGGCAGAGATTCAGCAAAGACCTCTATCCCCTCATACCTTCTAAAGTTCTCTATGCTGTAGTAGGAATAAGAAAAACTCCAAGCCACAGTGATAAAGGCATACGGGTTGACGTCACACGAGTCCCACTAATGTTAAGAGGTACCAAGGGGATAAACACTTAAATGAGTTCCTGATGAAAGAAAAATAAACTTACCACATTTATTATATATCTCAAGATTTTTAAAAATTACTTACACATACACTTATATTAAAGTTCTATGAGCTATCTATTACTGTCACTTCAAACCCTAGGCCTTACTCCTTAACAAATTTTGCAACTTGTCTAAAGTAATAGACTAATTATTATTAGGTATATCTTCTTTAATTCTTATATGCTTCATTTAAGTATAAAAAAATGAAAATGACACAGCAGTTAAGTCAACTACCGTTTCACAGACGACTTAAATCAACTCTCAAGAAAGTTAAAGGCCTGACCAGGCGGCAACGCAGTGGATAAAGCGTCGGAGTGGGATGCAGAGGATCCAAGTTTGAGACCCCGAGGTCACCAGCTTGAGCGCGGGCTCATCTGGTTTGAGCAAAGCTCACCAGCTTGGACCCAAGGTCGCTGGCTTGAGCAAGGGGTTAGTCGGTCTGCTGTAGCCCCATAGTCAAGGTACATATGAGAGAGCAATCAATGAACTAAGGTGTCACAATGAAAAACTGATGATTGATGCTTCTCATCTCTCTCCGTTCCTGTCTGTCTGTCCCTATCTATTCCTCTCTCTGACTCTCTCTCTGTCTCTGTAAAAAAAAAAAAAAAAAAAAAGTTAAAATTTTTCTTAGAGAGTACATACACATCAGATAATTGAAAAACATAGCAAGAGAGCCTTACACTGACAAGTAAAAATGTAGGCAATAAAACAGAATGTTCAAATGCTGAAATGCTAAATGCAGTCACAAAGGAAAACGCTGGTTAGAGTAACAAAGCCTCTTTGCTTCTGTATGTTTGGAAGTAAACAGAATCAGTTATATTTTATGATGAAGCAGCGGAAGTCTTTCCCTGTTCATTGACAGATCAATTAAAACATCTTTCCCCAGTATTAATACTCAAATGACTGAGCCATAAGAAGCAACTCAGTAATAATGATGAACTCTAACATGTGTACTATAGGTTTGAGATGAACAAACCACAGTTTCTATATATGAAAAAAAAAAAAAAAAAAAAAAGAATGCCATACCCCATGTAAACCAAAGATCTAATGCAACAGCATTCAATAAACTATATCATGACCAGCCTATCGAAATAATTTTGTTTCTTGCAGGTGTGCTTGGATAAAATATCATAGGAATTTATAAAAGACACACACATACACATTTTGCAGTCAGGCGGATGCTAAAAATTTAATGCTCGAAAAAAATAGAAGATCTGTATTGGCTTCCTTTCCAAGCCATCAATAAATGCCCTTGAAATCATCCATCTTCCTCTAAATAATTTAACATCGCCTTAGGTCCTAAAGTTGTCAGTCCCACCCGTTCAAATTATAAATAGATAAAATTCAGTGTATGGAACTTCTATTTCAAAAAGGATTCCGTTTCAAAGCAGGTTCCTAAGAAAGAAACGGTTAAGTAAGTCGACCAGACAGCGTGGCAGCCTTCCTGGAGATGAGGATCGGGTCCACCTGCAGGAGCAGATGGTCGAGCCGGACAGCTGCAGGGAGGGGAAGACAGCTTGAGAGCTATTGATTTCTGTGAAGATGAAAAACCAACAACAACAACAACAAGGAAATGGCATGTAGACTTTTTTAATATTAATTGAAATTTTTTTTCAGGTACATTTTGGTTAATAAATATCAGCCTGGCAATGTCTGTAAGACTTAGTTATAAAGATTTCATACCTGAATGTTTGCCACCCGATATTCTCCTTTCCCACTCCACAAATATCCGTAACGGAGAAGAAATGCTAATGATTGAAACATGTCTTTGACTAATGTAATTACAAGAAGGAACAAAGAAATTGACTGTACTAGATTTCAGATGGGAAAGGCAAGGGTCACTTCTTCCACAAATAATTTTTACTATTTTCCATTCCTATTATAATTTCCTAATTTTTATTTACTAAATTACTATTAAAAACAGTTTTTACTACTTTAAACAGTTAAAAAAAAACTACTTTACTGACTTCATACAGTAATAAATGATATATATAAAAATTAAAGAAAGAGATTTGGTGATATTTTTCTTATAAATTTGCTGTCAGAATGCCATACATAATATACCACAAAGTTTAATATGTAACCTCAAAGAGCAAAACAATAGGTATAAATAAACTCCGAAATATAGTAGTTTGGGTTTCTTTAATATAAATCCTGAATACATGCCAAGTCTTTTCTCAGTATTATCAATGTCCTGCACACTAATGCATAATAGTGTTCTTATTTTTAAATCTCATGACCTTTTTGAAATTATGAATTAACTTCTTTAGATTGTTAATGACCATCAATACTTTCTAATGGCTTTAGAAAGTTAATAAAATAACTTCCTAAATATTGCTTTCTGAAAAATCAAAAAAGCATGTAAGATGCAATGATAAAATATCCCTGAAGGACGTGCATGGCAAATACCAAGCCATGAATCCTCCTACAGATTTAATTGAGTTCTTAGAAGTAAAGAAGAAATAAAATACGTTTAGAAAGTCTTTCCCCAAAGAAATCAAATTCAACAGTAAATGTCATGCCAGATTTAAAGTAAATAAAAAATATCAAATCAAGGTTTTCCACAGTATTTCACATCTACCTTCATCTGACCCTACCTTTATATATTACACTTTATGTGTAAAATATATATACCACACACTACATTTTTCAGGAGCCACTCTGTATCAAACCCTGGGACAGGTGCTAGAATCTTAGAAGGAATACGATGCATTTCTTTCTATGGAAAGACCCACAGTTAAGGAAGATTTCTCATCCACAGGGCCCTAGATCACATTTACAAGCAAAAACTCTATTTAAATCCCATCCTTATTTGATCTGGCTTTTGTTCCAGTATGAAGAAATGTTTATACTGCTATAAACAAAGACTGTATTAAAAGGATATATATGTGTTAGCAATTTTCAAATTAAATGTGCACGATTTACCTTTTCCTCTTCCACTGGGAAGACCACCCAATAAGTAAGCGGTCAGACCAGCAAAAGGGTAGTAGGGGGATCCCTTTCTCTCCTCTTTGCTACCTACATTGAGGATTTCACTCTTTTGTTTCCTCAGTCCTGCAGCCTGGTACGAGAACCCACCTTCACTGTCTCTCTCCCCAACTCTCCAGGCCGCAGGAGCATCAGCAGGGACCTCCCCAGATCCCTTCAACCAAGAAATCCAGGAGTCGCCTAGAAATCCAGCGTGGGAGAAAGGCTTCCACAATAGAAGAAACACTACAACGCGGCTTATCGTTAAGAATGCGTTTTCCGCCTGACCAGGTGGTGGCGCAGTGGATAGAGCGTTGGACTGGGATGCGGAAGACCCAGGTTCGAGACCCCGAGGTTACCAGCTTGAGCATGGGCTCATCTGGCTTGAGCAAAAGCCCACCAGCGTGAACCCAAAGTCGCTGGCTCCAGCAAGCGGTTACTCAGTCTGCTGAAGGCCAGCGGTCAAGGCACATATGAGAAAGCAATCAATGAACAACTAAGGTGTTGCAACACGCAATGAAAAACTAATGATTGATGCTTCTCATCTCTCTCCATTCCTGTCTGTCTGTCCCTGTCTATCCCTCTCTCTGACTCATTCTCTGTCTCTGTAAAAAATAAATAAAATAAAATAAAAAAACTTTCAAAAAAAAAAAAAAAAGAATGCGTTTTCCCAGAGAAACTGACACCCAGGAATATAGCTCTTTAATTATTACTAACACTTCAAGTAAATTATGGGTCAACTCAACTTTTGGACTTAATAAAGAAAAATAAATGTTATCCAAGAAAACTGTTTATACGTCGAGGATATCTTATATGCACATAGAGAGGCAAAGAAATTAAGACCTTCACACATGACATAGTTCATCCAATAAATTTTTGAGTCCAAGTAATTTCTAGGTATATATATTTGCCATTACATATCTCAGTGAAATGTCTTTATTCTGCTTGCCATTGCCCCCCCTTTTTAAGGAATGCCTCTTACAAAATTACAGCTGTCAGTTCCATCCACATTTCCCCAGTCCCCACAAAAATTAAATACAAAGAGGACAAAATTCACGCACAAAATCTGTCATTCACATGGATGACACTTGATCATGTCCCTCAGTATTTGCCTTTCCCTGAACTACAAAGAACAAATTTGGTCAACTCCATTACAAACTGCAATTGCCTCCCAAAGGGCTGAGCCACCTCTCCGAGTTATCAATCCTCACCTCCCACAATAAACACACATATATACGTGCTAGAGTTCAGAACTGAAAAACAGACTCCAAAAATAGCTTTCCCCAGCAAGAGTTTTATGACAGTCTCTGTGGTTTGGGTTTTTGTTATTGTAGCTTTTTATTTTTTATTCCCTAATAAGAAAATAAGTATTTTGACAGTCACTACTGCTCCAGGAATAACCAAATCTCCTCTGAATGATTCCAGTATCTAATATGCTGTTGTTTTTATCATTCAAGGTAAAATTAGGACTGCTATCTATAACCTATGGATTCAAATTTTGTTTTCTATTACATTTCTAATTGCTTATTCAGTTAGGTTGGGATGGTTTGCATTAATGTTGTCAGGAGCATTATAAGAAAATGCTGAGTGAAAAATATAAAAATCTTAATTTCATTAAATATTAACAACAACAACAAAAAAGACACTGGAGTTATGCTCCTAACTAGCGAGGGTCTCAAATTATTGACCTAAGAAGAACAGAAATGGAAAAACTTTTAAAGGCTAGTGTGACCATTAGTTTTCTTTTTTATTTGGTTCAAAATCCTTGCATAATTAGTCCACTAATACTTAATAGATGCATATGAACCTACCGCCTCTCTTCTCTTGCAGTCTAATTAGGTGACTGACTTCAGGCATGTTATAAATTATAATGCCAATTTAATTACTTCTTTCATGTGCACTCTTAAAAGATTTATAAACAGGACTGGAACAGCCCCGCACACAGAAAAGAGGCACACCAAGCAAAGCACACCACCACCCAGAGCGGGGGCAGAGACGGGAGACCTCTACAACACTGGAACCAGAAGGCGTTTCGCATGCTTCAATCAACCACTGCTCTACTGCCTTACTATGAATGACACACAACCTATACAGGCTTCTTCATAACCTTAAGTCTCTTTTATAAGGAAGGTGCCAGACCTCCCATATCTTTTTCCCATCAGCTGTGCCTCTAAGCCTGCCCCAAAAAGCCTTCTCTTGCAGTGAAAAAGCACAGACATTTTGGAGCTCAAAACATAGCTTAGAATCCTCCTTCTGCCATCGGCCACCTGTCCTCTTGACAAAGTTAACCTCTCTGGGTTTCGATTTCTTCAATCCTGGAATGAAGAAAATGCCCACTTCGCAGGGCTGTGATGGAAATGAACACATAACACTCCCTCTTACAACCTCCGGAACCTCAGACAAGTTGTTTATTCTCCTTGTGCCTCAGTTTTCTTATATAGAAAATGAAGATAATACTACAGTAACTGCCTCAGAAGCTTGCTGGAGAACTAAATAAGTTAATGCACATAAAGAATCCCTGCCTGACAAACAATAAGTACTCAATAAATGTTAGCTATTAATAAATCACTGAGCACAGTCATTGACACATACTTCCTGTTCCCCAACCTCCATCCACACAGATACTCCCAACAATACACACTTCCTGAAATTCCATCTCTGCTGTGAAGTTTTCTTGCAGAATTAGGTTAAGAACTAATGCCTTCATTATGTCCTTGTCCTATGTATGTATATCCCTATCGAAGTGCCTCGCTTTAAGTTTCTAGAACACCCAGTCTTTAGCCTGGGAGGTTCTCTTCATAAGGCACCTGGGGCCTTGTTAATTTGTACATGCCATCAGTTGCTGTGAAAATATGTGAACAACCTCAAAAGCCATATGTATTTTGAAGTTAATGATAAGGAGAGTTATTGGGAGGACTAATATGTAAAGCTGTGTTAAGGGCTTTCTTTTTTATCTTTAAGTAAGTCTCTCTCTCTTAGTTGATTTGACTGAATCAGGATTTTCATTTTACCCCAACAGGGTTAGAGTGTAAGGAGACCCAGCCCGATCTGACTAATTAGGTCTAACTGCTAAAAAAACAATTTCCCTTTCTCTTGAACAGTCTTTTAAAAAAGTGAAGAAGAAGATAAAAATAGAGCTTCAATTTTTAGTGGAGATTTTTGTTTCTCTTCTCTGCTCCCGGGGTCCATGACAAACTGGAAAATAAGGAAAAATGGAAGATAAGAAATAACGAGATCAGTGCGTTAGGAGAAATCTCAGACATGGATATACTGACTCCAGAAGTTCTGATCAGCTCTGGTAAGTGTGGTATTAATATTCCACTAATAAGCAATTAGATACGGGCCTTGGTGTCAATATTTAGTTCAATCAAAATACTCTTAATTAGAAAGCATCATTGCCTGCTTATATCAGAAACAAACATTTTACTCTTTTAGTACTATGTCTCTTCATTTTTCTTTTTTTAAATTTTACACCCTATTAAGCATCAAGCTTTATGTGAATGACTTAACAGAATGGTCGCAGCCAAAACTAAAGAATACTACGCATCAGGGAATATTTCTTACTATACAACTCAGACAACCATATACCCTCAGCAAGCTTTGATTCACTATCAGTGGTATTTATCACTATGGCATCCGATCTACTGTATATTTGGTCAAAGATAAAACAAATATCCGGCTCAAACTGCCTTCTACAAGCCAGTTGTTATCATCACAGATTGACTGCAACAGATACGCTTTTGATACACAGAATCTGAGCACACCATCTCTGAGTCTTCCTCCACCCACTCCTGTGACAGCTCTGGTCAGCAACAGCTGCAACTGATACATTACTCGACTTGTTTAAGAACATGGAATAAATAGAGAGATGAGATGACAGAAAGTTGTAAATACTGGGCATAGCTCTTTTAAAATTTTCCTGAGTTAGTCAGGAAAAAATAAGATACAGAATGAAAGAATTTGTATGTGCCATTAGAGACCTGGGAAACATGTGGACAAGTATGCACTTCCAGTAATTAATAAATAAATAATGGAGGAGTAGCGTGCAAGAGTTAGAAGACACCGGCGTGGTCTTAAACAATGAAAATTCCAATAAAATTCCATGTGGAATTCTTTAAATTGTGTGCTAGCATAGGTTTATATTTGCATATGTCAGGGGTCCCCAAACTACGGCCCGTGGGCCACATGCGGTCCCCTGAGGCCATTTATCCGGCCCCGCCGCACTTCTGGAAAGGTACCTCTTTCATTGGTGGTCAGTGAGAGGAGCATAGTTCCCATTGAAATATTGGTCACTTTGTTGATTTAAATTTACTTGTTCTTTATTTTAAATATTGTATTTGTTCCCGTTTTATTTTTTTACTTTAAAATAAGATATGTGCAGTGTGCATAGGAATTTGTTCATAGTTTTTTTTATAGTCCGGCCCTCCAACGGTCTGAGGGACAGTGAACTGGCCCCCTGTGTAAAAAGTTTGGGGACCCCTGGTATATGTTCTTGTTTTTCTTTAAAGAAAAAAAGAAGAAATTTCCAACAGTTTCAGTGTTGCTCATCTGAACAACTTAACTTCAAGTCGTACATATTATCATTTCATACCTCTAAACTGGCACAGATTAGCAACAGAAAGGAAACATATGTCTATAATCTTAAAAATAGAAAGACATCACATTGACAGACTGCTGTGTCAGTCATTTCCGTTTTCAAGAGTAACACAATGCTTAAACAATAGTTATCCTACCAAGCCTCAGTTCACTTAGCCTCACAGTCCAGCTAATGATTGATGAAAGGTCAAGAGGGTAGCAGACTTTGGGTGTACAACACTTCAATCCTTTATCGGTGATGGCAAGAGGCCATGTACTACAATAACGGAACAAATACTTCCTTTTACTGTACAGCAAATTCCTTCCTCTGATTGGGTAAAGCTTCAGCCATGGTTCACAAGAAATAAAAGTATGTTCTATGGTTAGCAAAACACATTTTAAAAAACAGTCACTTCATTCCTGGGCCAAGTGAAATATCTGTATACTATGGATGTTAATAACTAGGTGTATATCTCTGCTTCATGCTAAAACAGCCACTAAAATGTCCAAAAAAGGCTTCTGAAACCAACTTCAGCATATTTTGCAGAACTGTTTCATGGGGGCACACGCCCATCTGTGAAAGCAATTAAACCTGTCAGTATGCACGAAGAACCCAGACTGTTCTAATCAGAAAGCATTTAATATGTGGCAAATCATGTAACTTTTCCATTTATTTAACAAGAAAAGACTATCAAGTCATTGTGATAAATTAATTTGGAATCAGAATCAAAGGGACATATCTATTTCAAAAGAAAATGAGATAAAATATTCATCCAAATGTTGGGAATTCTGATTAATTGGATTTGTTATGGTAACAATTAATCAGAAAACATTTCAAACCATATTGTTGCAAAATATTCATTTTTCAAAATTAACATGTGCAATTTATTGCCTCTATAGTATTTTTTTCTTCTTGATATGATCCTGAATATCTGTTCAAAATTTTAGAGTAATATAGATTTAGGTGAAGTTGAAGATTTGGAAAAAAAATTTTATATATATATATAAACCTTAGGTCAGTGGTTCACAACCTAGGATACTTTGCTTCCTCAGAGACATTTGGCAATGTCTGGAGACATTTTTGATTGTCAAGAGTGGGAAAAGGGAATACTACTAATATCTATTGCGTAGCAACTAGGAATACTGCAAAATATCCTGCAATATACAAGACAGCCAAGAATTGTTCAGACCCAAATATTCACTGTACCAAAACTGAGAAACCCTGGCCTAGATGTTACTTCCAAAAAATAAGTCACCTCTTCTCTGAAAAATAAAGTGTACCTAAACAAATACTTGTTTTTGTATTATGGCTAATCAAAACTTTTTTTTTTAATTTTTTGTATTTTTCTGAAGTTGGAAATGGGGAGGCAGTCAGACAGACTCCCACATGCGCCCAACTGGGATCCACCCGGCATGCCCACCAGGGGGCGATGCTCTGCCTATCTGGGGCGTCGCTCCGTTGCAACCAGTGCCATTCTAGCGCCCGAGGCAGAGGCCACAGAGCCATCCTCAGCACCCGGGTGATCTTTGCTCCAATGGAGCCTTGGCTGCGGGAGGGGAAGAGAGAGACAGAGAGGAAGGAGAGGGGGAGGGGTGGACAAGCAGACGGGCGCTTCTCCTGTGTGCCCTGGCCGGGGATCGAACCCAAGACTCCCACACACCAGGCCAACGCTCTACCACTGAGCCAACTGGCCAGGGCCTAATCAAAACTTTAATGCATAAAAATAAGTGTAATTCTTTGACAAAAATATATTGTACCAACTACATACAACTTTTTATTCAGAGTAGAAAATGATTTCATAAAACTCATGCATTCCAATGTTATACAAAAATCAATGCCATCTTTAATCATAAACATGTATGAAATAATTCTTCCGATTTTAAAATTAGGTCTTACTACAATATTTTTAAAATTCTAAAGCACCACACTGATTTCTCTTTGATAAGTTATTTTTAATATGACAAACAGGATGACCACAATAAAGATAAAATCAAACTTTAAATCTGTGTTTAACCTTAGAACCTCGCAAAAAAATGAAATCATATTATGTAACAACCAGCATTTAAAAATGTATGATTGAATCACAATCAGAATACTTATTTAAACTAACGTTTAGATCATATCCCTTAGTAATTTTACTTAATAATTTCAAGTTGATTAACAATGTGACCCAAAAAAGGCATGGGTTAAAAGTGCATTCATACTATTAATTTGTATCGTGTGTGTTTGACCACTGAAAATGTGTTCATTACCATCCTTCCTGGCACAACGGAAAGACGAAAAGTTTCTCCCACAGAACCCAGAGCCAAAATGGCCCTTCAAAGAGATGAAACACAATCTTCGCTCAGAGGCCAGGAAGAGAGAGGGACTGTTTAAGGCCTTCCCGCGACAGGGACAAGGGCAGCCCAGCACAGCTGCCGGTGAGGCTCTGTGTCACAGGAGGAGGTCCCCACCAAACACCCTCCCTCCAGGCCTGTCACGGCACATGACGCTCTGCTCCTTTAGGGTCCTGCACCAAGATGAATATACACATGCACGTGTTTATAGAGCAGAGAAGGACCAGAAAGGAAATGGCCACACAAGTCCAGTTCGCCTGCTTCTCTAAATTCACTGTGCGACTCACGGGCCACTATTGGTGAGATAGTTACTGAGTGCCTCCAAGGCACAATTCCCAAACCTGGAAAACAGGGGTTGTGGGAATTACATGAAATAAACATATGGAAAAGAACTCTGTGACCTGCCATGTGCCATAAAGCACGTGAGTTTGTTTCTATGATGGGTCACCACAGCACGGCACCTTCTCCTCTTCCTCCCCGCCCCTCCTTTCGCTCTAACCACCCCTCCCACCTCCCTTTCTCTTCTTCTCAAGAGACGCGTCATCAAACTCGACCGAATTCCATCAAACAGAACCTACAGCAGCATAGGAGATGGAGCATTTTGTCACTTCAACACAAACTTTTCTTTCTTCTTTTCATCTATATCAAGTGCAGACTGCTTTAGAGGCATTGTCCCAACTGAACTTCACAACAACCTTACCATGTGATAAAACTGTCCCAACGTCACAGCTTAGAAAACTGAAGCACAGAGAGATTACGCACACACCCAATTTGTACCCAACTAGAAGTGAAGGAGCCAGGACAGGGAGCACAGCAACTCCGGAGCCCACACTCTTCACCACCACAAAGAACAGCCTCAAAAAAGAATGCCATTTTATTAAACCAAGTACCGGTTTTTGTAAACTGAGCCTTGCACCATACAGATAGCCAAACAATGCACAATCACACCCAATATATAAATACACTGAATGTTTCCCATTCATAAACCTCGCCATCACTCCCTTTTCCTGACAGTCTCAGTGAGGACATGGATAGCAGGACCAGTGAAATCAACATTTTGCTTAAGACGGGGTCTCCACTGAAGACCATTGAAGTAGCCACAGTATTCTCTGACATCTCAGAAGTAGTTGCCAGTATCTTTGGTGAAGTAATGCAAAGCAGGGAATACATGATAATAATAATAATCCATGCTCACGTATGACACTTTCCAGCTAGCAGCATGTTTTCATACATGTATCTCATTAGATTTGGATCACTGGGCTTTAAAGAGAGGAGATGGGAAAGCAGTGTTGGAAGGAAAAAGGCAGCCCAAGTGTCAGAATAAGCAAGAGAGAACTAGTATCTTAAATTCCCAAGGTTCTTGTTTATGGCCAAAAATGCAATTTTGGAAGTTCTGAAGGGCTGGAAAAAAAAATATATATATATATATATTGTGATTCCAAAATAGTTTTGAAAATTCTTTTTAAGGAAGACAATATAACAAATCAAAAACTTTATAAACCTAATCTTATCTGCATTTTTTTATTACAAATAAAACCCTAAAAATACAAAATTTAACTTTGAGCACACTATGTAGATAGATTCAGAAACTAAAATCACAGAAATACATATTTATAAAAGTACAATCAAATGTTTTTGCATTAGCACCCTATTTGGCCTCTATCCCCTTTTATCTCTCAGCTTCCCAGTTACAACTACCTTTTGAAAGCAGGTGCTAGGGATTTCCATTTGCCTGGCTCCCCTTCCCACCACCCCTCAACTAGGACTTCATATAGACTAAAGCATGGATTGGTTAATTGGTGGAAACTAGGCTATTCGTCCACCACTTTAAAATTTGTCTTAAACATATATATCATTGAAAGCACACAGACAGGCAACCCTAAACTCCACTGAAACGCAACTATAAGCAAAAGTGAACTGCAGATTTAATGGGTGTTGCAACAAAAATACCCCTTCTGGATTTGACAGCTCCCAGTCACTCAGGCCGAGAGCAACACGCAGGGAGTGTGCCTCCACAGCTACTGTGGTATCTTCTGAATCACTGCCATTACCCAAGAAAACCCCAGGAAGTGGTTTGATTGAGTAGTTGGACCAGTGCATAGGTATCAGCTGATGTCTCTCACACGTAGGCACAAGCCGGTAACAATGGGGACACTGTGAAACCAGGAGTAACCCTCTCTTATCTTCAGTAGTTCGGGAAATCATTTCTAACCCAGTGACTACATAACTTGGGAACAAGTCAAATGGTTAATTATTCACTGAGAGCTGAGTAATTAATCTGTTTTAGACCAAGTACTGTAGGTCCCGAACAGCATAAGGATGCCCGACGTCTGGAACAATGAGTCTTTGGAACCACTTCGGTAAAGCAGCAATCTTTCCTAAACATTTATGACCGACAACCAAGAACAAAGGCTAAGTGCAGGCAGCCACCAGCAAAAACTAATTAAACTGAACAGTGATTTCATAAAACCTTTCAAACTCACTTTATTTTAAAATATAAATCAATGCCATCTTTTTCTGTTCAGGCAAATGGCTGGTGAAAATCACAGCACAACTTGGTAATAGGATAGCAGCTGCTGGTGAGTTTGGGGGCTCGCAAGCTGGTGAGCTCACCAGGGAGAAAACCAGAGTCAGTACCCATTTAAACACTCTTCTCATCTTAACCTAAAAACGAAAGGAAAAAGTCCACATAATCTTACCAGACCAAATCTAAGGAGATACTGTGATTAGCTTAAAAACAGAGGTCTGAATTGAACACTTACCTTTATCCTACAATTGAGGTAAACCCTTGTATGGCCAGTTTGGGAGACTGAATTAAGATCTCAGGCAGTATTGGGTTTCTTAGAGTACATATATTTCGCATCTGACATTGCTCAATGTATTATTCTAAAGGTTCCCGCCCTTTTTAATTAAAACACCCTGAATCCACTGTCTACACTCCCAAGCACCCCAACCTCTATAGCTATTCATTCTCCAGGGGGTCTAACAAGGTCACCAGCAGCCACAGGACACAACTTCTCTACCATCCCTATTGGCAGGGTCCCCAACAGAAAGAATTTGCCGTGTCGATCCTGACTCATTACATAGCACGCCTTTTTTCCAGACACCACACGGCTGGGGCAGAGGCGCGAGGCTGCCGCACAGAACACAGAACTAGAGTGCGCTGCCGGCAAAACCCAGCACTCCAGCCGACAAGTGCTCTCCAAGATCTCCCCGGAGAAGTGGCCACAACCTTTTGGGAAATCCTTTGCCTCTCTTGACTAGAAGAAAATAAAAAAGGCTGTTGACCCTAAACAAGGTATTTATAAAAGCAGAGTTTTTTTTTTTCTCATCTCTTCTTTTCCAAAAAAATGGATGTCTTGAAAACAAGCTGTTTATGCCAAAAAAAGAGCAAATTCTAAGATAGACCAAGAATTAATCCTATCACTGGCATTACTTAGAATGACAATACTATTAGCCAATAATTGATGTACACCATGATTACCATGATCACTAAGTGCCTTTCATATAATATATATATATCATATATATATATATCATATATATATACACACACTGTAAGTGCATTTGACAGAATGCTCTGAAAACAATCCATGAGTGGAATATCTGCTGACTCTTCATTTTGAGCACACGTTTCTCAGCCACTTTGGAATGAGAAGACATTAGCATCGTGTACACTGATTTTAATCACGGTCACGCACAGCACTGGTTCACACATTAAGTGGAGAAACAAGCCCATGATTCTTAACAACACTAGCTTGTCCTATCTTAGCCCATAGAAATTTTAAGAACAGTTTCTAACAGGGTAATTCATCAACATGTTTATAAACAGAATAGATGAGGTGTTCCCTAGCTCCTGATTCTTTTTTTTTTTTTTTAAAGCTGACCAGTCATTCTTCTACTCCTATAGGAAATGAGTAACATCCTCCTGAGGTATCAGGGATCTGACCAACAGCGGGGGAGGGGAGAAGAAGAAGAATCACACTCGCACCAATCCCTAAGCAGTTAGCATGACTGCTGCTTGGAACGGGAAGGACAGACTGTGCTTAAATTTACCCACTACAAATGGTTCCCCTCCACTCAGCCATTTGCTATTAAAAGAACCAAGCTGTTCTGAAGATAAGCAGGAAGAGGATATTGAAAATGTGTAGGCGGGATATTTTCATAGAGCTTCTCTAAATTCCAAATACCTGAACAAACTGATCCAAATTAAAAACACAACTTGAGCTTTAACCTGAGTTAATAATAATAATAATAATAAAAGTCCATTTATTTCTCTTTTCAATTATCCATGAGTATATTTTTATAGAGAACCTTTCTGGTAAGATTGCTTACAACTGTTTGCAAAATACCAAGTCATCCAAAGTCTAAATTTTCTTTTTTTTTTTATATTTCCCCCTCCATTTCAGGCGTAATAAAGGCGTACTTAGTTGGTTGTTTTTAAAAAATCTATTTTGTCCCATGTAGATTAGTAAAACAGCCCAAACATTCTTATTGCTCTGAAATCAGTGTTTTTAGAAGACACAACAACAGTCTTATTTTGAGTCACAAGGCATGTCCTGGGTGTGCCCTATATGCTAGCACCACAATAGTTGCCATGGAGATTCAAAAGTGTTATAACTATAAACCAATTATGACCCCATGCTTAGGAGCTAACTATACCTTAAGACAGGCAAGGCATGTACTATACATAAAACAATAACATTCCTCCCTGGGGGGTACGGACAAAAGTCAGAGAAAGGAAAACCCTTAAATGTGGCTGGAACGGAAAAGAGAAAGGAAGAGAACGAGTAAAGGCCTAAAGACCTGAATACACATGTAAACATGGCCCATTCACAGGACATTAAGGTTAACTGGACTCCACCAGAGAGCTGGAGACATGATAAGAATTAAAATGATCTAGGTCGGGCAGGTTCAGAGGACACCTGTCCTACTAACTTTGTTTTCTAGATAAGGAAACCAGGCTCCCGGTGGTGAGTGAGTCAACAAGTACTTCCCAGTGTCTGCTGCATACTATTTACTAAGCAGTGAGATGCAGAGGTCAGTTGCAAATGCCACTGACCTTAGGGAGTCCATAGTGGGAGAGAAAGACAATAAAATAAAAAAACCCAGATAAACAATGACATTGTTCATTTTAGGTTCTGATAAGTTCTGTCAGGAAATGAATGTGATATAAAGCAAACTGGAGACAGACAAAAATACTGCTCAAACTTGGGTCACAGATGGCCTGTTCAAAGAGGTGAGATTTTATTGAAGACATGAATACAGAGAAGAAACCATACCTGAGACGTGGGTTCAGAGCATTCCTAGCAGGAAAACAGTAAATGCAAGCCCAAGAGAGAAACAACTGAGCAAGTTTAAGGAACAGAGCGTAGGCCAGGATGGCTGAGCCTAACAGGGAACGGGGAGTTTGAAGGGAGCTGTGCTCAGAGAGGCAGAGTCCTGCAGGCCTGGTGAGTGGCTTGCATTTTATTCTAAGAGTAATGCAAGTCCATGGGAGAAACTTCAGCAAGGAAACACAGTACCTAATTTATACTTACTATGCTATTCTGGAGACTGTGGAGCCAGGGAGACTCGTTAAGAGTCTTTGCAACAGACTAGGTCAGATGCTGAGGCCCTGGACTTAGTCTCTGGCAGAGGAGGCAGCAGGAAGGCCTCACATTCTGCTTTGTTCTGGAGAGAGTGCCGCAGCGCTTTCTTGGATCTAATGGAAGGCCCGAGGAAAGGAAACAAAGTCTAGAATTTTTGCCTGAGCAATGGGGGGGCGTGGTGGTTCTATTTACTGAAATGGGGAGCGGTGCTGAAACAGAAGAGCATCGATATTGCCCTCTGACTACCTCACCTTTGATATATCCCTCAAACACAGCCATGTGCTCATATTGAAGAAGTATTTAGGTTGGAAACCTAGGAGAAGTTCCATTCATGGATCCAAAACTGAAAAGTATCAGCATATAGATGATACTTGAAACCATGAGATTACTCACATCTGCTAGAAGAAAAAAAAGATTTAGGGAGGAGCCCTGAGGGACCACAGCGCAGGAGAAGACCAGCCAAGGGGACTGAGAAGGCAAGGTGGGAGAAAGGCCTGGCAGGTGAAGCGTCGTGGACGCTGGGAGAACTGAACATTTCATCCAGGCGTGATGGTCACTGTTCCACATGCTGTTAAGAGTTGAAACTACAAAGGCAAAGTATAACAGCTGGCTTTGGCACAATTTATTGGAGGTGAGGAACATGAGACCCTTAACAGAGACATGTCCATTGGAGGAATCTTGATACAGTGATGTTTCCAGGCCAAACAATCTCCAAACAAGTCTCCACACTCCACTTCTGGTACTGTTTTGTTTGTTTGTTTTCAATTTTTATTTTTTTTAACTTTAAGCTGCTTCTCATCCTGTGGACAATAAAGATCCCCTGAGAATTTTGAACAGGAAAGAGGGGTGCTGAGAGAAAGTTACTATAAAATTAATCTGATAGTACTGTAGAAAATCAATTCAAGGCAGAAGCAGCCATGGTCTACAGCGGCAGGGCCATGGAAGCCTGCGTTTGTGGGGGTGGGGAGGGGTGGAGGGAATTGGGCCATCGGGGAAGCTCTAAAGAGCACACAGCACCAGAAAGAGCTAGAGTGACTTTAAACTGGGTGCCACTGACACCAAGAGTCTTCAACAGGTTGGAGAAAATAATGTGCTGAAATACCAAAAGCCTAAGTAAGCTCTTTTGAAAAACCCTATTACAAGAGATGTTACATGACATCTTTATTTTTAAAGATGGCATAAAGGTAGCTACAAAAATATCAACTTTCCATTCCTTTTATTATCATATATCACAAGCAGGCTTCCTCTGTTTTGCTAATACTTTGAATAAAAAAGAAGCTAGTCTTCCTAACCATCTTTTACCTTAGTGTACAGCCCAACATGTGCACTAACAATCTCATGAAATCCAAATATGTCTATTTTTAATCAAGAATGTCCTCTTTAATTATTCATTTTTTATTAGCTGGCCAGCTAATTGTAACTAAGACCCAACGTGAGATCACAAGACAATTCAGTATTTCTAATGAGCACCCCAATAAATATTTTTGATTACTTGGAAGATAAATAGTACAATATTGACAGTTCAAAATTGAAATCCCATTTCAGAAACATTTCCATTTAAAGTTATCTAGAATTTACATATCTGTCTCCCTAAAATGCTTTATAACCAAAATCTAAAATGTATCTCATTCCAATATATTGTAATTACACTTTTTATAAAATTAGAGAAATTAACGGGAAAAAATCCAGAGTTTGGCAGTTGAGTCCTTCATATTCCTACCCTAAACGTTTACTAACCTTTTAATTCCAAGACATGAAAAGCACTAGAAAAATTAAGAGACATGCATCTCAGCATCTTGAGAAACTATGCTATTGTCCCCAGGGTGAATGTACCCTTGCAAAGAGGTGAAAAACAGTAAGATTATAAAATACTAGATTTATTTTTACAAAAATAGTATTGCAACTATTCTTCCTTAGTTTTTATCCTTAGAAAGATGCACCTGTTAATCATGGAGATCTAACTTTAAGGATGTGGAGTCACAATGCCCAAACAGATGCTGGGATATTTTTGTGTGTTTGTGGCTTAAAGTGGAGCCAGCGAGGCAATGCAGCACACTTGCACTGCATTGTTGAACTAATCCCCATGCACATATCTCCTTCATCAATTTCTATAGGAGTAGAGACAATTCCTGATATTCTAAACAATTGTCAGGCATGCTTTTCATATCACTTAAACTTCTGATGCAGTAAATTGTCACCAAAACCTCTTGTCAAAATCCAAATCACACTGGCTTCAGTACAATGAGAAAATGATGGAAACAGAGTGTGCTCTAACATCATGTCAACACAGACTCATTAATCATTGCATTGCTAACAAATGTTCCTGATTTTAACCTGTAGTTCAAAGCACAGCTGTACAGCCTTCTGTATACAATACTTTCCGGAACTCTGCCTGTCTAAATGGTAGTAAATCTATACGTTCATTAAGGTAACAAATGAGAATATATTTTTGAACAAGTCTTCAGACCATTAATTCCTCTAGGTGAATATTCAAAGCAAGTTTCAGAGGTGCACCTTATTGGAGAGAGCAGTTGGAGGAGGAAGAGATGGCCCTGTCGGTGGTCAAATGCCATTCTATAAACCAATGCAAAGTCAGTGACAACCTTCCCCAAGTTCCAAATGAGACAAACAGGCACTGAGGATGACATCAGGGAAACACAGAGGGTTTTCTGTGTCGCCCCAGATGTCCTGGCAGGAGACAGACTTTCCCAATCTAAGGAAAAATCTGCCAGGAAATGTGTCTCAGTTGACAGCTCTAGATCACAGCTCCCGAGCAGTGATAATATGGAGACTGCCGGGGCGCTAAGCGGCCTCTCTGCAACCCTGCTAGAACTGAAGGCACACCACCTCATCATCCTAATTACAGAAATCAGAGGGTTAGAATGGAGCTGGGGCTCCACAGGCAAGGTGAGGCCGTGGTGTGCTACAAAGCACCCTCATCTTGAACTCAGAAGACCTGATTTCTATTCCCGGCTCAGCCATTCATGTATTGTGTGGCCCTGGGCATGTCATTTAACCTTGTCTGGTCCTCTGTTATGTCACTTATAAACTTGGGAGGAGAGCAACATTTGTCCTGTCCACCAAACCGGTACTGTACACTGACAATATGTACATAAAAGCCCTTGGTAAACTATGAAGTCTTAAGAAAATGGAGATTTCTCATTTTAGGTAGGAGCACATCCTTTAAGGTGTAGGCAATGGGTAGCCGGGGAGGCTTTTAGATCTTCACCGTAACCTATTAAAAATAATATTTTAAGAAGATGAGCTCTGCAGTGGGCTGAGGCATTGATCACAGGTAGAGTAAGTTGAGTCAGAAACACCATCTAAAAGGCTGTGTAGTAGAAAACAAGTGTGATAGCAAAACTGTTCTAGAGCAGTATTAGTTAAAATGTACAGTAATGGATTTTTTTTGGAAGAATGTGAATATTGAGCATAATAGTAATAGTGCTAGAGCTTAATATTACATGAGCTAGCATTAGAATCACCTCAATCACTCGATCTTTTCAAGCCCTCCACCAACATCCCAAATGGAATCCCATTACCTTCCTGCACCTTTTCTTTCTCCTCTCTCTCAAACCCAGATCTCTACTAGCTAATACCAGACTCCTTTCTCCGAGGGTTTTTCACTTCCTCACAGCTGCTGAGGGGGTTCTTTGCCCTCATGTTGACTTCTGGTCTTTTAATCCGTCCCCTCCCAGGCCACTCACAGCACTTCTGTTTTGGCAACCATGGATCACACAGACGTGCCACTAACACCCTCACCAACCTTCTACAGTCTCTCCTCACGACCTTCCACCTGTCCTTCCCAGTCCCCTCTCCAAACAGGTGGCTCTCTCATTCTCCTGGTTTACAATGCAATACCAGCAGAAATCACTCAATAGTGTCACCTGGATCCCAATCTCTGTACCCACAAAAGCTAACACAGGGCCTGGCTTATAAAAAAAGCCTCAATATATATTGAATGAGTAAAATGAATAGGATTTGGGAGTTCTATAATCCCTCTACCCTATTACTGTACCTTCCTTTGCTCCCACCTACTCCCTCACTGCTCCTCTTTATTTGATTCCATTTTTCTTTCTGTCCCCAAAATAAGAATATTTCCCAGAGTTCTAAACTGAGCTCTTTTATATTCCCCTTTTGTTCTTTCTCCAACAGAGATCAGTTCCCACCCACAAACACAGTAGAATGTTGAGATATTTCAGACACTTATTCTCACTAGGTTCCCAGATTCAACATTTCTGCCAAGATTCCCACAACTTGAACACTGCTCCAGGAGGTAAAGCATCACAAAGAAAAAGAAAAAGAAAAAGAAAAGATTTCAATGAGAAGGAACAAAGGTCAGAGAGGAACTGGACCCTCCCAGTGGGGACAACTGAGCCTCAAGTGGAACTGACAGGCAAGCCTTTGCCACTAGACACAGTCACCAACGTGTCCTACATTAATGACAAAGAAGCCTCTTTTCTCAGGGATCATTACTTGCCTTTAAAGTACAGGTTTCCTGAGGCCTGAGTGCTTTATACCTCTGGAGGCATTTGGTGCCCTTCCTTTAAGACAATCTTCCACATAAAAGAGAAAGGTTTGCTTCAGCACTTCCTTACAAATGGGAAAACTGACCCACTCCACTGAGACCCTAGCTCAAACCTGCCCCCTTCGCCTACTTGGCTGTGTGACTCGAAGTCTCCAGACAAAGTTCAGTCTACAGTTGGGCTCTGTCTTGATTCCTGTCACCCATCAACGCCTAAGCACAAATCAAAGCCACGACCATACCCACAGGGTCCTTCTATCCCTCTCTGGACAGAGCAGCTACATAAAATCAAATGTCTTTGCCCCAATGGTTTTGCCTTTCTTTCATCTGTCTTGTTTGGAACACCCATTCTGTGAACTACGGGGGTTCAAACCTTAACCATCCTTAATGCCTCTTGTGCTCAGGTAGGTTCAAGCATGAGACATACATTATTTTCTTCCCATACTAGATTCACGTTTCTTGAAGGCAAAGGTTTTTATCCTATGCTTGATGGTTTAAAAGGCATAGATTCTTCCTGATGATTGGTAATGTATATTCCTGGTCTTTCCTAAACCTATTCCCTCAGCAGGAAGATAAATTCTTTATTGGATTATACTATGAGGTGTTGTAAATACCTTTCCACTCATATAAACCTAATCCAAGTAACAGAAGGAAACAATTTTCAGTGTGGCCTTACCTAGTTCTCACAGGAGTCAGGCTGCGATTTAATAGAAAATAAGGCACTTGTGGGCAATTAGTTATTTAAATATCTATAAATTTCCATGTCAGGAATTTTTAAATGTCCAGTAAAAAAATCTAAAGTTGTGAAAGGGGGGATACTTCTGAAATGAGATTCTGCAGCAGGTGAATATTGAGAAAATGAGTGCAGCTAATCCCCGCACCTGTTTGAGGCAGAGCAAGAATTCCCCTACACGTGTTCCTACAGGATTTCCCAGCACATCCTTTAGTTTTCAGGCAAGCGGACAGAGTCATCCAACATGAGTAACTTAAAGAATCCCTTTGACAAAAATTCTTAGACCTGACTTCCATTTATTCCAAAATATGGCATCTGAGGTTCATTCTTTTATAGAGAATAGAGTTTTTTCTACACTTAGTGAAAAAACTAGGATAAATATTTCATTAGAAATACATTTATCTCCACCATCTGTTGTCTACACAGTGATTTGTGTCCATTTCTGAGTTCCCAGGCCCTGCTTCATAGGAACACTACCCTGAGGACTCAAATGATGACATCTGATTATAGAAATCTGAGGACCTCACAGTGGATCCACGCATCAGTCACTAAGGGACGCTTGCCAACATCTGTCACAGGAAGATTATGACAATGCATTCAAAGCTGCAAACATTGCCCTAACTAATGAACAGAGTTTTGTTATCACGATGGGGGAATGCTGGAAGACTGGGCCAGAGTCACCACCTTCTGTCCTGACATAATATACATGAGGTCCAAGCCTCCCAGCTTCTAAGCCCTCAGCAGATAAGTTCCGACAGGGAGAGCTTATGTCTTAGCCACTGTCAATGCGAGACGTAATTCTGAGTATGAAGCCCAAAAGTTCCTGGTCCTTCATCTGCAAAATGATGACCATGAAATATAAAGCTACTTAAAACTTGAATAACCACTAAGGAGAATTACAAAACTAAGGAATTCCTTCAGTGCTGTCAACATACTAACTATATAGTGAGAAGTGGAAGAATCATTTAGCAAATGACGTATTTTTAACCTCTCTCAGAATAAACTTTATAAGTGCGGCATTCAATTGTTCTGACATTGTCATTTAGGCATTGTCTTAACTGTAGGAAATTTGGAGGGTTTCTTTCTTTCCTTACGTGATCCTGGAGCAATGTACATATATGAAGATAAAACTAAGAATCAAACCATGTCAATGTTTTAGGTGCTTTTTGGTGTTGGCCCTGCAACATAATAGTAACCTTCATGAAGAAATCACATATCAACCAGGAAACCCCATCAGCAGCACTGACCAAAGCCAATACACCAATCACTCTCACTGCATTCAAACAACCTGATCATCCATAAGTAATAACAATGTCTCCACAGAAACCAGATACACAGTAGAATATGCTCCCAGTGAAGGATTGCTTTAACAAAAAAACCTCACTTCAAAACAACATTTTGCACTAACCTATCATCAGCTATTACGCCTTTGGAATTTCACAGTTTTAAAGATTACAAAAAGCTCTGCACATGGAGGGAGGGGGGGAAGGTTTGGAAGAAGAGATTTGCATATGTAGTGATAAAAATACCTAAGCAGATTCCATGCTAAACTCTGCCAGAAAGAGAATAATTACTGTTGCCCATCAGCATGCAGACTTGAAATTATATTCTCTTCTGCAAACAGAAGCAATCGTCAGATTATCAAAATGAGGTTGTCCTGCCTAATTTCACACGTAATAAGTACAATGCAATTAAAAGTCAAACAGCTATTTCCCTCCCCCACGAACTATAATCTTTGGTGAAATATATTTTTAATGAAGAATACATAACCCTCCTACATGGTTGGGTTCTGCTCTCACACTCCTCCACAGGAAAACGAACGTTCATTTTAAAGAGAGGGAGAATTTTATAGCTTCTAATAACATCCTGTACAATGTAGGGCCAAAAAAGAGAACATTAGCATCTGCACTAACCTCTAAATGTATCTTTTTCACCTAATGTTGCTCTTATGAAAGTAAAGCTAGTTACCAATGGTTGGGGGGGGGGGCAGAGCAGTTCAATGAAATAAACATAAACAAGAGATATCATCAATATTTTAATGATTTATTTCTAATTAGATGCATTATGAAGGCTTAATTTGTTCAACTTCCAATCACTCAAAACTCATGGAGCTCTGAATTTTAATCTTCCACAGATTTCAAATGGTAACGTGCTTGTCATGAGTTGCTTATTTAAGAAGTGATTTTTTTCAAAGTTTTTTAGGTTTACAGTGGCGCTCATTTTCCTTTCTCTTTCAATCATCTTTTTTTTAAATGTCTAAAATTAAAGTAATATGACTAGACTGTTGGATAAATTTTTAGTATCTGGATAGCTAACTGAAAATGAGGTTATAAAACTAGGAATGTTATTGCCCACTCAGTGGAATTATAAAAAGTAAAGTAGATATGGAAAAAACTCTTTCTCTTCTAGGGCTGTTCTACCCCACATGGCACCTGTTCGGAAGTACTAGGCTCTGGTATCTACCTCAGAATTTGGTTCCTAGGAGAAAAGCCATTAAGAAATGTGTTATAATGGCAAGTAACCTTAGGAATCTGTTACATTAAGGAGATATGCCTTTGTAATAAATAAATTAATTTTTAAAAGGATAGTAACCCATAAAGCGTCGACCTGGAAATGCTGAGGTCGCCAGTTCGAAACCTTGGGCTTGCCTGGTCAAGGCACATATAGGAGTTGATGCTTCCAGCTCCTCCCCCTTCTCTCTCTCTGTCTCTCTCTCCTCTCTCTCCCTCTCTGTCTCTCTCTCCTCTCTAAAAAATGAAAAAAAAAGATACTAATGACGATCTTATACAAGAAAGAGAAAGAAAAAGAATAGTAACCCAAATCGACAAATATTATATATCTATAATGAAAACAATCTTAAAAGATTAGAAAACCGATTTTGCCTAAATGCTTAAATGATGAAATTGCGTTACACTAAACACACTATTTTCATCTTGTCTCATTGCCATTTAGAAAATAATCTCTAGAAGGATAGCCAGCAACCATGGGCAAATCAGAGTTGGTTTGATTCACACGTGGACCTTACTCCATCTACATAGAAGTTGGTCTTCTTTAACACAACAGAAGATCAAGAGCTACTTTTGCAAACAAAGTAACATCAAGGAAAGCTAGAGCGAGTAGGATAAAAAACAGAAGGAGAAAGATGAGGAGAGGGAAAGACAGAAACTAGGAAAAAAGTTCAGGAGATGGACACTCTTCTCTAAAAGCAATTGTAATCTGCTAAAATACTGGTGACTAAATCTCATCACTTCAGTCCAGGAACCTTATTCACCACGTGTAAGAAAGGAGGTGGAGAAAAGGAAGAAAACAAGAAACCATTTTTGTGAATTGCAATGCACGTGAGTTCCAGTGCACAGCTGGATATATATTGATATATATTGATATATATTGATATATATATCAATGCACAGCTCTACTCCCCAAAGCCTGTCCAAGTGAGCGCAGGTTAACTTTCTGAATCACCTCCAAACACATCCAAGTTCAAGGCAACAGTAGATTCCTATGCATCTCTAGGAATACTGGCGCACCTTTCCATTCAAACACCTTAGTTCTTCCATACATACTCAGAACAGTCCAATCGCCCATGAAGAAATCTAAATGATTTCAAAACCAAAACCTTAGCTAATTAAAGAGAACTCAGTGCCTCCACAGGCGACCCCACAGAGTCCCTGGGAGCCTCGGCCGCCAGTTTCTGCCTGTCCGCTTTCTCCGGTTCAGGAAACGCACCGTTCCCCACACACAGCCTCCAAGGGCTAAGGAGCCAGCGGAGGCAGAATTGCCGCTGTTCACAAAAGGAATTCCCCCTCCCTTCCCCTCCTTCTCCCTCCCCTTTCTTCACTTGTCCCTCCTCCCATCATCCGCGGGAGAAGAATATCACTCCGCTACCTGCCTGGATCAACACCGGGAGCCCCTGTCTTCAAGCATTCAGGGAATTTAACAGCCTGGAGATTCCTGTTGTCCGTTCGCTGAGGTCACAGATAAAGCTAAACAACAGCCGTGGTTCCCATCAATCATAAGTCACTCACTGATAGAATGTATGGTAGGAGACCTGATGTAAGCAAGTCACCAGAGAAAATACCCACTGATGACGCATATCCAGGCATAAAAATAGTTACAGGGCCCTCAAAGGGATTATTCAACAGCCTACATTTAGACTTTCTTACAAGAGACCTGAAGTTAACGTGCTGCAAGTTCAATGGCTGGAGAGAGTTGAAGTTTAAGTTTTTTCAACAGACATAACCACAGAAAACTGGTTCAAATAAGCTCCTGCAATAAACAATCTGTTTATTATATTTTAACACAATGTTATAAGCATCTAACAGTACCACCAACTATCTTATAAAATGCCACATAATCTTTTAGGTATGTTCTCCTTCAAAGAATAATTCT
Source organism: Saccopteryx leptura (assembly GCF_036850995.1). Classification (NCBI taxonomy): domain Eukaryota; kingdom Metazoa; phylum Chordata; class Mammalia; order Chiroptera; family Emballonuridae; genus Saccopteryx; species Saccopteryx leptura. The sequence continues at coordinate 22,462,954 of NC_089505.1, read as the reverse complement.
TTTTTTTTAAAGCATGCTCCCCAAACATTAATGCTTAATCAGTTGAAAGAAAAACGAAAGTGGTTGTCTTAAAAATAAATGTTAGGAAAAGAACACAAATTGCAGTTCTGCACCTATATACTTTAAAAACATGTTTTTAAGAAGAGTCAAGCTTAAATATAAGTTTCACTAAAGAAATGGACATTCTGCATACTGTATTTGCAATTACATTTTTCCTGAATGGGTTTGATCATGTTTAGAAACTGATCACATTTATTAGCTACACCTACTATGGTATCTTACACATCAGAGGCATTATTTTTTGCCCCCCCAAAAAGTAAATGAATCAATGAGATGTTATATGTAGATATTTTAATTGAGTAAGTGACAAGATGCTATTAAGACTGAATTCCTGTTTGTTTTTATGAGAAAGAAAATAACTTTTTACTAGTTTTCAAGTCTCTTTATCCTCCCATCTGTTCCCTTTATCCTCCCACTCAAACATATGCAGAGCTAACCTGAAGACGAAGGTCTTTCGCATGACTTCCATATTAGAAAATGCTAGATTTTTGTACATGTTGATATTTGAATATCTAAAAATGCTCCCTCCCCAGTTTCTTTTAAGCAGCTGTGCTGACCCAAATCAAGGCAACGGACTATAATAGAACTCAAAATTCTGCCTCTGAACTTGAACAACCTATTTGTTCATCTTAATTACCAATCCTTTCCTAATAGTGGATAGATTCCAGTTAATTATTAGCCACAGGACATGTCTCTGTGATAGAATTTATCTCAGTGCTTAATGACATTAAGTGTCCTGCCTACACAACTGGCAAAGACATATTAGCAATATTGCTATAACTTTAGACAAACTTAAGAGCTTTAGCAGGCGTCCCCAAACTATGGCACACGAGTGCATGCGGCCCCCTGAGGCCATTTATCCACCCCCCCACCCACCGCACTTCCCGAAGGGGCACTTCTTTCATTGGTGGTCAGTGAAAGGAACACAGTATCTGGCGGCCCTCCAACCCAATGGTCTGAGGGACAGTGAACTGGCCCCTTGTGTAAAAATTTGGGGACCCCTGGTAGAGGGTAGTTCTCCAGCAACAGTAACAAGATGACATTTTTATTCTGATTCTGGTAGCTTTCTACCTCACTTTCCTCAAGTATATGATATAATAACAGGGCTATAAATACAGGTGAAAATTATTATCTTTAGTACCAAGATTTTGCAAAGCATTGGCACTTCTCTCCTGTGCATACGTATCAACAGTATGTGGCCTATTTTAAAGAATGAAAGTGGAAATGTTCACTGGTGCCCTCTAGTTGATCACTTCCAAGTAACTTTGAAGCGACGCACACGTACAGGCATCGCTTCTCTCAGAAATATTGCAAAGCTCCTAATCATCAGCAGTTCAACAGTTAATTCCTGACATAAAACATGAGATAATAAAGCAAATTCAATCTACAGTCTAGCTTATTTCATAAGGTTTCATTATTTCTTTTTGAAAATGAAGAAGGGAAAAAAATGAAGAAACAAGAGAAAAATTAAACATACAAGATAATGAGACATATTTACATTTGCTAACGAAGAAAGAATACACTTAAAGTTAACTGATTCAGAAACAAAATGATACATGAATTTCAGAGAAGCTCATGTTTTTAAATAGTTCAAAACTAGACAAGGCACCCAGCAATAATCAGGTTTCACCCTGCATCATATATCTGACAGCTTTCTGTCATGGTGGTCAAGTCTGAATTGAGAATCCTCAAATAATTTTAAAACAACATCAATCTCCAAAGAAGGCACTATTTCAAACTGCACAGACATGACTCAACCCAGAGATGACAGATCGATTTTCATAAGATATTATTTCCATCAGCACTCCTGGTTTTAAAATTTAACACCTGTTAATTTTTCTATCAGCAAAACAGCTGATTTTTTTTTTTAGAAAATAAAACTTCCTCACCCTATATTAGAACCTATGCTATCATTATAATTATTTAATCCTGTGAGACAATTTGCTGCTCTAACACAAACAAACCAATGCTTAAAATTATGAACTGCCAAAAAAAAAAATTAAGGTTAGTGAACACTTATTAACTTTTGTTTGGGGTTTTGGTTTTTGTTTTGTTTTTTTTTGAAATGTCAAACAGTATAATTACTGGGTCCACTAAATTATGGCCAGATTATTTAATTATCTGGACAGAATGTGGGGGAGGGCATATACCAAAGAAAATGTAGCAAAAAAACAAAATCTGCTTTATCAACATTAGGTTTTCTAGAAGCCATCTTTAAATTTATTCTCTACGTCACTAATATAATATCATGATAATAAATGTTTTACAACTGTGACTATATAAAAAATATGTCCCCAGTTCATTATCTTGTGTCTAGCTTGGGACAGATTCCTCATATTTGGACGCTAAGATTAGTTCTCCCTTTCAGTCTCAGTATTATATAAATTCTGTTTCAGTTTTAATTTTTTTAATTTCATCCTTTAAATGTCTCATTGTTTCATTGTGGCAAATAAGATTGATTTCTGGCTATTTTATAGTTTGTGGTCAATGAAGTAATTATCTCCATCCTTTCCCACAAATGCAATTCACTTACATGAGAGCGCAAGCGTGCACACATACATTTGTACAACTTTTCCTCATAGCTAATCTGCTTTAATGAGATCAAACTTTCACCGAATACCTAAAGATAAATACATGGAGTCATCCTTAACTGCTCTTTACTGTCGGGTCTTACCCCCAAAGCCTGACAATTTACCGAGTTGCCTCTATCTCCTGCCTATCTCTTCTGTAGCTCCATCACCAGGACCTCAGTTTGGGCCTTCAACATTTCTTTGCTTAACTACAGTAATTATCCTAGATCCTCTTTTTCCTCCCAACAATGCTCTACATGACCCAAAATACATTTTAGAAAACATATATCTGACTGTGGCATTCATTGGATTAAACCCTTCCGTGGATCCTGGTTGTGTCAAACAATGTCAGAGATCATTTTATGCTATCATAATCGTTCATTACATGTCTGAACTCCCTGTTTGATTTGGAGTCCATCAGGTCAGAGACTGCGCTGTGCTGACTGCGGCATCTCCAGCTCCCAGCAGAGCCAGTGCCTGGCACATCGATTGAGCAAAAATGGACTGAATGATAGGACAGCGCACTGACAATATTAACTCCCAGTGTTGTCCAACTAAACTAGATAGAAAGACAGCACAGTAGAACAGAAGAGCATTCTCTTTGAAATCAAAGTAAACTGCAATCAATACATAGCCCTATCATATCTCAGGACATCTCATAACCTCTCTGAGCCTTAGGTTCCCAATCTACAAAAGCAGTGTGACTATAAGATGGAGTAACATGTACTGTGTGCCTGCTCCAATGGCTGGCACTTACTGAGGAGGTGCTCAACACACGGTGCTTATTATTATGTCTTAGATGGAAATGTACCACAGAGAGTCTCATTTCCAATATGCAATTATATACACATATATCAGACTGCAAACTTATCTATGTCAGTCCTGTTGAACTAGACACGTACCTATATATCTGTGTCGCTCAATACAGTAACCACAGGAGCCGTATGTGGCTATTGACACTTAACATATGGCTAGTATGACTGAGGAACAGATTTATAAATTATGATTAAATTAAACATAAACAGGCCCATACGGTGGGGTAGGGGAGGCTGTCCTGCTGGGCAGTGAAGATTTATTTCAAATGCCTGTCTCTTCCACATCCTTCCAATTTGCAAGGTTCAAGTGTCATTGGCAATACTTGTTATGTTAAAGAAATCAGACATAAACAACCCGTTCTATCCCAACAGATTTAGTCCTGGAAGTATGAGAAGCTCACAAGACAGGGTTCCACGTAGAGTATTAAGATGGAATGGAAGATGATATCAATGAAATAAGCTAATAAAGAATAGAGTGCACAGAACGGAACTCCCAACACAACACAGAGATGCAGATTAGCGTGGTCAGTACACATAGGCTTTGGGACCAGAAAAGCTGGTTTCAGATACTAGCCTTGCCATTCACATTCTGTGAGGTCTTAGGAAAATCCTTTTTTTTTTTTTATAAACTTTTATTAATTTTAATGGGGTGACATCAATAAATCAGGGTACATATGTCAAAGAAAACATGTCCAGGAAAATCCTTTGACCACTCATCTTTCAAGTAATAATAATATTAATTATAACTCACAAATATTCTGTAATAATCAAATGAGATGTCAGACATATAATAAATATTAATGCAAGTGGTAAAACTGAGAAAGTTGCAAAATTAACATTTAAATCTCTGCCTTCTAAATTGTTACAGTAAATAAAGTCCCATAAATATGAGGTACCCTATGCATATGTCTTGACAATTTGGGTAAAAAGAAAGATTAATAATTATAGGGAAGGATTAATAATTACAAGGATGATTACACTTCTATTTGTAAACTATAATAAAAGGAGTTATTAATTCATTGCAATCATTATCTGTGGTATACAGTTTATATCTGACACCAAAGTCAGATAATGTTGAAATCTGCTTTTGAATTTGTGACCGTAATTATACCATATGTGTGGCATGCAGAAGGTCTGTGACCCTTAACAATATGGTAATAACAGTTCACTTCTGTGTTTTACAAGTTCAAAAAGCACTTTCACATATATTCTTACATTTATCTTCAGGACAACTCAAGAAAAGGACAAGAATTCAATTTATTTTCCATTTTTCAGAAAGGTAAAGTAATAATAGAGTTAGGAGGTACAATTATCAGTTTAATAACTCTAAGTCTATAAGTTTTACTATTATACTTCTGGGAATTTCACGGTGTTTCACATTTCCAGAAGAAAATCCAGATTTTTTGTTGATGGGCTCCCACAAAGAGAATTTTAACAAAATATTAGGTCTTACACTGTACATATATCCCATCATACATATATGTGTACATATAACAATAACAATATTAATGTATAATTTAATAGCTTTAAAAAGTGTTTTTATCCGCAGTCACTTAGCAGATCCTTACAATTCTTTACAAAGAAGGGAGGGATGCCAGGGAGTGCAACCCCCATTTATAGATAAGGAAATCGGCGCTTGGAAGGACCCGGCCTCTGGACCACATCTCTGCAGTGTGATGGAGAGCAGTGATGTGCGGACTTGGGCTGTGGGTCTGGATTCAGTCACCTAGTCTCTCCGGGTCCCACCTTCCTCCCAGAGAAAATGAGATTGTGAGTCACTCACAGATACCACCTACCTGGTAAAACCCTATTATTCTGTCACTCAGTTAGTTCAGTACTATCACGGAAACAAGGCCCCAGATGGTCTGTTTTTGCTGGTTCCTCATTCCCTCTCACACATCATACTGCTTCTTCGGATATCTCACTGTTTTCTCACAATTGAACAAACTGGACCTAAGTAAGAAGTTCATTTCATCGGTTTGTTTGTTGGCTTATCTTTACGAGCATTGGGCCCTGTTTTCTCTTGTTCCCTTGGCTTATGTACAGTCAGCAAGACAGACTTGTGCAGGCACAAGGGGTCCGATGAAAAGGGTGTGTCCTCCCATGACCTTTCCTCACGGCACCACACTTTCACCTTGAGGATGAAAGGTACATGTTTGTTTTAATGGCTTTTGATATTTTCCTTCTCCTTTTTTTTTTAGAGAGAGAGAAGCAGTCCAAAACTCACAGATGTTTGGGAAAACAGGCTCCAGCATCCAAGCCGAAAGACACAGTTAGAATTCCTTTATAGCAATTCAAGTGGTCCAACCAGAAGCCTTTCCACCCTGAAGAAGAGGGCAAATCCAGAAGTCCAAGCGCGGGGTACCTGACTCCGGCACACAAATCCACAGAGACCTCCTCTGCTGGCAGAGATAAAGCTCTTCCTACATCTCTGCTGAGGCAGGTGCCAAAGCAATAAGCAACCTGACCCCCTGAAGAGTCTTTAGAGCCTGGCCGTAACCTGAGCTGCTCTAGGTTATTTTTGCTGAGGGCTAGTGGTTCTTAAAGGGACTGTGAGCTAAGTGTACACATCCTGACACAGAAGGCAGGTCAATGATAAAACCAATGTACAAAGACAAATGCAGTTTATCGAAAGTATACAATTAATAGATGAACAGATATGTGAGCAAATATCGATCGATCGTCATATCCTGTGATATAATATCGCTGGCTTAAAAAAAAATGGGAATGCTGAGTAACACAGAACCCCATTGATTTAAATGTAAATGAGAAGCAGGAGTCCCCAACGCCCTGTCCTCAGTGCTACTTAAGAAGGGAGTGTGGAGTGGAGATTTGAGACGGTGATGGCTACCACAACTGTGCTCTACAGTTATTATCCCGTTTCAGTTCTCGCTACAAGCTTTACCAGTATAACAATTGCACTGAACAAGGGGCGTGGAGCTCTGTAAGGCTTCATAACACACTCGGATGTGACAAGATGGGTACCTGCCAGGCCCCTTCCAATACTGTCAACCTGAATGGTGAAGATTCCGAAAGCAAATACTCACCCCATTCACAAAACAATTCTCGTGAAACAACTAGTCCTTTCATTCTCTGTCCCACATCCCTAAACTGGCCAGGGAGGAACAGGAATAATCCAGTAACTAGGAAAGCGGGATCTGGAGTCACAAGTGGCTAGGTTTGTACACCTGCTCCATCGCAAACTCTCTCTGGATGACCTTAGGCGAGTTGAACACACTTCCAGAGCTTCAGCGGCAATGACACAAATGCCTACCTCATCAGGATGTTTTGGAGATTAAATAAGATAATCATACATGTACTGTATCTAGAACAGGGCCTAGCACATGGAACCCTTCGGCTAAACAATCGCCATTATTAGCTGTATTCGTATTTCTATTTCGGCAAGCATGCAATTCAAGTTGCCTTGTAATTTGGCAACGTATAATCACAGGAAAAATAATGCATCTGCTAGCTGTCGGGCAGGTACTTTACAGACATGATCTCCTGTGCTCACACGTTTGCCTGGCAAGGCACTCTACTCCCTTCGCAGATGAGGGAACAGGCTCACAGAGGTTTAGTAACTTGCCGGAGTTCCAACTAGTAAGTGACAGAGCAGGGATTTTAACTCAGGTCTGACTTCAAAGCCTATACTCCACCCACTCAACTGAGACGTAGTCTGGAAACGGCATGGAGAGCAGTGGGAAGACTTCTCAGGTCTGGTTCCTATTCCGCTGCTCGTTAATTGGTCCCTCAGAGCAGTCATCTAACTTCTCTGCCTCTTTGGCTTTCCAGTTATGTTATTTTGGGGGGGTTGGGGGAGAATCCTACTTCTGCAGCAAGTTGTCCATCCATTATTGTTCTACAGGTAATTCTAGAAAGAATAATAAATGTCTCTGTAAACCTGTGAAAATTACATTATTCTAAGTGTTTGTTTTGGGTTCATAGATCTTCAGAAATCCACAAGCCCTATATAATATAAATTATGAAAACAAAAACATACAAATGCCTAACATATGATAGTTCATAAAACATCTTTGTAAATATTAGTCTATTTTATCAACCTACTCAGCAAGGTGTCTATGTTCCTGTTTCACAGGTAAAGAAACTGAAACATAGGTGAAGTCAATCGTCCACAGCCACAGAATTAGAGCACAGGAGAGTCAGCACTTAAATATCCAGGTTTTCTGATATCATATCTTTGTTCCATCCATTTTACTGTATCTTGCTCTGTAAACATCTCAGCATCTTTTCTTCTGTGAACTGCTATGCTCAGAAGCGTATCAAGTTATGATCTAGTAGTAGATCATAACTTGATCTACTGTCCTTCATAAATTGTCTTCTACTTGTGATGAAAATATGTGTCAAGTGACTTCGGTGCTATTTCCCAACACAGCATAATATTCACCCAGAAAACGAAGTCAATAGGACAACTGTCCAAAGCTTAAGCATCCTCCCCATCATCGTGTAGCCCCAAGTGTTCTTACTGCACTTAGTAGTAGGTGTCCGATGGTTCAATTGACTGAGGCTCAACAGAACTATAATTTAACAAACTCATATGCATGTTACTACTTCGAATAATCCTTTTTTTTTTAAATTTAGGTACTTTCACTTTCAAGAGAGAACTTGACAATGTAAGTTATATTTCAGGATAACATGTACTGAATGTTTACAGTGTGCGGTGCCCTATTCCAAGTGCTTCACATTTTCTAATGTATTTATTCTTGGCAACAATTCTATGGATCAGCACTATTATTGTGCCCCATTTACAGATGAGGAAACTGAGTCGCATTCATTTGCCCACGAGTAAAGAGTTAGTGGCAGAGCAATAATTTGAATCCAGGGGCTCTAGCATCTAGATCTCATTTGATATTCACAACAACCTTAGGCAGCAGTGGTAACTCATCTTGGAGACTGAAAGTTCACTGGCATGATCTGCTACTCGGTAAAAAAATAAAATAGTCCCATTATATTGTTTATAATAACAATCCTGTTCCATGACCAAAATTTATCACAAGTAGTACACTCAGCATTTACAATTTAGCAGGGTGTTGAAAAAATAAAATCTACATTTTAATTCTAATACTTAGAGTTTGAATTCATAGCCAAAGGTCTTAATGAATCTCTTCATGGATGGATTCTTTTCCTAATTTTATCAAATTTACTGGAATGACATTGGTTAATCAAATCATATAGATTTCAGATGTACTATTCTATAATATATCATCCATATACTATATTGTGTGTTCACCACCCCAAGTGAAGTCTCCCTCCCTCACCATTTATCCCCCTGAACCCTCTTCTATCTCCCTCCCCCTCTTTCCCTCTGGTAATCACCATATTGTTAGTGTCTATGAGTTTTCAGTAGTGGTTTTTTGGGGGTTTTTTTGCTAAATCCCTCCACCTTTTGCATCCAATCTCTCAACCTTTTCCCCTCTGACAGCTGTCAGTCTGTTCTCTGTATCTATGAGTCTGTTTCTATTTTGTTAGTTTATTTTGATCATTGTGCTTTGGATGTTTTTCCCATGGAATCTTGTACACTTTACATTGTTTTTCATTTGTAATGTTAAAATTGTTGTGATTTTGAAGTTTGCCTTTTAAACCAAAGAAATTTGTAGGAATTTCTTTGGGACTTAAATTCTTGTCTTTTTTCTTTCCCTCATCCATTTTATTTTCTCTTTGTTTTTTTCTTTTCTGTTTTTCTATCTTGTTGTTTCTTTGTCACAGTGACGGGATGGTGCCCAGAACTGCAGCCATCTTCCAAAACTTGGAGCTCTACTGTAAGTTCCGCGAAGTTGAGTCTATAGACAACCTACATCACCACCTTCAGGAATAGATCCTTAGATCTACATTTTCAGTAAGCTACCCAGGTGAATTTTATACCGACTGGGATAACTTATAGGATTTTCAACCTGCCAATTCCTATCAACTCTCCTTCTACAGAAGCTTTCTTCATTTACTAATGTGAATATGCCAGTTTTATGAAAACATAGACTTTACTCTTTAGACTTCTTATTTAAACCACATTTTCACCCACGATTTTAAACACACTGTATTATTTATTTCAATGTGCAGAAATGAGAAAACACAACAAGTGTGTGCTGTATCAAATGAGGACTCTGATCAAATTAAGACACCAAGTGTAATTGCTTAAAGGGACAGGCCCAACCCGCTTCAGCCAAGGTTGCTGATGCAACAGATTTCTATTCTTGTCATTTTAGTTTAGTTGAAAACCTGACTATCTATGTTTACCTTTATTATCTAAAACCAATCTTATTGGACCAACTAAGAGCGAATGGCTGATAAAAAGACTTTATTGACTAACAATGTTAGAAATAAGCTAAAACTTAAAATGCAACCTCTTTTGAAAAGTTATTTGGCTTAAGTATTTGATTATATTCCATAAAACCTTAGAGGGAAATCAGATCTATTTGGGTTGATATGACTGGCTACTTACATCAATTTTGTCACATCACTTAACCTGTCACAATCACACTCTCTTATTACCAGCCTCAAAGAGACACCCAGTTCCTCAACCCTTCCCTTCTGATATTTCACTCTCTTCTTACTCCTCGTCCTGGCTTCTTTCACTCTCCTGTCTAGATCCCACTACATGCCACTTCACCCTTCCTCTTGTCAGCATCCCAAATCACTTGTCACATGTCTTTCAGTGTACCACCCTAAACATCACTGCCCTTTCTGTTCCTGTGTTACCTACTAAAAGTATCTGAGGAAAATCAACTACTTAGACAGAGCCTCCTCTCCGGGACTCTCTGAAGGTCATCACTATCACCTTCCAGTGCTCTGGTCAGTTTATTTTCCCTCCAGAGAAAGCTCCAAATATTCCCCATTGTCTTCAATAGTATCCAATTTTTCCAGACAAATGATGGCCTTCACCTTAATAAATAAATAATAAATAAATAAATAAATAAGATGAGGTTTTCAAGAAAAAAATTTCCTTGATACATATTTTCTACTCATAAACTTTGACGCATGCCTCCCTATCCTCCCTTCCTTCTGCACCAATCCGTCCATCCTTTCTAGAGCTCAGAGCACTCTGGCTGCCCCAGGATTCTGCTCAATCAGGGACCCCCTCTTATTCTGTCATCTTCCTTTCCCTCTACAGTGGCTCTATCTTGTCAGCACACATAATAGGTTCACCTCCACATTTTAAAAAATGCTCTCTGGGTCCCACATCATCCTCTGTCTGTCTGTCAACCATGTCAGCTCTTTTATACAGCCAAGCTTTTTGAAGGAATGGTCAAGGTTATAAAGTTCACAGGGGCTGAAAGTATGACCATATGGTTCTCTTTGCTAACTCCAGTGCAACCACAGTTTTGGGTAGGCGCTCAGTAAATAACTCTTGTTGTTTAATAGTGATGGTGCAAAGAGGCAGAAAGCCTAATAAAAAAAATGAACAATAGGCATTTCATCAAAGAGATAATACAATACCCAAACACATATGAAGAAGGGCTCAACTTCATTAATTATCAAAAAAATGAAAACTAAGACTACAAGGCTATTCCACTTAACATCCACCGGAATAAAAAAAAAGTACTACAGCAGGGACGAGCAACTAGGACCCTCATGTGTTGTTGGCGAGAGTATAAACTGGTGCCACCACTTTGAAAAAGTGTGTGATAGTTAACTACTAATGTTGAATATAAACAAGCCCTATAATCTACAGCTAGATATATGCCCAACAGATATGTACTACAATAGTAACAGAAGTATTATTGTCATAACAAAAAAAAATCATCAATGGTAGAATGAATAGACTATAGGTACAGTACAATCATACAATAGAATTCAATATAACAACAAAATAATTGTTACATGCAAAACATGAATAAATTTCACAAACATATTGTTAATTGAAAGAAGTCAGACACAAAAGAGAACACAGCATATGATTCCATACATATAAAGTAGAAAAATAAGGCCCTAGTCGGCTGGCTCAGTGGTAGAGTGTTGGCCTGGCGTGTGGATGTACCGGGTTCAATTCCTGGTCAGGGCACACAGGAGAAGCGACCATCTGCTGCTCCACCCTTCCCCCTTTTCTCTTGTTCTCTCCAGCAGCCATGGCTCAGTTGGTTCAAGTGCATCGGCCCTGGATCTGAGGATGGTTCTCTGAAGCCTCCACCTCAGGTGCTAAAAATAGCTCAGTTGTAAGCATGGCCCTAGATAGAGGTTGCTGCTGGAGCCTGGTCAGAAGTCTGTCTCTCTATCTCCCCTTCTCTTACTTGGAAAAGAAGGAAAAAAAGTAGAAAAATAAGCAAAAATCTGTATGATGTCAAAAGTTAGATTAGTAGTGATTCTTGGCTTTACTATGAGGGGGAAAGGGCAGGAAAGTGTTCTTGGAATGCTGATAATGTTCCGGTTTGATCTTCTCTTTAGTTGTAAAAATTCATCAAATTGTATATGTTCTTTTTTGAGTGTATGTTCTATTGAACAATTTTAAAAATCTGGATACACTGACTTATCCCTGATCCTCTTCTTATTGAAGATACCTTTGATTTCCTTCTGTGCCACCCATATAGACTCTAAGATTCTTGAGGCCAGAAACTTAAGTTCCTTCTTTTTTACACAGTATTTCACAGACATGGGCAAGTCAACCAATAACTCTGGACAAATGTGTGTGTTTGCAGCCTCAGCCCCTCTGTTAAATGCTGTCCTCTTACATGCTCTCGACTCCAGAGACTGCCTTTTCAGCCTCTCTCTGGGCTCCAGGCCTGAACATCAGCCGACAGGACATGGCAATCATAGCAGTCTGTCTTTTACTGGATAACGGGCTTTGGGTCAGGAGCTTTCTACAGATTCACTCTTTCATCCCTCACTAATGACCTGAAAGCTAGTAATTATTACCCCCACTTTACACAGCAGGAACCTAAGGGTCCCAGAGGTTAAGTAACATACCTAAAAATGCACAGGTTATAAGTTGGAGAAGTAAAATTAAATCTCAGGGTTTTTTTTTATTCCAAAACCAGCGACCTTCTCACAGACCACACATGACCACAGATAAAACAAGCCTACAATGTAAGTCATTCCTTTTCTCTAAAACCTGCTCTTCTTCCTGGACTTCTCATCCCGGGAACATCAGTCACCTTGTCATCCAGCTGAAGTCCTGGGAATGGCCTTTCCTTCCATCACCCCGCAGACTGACTCAGTCACCACACTGTTTCCCAAGCCAGACAATCCCTCCTGTTCTCGCTGTGCTGAACATCACAGCACTAGTTCAGGCCTCTACTCTTTTCTTTTGATGATTACTGTAACTGCAAACCATGTCCACCCCATTCTCATGATGCTGCCTGACCATCCCTTGCAAAATGAAAATCTGAGCATGTCTCTCCTCATTGCCTACAAAATACAGCCCCGACATACCAGCTGGCACCCCCTCCTTGACCTGGTTTCTGCCAAGCACTCCAGAGCCTTCCCTGTGACCTCCACTCAGCCTTTCCTCTACCCTGGAATCCAGCCATACAGAGGTTGACTTCTTACTCAAGCACCTTGCTGTTTCCATGTCTTTGGACCTCTGGATAGCAAGGCTCTGTGCCCTGAAAACCTTTTCCTCTGCCTGTCTACCCAGCACACTCCTACTCATCCTGCAAGGCACAGCTCAAGCATGTACGCCTCCAGCAAGCCCCTCAAGCAGAGCTAACTGTGTCCCTTCTATGCCACAGCGGGGTTTTGTGGGTCCTTCTCCTGCAGCCCATTGCACAATTACTGCAGTGGTTTGCTGTCTGCACTTCACTTCGAGAACATTAGCAGACAGACGCCCATTCCTTTTTTGCCTGTTCAGGCCAACACACAACAGCAGGTCAAAAATAGTTGAACAGGTTAGTTAGTAAATGAAACTGATGCGATGTGAGTATATATAATCTTAGTCACAGACCATTTATTACTGAGAGTCTATTCTAAGAGAATGTTCCAAGCAGGGGACTAAAATGGGAGAAATATATTATTTCTTTGAAGAAATGATGAACGTAGTTCAAAGTATAAGCAGAAAACAACATTTAGCTGTTGTGCAAGAAGTGTTCCCAGAAACATAAAATCCATGGGCCTTTCATTGATAATTTCCTCCGAGCACCACTGGAGCCGTTGATGGTGCTTGGCAGGGGCTGTGTTCAGGAGTAAAAGCAAAGGGCAAAGAGCTGTCTCAAAGAGGACATGTTTTGGATCCCTAATCTCTGAACCTAGTACAGAGAACCATCCATATTCAACCTTGAATTTGAGGTGGTACAAAAATGGTCTAAGGCTTCTGAGAGATTATTCTCAGAGCTAATCAAGATAAAGCAAAACATTCCATTTATCTCCTGGATCAAATAAATTGAAGCACAGCACAAATAAACATTTTTCAGATTGCTCTATCATTTCTAAAACGCAAAACAGGAACTTAGATATGTAATAAATAATCAAGTCATGAAGTTCTCTTCTAAATGATCACACTAAGCCAGTGATTCTCAAAGTGTGCGCCAGAGCACACTGGTGCGCCCTAGAAGATTTCCAGGTGTGCCTTATGGTATTCCACAGAAATATGTGCCTGTTGGGGACCAAAAAACTAACAGGGTTTTTGGAGTTTAGATTTTTGGGGGACAGAGGTGTGGGGAATTGACTGTAAGCTGACAGTCTACCCAACCGCCCACCTCACTTGCCTGATTAGGTTGCAAAAGGCTGTTAAGCTGTGGTGCTGGATTGTTTACACTACCCACCATGTTCCCCGGAAAGACTGGAGGCAAGTTTCTTCTATCCTTTGTTTGGTGTAAAGTTAAGATGATATGTATGGTGAGGGTTTTCTGCACTCAACACAATTAAGAGTAAAAAGAGAGGAATTCTTCAATGTATTGACGAGGAAATGAGAGTTTACCATTCAAATATATGCCCAAACATTGAAGAAATCGTTAGGACACATCAGGCCCATGTTTCTCATAAACACAAGAATGAAAAACTTAACACATTTGTGCCAAGACCTGCCAAATTTACTAAATCTTACTAAGACTGTATCTATATATATATAAAGATAACATTTTTGTCATTTTTTAATTTTTAACCCCTCTTTTTACAAATTCTAAAAAGCATAACTCAAAAAATGTAACATAAAAATGTTTTTTAATGTCAGAATAAATTTAATATTGTCATATTTATTTCATTTAATTACCATAAAAGCATGCTTGGACTTTATATATTTTTTATTTAATATTTGACTTAATTATTATAACATATTTCTCAGAAGTCTGTATATAGCGCGCCTACAATTATTTGTAGGAGTTTAAATGCGCCCCGACGACTTCAAAAAGTTTGAGCACCACTGCACTAAGTCAAGGACAGGTGGGGTTGATGGAGGTGGGCGTGGCTGTGAAGCATGAGGGAGACAAGAACCCTGAAGTGTCAGAGTGCAGCCAGAAGCCAAGTCACCGTGGGCAAGAATACTTAATTCGCCCGTCACTCCAAGCCACCCCGGTCTGTAAGTAGCAGGCAGGACACCAGGTGACCGGCAGAAAGCACTCCTTCCCACAGAGGAAAAGGCTGATTACAGCTTTCAGGAGCCCCCACACTACATGGAGGCTACAATTTAAAGGCTCTCCCGAGAGAAACACTGTGCAAAGAAGCCGCCAGATCCCTGTAGAGACACACAGAAGAGCAACAACTGAGTTCACATTTCAAAAAAGAGAAGGGGGCGAGAGCATTTTCCTCGCGGTGGCATTCTTTCATTGCCTTTTCTTGCTCCCTTTCTGGAGAGAGAAGGGAGGTGGAGGATGGCAGCGAGATCATGTAAAAGACCAGAGGCCAACTGACATGAACTCCTATCTGGCCTCTTTGCACAAAGGCCTTATTATAATCCACAAATAAAAATGCGTGGGCAAGACTTGGAGGGTTGGTTCCCCCACCACCACTACCATCACCACCACCAACTCACTTCCAACCCTGTGCTTTGAATGCATTTGAGTACACACCCTCTGAGAGAATAGGCTCTTCATGTTGCCATGGAGCTGAAACCTCTGTAGTATAGATGGAGGAATCACACTGTTTTTATACTTCCAACAGCAGAGGTAAGAATCACTGCATAATATTAACTCCACTTATATTTCAGATTTACAGTTGCTTGTTTTTGTGTTCGCATGAACTCTATTTTGTTGTTGTTGTTGTTGTTGTTGTTCTTTTACTTTGCTCTTCGTAAGATTACCGCATGGCAGCTGCTGGCAAACTGATTCTTGTTGTTTTTTTAAATCAGTATGCAGAAACTTGAGGACTGTGCGCTCTGAGCTTCCTCTGCCTGAGCCCCTTGCCGCTTACAGAGAGAGTTTGGGACTTTATCACATCTTAGAGGAGTTTATGAGAAATGCAAAATATAAATCAACCCACATTTAGTAAATATTGTGTGAAACAAATAAAACATTCTATAACATTCTATATTTATCTCTGGCATGATAAATCTTAATATTTTTAATACCCTGGTGAATACTTTTTCAAGTAGGTCTCAACAAATCAAAATCATATCTACAATACTTTTGCAAATATATATACGCTTCTGCAAGCTCCTCTTGGTTTTCATGTCAAAGCTCAGCTATTATCTTTGTATAAAAGTCAAATAAAAGAATCAAAAAAGGAACAAAGTGATTTCCTAATGCAACCTCAATATTGTTGCCAACCTTCTTTCTGAGATTTTGCCTCTCAAAACAAATTGATGATCTGACTACTACAAAATCAAGTGCCAAGGAGTTAAAGGGAAGGACTTTGATTTCCTACCTGGAAATCTGCTTTGGATCCTAGTCCCGCGTTCTCATTATCTTGAGTCTCAATTTCTCAGGTAAATTCACCAATCTGCTAACAAGAAGTTCTGTATTATGACTTCTTCTTGCACAGTGCATACATTAAAACTTGACTATAAAAATGACCTTAAGTGTTAACAGAGCAGCAACTCTGAATCTAATAATTTGAAGAATGAGAATGTAAATACATGAAGGAGGCTCGAAAGGCCAAAAAGATGAGTAATGCATGCTGCACCCAGCTCCACCTCACACTAGAAAGCAAAGCAAAATCAAGTTTAAAAAATTAATAATCAGTCTATGAGTGACAAAATAAATAGTGATGGCACAGGAGAATAACCCAAAGAATAAAATAAAAGCATTGGCTGGGTTAGCTAGAGCATCATCTTGATAAGCCAAGGTTGTGGGTTTGATCCCTGGTCAGGACACATACAAGAATCAACTAATGAATGCAAAAATAGGCCAAAGAATAAAATAAATATTCAAATGTCCATATCAAAAAGAATTAATTAATTATGTAAATATTCTTTCTCTTCAAGGGGTAAAAAATCATTATTCTTCCGTTGAGTGTAAACTGGCTTCCAAAGCACAGAATATGGACAGAGAAAAGTAGTAACTTGACAGTGGAAAAAGCAGACTCCACTTGAACCAGTGATCAAAGTTAACATCACCAGTGATCAGATATATTGATAGAACATGTCCCGTAATATAATATAAGGCAATGAGAAAGGCATCTCATCTCTGTGGTCTTCTTCCCTAAAACCCAGAACTCTAGTCTACAGAATTCCTGGGCTCTCCAGAAACATCCATCCCTTCTCAAGTCAGTGGTGTATGTCATGGTATGTCATATTATGTTATTATAAATCATTCTATTTTGTGCTATTACATCAAATATTTTTAAAATGAGTAGCCAATTAATACTAAATGAACTTTTTAGAAAAACCAGATCCTTTAAATCCATAGTAAAACCAGATCCTTTATAACCATTCATTAAGGACTCAAACCAACCAGCTTTTGTAAGTGATAATTTTGTTTATATAGTAGTTTTTCTTAAGTAATAATTTTGTTTATATAGTAGTTTTTCTTTTTATTTTATTTTCAAGCTTCCAAAACCCATCAGAATGACATCTCTAAATACTGTGGACTTCAGTCTTCTTCTTACCACAAAGAGTATGTATATTTTCACTATGACTAGCCACAACGTGCCTGTCATTGACAATTCTGGCAATTATTTAAATAGGTTTACTCTATATCTATTTCAGTGATACAACAATGCCGACGGTGCAACATCAGCCAGTTAGAGGCCCTTGTGAGCACCCTAGCCAGATGCCCCGCGCTGCTTGTGGACAGGCATTCCCCAGCTTCTTGGCTGGGTGACAGCAACCACAACAGCCCACAAGGCGGGTAGAGAAAGATGAATAAAATGATAAATATTTGTGATGAAACAGGATGTTAGAGAGGGGAGAGGGAGGTGGAATAGCTCAACTACTGAGCCATTGAAGCTACTTTGGAACTTTAACAGTATTCCCTTGTTGTGAAACTGGAAGCAGTAAATAAGTCTTTTCTCCAGTATTTTCCCTTTTATTGTAAATACTATACAGAATTTTACTAATGCACAACACAACATCACTCGAACACAGAATTTCAGACTTTGGGCTATCGAATCATAAGCACTGTACCCCAACAAATACTGTAATCATCCATTAAAAATGACTCAAACACTGATGTAAAAAATATATATATATATATATATATTTTAGGCCAGAGAAGACACTTTCAACAGATCTACCCTTGCTGTTGACTGAGGTGTAATTTAAACATTTACCAGATTAAATTTTTTATCTATGCCACTTAGTATCCACAATAATGATGATTTATAGGCTCAGGAGCTTTCCTGTTAAAAGTAAATTCAAGAAATTCTGGCCTGACCAGACAATGGCACAGTGGATAAAGTGGTGGACTGGGACATAAAGGACCCAGGTTCAAAACTCCGAGCATTGGCTCATCCAGCTTGAGCACGGGTTCACCAGCTTGAGCACGGGTTCCCTGGCTTGAAGCCCAAGGTTGCTGGCTTGAGCCCAAGGTTGTTGGCTTGAGCAAGGGGTCACTTGCTCTGCTGGAACCACCCAGTCAAGGCACATATGAGAAAGCAATCAGTGAACAAGTAAGGTGCCAAAACGAAGAATTGATGTTTCTCATCTCTCTCCCTTCCTGTATGTTTGTTCCTCTCTCTGACTCTTCTCTGTCAAAACAATAATAATAATAATAATAATAATAATAATAATAAAGTAATTCTGGCCTGACCTGTGGTGGCTCAGTGGGTACAGCTTTGACCTAAAGTGCTGCGGTTGCCAGTTTGAAACCAAGCCCAGTCAAGACACATAGGAGAAGCAACCGCTGTGAATTGATGCTTCCCACTCCTCTTCTCCCTATTTGTCTCTCTGTTCTCTCTCTAAAATCAGTAAATCAAATCTTAAAAAAAAAAAAAAAAAAAGAATTCTGAAAACATAGTACTTCACATACAGAGTACCAAGACTCAGAGACTTCCCTTATCTGGAGTCTCAATACTCAGTTCAGGGCAACTGACCCCTGACTCTTACTTATTCACATACTGATTCTGATACCGGAAATGAATTAAGGGAACAAAACAAAAGGTGAAATCGCCACTCTGGGTGGTACTCTTTTGGACTCATTTTTAAAGAAAGTGTTATCACTAACAATGTCTCCTTCAAGTCCACAATACCCATTTCTCTCCTGTCGTGCTTTATTACTGATTATGCCACCAAAACAAAGCCAAAAATTGCTAACACCAAAGAATGTCCCAGTGACAATTTGCTACTTTAAGTGAATCTCTAATGATTTGTTCCATTGAAAGTGTCCTGACACTGATCAGTCATTCTGCTGTATCACAGGGAGACAGAATGGCAGCATGGTGTTGGGGAATGAGGACAGAGACAGGAGCTGAGGGAAATGCTGTTAGTGCTTACCCACTTGGGAGGAAATATAAATATAAAAGCTTATATCAATACGAAGCTTGGACTTCTACTAGTTTTAGACTTACAAGCTCAATTCACCCTGCCTAAATTGCAACTAGTATATTTGACAAGTACCTCCAAATGAAGAAACAGGAAATTATATACACAAATTTGCAGACACACATGTTCTACTTTTGTTTTCCATCTGTTATACTAATCATTCCCAAGTATGATATGTTCATCTCCTTTATGCACTTTTCTTTCAAAATAATTTCCTGGAGAACTTAGTAATTAACATTTGGAAAGCAAATGCTAAAGTGGAAAGGTCACAGAGTCCCGTATACTTTCCTTTAATACTGTAGTAGATATGTTTCCATAAATCTGTTATTCAACACGAACAACAAGGACATCAAACTTGAAATGACAAAATAAAACACCATACGTGCAAATCAGAGATGACTGTCATTATTTCATTGCAAACACTATCAAAACTGATAAATTTCTTTAGGTTTAAATAGTAACTCACATAGATATTAGTCCCTACCTTCTTTCTTATGAGAATAAAGCAACTCACGGAAACTGATCATGTGATCAAAGTAGAGAAAACATCCTTTCTTACCCTTCAAAAGAATAAGATACATACAAAAACATCTCTACCAATACTGAAGACATTTCAAGCATCAAGTCAAACATAACATTCTTTAAAAATAGTTTGTTAGTCATTTGTTCTCATCTGTCAATCCTGCCTTGCTTCATACTTCACTCTTAGCCCTTCTAATTGGATCAGTTCAATTTCAACTCCCACACCATTATTTATCAGTTAAGTCACCATGGACAAACTGTGATTTTCTTCTCTCTGAACCTGAGATGAGAGTAGGCTGATATGTCATGAGCACACAACTGGCATGACTCCTCCTCTTCTTAGATTTATTAAAACCAACTTAATTCTATTTTCTTGATAACTGTTTTAATGATTTTGCTTGCCCATTTATTTACAATATTTTTTATACAACAATTTATCTCCTAAAATTACTTAAGAAAAATTTATTTTGTTAGCTTTTGAAATTCTTCCTCCCTGTATTATAAAATATTGGAAAATATATTGAACTCATGTCTCTAAATACAGTTGAGAAACATACTGCTCAACTATCTACCAATAAACTAAATATTTACTGGAATACTTAGGTTGTTTTTAAATGATTATGAGATCAATTGAACCAATAAAAAGAAAACGTTGAAATCTTAATGAGTTCCCAAAGTGTACCCCAGTCACACAACAAAATCTGAGTCTCAGAAGAAAAAAGTCAACAAGGCATAATTTAGATAATCAGTAAGAGGCTGCTAAACTAAATTTTGCAAATGAGTAATAATTTGAAGACACATTTCTGAAATTATATTTAAAATTTAAAATCAAGACAATGGAAAGTAGTTTCGTGAATGCTGAAAAACATATGGAAAAATTGATTTCCAAATATAGTGTTTAAAAAAGCACTTTATAAGTAGAAGCTATAACAATTTTTTTCCTTCTCAGAAAAGTTTTCCCACTGATGCGTGTGAGAGAGAGAAAGAGAAAGGAAGGTAGAAATAGAGAGAGAGGAAAGAAGAGAAAGAGAGAAAGGAGAAAGAGAGAGATAGTGAAGTATCAACTCCTTGTTTTACTTAGTTGTTCCATTTAGTTGTGCACTCATTGACTGCTTCTTGTATGGTCCCTGACCAAGGGTCTCACTTGTGATGTTGGCACTTCAGACTAAGGCTTAGCCATTGAGCAACCCAGCCAGGGCCTAACTATAACAATTTTTTATATTTAAACCTAACGTTAAATACATTTATTTTACCAGCCAGATTCATTATATTCAGAAGGTCTTAAATGTAGTTTCCACCTACATTCTAAACTCTCAATCTGTAAATGTATATTTACCTATAAATATTATTTACTAGATCCTCTAAATATTAAAAATAAAATTGATAAGTCCCCTCTAGCATGATCATCCCATGAAAATATACATGTCTACACAAACCCAAACCACTTGATAAGAGACCAAGAAGCAACCTGAATAATAAAACGCAGAGAGCCACACTACCTTTATGACTGGTAACTGTTAAGTAACTTTTAAAGTATTCATCAAAAACTGATCAGAAATAGATAAGCCAAGTGAGACTAAGCTAAAATCAATAAACGCACAAAATAACAAAACAAAAATTAAATGATATTGATAAATATTAGAACTAAGTATAAATAATGATAATATTTATAATATATAAAGAGCTCATAGAAACTTATTTTTAAAAAAAAAACTGGGAAATAAATTACAGAAAATAGAATAAGCCAATTTAGGAAAAAAAGATTAATAATGAAACCTCACTAATTATTAAAGAAATGCAAAGCAAAACAGCAATGCAGTGAAAACTTTTTTTACTTTGGCACAATTGTAATGCAAATGGAAAGTAACCTGAAAACAAGGACCATGTATAATAAAATTATTCCTATCCTTTGACAAACAATCCAATGGGAGAAAAACTGAATATGCAGAAATAATGAAATTTTAAGAAAACTTAGACCGTTAAATCAGATCCAAATTATATGGCCACTCAAATTAGAATACAGAAATCCTTTTAACTGTACCGCATCCATTATTTCTATGGGAGTTCATGACACACTACCAAATCACGTTGTTTGAATACAGTCACTTCTCAACTTACAAACACCTGACTGGCAAAAACCAAAAATAAAACCAGCTGCCGCTGTCCCAGGATTGTAGCCTTCTAACACTACCAGAGGTCTTGCTGATACTCCCAGGGATACTCAGCTGTTGTGAGAAAAAAAACCTTAAACATTTTAGAGAATTTGAAAGGAGAATGGCTCAAAACAATGAAAGGAGGACCAGCCGGAGACACCACACACATTTGGTGCTTCACCTGGAGAGTGCTCAGTAAACATTTAATGAATGAGAGAATGAATTTTCACTCTGGTAGTCTGAGCCTGATTACTCTTCCCCTGTCCTCTTCCAACAGCCTGATAACAGTCCTTCATGGGCTCCCGATTCATGGAGCTGGACCTCAGAAGGGAACTGAAACCCAGAAGCAAACACTTATAATCAACAAGCAGTTTACAGGACATAGTCCAAGCCCAGGACCAATCCAAAAAGGTCGGTTTCCAAAAGTGCAGGCAGACAATAGGTGTTATAGAGAGAGACAAGATATGAACGGTGAAGGAAGTCAGAAGTTGAAAGTCTAACCAAGCTTATTAATAAGGATGTCAAATGAGAGAGCAAAGAATTGATGTCTGGTGTGATACAGAAGACACAGAGTTGGTATCAAGGTGAGGGTGGAACAGGCCTAGTTTGGGGCTAAGTTTGAGACCCCTCCAAGCATCAGTTTGATATATTACTCCAGCTTCACTTGGATGGCCTTAAAGGAGAAGAAACACTCTACGCACATCGAAAGTCTAGTGACTTCTCAATTCATTTCACCTTATGTACATATTCATCTTCTGAAATATTGAGTCACTCCTCTGCTCAAAAATCTTCCCTGGCTCCTCTTAGCAGCTAAATCAAAGAAAACATAGAATCTCAGCATATTTTAAAAGATTTAAAGGCCTTTTAGTTCAACAACCCAATGAAAGGGAAATAACAACTTCACTCATTCATTCACGATTCATCACAATACGGTCCAGGCTATTGTCTTTATGATTCTCTAATCACATTCTTGCAGGTTTCTTGCCTCCTGGCTTTCACTCATGGCCAACTGTGCTAGACAACTACAGGGGACTCCATTTAAGTCATAGTATATGTGAATGGCGCCCTAAAAAATTTAGTAATACTCAACTGTAGGCAGCTATATAGGATGCTCTTACTTTTATCTATAGCATTCTCTCCACATGAAATGCCAACTCCATCTCTGCTTCTAAAGATGCTAACCACTCTTCAAGTCCCATGTTTTCATATAAAATCATCACTGGTTCCTACTCTTCTTCTCTGAACTTCCATTTCATTCGGTTTATGCCTCTTTTATGCATATTCTCTCATCTAGCATAATGACTTAGTTATGTATGTATTACTACCAATTCTAGATTGTATGTATAGTCCCTTAGAATGTGAATGGTATGAAAATCACCTTTCTTTATGCATAGTTCCATTCCCATTGAGAAAATCAAAGCAGGTACTGTTGGCTGGGACTTTTGAAGACTCAAGAACTAGAAAACTTTGAGGGGGTAGCTTTTAGATGAGAATGAACTACAGTGATGGGAGATGTAGGATTAAATTTTGATGATGGTTGCTTTCTGGATTTGAGGGAGTGCTAAGTGGGAGGGTGACACTCTCAAAGACACACTTTTCCTTATTTCACAATTTTGCCCAAGACCAAACATGTACTTATCAGAAAAAAAGAACTTCCTCTTCACCCCTTCCTTTTTCCAGGAAGAAGACTCAACACACTGAGAAAATGAGTTCAAAATTCTACACAACAAATTAAAAACAGTTTGGGAACAAAGTACCCAGTATTCACACATGGTTTAGCCTGTGCTATATGCTATCAAAAAATAGTTCTCCTTCTTCAGTTAATAAATGTCTACTAAAGGGCAAGTTTAAAGCACTTGGAGAGCAGGTACAGTACTCTAAACATGTTTTTCTCTATCGAGTCCATGTGTCTTCCTGGCAGATGATATGCATTTTCTTAATTAGTGCATGAAAAATACCTATTTTAATAGAGGTGTCACACTCCAATGAAAGCATGATGATCTATAAAAAGATAATAACCATATAAAATATGATCCAGCATTAGCTATACAGAAAGAGACATCTTTAAATTGACACAGGCAGATTTTTATCTATATACAGAAATATGAATAGTTTTGGAAACTCCAAAGTGTGCTGTGTTCACGTGGCATTGGTATAGTGAACATTAGTTGACAATTCAAAATATTTTATTATATATCTACATATATGGACATTTATAATCTGAAAAATACACCCTATATATTTTAAGACAATTTAAATATAAACAAGTCAGGGTAAAGGGCAGCAATATTAGAGAGCTGGGGGATAGACTACATACTAAGCATGTGGAATAAGCCTTCACACAACAAAAATGTTTGAGATTTTCTTTTTAATATCTATCTAACAGGTTAAAATTACTTGGCTCTCTTCTTAGCCAGGTCACTATTATGAACATAAATTACTACAGCAAACTTATTTATTTATTTTTATTTATATTGATTTACTACAAAAATAATAAGGTCATTATCATGAACACAGATTACTATAGCATATCTCTCCATCTATTTATATATGGATTATATAGATATCTATACACTTATAGAGCCTTTCCTATAAGACAAGCATGCCATTAAGCCCTGGAAATACTGTACCAGATGAGAGAAGCATGGCCTCAGCCCTGGCAAAACTTAAACTCTAAAAAGAAAAATCAACAAATAGCTACTGTAAACTGGGAAACTCAGTGATGCTTTCTGAAGCTACTAAGATAGATTCATTTACTTACCTTTCGGTCTTCAACTTCCCCATTGGCCCACATTTTGTTCCACTTTTTACAGATCTCAGGTTTGACTTTTATAGTTTGTCTATTTCCTTTTTCATTTTTAGATTGTCAACTATCACTTTTGCAATCAATGTGCCATCCTTTACCAATGACACTGTTGTTTTTCCAGCTAATATATAGCTCCTAACCTTCTTTAGAAGATCAGATCATCAAGCCTATTAAAACTGAACCCAAAATAGGGACAGACAAGCTCTGAGAGAAGCCTTAATAAGTGCTTCACTTCTTTGTAGTTTGATGAAATTACCCAGTTCTTTCTGATGTGATATTTCTATTATCTCACTGACATAAGCATTGAGAAGACAATTTAAACAAATATCTTACCTACAAAATTTCCCACCTCTTCTCCCATCCTCTCCTTTAAAAATCATAAAACCCAACACTTCTGATTGGAAGAAATACCCTTGCTGCCAGAAAAGGTTCCTTTAAGCAGAGTACTGAGACATGCTATCAAAATATACAGCCCACTGTTCTCAGAGGTGTCCTCCAATCATCTGCATCAGGATGTCCAGCTTTGAAAATCCAGGTTTCCAATATCCCACCTCAGGCCTCGTGAATAATATTGATAAGCCTAAGAACTTGGATTTCTTTAAAGCACCTTGGGAGCCTGTTGACCCTGCTAGAGCTTGAAATCACTGATTTAAATAGTCACAGAATACTGAATTAAAATGTCTGTGAGAGCCCTAAAGACCCAAGTCCTTTATTTTACAATCAGTCTGCAACATTTACTAAGTGCTACCATCTACAAAACACTGAATAAAATTGTTGGAAAAATAAAGTTTAAAGGCCCCCTCTGAGCTTCCATTCTAATCCAAAAGATACAACATAGCCATATGAAAATGTCTTTAAAATATACACACAACCTTTAAGGGGAGCAGATGGGTGCTCAGCAGTGTCCCATGCACAGTGGGCAGAAAAACACGGAGAGGGCTGAGTCAGGACTGAGCAGAGAATTGCTGGAACCCATAAAGGAAGAACTTCCAAAACAGGTTTGGGGCAGAATTTCAAAGGAGAGATTTTCAAGTGTGGATGTCAGAAGGGGTCAGAGATTGCCAGAGGGTATTCAAGATAAAGGGGAAAATATTTATAATTATGTCTCTTGGTATTATAGTCAACACAGAGAGAAAGAGAAGTGTCCGATGCAGGCTAATAAAAATGCTGAGATATTGGTTTGGAAAAATCTTCCTGAAATGAAGCTTTTACAAATATTTATTATCCTACTAGTCAGACAGAGGTGGTATTGTTATGCCCGGTTTATTGATGAGAAAAGCAAGCATCATGTGGGACCCTTTGTCAGAGTCGTCATTGTAGGACCAAGCTACCCCTTCCAGCCATCAGGGACTCTTGTTGCCCAGCTGACATGACTTTCAGTAGAAGGACCATTAATTCATTACCTGTCTTTCAAAACGGCTGGCCATTCAAAAACATATTCCTCCCTCTTTCCATTTTAAGAAGACAGATGGGGTGTGTGTGTTATATGCGTGTGTTATATGTGTGTGCATCCAAGTACATGTCCACATATAAGTGTACACGTATTCATAAGAGTGTGTGCAGGGGGTTTCAATGGCTAATTTAACTACTCACATAAAAAGTTATAAAGAGTTACTGCATTTTTATATGCTCACGGATGTTCCATCGCTAGAATTTATGGCAAAGTATGTTGGAAAATCAAAACCAGTCAAAGTCTCTTTGATTTGTGATCAAAATGATCATCTAAAATCACCGTACTGGGTCAGTAATACATGTTTCCTCTGACTGTCCTGGCCAAGTGGCTGTTTAAATTTAAATTTAGCATTGAATAATAAAGTTTAAAATTTAGCAACTCAGGTGCACTAGTGACATTTCAAGTACCCGCAAGCCTCACTTAGTTAATGGCTACCATAAAGGCCAGGACAAGCTGGAGGACATTCCCATCACTGTCAAGGCCAACCGCTCTGGAGTATCACTCTTTCTGAAAATACAACTAGAGCTTAAAAGATGCACAATGGTCATTTATATCTAGTTTTAAGCATATGCTAACAACAGTGGTCAAACTTTTGTCTCTACCACTAAGCCTTTCCAAGTCCCTCCAGTAGAAATTCATAGCATCCTCCTCAGAAATCCCTCGGCCCCCTCTGCTCATCACACCTCTCTTGTCGTGGCTGCCTCCATCCTGGGTTCCACGGATGCAGCCACCCATCTCCCGCAGCGAGCACCTCAGGGCCAATGAAGTCATAGTCATTTGAGAACTCTAACAACCTAACACGACAAGAGTTCCACAAATACTATACATGATATACTTTTAATTAAAATATTACTAGGTAGCACATATTTCTAATGGGATCATCCAAAGAGTAAAAATATAGATATAAAAAAGAGAAAGAAATAAGAAGAGTCTAAAACAGGGGTCCCCAAACTTTTTACACAGGGGGCCAGTTCACTGTCCCTCAGACCGTTGGAAGGCCAGACTATAAAAAAAAACTATGAACAAATCCCTATGCACACTGCACATATCTTATTTTAAAGTAAAAAAACAAAACGGGAACAAATACAATATTTAAAATAAAGAACAAGTAAATTTAAATCAACAAACTGACCAATATTTCAATGGAAACTATGCTCCTCTCACTGACCACCAATGAAAGAGGTGCCTCTTCTGGAAGTGCGGTGGGGGCCGGATAAATGGCCTCAGGGGGCTGCATGCGGCCCGCGGGCCGTAGTTTGGGGACCCCTGGTCTAAAACATGGCAAGGTTTTGTAATCGTTCCTAAGAGGCAACAGCTTATATGGAAATAGTTGCTTCTTGTGCTGCACACTTATAAGAAGAAAAATTAAATTATTTTAAAAAGTAGGTCCAAAAATATACTTAACTGCATAAATCAAAAGGTCTCTGGGCCATCTAGCCTCTGACACTGTCATCAGCCAGCGCACAGAGGTTGGCCCCTGTGCAGGGTGACAAGGCAGTGCTCTCACTGACCTGTGGGAATTGGACTGCATCGCTTAACAGGAGCTTTTCAAAAAGCGTTCATGGATTCAATTCTTACTCATGCAATTACAACATTTCAAAAACTCAAGCCCTGGGTTCCAAATAAAAACTTCTACTTTCACTCTCAGAACTTTCTCTGGGCCACTAAAAAAAGGGGGAGGGAGTAAACTATTTTTGTGTCATCGTTTGGATAGTTTCAAATTATCTAAAAGATAAACAAAATATGATTTTAAAAAGGTTTGAGGGGGAAAATCCATATCAGGACATTCACTGGATGTGTATCTAGGAAGATGGGAAACATTTAAAAGGAAAAGTTATCACGTTTGTACCTCACTGGTTGGTGTTTTCTATAGCCAACTTGAATGCAGTTTCCCATCCCTAACTCAACTTCTGGGCACTTTCCCACGAGCTGGGGAAGCTGGCGGTGCCTCTGGGGCCACCGTAGATCAGAGGCAAGGTAACTTCACAGGAAGTGAAACCAAGCAGAACAGAGAGCATGACTGATGACAATGACAATCGCAGAGATCCGCGATAAGGCTGGAGGGGGGCTGAGGGGGGCCTGCAGAGGAAGCGAAACCCAAAACAGGCCTGAAGACGCATCACTTTCCACCAGAAGAGTCACCCACTCTTGCCCCACCCACACCTTCACCCCTATTCCTTTCACCAGTATAGCCTTTCTTCCTCCTGAACATTTTAGATTGATAAAAAGTGGCCAACCAAAAGACCTACCCCAAAAAGTTCAGGCTCAGTCAGATGCCCAGCAGTAAGCTGCACCTCTGCACACACTTCTTCCGCCATGATGCCCTTTTCCAAACCTGGGGGGCACTGGGGATGTGCTTACAGATTCTGCAGTCCTAGTACAGGCGCTGGAGCACAGTGGCTAAGTGCCCAGGCGCTGGTGCCAGCCCCCTGGATTGCAATCCCGGCTTCACAGCACATCTGTCTCTAACCCCAGGAAAGCTGCTTACTTCTCGTTGTCTCCATTCCCTCATCTGTCAGTACAGTACTGTACACCATCAAATTTAAGCTGTCCACCAATAATACCAAGACATGCATATTTTCCATATTTCATCATTTCTGAAATCAGACTCTGTCTTACTATCAACGACAATTTATATTGTTCTTTCTTAAAGGTACATCAAATGCTAACACACACTACTTGATAGCACTTTACCATCTATATGAAATATGGTAGAGGCCCTGGATAGGGGGTTCAGTGGATAAAGCAGCACCCCATTGCACCAAGGTCATGAGTTCGATCCCCGGTCAGGGCACATACGAGCAGCAATCAATGAGTACACAACTAAATGGAACAACTAAGTGGGACAACAAATTGATGCTTGTCTCTCCTTTTTTCTCTCTCTCTCCTACCCTAGCCGCTCCCTCTCTCTCCTCTCCTCTCTCGCTCTCTCTCAAGTCAATGGGAAAACTAACCAAGTGAAAAATACATATATGGGAGAAGCTACTTCATAGGTTCTGCTTTTGGCAAAGATTAAATTACTTAATGTAGTTTAAGTATTTAGAACAGTGCTTGGCCCTGAGTAAGATGCTCAATTATTATTAGTTACTACTATTAAATTTATGACTCTGAAAATGCATGCAGTCATAATATAAAATCCTCCTATTATCACCCATGAACTCTGTGTTAAAATGATAGTTAATGCAAAGGTGTTGGGGGAAATGGTTAAATAGCTAAATAAAATCTGATTTATCTCCAGCCCTTGGCACTGTGGCCAACACATAGTAAGTTCTTAATAAATAACTGTTGACTAAAGTAATTGAATGTAAGACCCAACCCAATTCATGCCAAAGGCTCCCCATAGCACATAAAATATCTACCATTCCTTTACATAAAGGGAAACCAGTAATTACAGGGCTCTTTACACCTAAGTAACATATAATAGATCCTTACTTATTAAAGGTTGAGAATATTTGCCCAGATCAAGACTTGATGTGGACTTTCTCCCCTAATGCTCTCTCTACCTCAACTGCCCACAGCCTTGACACCCACAACTTTACATCCTGAACCCTGTCTGTCAACCCAATTCAAATTTCATTTCCTCTAAGAAGTTTTGTTACCATCTTATCTGGCCCCACTTGGTCTTCCTTCTATCTCCATCCTCACATTCATCTCAGCTACCATACACACTTTATTTAACCTCATTGGACAGAATACTACGACCCTGTACTCAAATATTGTATATAAAAATGGGAACTGTCTTGATTGTCACCAACTCCCAGGAAGGCCTTCCATACACAATGCCCAGATCCTTTTGTTATACATTGAATTGTGCCTGCACCCCCCCCCCCAATACAAGATATACTGAAATTTTAATCCCAGTACCTCAAAGTGTAACCTTATTTGGAAACAGAGTCATCTCACAGATATACTTAGCTAAGATGAGGTTGTATTTATGATGAGTGGGGTGGGACCCTCACAAAATTTGACTCGTGTTGTTATGAGAAGACTTCCACGTGAAGACAGAGACCCAAACAGAACACTGGGTAAAGGTGGTGGCCAATCCTGGAGGGGTGCTTCCACCAGCCAAGGAAGGCCAAAGACTGTAGACCATCACCAGAAGCAAGGAGAGAAACATGGAGGAGATTCTTCCCCAGGGCCCAGGAAGAACCAGCCCTGCTGATACTTTGAGATTTCTGATGTCTAGAACAATGAGAAAACCAATCTCTGCTGTTTCAGCCACCGAGTTTGTGAAGCCCTAGGACACAAACCTCTCCCCCATTTTGATGCTGTGACACTTCAGTGTTGTCCTTCTCTAGCTAGCCTCTCCTGATCTTCTTGGTGGGCTCACTCATTTGTTTCAAAACTTCAGAAGTTGGAGTTTCTCCCGGCTCAGCCCCAAACTATCTTTTTCATACTACATAGTCTCCTTAAACCCTCTCATCTACCCCAAATCAGTTACTACCCTATATTCTGGTGGTTCCAAAATGTCTACCTCCAGTCGGTCCTCACCTTTAGACCCACATGTTCGACTGTTTGACATCTCCACTCAGATTATTCAAAACCACTTTAACCTCATCAAGGCAAACAATAAAAGTCACCACTCACTTAAACCGAGCTCTTCTACAGCAAATCACACCCTAACAGGTGGCCCCTCTGCAGTCGGGTAAACAGGCCACTCACAGGATTCATTCTTGGCCGTCTCCTCTTCTTCATTCTCCATGTCCAGTTCCCATCAAGGCCTATCTATCTCTCCTCCAAGAAATCTCCCCAATTTCTCAAATCTCCCACTTTTCTGCATTCTCCACCTGCACCACTCCACAGCAGTGGATTAATCCAGGGTAGTGATCTACTCCCTGGATCACCACGATAATCCCTTGACAAGTTCTAGATCCACTCTCGGCACCCTCCAGTTTTATTTGTTCCCCAGCAGATGGAGGAATAGTGAAAATGCAAATCTGACCCTTTGTCCCTATGCTTAAACAACATATGGCTTTCCACTGGGTTCATTTTAAATTGAAGACCAAATCCTAAACCAGATTTACGAGGCTCTGCGCGGCCCTGCCGACGCTGTGAGGTTCACTGCCCTTGCGCTTAGTGCTCTGCTACAGCTGTGCTCCTGTCCATCTTTGATGGGAACCATGACCCCGCCCATCACAGGGCCTACTGCGAGCTGCTCCCCAAGCTGCAGGACCCACCAACTCCCTTCATGTCATTAAGGTCTTCTTATTAGTCACTCTGGGCTCCACATAACCCCTTCCTCAGAAAAATCTTTCCTGGACTTTGGAAAGACTTTTTGACATTTTTGGTTTGCCAAATGAACGAAGCTGCCCTAATTTCTTTTCCAGCACTTGAGCACGATTTGTAATTATTCATCTGTATGATGTGGATTACTATGGATTGAGTGTCTCCTGCACAGGTTTAAACCATGCTTATCTTGTTCCTGCTTTACCTCGGTTCTTGAAGTAGTGCCTGGCACATAACACACACTCAGTAAATATTTGTTAAATAATTTAAGGGACAGCAGCAAGCATCAGATACGTGTTGAAAGAAGCTATTGTGTTTTAATGACTATCATATTGAAATGAAAATTCTTTTTTTTTTAGAAAGGTATATGCAGTATTTTTTTTTAATTTCACAAAAGCTTCTACTCTAGCTCAGTGAATGTACAATAAATGCCCCAGCTGATACTCTAGTTTAGCTTAACTAGATTTTAAGTACATTTCTTCTGATATGGTATTGTTAATAGTCATGCTGCCATAAACAATTAACTTATGTCACTGAATACTTCAAATCTCATTAGCTGATAACTTCTTTCCTACTCTTATTCTAACAGCCCATATATAAATATGTAAAAATCAAGTAATAGTTTCATATGTGATATACTATTGACTTTAGCACCAATTCTTTCTTTTTCCAGGATTATCAATCTAGTAATAGGAAAAAAAAGACATAATAATAGAAAAATAAAGTACTGATGTTACCAAAATGAAAGAGTCACTGAGTCACTTACTTACCCTAGCCCTTTTACAAAAATTTTCAAGTGCATATTATGGTATGACACTGAAAAGGGAACAGCCACAGTCAGCAGAAGCCACATGTGTGACTTCCATGCAGAATTACTCACATTGCATGCAGATGGCAACAAGTGTGAGTGCATGTGACTTCCAAATTAAGACATTTTAGTTGTCATTAACAGTGGTGATCAAAGGCAATATAACATCTTCTCTAAATAATGGTAAAATTTTTAATATTGCTCGATTTGTGTTGGGTACACATTTCTAATGACATGTGTACCCAACAGCTGCCACAAACCTTGGACAAGATTGTACAAAAGACAACAATGTTAACCAATATTCCATAAATAATCATTACTCTACATCAGATAAACAAATCCTATTTCTCCAGTAGATTCCCACACATGCTCCAAACCATATTATTTTTTGATAATTTTAACAAGAATAGTGTTGTAATGAAAGGAAACTACCCCAATAGTCCCTCTACAGCCATTTTCAATACCTTCTCCCTTCACTCCCCCTCCTTCTTTTCACTTCCTATTTATTTTTTCTATTAAGCAAACGCAGTGCTGAAACTGTGACGGTACCCAGAGAGTGTTCATGGATGCAAACGCTGGCTTCTTCCTCTTCCCAGATCCTTGTACCCTACCCAGTCCTCTTATCTTTGGATTCTGTTCCGAATCTAGATGCAACTAAGAAAAACCAACTGAAGCGTGAACAGACTAGATCCCTCCTAAGACAGCATTTGGAGGTTGTGCCTTGGCTTTCAACTCTGCAGGCTGATTCCGAATTGTCTCCCCAAGATTCATGCCCATGAGGTCATGCCCAGCTGACCTCTTTGGAACATGACACCCAGAAGCACAGCTGTAAAAATAGAGTACTCTATACCGCCTCCTTGTTCACCAATGAACATAATGTTCTTTCAATTTTAGAGAACTAACACTGTCATGTCATTATAAAAATGCAAAGTGAAATGAATGAATGAAAGGGCCTTAACTTATGTAAATGTGTTTTTCCCATGACCAAGCAGTGTAAAAAAAAGCCTGACACCAGGTTTCAATAATTTAGGAAACAATGATAACTGAGAGAGCCCAGAGCCTTAGATTAAATCATTCCCACCATGATATAAATATATATGTATTAACATCTGTAGTTAACACATTCATGCATTTCTTGATAGTATATAATTCCTTACATATATTTTATTTTTAAGTAATATAGTTTAGATTTATTTTAAAAACATATTTGTTGGCTACAATAGAAATGTCTTTGTTAACTCATAGTCACCCATCTACCTATGCCATAACTCTACCTAGTTCAATGACATTGTCATTCACTCTCACCGCCTTTCTTAATCTTGGTCTATTGTCAGTGTGTTATTATTTTAGGTCAATAAAAAGACAAACAGAAAGAACTCCTAAAAATTATAACAACCTTTGCAGTAAATCACCATAATTCTCTTTCTTTCATGAGACAAGATTTCAATAAAGTGAATAAAAGGAAAATTAGAAAATAATGTTGTTAAATGCCTTTTGTGTAAAATGCCCTCTTGCTGATAACAGAGGTTTTCTTGACCATTTTCAGACTTTTATATTTTAATATTTGATTGATAATTGTGCTTTAAGAATTAAAGCATGAATCCTACTCGATTCTCACTGGTCGGGTCAGGAATGGGTTTTACCAGCTGCTGCTCAAATCAGGAACTGTCTACAAATATTTAGGTCCACAGCCACCTTCTTTTCACATGTAGGCCTTGACTCCAGAACCACATTGCTCTGAATAAAATACATGTCATAACTCAGCTTATAGTATAGATAAGTTTATCATTATTCTACCCAAAGACCCAAATTTATAAATATATTCTTATCTGCCTTTTACCTATTAAGCTCTAAGAACTAAAATGCAGTATGCATTATCTATGCAAGAATAATTAAGTGGCGTTTTTATTATATTTAGTTAAAAGATAAAATGATACCTTGACATGGCTTTCACTCTGTTCCTTCCACATTAGTGTGACTATCCATAAACTATAAATAAATATATGCCAACTCCACATTAGTCACTAATATTGAATATTAAAGAATCTTGGTCTTCAACAAAAGCAGAAATGTCTCAAGAATTACCTACTCAACCAATGTAACTACAGGAATTAAAAACATACTGTGTATTCTTTATTGTAGGTAAAAAGGAGAGCTTTTTAAGTACATTTTATATTCTTAGACATAAATAAAGTTTCTAAAACTATTTCTATGGTAGGATAGTTTGTTTCATCACATAAAGTAATCCTGTTCATTGTAAAGACAATGTAGTTCACTCATTCTACATGCTCAGCAAAAGTTCCTTCCATATTCATTTCCTCTCCAAAGATAAGAATTATAGCCCCATTTTGTATAACTGCTACATGAGGTCAAAGAGTTACAGCTAAAAGGAAAGTCACCTAAGAATAATGTCTCTTTTGTCATATTCTGCTAGTTATTTGCCACTTAGTTATCTTGATATCTCCTAAGTCAGTAGTAGTCAACCTGGTCCCTACCGCCCACTAGTGGGTGTTCCAGCTTTCATGGTGGGCGGTAGTGGAGCAACCAAAGTATAAATAAAAAGATAGATTTAACTATAGTAAGTTGTTTTATAAAGATTCATTCTGCCAAACAGCGAAAATTCGACATAAAAGTACTTGGCAAATAATTATTATTATATGCTTTAACTTGCTGTAACTCTGCTTTATAAATATTATAAAGTAAAGTTACTTCCCTACTTTATAAATCACCATTACTGTGGAACCGGTGGGCGGTTAGAAAATTTTTACTACTAACAGAGATACAAAAGTGGGCGGTAGGTATAAAGAGGTTGACTACCCCTGTCCTAAGTGCTGGGTTCCAAAGGCCCGGGCCCTTAGTGCTGGCCTTGGTCCACAGGCTCATCGCTTGACCAGTGATGTCTCAGCAGAGGTCTACTCTTGTGCCATCCAGAGAGCATGTCTGGATTACCACCCCCAACAACTGTGACCCCCAGGCCCCACACCAGAAGGCGAGCTCATTCAGCTATCCCCTAACCACCAAGATACAAATAAATCCCCAAATACATCTTAAAACTTCAAGAATGTAGACGCTAGTTTATTGTTTGAAATAATAAAACAATAAACTTCCCTTAGGAAAAAAAAAAACTACCACCAAGAGGGAGAAAATTTTAAATCAGATTTACTAATCTGGATGAAGTAATTATTAAACCGGAAAAAAAAATTTAAATCAGATTTACTAATCTGGATGAAGTAATTCTTAAACCACCCCTTTTCACTAATTCAGGCACCCATTTATCCAGCAAATGCATAATGACTTTCTATAGGGCAGCAGGGGTGCAAAATCCTGACTACAAAGGAGCTGGGGTGGGAATTCAAATAAATACGTAAATAGATGTTTTACAATGATATCTTTACTTAGCATGTATTGAATGCTACTATAGACTAAGTTCTTTTTTTTTTATTTATTCATTTTAGAGAGGAGAGGGAGAGACAGAAAGAGAGAGAGAAAGAGAGAGAGAGAGAAGGGGGGAGGAGCTGGAAGCATCAACTCCCATATGTGCCTCGACCAGGCAAGCCCAGGGTTTCGAACCAGCAACCTCAGCATTTCCAGGTTGACGCTTTATCCACTGCGCCACCACAGGTCAGGCTAGACTAAGTTCTTTACACACATTAGTTCATTTCATTTTGAGGTCATTTCAGGGATTATCCCTGTTGTATCATTGAGGAAAACTGAAGCTAAGAGAAATGATGTCACCTGTTCCCAAATCACACAACAACTAAGTGGCAGAGGCAACATCCACTCCGAGGCAGCCCCGCTCCAAAACCCCCCTCCTGGTCAAGCCTTATACTGACTCTTTTCCAGCCATAAATCCAACTAAGCAACAGAACTGGCTCTCAACAAGAATTAAAGAACTTATATCTCTGGAGAGTTTTAAATATAGATTTTTTTTTGAAAGACTGACTTGCCTCTGGAGGCAAAGAAGGAACCGGCTGACCACAGCACGTTCCTTCACCTACCATATACCCTCTCCTACTATTTTATGGACTCACTAGTAATCTCCAGAAAAAAAGAAAAAGAAACATGTTTTAATATAAATTATGCCCCATATCTAACACATTATTAATATATCAATGATTAGTAAATAATTACATCACTGATAATTGTGAGAAATATTTAATAGTTAACAATATGTATAAAAGTAAATACAGTGGTACCTTGAGATATGAACAGACCAACATACGAATTTTTTAAGATATGAGCTGCAACTCGGACCGTATTTTTGTTCGAGATCTGAGCGAAAATCCAAGATACGAGTCGTAATTCGGGAAGCTGCCATTAGCTGGTGAGTTGGCGCACGGTTCCAGTATCGGCAGTTTGATATATGAGTTGACTGACTTATGAGCTCAGTTACAGAACGAATTAAATTTGTATCTCGAGGTACCACTGTACTTTCTTGGATTGAACCCAAACAATCTCTGTTTCCTTTTGTTACATCTCAGAGAGACAAGGAAACTAAGGCCTATGATCAAACCAATATTTGCAGAAGAAAATCTAAGTTTCTAAATCCTATAGCTTAAGTCACTAACTGAGCCACAAATATTTATTGAGCAACAAAATCTGCCACAAAATTTGCAGAGCTTAGTGCAAAACCAAAAATATAAAACCTCCTTGTCCAACCAACAATTAAGAATTTCAAGACAGCAGAGCATTAAACAAAATTCAGGACACATGTGAGCTTAGGGCTTTGTGGGACTTCACAGGACACATGCCCTCCCACCCACGAAGCTGGACCTGTCGAACCCCTAGATTCTGTGGAACACCATCCTAGGCACTGGAAGCACAGCAGTGGCCTTTTAAATTACAATCCCAATATCCAGGAAGGCGTAACCACAGTATCAAAGACGGACAATCAATATATCAAATATAAAGTATGATCAAGAACTCAAAGAATCTTTGGATCTCAAAATGCTTAGGGTTAAGTGCTAGTAAAAAAAAATGACTCAAATTCAATTGCATTGTTCTTAAGCCTCCCTAAATGTCTTCTTTTGTAAATCAATAGGTCAATAAGCTTTTTTGTTTGTTTGTTTGTTTGGTTGGTTTTACAGAGACAGAGAGTCCGGGAGAGGGATAGACAGGGACAGAGAGATGAGAAGTATCAATCATTAGTTTTTCATTGCGTGTTGCAACACCGTAGCTGTTCATTGATTGCTTTCTCATATATGCCTTGACTGCGGGCCTTCAGCAGACTGAGTAACCCCTTGCTCGAGCCAGCGACCTTGGGCTCAAGCCAGTGAGCTTTTGCTCCAACCAGATGAACCTGAACTCAAGTTGGAGACCTCGGGGTCTTGAACCTGGGTCTTCCCCATCCCAGTTTGACGCTCTATCCACTGCACCACCACCTGGTCAGGCTCAAAAAGCTTTTTTTAAAAAAAGAATGACTCTTAGATGAAAGAAAGGAGAGTTGTAAGTTAGTATAATAGTAAACAAAGCATCTAAGATGGCCATATTGCTAAATATCATGCTTCTTTTGATATTTTTAAAATAAATGCCTGTTGTGCAGCTACTATATTCTTACGTTTCATTGGGAAAAAATCAAATAATGCCTCATATTTTCTGAATTCAAACCATTGAGCACAAAGAGAATTCTGAAATTATAGCCCAGTCACAAGAAATATCTGAAATATAAGAGATAGGGGTAGCAACTTCTTAATTTCTTCATTCAGTACCATTGCCCTGAGCATCTGTTCCTAGTGGAACACTGTTCTGACCCTGAGGATTCAGTGAGGACAAAGTAAATTCTGCCCTGGCTTGTGCAATTCATTGAAAAATGCAGTCAACAACCAATTCTTTTTAAAATACTTTTTAAAATATTTCAAATATATGTTGCTAATATATAACAGAGAAGAGCATTTATTCTAGGACTTGCCTCCAAGAAGCACCAACTTCTTAGTTAAGAAGTAAAAGATATGTTTCTACTCACTCTAATCAAAATTGCAGTTTTGGTCACTACAAAAGCACAAAATTCTATGTATAGTCCATAATAATTCCCCACACAGTGGTTTTCATAAAACAGCATGCTAATCTCCTGGTTGTTATGAGATTTAATTAATGTGTCTAAAGAACCTGCTTAACACCTCCAGCGAGATGTTGCATAAAAACTGAGGATTACTGTTAATACAGATCTGGAGTATTTGATCCTTATATTAATACTGCTAAATAAATGCTTTCCTAATACGAATGCTATAAACGGCCAAGCTGGGTTTTAACATGGTTAAATCTCATTATAGAGCAAACAAACATAGAGCAGGGGACCCACCCAACTGTAAGGAGGCTACAAAGGATGAAACTAACATCCACTTTAAGAGTTTTCCTTGTTATGTCAGCTATACATTCTGCATAATTTTACTGTAGGAGGAGAAAAGGAAAAAGAGAATCATATAAAACACCAATCCTGCATTAGCATACTGCTTTCCAGTTTTACAAAACACTTTCTCTTGCACCACCCCATTTGCCCCTTGAATCCATTGAACTGCTGAGGCTGTACTATAATGGAGCCTGCTCTTTTTGGCATAGTATCAAGGAGCTACAACTTCCTCTCTGTTCTGAACTTCTAACTTTATTTCCTTTAGTGGGCCATTGAGAATATCTGTACAAATATTTCTGTGCACTTCTTAACCAAGTAAAAGTGCTACCATAACAACCTGAGTGAGGCTCAGATGGTAAAAAGAGAGAATCTTTGTGTTACATTCTGTCAAAGGAAAAAGCGATCTAAAAAAAGATACAATGTTTAAATCTATAGCTCTTCTAACTATACTCAAATAATCTTCAACTTCCTTGTTGCCTAAATCAGCTGAAAGGGAAAGTCCATTCTCCTATATACACATGTAGCAATCCTAGGGGGACTTCTTTCAAAGGGAAATATTTAGGCAACAATTATAAAAGCACAGGTTAGTGATTAGCTTGATAACTCAGTTGAACTTCAACATGTAAACAGTGGATGTCAATTTAGAAAAATTTGTAGGTTTACAGTGAAAGGCGAAATAATATTTTCACCTATGAAATCCTTTCTCCGTCAAGCCTTTGATATAAGAAACCTTAGCAGACCTCCCAGTGAACTTTGGCATTTTGGCTGTGTGTCCAAAAGAACAATCTACCATTACAGAGCCTATTCATGAGTCAACCAGAGAGACCTTATCACAGTGAGGACTGCCTAGCTGACACTTCTGCTCGAAAGTATATAAAACTCACCAGACCCACGTTACTAAATTATAGATTATTAGTAATAAACATCAGTTCTAACATGTAACTTGAAAGATCACAAAAGCAAATTAAAACACATTTTTATTTAAAAGGCTAGATTTCCATACTTGGTTTCAATTTCTTAAGCCTTTCCCATAGCCAAAAAAATATTTAAAACTGTGGGGGGAAAAAAAACAGTAAAAATCCATCAATAACTTGAGGTTAGTACACCCAGGGCCACAGTACTGTTCACAAACTGACATTAGTATTTTTAAAATCTAGATTCACCAGCTAACTCATAACGATAAAAAACCATAAATCCTGAGATAATTTTCCTGTAATGTTTCTGTCTCCGTGTAAAAGGGCACAAAGCTTGCGCTTTGCACCAAACATGCACATCTTTGTTTCCACAATAAAGTAAAAAGTGACAGTTGGAGGGTTAAACAAGAGGTTTCCTGTCGGGGCTTTGTGAAAAGAGAGACTGCGTTCTAGCAAGGTGTCAGGAGGTCTACTCGGGCCTCTGCACTCAGCATTATTCAGCAGTCTTCGCCCCATTTCCAGAGCCCGCCAGTGCCTGTGGCCCCCCTGACCCGCTGTTCTCTCTAGTGTGCAAGTGGGTGGTCGCCCCCAGGCCCGGGACCCTCGACAGGCCCCTCTGTGCAGCACCATGGCTTCCCTGGGCAAGCTGGGGGAAAGCGAGCCATTGCAAAGTGCGCGCCTCGTCCTCGGTGGCCCCGCCGCCGGGAGCGAGCAGCCGCGAGGGCCGCCCCGAAACTAGGTCTCTGCCGGCGCTGCGGCGGCCGCCGGGAGAGCCGAGCCCCACTTTCTTCGGGCAGGAAGGGGGCAGGCCCAGAGCATTTCCTGTTGTGCAGCTGCAAGGAGCGGAGACGTCATGACATTCACACTCCCTCGGGTGTCAGCGGCCCGGGGCCAAAGGTCAGCCCCTTCCAGGGCGGGCGCAGCGCGGCGGGCGAGGTCAAGGCCATCGGGGCTCCGGCTCCGGGAACGCCTCCCGCGCCCGGTGCCCGCACCGCCGGGCGCCGCGCCACCCAGGGCAGCCGCGCTGCTCCCAGAATAAACCGGCCCGGCCACGGCTGGGGGCTGGCCTCCCGCTCCCGTTTCTTTCCCAGGGGGAAGGCGAAGACGTGCGTGTCCAGGTGTTTGGAGGAAGCACTCTCCTTGCGCAAGTTGCC
The DNA here is from genome assembly GCF_036850995.1 of Saccopteryx leptura. Classification (NCBI taxonomy): domain Eukaryota; kingdom Metazoa; phylum Chordata; class Mammalia; order Chiroptera; family Emballonuridae; genus Saccopteryx; species Saccopteryx leptura. The sequence continues at coordinate 22,422,331 of NC_089505.1, read as the reverse complement.
TAGCTTAATTTTTAACGTAGATGATTTTCCCCGCACCAGGATTATTTTTGAAATATTCAAAAGTGAAAAATCTTTGCAGTGTTGTTGCAATTACGTCTTCTTGATTTCTATCTCTTATTGTGAGTTCTTCTTAACTGTCAGATGAAGAGGAAAAAGAACCTTTCTGTTCTGCATAGCTCCAGTGAGGTCAAAGAAGGCAAGAACACACACCCCATGGACGTCTCTAAAGCATATTCTACGTGTTTTCATTATTAACACATCCATTACGCAACACATAAAATCCTTTTATTTATTAAGTCCTTAATTTATATCTCAAATGTCTGGTATAAAAAAATCAGAGTCTCTTAAGAATCTTTCAATCTTGTACTTACGTATTTTAATAGCACACAGAACTTTTGGCCAGAATGTTTTAAAATGGGAATTACCCATTCATATAAAAATAATGGTGAGTTTTAAAGTTTCCTTTATCCTAAATTCCCAGCCTTCCATTTAGTTTCAAACCATAAACCAGATTGTAACCATATGGAATTCTAGGGAGGCAGTGGTTTAAGGTTCATAAGGGTTAACAATAAAACCATAAGGTATTGTATAACCATTTTTAAATTAAAAACTGAAAGACATAATGTGTAAATGACATTGTCTATTACAAAACAAATTATAGATTGTTTTTCTCATGGTGAGTCAATGTTACAGATGTTATATTGTGTCAACATCTCTAACATTTGAACTAAATAATGTTTCACATCAGTACAAGGAATTAAAATATTTGATTTCACAAAATGTAAACTATGGGCTTTGGGTAGTAATGATGTGTCAATGTAGTTCCATCAGCTGTAACAAATGTATCGTTTTGGTACAAGATTTTTATATTGGAGGAGGTTGAGGGAGGCATATGGAAAATCTCTGTTCTACTCAATATTTCTGTGAACCTAAAATGGCTAAAAAAAAAAAAAAGTCTATTTTTAAAATATATGTTTAGGGTGTTATAAGTGTGATATTTACAATAAGCAATGCATTGGAACCTACAGATTCACAAGTAAATGAATCTTAAAACCTAAGAAAGAAATTGTCATTCTGCTGCTTGCATGAAGTTTGTCAACTGGGTCTACCCCTCCTTGATAAAGAAGTTATATTTTTTAAACATTTTACAGAAAAAATTATATTTTAAATGTACATAAAGGACATTGCAATTTTATATATGTTAGCTGTCCTATCCAGTCATTTACTACCTAAAAGCAACATTAAAAGGTACACTTGGCCGCCACTTTAAGTGATCCAAAGCCCCTAGTACTTTTTCTGTTGTCTTATTTTCTAAACATCTGTAAAAAAAACAAGAGTATTTTATCACATAATAATATCTTAAACCTGCATAGTTTATTATTTTTAACAGTTGTTTTACATATACAGTATTTCTATCCCCATTTTATCAAGAAATGGGCTCAGAGGACACAGAGCTAACATAGATGTACGGATCTCAGAAGGGCTCCTTTAAATCTTGTTGAAAAGGAATGACAAACACTTCCCCTTTCCATACTCCAAACTCCAAACTCCAGCCACGCCCTCTGTACTTCCTAGGATGCTCTAGGCTGGCTTGGTAGCCAGTACCTCTGCCTCTGAGTGCTGAGAAGGGCCTACAAAATAATCATATCCAACCGCATTTATCTACCTAGCTTGAACACAGAAAAAGATTTTTTAAAATGTTTCATAAACTTCCTAAACTATTATCAAAGAATCATTGTTGTTTTTTTTGTAAAAGCAATGCCTATGTGTTCAATCCTGGAAACCCCGCAGAAGTTATCTGTCTCCCGGGTGATCTCACACCAACTTTTTTCAGTGTCTGTTTTCCCCCTGATATTAATCATCAATTGATCCATTAAATCTTTGCAAGTGACTGCCGAAATACTGTCTAAGCTCACTGCAGATTGTATTCAAAGGTCATGCTCTCTGATTTATACTTAAATTGCTAGTGGTGGCACTTGGAAAGGACAAAAGAGAAATGACTAAACATTATTCTATTTTATAATTCAAATTTCAAACTAAAGAAATCACTATTACCATAAATTTAGTATAGGCTGAAATATAGACCAGTATGATAGCAATAACTAAATCAATTTGTGAATAAGTACATAATTGAAATGATAAACTATAAGGATAAATTATGAAGTCTTCAGGTTTCTGATGCTATTTTCAAATGCATCTCTTTTATATCATGAAAGAAAACAAACTGTGAGGATAAAAGAATGTTTTGCACGATAACGTATTTTATACTTTCTCTTTATTTTCCTTTCTCATGAAAAAAATTTTAATGCTCCAATTCTATGCTTCCAAGTACATTTTGAGAATATACAATTCCAATCCAGTAAAATATATTCATTTCACTTAATGGATAAGATTGAAACTTGATGTTTGCCAAATTAGTTTATTTAAAACTCATTATTTCATTCTGAATTGGTTTCATTTAGCTGTGTTGTTATAACATGAGAGCAATAGTGGATTGCTGCAGAAATTATTGGGGTCTCCATGTTGCTGAGATCCCAGTACTCGACCACAAGAGCCTCCACGTGTTTTTAGATTCTGAAGAGTTTTTGATAGAACTTGACTGTGACAGGTTGACTGGTTTCACAAGACATCTCTAAAAATATTCAGCAGGACAAACTAAGTTCTCATCCTTCTCTCATAATATCTACTATTAAATATTTTCCTTTTCAAATGAGCCCTCACCAGTCATTTGTTGTTTTTCCAGAAAACTGACTCCCAAGAAATGCAATGACAAAACCACCAGGGTACTCTTCTCTCTTAGGTCCACATTCCATTCCATTCATGCACTGTAGGATTGCAGGGTTCCTCTAGAGTCAGTTCTGTCCCAAATCAGAGCCCCGATCCAAATTAAATAAATGCAGCATAGTCGAATGAAGATTATAACTCACTGAGCAAACAGAAATGTCCAGGGATGAAGATAGAAATGTGTTATACACAAACACACACACACATGAATGAAGAAAACTTTTGTGGAAAACTTACCTACCTACATGCTTCACAGTCTTTGGTCCCAGTAAGACCCTTTTCCTACTTCAATATTTTCAAGACCCATAGTTTATTTTTTACAAACTGCCCCATTAATGACAACCTTCTCTTCATTAAATGGATCTCAGCACAAATTACTACTATACACAGCACCTCTCACTAAGACAGTCCGCAGCCCTCCAGGTGGTTCAAACACTGTTCAAACCCTCCTCTAGACAATAAGAAGAAGAGCTGTCATCACCTCATACCTTTCAGGATCTAGGTAAAAGCCAATACGATCTTCAAATGGAAATCAATGTATGCAGTACTCAAGTGTTTCAGAATACACTTCCTTTTTCAGCATCCATCTATATTTAATATTCCAGAATAGACCCTCAATAAAGTCTAAAGAACACTAAATGCTCAGATGGCCTATAATCAACTGTGTTATTGAAACATCAGTGTTCCCACATGCATTAAAGTGTAATGAAAGATTAATGAACAGTATAAGTTATTTTATTACAATAGAGTAATTTTTTATTCTCTCCTAGTCCATCACAAAGTTCTGTGTACTTCTCCAGAGACTAAAAGAGTGACTAAATCTAAAATAAGTTACTTTCCACAGTAGTTAAAAAAAAAAAGTTCCAAAATCAAACTACCCACTAAGGAATTGATAACTTTTGTTTTGGTAACATATAATAATTAATGTTTATTTATTGCCTAATGTATTGCTTCCCCTATAAGTCCACTTGTTCTATGAAATATGTGTCTATCTAGATATTCACCATCTTCACTATTCATTATGTGGATTAATAATCCGTGTAGGTAAATGAAAAGAAGAGAGCTTTCTCATAGATACTAAAGATAATCGATCTCAAAAAGAATATTTCTCAAAATTATTATTAATTTTGCAATAAAAACTCATTGTATACTATCAAGTACTATATAGATGCTATTCCTACAAGTAACACACCAGCAAAAAACTATCTCAACATTCTACATCTCCATTTTTAAGTAACAGAAAAAATATATTGGAGAAAAGGTTAATTTATTTTACACTATAATGGCAACCATTTGAGCTAACTTTGGTCAGTATGACATGTCATTTATATGGCCAAAGAGTAGCAAGTAGAAAAGGTACTCATGGGCCCTGGCTGGTTGGCTCAGTGGTAGAGCGTCGGCCTGGCATGCAGAAGTCCCGGGTTCGATTCCCGGCCAGGGCACACAAGAGAAGCGCCCATCTGCTTCTCCGTCCCTCCCCCTCTCTTTCCTCTCTCTCTCTTCCCCTCCTGCAGCAAGGCTCCATTGGAGCAAAGATGGCCCGGACGCTGGGGATGGCTCCTTGGCCTCTGCTCCAGGTGCTAGAGTGGCTCTGGTCGCAACAGAGCAACCGCCCTGGAGGGGCAGAGCATCGCCCCCTGGTGGGCAGAGCGTCGCCCCCTGGTGGGCGTGCCAGGTGGATCCCGGTCGGGCGCATGCGGGAGTCTGTCTGACTGTCTCTCCCCGTTTCCAGCTTCATAAAAATACAAAAAAAAAAAGAAAAAAAAAAAAAGAAAAAGGTACTCATAACTGCCACAGATGTGAAGAGAACAATATACTTACTTTACCTCTATGATTAGTCAATGTCCCTAAGCTTCTAGGGCAAAGAAAGTAATAATGCTATCTAATTTAAAGCCAATATGTCTTATATGCAAAATATGCATACTTCATACTCTTTAGAAATGAAATAGAATTTCTGCGCATGCGCAGGCAAGTTTACCTATCTTTTATCCATTTTACTTCATGTAATATGTTTGTAAAGATATGGAACTGCCAAAATCAGACACCTAATTTTCAACGTATTACAGTACCTGTGTTTGCCATTACTTACTGTTTAAGGTACAAACTCTTTAAGCTGGACTACAAGTCCTTAGACAATATATCCCAAACATTCTTTTTTTTTTAACCGATACTCACTTGATATACATTTTCTGCTGCCCTCAAAATCAGATGCTCCTCTGTAAACATTCTTGACACTTCCCACATTGGTGCCTATCAATGGTGAGGCCTATCTCAAGCATCACCTTCTCCCATGAAACCTGTTGGGATTTCATTGGCCAGGAGCGATTTTACACTTTAATACTTCATATATGTCTCTCTTGTGGTATTTAAGTTGCGTCTTTTAATTATAGCACCCTTTACATAGTTTTTTTTCCCTCAGTATAGTAGATTATTTCTCTCTCTACTGTATTTTTTATTCCCATATACCTTACACACATGCCAGTACCGCAACAATTGCATTTGTTAAAATAGATTTGTACTACATTATTATACATTCCAACTCTCTTCCAGCTGTAAAAGCCTCAGCAAGTATGTCAGGCCTTTTCCATAAATCGTTTCTAAATCAGTTGGCAAAAGGCTATATTCTGAAGTGTAACTGGAGATAAGCAATTTATTTTTTTAGCATTCATAACAAACAGAGCCTGGAGTAAATTTCAAACATGAATAGCCTAATCACTAAATAAATTAATAAAATAAAAATGAAAACTACACAATAAGAGGTCTTCTTGAATAAACCAGGAATATTAGCCTGAAGGAAAGAATACTTAAGGTGAACACAATTGCTATCTTTAAAAAACTGTAGGATGGTTATGCAAGTCAATGAGCAAACTTGTTGCAGATAGCTGCAGCGGTCTCAACTGCTGATGAATTGAAGTACCCATGTTCACGTCCACATCACCGAGTGGAACAGACCTTTCTAAGAAAGAAAGAGGTATTTTAATAGAGACTGAACGCTGCAAGTCCTTGGTGATTTGTCCTGAGCAATTTCTCCTCTCTCAGCTGGGGATTATATGATGCCTCCAGGGGTTTTATTTAAATCCGCAATTTTATGAAAGACATCACATTGAAAGTGTCCTGTCACTATTTGACAAATCAATACATCAGATTCTAGACCTAAGCAAATTAATCAGCATAATTTAAATTAGACCATTTTAAAAAGTGCCCTAAATAATTCACCACTGCAGGACTACAAAATGTATCAGAGTGACAGGAAGTAAAACTTCTCCCAAATGCTAAACTGATTTCGAAGATGCAGCAATGCTCAAAACCAAGACCTGACCCATCTGGAAAAAAGCACTTGGAAAGATTACAGTGAATAAGGAAGCAGGCCATTTGCATATTCCAAAAGACCCGAAGGACCCTATTTTTATGCCCTTCCCTTCTCCCTACTTCATTTTTGGAATTACTTACACATCAGACATCAGAACAGTAGTTTGATTTACACAACTGTGTATTATAAAAATTTCTTATGAAATTTAAACCAAAACCAATTGGTTTAAAAGAGATCGTAAATGTTAGGTATATTGTTAGGCACTGTTTGCTTTTACAGCTCTCGGAAGGGTTAATATAATCATAGCAGGCATCAAAGCCAGGGCAAATTTGTTATTAATTTTTAAACGTCTTAATGTGATCCTCATTGCTCCCATCCTATACGACCTATAAGAATACCGAAAAAGAAGGACTAATTATCAGGACATGTTTCTCAATATATAAATTCTTGGGATCATTAGCTAAAATGTTAAATTTTCCAGATAAGCTAGTATTATCCATCCTATTTTCAGACATCATTAGGCTTAACATTAGCAAGCTCCTACCAAACATGGCCAACAATCAACTGATGACTGAACAAATTTGGAGTCTGTCCATAGAAAATCTAATCTCCACACTAAGCATCCAATTATTTTCTATATTCTAGACTGTCAGGTGATTTATTTTAAAAGGTCATTGAATATTCTGTCACTTGGCCCTTTTTAAAAGCTACATTTGATTAAATCTGGGCACCACGTTCTTCGCGAATATTACTGAGGTCATTGAACAAGTAAACAGATGACAAATTCAAAAACAAATGTTTTTGGATTCCTTTTCTTTTGCTTGAATATGGGTATAACTATCTTGAAATTTTGTTACTCATGTACATTAGTGACCTACCCAAAATGTAAATGCACCAGAGGATATTACAACAAGCTGTAGAGCTGCTGACCACCATCTTTCTGAAAACAATTACGTACGCCTGTAATGAGTTGCATCAGTAGCAGTCAATTATCTCAAGAACACTCTACTAGCCCTTGTCACAAATGTATTGCTGTGAATCAGATTTTTTTTCCAACAACAGAATTATTCTCAAACCTTAGTGTTGCTTCACACCCTAAAAATAGCCACTCCAATTCTCTTGTGTGTTACCCCGCTCTGTTCCCAGGAGGTAGGGCAGTGCTATAAACAATACTTCATTTTTACAGATAAAGAAACAATGCAATACAACAGAGGTACAGCCACTTCGCCAGAATCGTTTTGAAAATCAATAACGAGGCAAGCAATAAACTCCTGGAGTCAAGGCTTGCTGTCAGCTACTCTCGTGTCCCCTGCAGGCCTGAGGTGGGCCTTAATGAGCACATCCTCACAACAAGGACAGAAAAGATATATGAAATCCTCATTTCCTCCCAAAAGTCTGTCTTTCTCCCAACATAAACTTTGACAGATGGCACACAAATTGAATGACAAGAAAAGACATCGAATGGTCATAACCCTGTATTTTTCCCTTGCTGAGAGAAATAGAGGTTATTCTATGTATCAGCACCAAGATAAGAAAAACAAAGTTTGATAATTGTTCCATCGGTAATCAGAAGCTGAACTTCCCACGACCTGTCCATAAAGTGTAGGGCCAGCCATCAGCATTGGTCCCACAGGGAACTGCTGAGTTGCAAGGACAGATTTCCTCACTAGCTACAAACGAGAGGAGAAAAGTCACCCCCACGCCTACGCTCCTTCACTTTTCTTTGCCTCCGCAGCAAGGACAGGTAATGGAAGAAAGGAAGACGCTCCCTCCTCCTGCAGAATTCATCCAAGCAGGCCCCCAGAGAAACAACTCTTCCTCAAACCCACCGTCATGGCCTTCACACAGCTTTCCCTCTCAGAGCGCCCCCAAGCAAGACGTGGCCAAAGAAGACCGTCCCAAACGGGAGAGTCCCAATCCAACTATCAACTTCCTTATCCAACTGGAGGAAACAATGACCTCAAGATGGCCCCAGCTGTCCACGTGCTGGAAAACCTAACGGGGAGTGCAGAGCCCAGAGGGGCCTTGACTCTGACTGTAAAGTGTTCGTGATTGCTGTGTGTGTGTGTGTGGGGGGGGGGGGGGGGGGGGGCGGGGGGGAGGGACAGGCGCGGCAGCTGTTTCATGAACAACTGCTTACAAAGCTGAAGAAACACGGAAGAGCGAGCAGGTTGATGGACTGTGGCTACAGGAGTGCAGACCAGGCAGGACTCGTTTGGTTCTGATGACCACCCCTCCCATCTAATAGTGGGTCAAATTTTTCTTACCATTTAGACTGCAAGCTGCTTAAGAATTATGGCTCTAAACGGTCATCAAATATCTATTGCGGCCCTGGCAGGTTGGCTCAGCGGTAAAGCGTCAGCCTGGCGTGCGGAGGACCCGGGTTAGATTCCCGGCCAGGGCACATAGGAGAAGCGCCCATTTGCTTCTCCACCCCCTCCCCTCCTTCCTCTCTGTCTCTCTCTTCCCCTCCCGCAGCCAAGGCTCCACTGGAGCAAAGATGGCCCGAGCGCTGGGGATGGCTCCTTGGCCTCTGCCCCAGGCGCTAGAGTGGCTCTGGTAGCAGCAGAGCGACGCCCCGGAGGGGCAGAGCGTCGCCCCTGGTGGATCCCGGTCGGGCGCATGCGGGAGTCTGTCTGACTGTCTCTCTCCGTTTCCAGCTTCAGAAAAACAAAAAACAAAAAACTGTTGCATGCCTACAGTATACCATGTACTGAGTCGGCCACATATTTGTAAAGGTATCAATCATCAAAATCCATTAGAAATTTTATTCTGAAGAGTATCAGTAAAACAAAAATCACTTAAATAGTATTAAAAATATATACATTCCAGTATAAATTTTGGCAATCCCTTTACTTTAACAATTTTATAAACACATTTTACAATAGAATGCATCATTTGTAAACCATTTTCATTTCTCCCTTATAACACAATAACCAGGACCTAATGCTACAGATTATGAAAAGCTGTAATCCTGTACAGAGGATTTTCTTTTAAAAAAAAAAACAAAAAAAACTCTAGTTTTATAATACTGAGTTATGTAAAAACAGTACCTCTTCAAAACTACCTTACTACAAAAGACAGAGATATAGCTAAATAGATATATAATAAACGGAAAATTTTCATTAGTGCTTCAGCAAGTCTTGAAGCGCTTCTTTAACTGCTATTTGGCTTGAGAAGCCCAGTAGAAAAGTAGATTCCTAAAAACACTGGAAAGCAGTACAAGGACTGCATCGGCCTAAATGTTTCAACATTAGTCCCATAGGATGTAAATGCCATGAGGACAGAGGCTTTGTGTTTGTTTTACTATTTTGTTCACTGACAAATCTCCAGCATCTAGAACAGGGGTCCCCAAACTACAGCCCGCGGGCCACATGCGGCCGCCTGAGGCCATTTATCCGGCCCCCACCGCACTTCCGGAAGGGGCACCTCTTTCATTGGTGGTCAGTGAGAGGAGCACATTGACCATCTCATTAGCCAAAAGCAAGCCCGTAGTTCCCATTGAAATACTGGTCAGTTTGTTGATTTAAATTTACTTGTTCTTTATTTTAAATATTGTATTTGTTCCCGTTTTGTTTTTTTACTTTAAAATAAGATATGTGCAGTGTGCAAAGGAATTTGTTCATAGTTTTTTTTATAGTCCGGCCCTCCAACGGTCTGAAGGACAGTGAACTGGCCCCCTGTGTAAAAAGTTTGGGGACCCCGACCTAGAATAACACCTTTCCAAAGCAGGTACTCAATAAATCTTTGCTTAGTTAATAAAAGTTTGTTTGAAAGTCAGCAGTCCCATGAACACCCCAGGCGTCTCCCAAGCAAACCCAAGACCCCACAAGGAAACACTGGTTCTCCTGCTCTTACAACTGACGTAGTTCAAGTTGGGTAATTCAGACCCCAAAGGCTATTATTTAGAACAAAACTTCAGAAGGATGATCCACAGAGAACCAGAGAATTTAGTTCACTTCACTACCATAGCCCTATGGTAGCTGAGCTTAACAAGAAATGTCCCAAACTTTTAACTAATACTTCTATTTGTTAACTGTTGAAATATGTGCAATCTGACATCATTCCATAAATCATTTCAATCAAGAGATTAAAGGATTATTTGGAAATGTGTACAACAATTTGAATTCCTTTATTTTTCTTTTGGTCTAATCCCTTCTTAATAATAACCACAACTACACATTTACTACTACGTGCTCACTGAGATGCATATAGACAATCTCATAAAAATTTCACAAGAACCCTTAAACAGATACTATCATTCTCATTTTGTAATCTCCAGAAGTTAAGTGACTTTCCTAAATTCCCCCAACTGCTGATGGAGTTAGAATTCACTCTGTTCTATCCGACTTCAGATCGAAGCTCTTAGCCCCTAGGTTACCTGTATATTTCACCGGCAGATGTGCATCAACCAGTAGGGAAAATATGGTGCAAAGTGACAAAAATCTTTGACAACATAAGGTTTGAAGTAATTTTGATGTTTAACAATTGCTTATGCTGCATAGAATGGTGGAAAGACCAAATGGCTTTGAGCCAAATAGCCCTGAGTTCAAATCCTGTTTCATTATTAACTATCAAGAGTGTCCCCGGAAAAAAACAAAAACCATTTAACCTTTCTGAATCTCAATTCCCTTAAGTGTAAACATGAAAATTAATAATACTAATATCCTCGCGGTTGTTACTGAGAGTGCCTGGTATGAAGCCTGGCACAGGGTAAGTGCTCCTTGAGCCTCAATTCCCTTCCCTCTAACGGATTTGCTAAATTGGCACTGTGTTGATGTTTTTTAAGTGTTTAGCTCATCCTTGTAATACCATAATTACAGAATATAATGACACTGCATTCTCGAGGACTACAAAGTAGAAGTTATAAACTGATAGAATATGAGTTGGAAGAGGCTCTAGAGGCCATCTGTTCCAATCCCTTCCATTTCCAAATGAAGTCCAGAGTGTTTAAATGACTTGTTTCCAAGTTTTTACAGAAAGTTCAATGCAAAGACCCAAGTAGACCTTTTGTCTGTCTACCCCGTTCCAACTCTACCTCCAGTTCTTGCCTCACATTACACAGACATTGCGATGCATGTAATTTTCAGACAATTAAGCAGTATAAAATAACCTCAGTTTAATTGCATCCAATTAACAAGCCAAATTAGTGTTTCATATGTACACTATTAAATAAGTTGTCTGGCTTCCAAAAGAAATAAAACACAGTTGCAAATGAATCCAGCATTTTAGTGAACAAAGCTACTTACAATTTAAGTTACCTTCCCTATAATCTTCTTTATATAGAATTAGATCTAATCTCCATTTTAAAAGAAATACCTCCTGCACTATCAGGATGAGAACTGAGGCTATATTTCAAGTATCAGAATTTTCTTTCTCACGGAACACATACAATTTTGTAAGATGATTATAAGTGTGTGTGCGTGTGTGCATGCTTATCTACCTATGCGTGCCTACAGATCACTAAGCAAACACCAGTGTGGCTGTGTCTATCTACATATGCCTACTGCCTGGCTTCAGAAGTGCCACCTCTCTGTTGGGCTTCTGAAATCAAGTGAATCTGCCACGATGCAAATAGTAAGAGCTACGCTGATATCCTGCTTTCTTTTTCAAAGAAAATGAAACCGTCAAGTAAGTCATTGTCAAAAAAAAAAAAAGGTATTGCCTTTCAATACATTGCACTGCACTAACTGTCCAGTATTGTCATGACTGAGGTAGAACTGGGCATCAGTTAAAAAGTGGTATTCTAATGAATTATGAAATAAATCATGTACGTGCTCCTTAAAATATTTACATCTAAAAATACAAATAGCTTATAATTTTAAGTATAACCATTTTTATAAGCTGATATTTGAAGGTCAACTTACTATAATGTTTATGAATATTAAGAAGTTTTATAGTAGGTTAAAATAGTAATTCAGTACACTATACTTAAAATGTAGTTCAAATTGACAATCGGCCATACTAACTTGACCATATTTAGCAAAACATTTTTATCACTGTTGTTATTTATTATTTTTAAGATGTCTGTTCACAGGATAGAAGATCAAAGTGCTATAAAGTAGTGTCAACCTTTATCACTTCTCTTCTAGGCATTACAGCAGATTAACCCAACCCATGTATGCTTAGAACCTTTCTAAACACACACATAACAGCATTACTCCTCTGCTCAAAACTTGAAGTGAAGTCCGGATTTCTCACACGATCTGGAACCGATGTACATTTGCAGGTTCACGTACTCTCTTTCTCCCCTAGGACTATAACTATGTCCCACCCTTCCACCTTAGAATTTGTTGAAATTCCACTCAACCTTCATGACTCCCCCAAGCAAAAATCACTAGATCCCACAAAGACCCTCTAATCTTTCTGGGTGACCCTCTAATGCCTCCATTCTCACTCTTCTTTCACTTCCATGTTTTAAGGGAGTCTACTTCTAATAAGCTGTCTGTCTTCTCTAGCTTCCCAAGTTCTTGAAGACAGAGACCATCATCCTTTTATCTCTCAGTTATTCATTCTGACCCTAGTTTGACTCCAGATCCCAAGGCTGGATCTCCTACATAAGCTCACTCCTTTTGCCACCTTAAAAAGAATTTTATCCCTCACATAAATTTTAAAATAGGGAGGAAATTAATGAAGTGATACAGCTGACCAAATGGAACATGAGTCCAAAATTGCATAAAGGAATGTTGTTTTCATTAGCTTCTTTTTCTATTCTTCTTCTTCATATTCCTTTGTTACGCCCCTAATCACACAGAGAGTAAAAAATAAGATCTAAACCTTTCCAAAGGTCCTGATTCTTGCAATCCTGTGCAGAATTTATCTGGGGAAATTGAATGTTTTACTAGTTGTTTAGAAACATATAGATCCAGCTCACATAGGGTTCCAAAGATTAATAGGTTACTTCACACAGCCACCTTGTAAGGACTTCGCAATTGGTAATTATTCATTAATTAAATCAATCATGCTGGCCAATTAACTGGAGCTCCAAGTAAGTATTTTGTAAAACTTAAAGTATTTATTCTTAAAAATGTATCTGCCAATAATAACAGCTAACCCACAACTTAACCCCTCCAAATGAAGTTAGTACATTGAATCATAACAGATTTCCAGTGGGCCAGGGACCACTGATGTAGAAGTAATGTGATGAGACACGTGTTTTACATCAGCCTCTTCAAACTTCTAGGCCCTTCCCTCCCCAGTTCCCCCTCCAATAATTAGTCTCTAACATGGTCAATAATAGGGCCATCATACATCCTAATTTTCAAAGGACAGTACCCCCATTTATGCCAGTTAGATAACAATTCATGTGGTCAACCTGCCCACATGGTCTGGCCTCACCTTGCATTACCTTTCTTTGTATCTGTGCGCCAGTGGGTAGCTATCAACTCCTCAAAACACTGTACATCCATCAACCTGAGGGCATTTGCATTGTTCCCTCTTGGTATAATACCCCTCTTTGCACCTACCTGTTTCTACTTGCCTCTTACTTATCCTTCAATCTCATCTCAAACATCCACTCTTTGGAACCCCAAGACAGGGATGATATAGTCCTTGTAAAATGCTCTCTTATATTTCTCCCATGGTTCTTATAACAATTGTGCTGTTACAATCAATCCAACATATTATTAATATCTGTCAATCCCACTAGCTTCGAAGTTCCTTTTCTGGTCTGGATCATCATTATAACCTTGGTGTTGAGCAAAAAGCCTGATCCATAGTAAATACTTGTGGAATGAATAGATGAAAAATTTTACTGATCGATGATGACTGAGGCACCTGTCATAGTACTCCAAAAAATGGACTAAGATTATATGTGAGTTACAAGGCAAAAATGCTGGCTGGCCCTGAGTACTTCCTGACCTTAAATCCAATCATCTGGTGACTCAGAAGTAGTAGGCCAAACCCCACCTGCTTTCTACTCAGATTCATCTGTAGGCACGCAAACATCTTCATCTCTTCTCTCCAAAGCACTTTCTTCAAATATGCCTAAACAGTTAAACTTAAAATTTTAAGCTGATAGGAAATCTAAAGTTACAAACACTTGTAGAATAGATCACATGTCACAGTGAATAATCAAATGCTTTCTTACACAAATTATCAAGCAGTTCTGATTCTATTCCAAATGCAGTCTTGAAGACAGGATGGACCTATGTCTATCTTTATGTTTGTATCCGTGGTCCACCTCAGAGAAGCCAAAGACTGACTGCACAGACCAAGTAAGCTATCATATCCTCTTGTACATAAAGACTTGGGCATGCGTCACAATAGTAGACGAAGTGCTGAAACATATTTCCAAATTACTTAGAGCCATCTCCTAGCTATAAACACTGATGTATTACCTCCTTCTGGTTATCACTGTCATAAATAGAACACAGTAAGCAATGCTTTTGATTGTGATCAAGTATCAGGAACAAACAGAAAATTATATCACTTATACAATTTCCTTCAAATACACACAATCTTATTTTCATGAAGTTTTCCCATTTTCTCTGAATATTGTGTGTTCATCCCCAGTTTCAAACTTGGAGGAGCCTCACTGGAACATACACTAAAGTTTTACTCAAGAGTAATAAAGACTCGGTCTACATGGTTACAGCAAACCCAGACATGCTAGATGGGCTGAAGTTCCTTTGAAACCTGAAGTCCAATGAGTTGACTGGGCAACCTCCCCCTACTCCTTTTTAAATAGCACTTAAAAGGTTGCAACACTTACATACCGGTTTTAGCCAAAATATGGATTCACAAAGATTTCACACATAAATCCATTCACTAGAAGCATACCATTTAAACTATGAACCATTTCTCCACCTACAGAGAGTTATGATGATGCTGATTATCAGTCATAATGTGAAAACAGTATTTATTTAACAGACTTAAGTGATTAGTAGCCTGTTCAATCCATAGCCATCCATCCTTTGGAAATTAGCCATTCTTCCCTTATTATAATAGTTACCATACCAGGTATTAAATTTTTCCACATCTTAATGGATTGCACTTTTACTCATACCACGTAACATTTTCAATAGGTCTTTAACATTACTTTCATAAGCCGAAGCTTTCTGGTTAACTTCAGCTAATAACTGATAACTCAAAAATATAAAACCAGCACAAATAGACAATCTCTTACTTGTTAGTGCTGCTGTTAACATAAGCCCTGCTTTAAAAAGTAATAATAAATTGATAACTTCTTAAATAAAGATTTGTTGATTTTTAAATTGAAGAAGCATAAAAGATTCCACCTGGTTTTCTGAATCATGACAAAGTGCCAAAGCCTCAAGCAGACACATGTACCATTATTCCACAAGGAACGCCTGCATACATGTTGCCTCTGTTTTGTTTTCATAGTAACAAGAACATTTGTAAACACATCTCAGGTAAAAGGAACCTGATCAATCAAAAGATTCAGCTGGCTAATCTTTCAATGTAGTTAAACAGCATGATTTCATCATGTGATAATATACACATATTAAATCCCTTTCACGTTCCATGTAATAGAAATATAGAAATGTTTTGTCTACTTTAATGGTATTTTTCTAAAGGTTTCCACAAGGATTGAACCAGTTAACAATCAGTTAAATTTTAAATGTGTAATATCATTAATATACTTACATTCCTAAAATTGTCCCCAAATCAAGTTAATCACAAATACCCTTATATGAATATAAACAATCTCTAATAAAGCCAACTACAGAAAATAAAATCCCATAACAGAAATATATATGCCAATAAGCAAATTTTGTTTTATACCTCACCTATGTTCAAAGCAGGAAACACAGACAATTTGCAAAAGATTCACTATTGTAATAATATTTTTCTGTACATAAGAAATATACAGAATATTTTAAACCTAGTGGTCAAAAGGGATTATGACACTTGAAGTACACTACCATTATTAAGTGGATGTTGCCAAATAAATCCTTTTCATCTCAAAATAAAAATACAGAGTTCTCATCATGACTCCTAGTGTCCCACAGGAATTTCATCTTAACAATAAAAATAATACATCCATTTTACTTATGAGGAGGTTATTTCTGTCTTGATAAACTATATGGCCTATATCCTAAAAATCAAAACCAATCCACTCATTACACAATCTACCTGGTTAAAATGCTGCTTTGGCATTCTTATAAGGTGAAAAAGCACAAGATATTTGTAAATTTTAATATATAAGTAATATATAATATATATGTAATAGGATATGTGTGCATATATTTAAATTAATTTGCTTTGCTCAAAGACAAACAACACCCAACACTACTATATGACTGAAGGAAATGTTTCTAATAAAGTTAAATGGCCTTTGTTAGGAGGACAGATCATTACAAATATAATTTAAATGGATCTTATTAATATTTCAAGTAATTTCTGGGCTTGATTATGCCCTACAAAAGAAAACTACTGAAGAGAAAAATCAATAGTCTTCGATAGACCTTGGAGTATTTTAGAAAAAACAAAACAGTTCTCTCGTGAATTACCAAGGTCTGGCCTTTGGAGGGAGGGGAGAATATCAGTATTTATTTGGAGGTAAACTGAGTTATTTTTAAAATGGCGAAAAAGGAAGGAAAAAAATCAGTTCAGATTTTCCACTGTAAATGAAAGTACCGGAAAGAAGCCCTTTTATGTTCATTTTGGGCCTAAGTAACTGTGCAGAGAATAAGGCTTTCGCAATGTCAGTTGCACACTGCTTCCTGTGAGAATTCTAAACCATTACAGGTGTCCTAGGGCCTCCAGTGAAATCTATTATCGGGATTCCTCCGGTCCCCAAAGCTATCCCTACTGCCCCCTACCCCGCACATAGCATTGCCCATTTCCTCCAAGTATCGTGATTACGGACCCTATCTTTTCTCTGCACTCCCTTGGTTAAAGTACTCAGTTGCCCTCGGCGCGTAGCATGTAAAAGCTTTCTCATTAGAGAGGACTAGTTCCTGCAGTCCTTTCTAGTTAGATGCTTTCAAGTCAGAGAGGAGAGAAGCCACTTGAAGAAAACCCTCTTTTCCCTCCTGCTTTTCCCCACTGGGATCCACGTCCCCAAAGGACAACACCAAGGGACACTTCCTGACCTTCTATCTCCTCATCCAATGTGGGCTTGGAGAGTTAGGGTCGCATTTTCTCGTGTCCTCTGCTGCACTGGATGTGTTATGTAAGAGGGACCGAACGCGGGAGGCACATGCGTATAAAGCGCACCGATCTGTGATAACAGCTGGGGTGGCAGAGCTGATCTGGAGTCTCCCCCACCAAATACGACAGACACCACACACACACTTCACCCCTTCCCATCCACCCACCTGCCCACCCCCAAGCAATGTTTTCCTGTCTCACCCCTTCCAGTACCAGACACACAGAATGGAAAGGCGGGGGGTGGGGGGGAGGGGTGAAAGGAGGTGAGAGAGGAGGAGCAGCAGCAGCAGCAGCAGCAGCAGCACATCTGCTTTGATAGCAGCCGGCAGAGCCGCCGCGGCAGAGAGCCCCTCGTTAACCCCCTTCCTGTGGCTGCACCACGTCATGGAACATTCCCGGAACGGGCCAACGTTCCACCCACTTCAGGGAACAGACATAAAGGCGCAGACCCAGATCCCCACAGTGCACAGCCCAAACACACATGTCCCTTCCCGGTCCCCGGGCAGGAGCACAGATCAACACGCATGCAAACCGCCCCCACCGATTTCCACGCGCCCCCGGCCAGCCCGCTCCGCCGGGAGTCGCGCTGCGGCCAGTGCACCCGCAAGGCGAGGGCGCCTCCGCCTGAACCTTCCATCGAGACAGTCCCCTCCTTCCTCGCTTCCTTCCTTCTCTCCTTCCTTCCTTCCTTCCTTCCTTGATCGGCAGGAGAAAGGAGTCACTGCAATGCCAACAGCCAGCGCCTTTGCTGCGCTCCGTCGGCCGCAGGCCGGCGGCCCGGCCCTCGCGCCGCCCGCCAGCCCCCTGCCCGCGCAGCGCGGCCGCGGCCCCCTCCCCCGCTACCTGACGACGGGCGGCCGTCGGCCGCGGCAGCCGCAGCGGGAGCCGGGCGGTGCGCGCCGGTGCACGTCCCTCATTAGTAACCAGGCACATTCCTGCCTCCAGCGCTCGCGCGCGGCCCCCTCCCCCCAGGACATTACGCAAAGCAGCCTCCCCTCATCTGCATAGATCCGCGGCCAGGGTATTCCCCGCATTTCCCAACGCGCCGGACCCCCCTCCCGAGGTCTCCCCCATCCCCGCCCCCTCCGACCCTCACCCTCGGGAAACAGGGAAGCAGCCGGGGGCGCGCGCCGGGAGGGGCGATGGAGTCCGGCGCAGGCTATTTCGGTATAAAGTGAAACAAGCTTCACAACGCTACGGGAGGCAGAAAAAACACAGCGCCGAGGCCACTTACCGAGCCGAGGAACCTACATTTCTGCCGCTCTGTTCTCCCAAACGCTCAGTCCGCCCTCCACGCGCCCCCAGGCTGCACCCAGCACCCCAAAGTCGAGACGTGTAGGAATATTGTCAACGTGCCAGGATACCCTTCAAGTTGCTCGGGGGGTCGTGGGAGCCTCAATGTCCAAGACACAACTTGGCCAAGACTTGTGCCACAGTCAGCGAAGATGTTTTGGTGGAGACCCTCCTCCAGCGCGGACAGAAGCGCTCCGCGGCGCCCCGCTCGCCGGCTCTCCACCCCCTCACCTCCAGCCCGCCTCCCGCCGGCCGCCGGCCTCCGGGCCGCGAGCCCCTCGGGCGGCTGTCAGCTCTCGGCCGCCGCCGGGTGACAGGGATGGGAGGAGGGTGCGACGCAGCGGCCCGAGCCCGGGCGGGCGAGGGGGATCCTCGCAGCAGCAGCAGCAGCAGCGGCGGCCGCTCACCTGGAAAGTCACCGCTGAGTAGGAGGAGGAGGAGGAGGACGAAGAGAAGGAGGAAGAGGAGGGAGAGGAGGAGGGGGAGGAAACCCCCCTGGTGCCCTTGTTCTCGCTGCCGCGGCGGCCGCTCCTCGCCAAGGCTGAGCGTGTCTGGTGGGGGGTGTCTGGTAGCATTTCCTTAAGGACAGAGGGAGGGCGGGCGCGGAGGGAGGGA
This sequence comes from Saccopteryx leptura, assembly GCF_036850995.1. Classification (NCBI taxonomy): domain Eukaryota; kingdom Metazoa; phylum Chordata; class Mammalia; order Chiroptera; family Emballonuridae; genus Saccopteryx; species Saccopteryx leptura. The sequence goes on along the minus strand of NC_089505.1, from coordinate 22,403,211 downwards.
AGAGATCCCGACCGCCTGCCCAGGCTCCTCTTTCCTTTATTTATTTTTCTGACACTGTACGGAGATGGGCCCAGGGCCGGGGCCGCCGGGCTCGGGAGGGAGCCGCGAGGCCCGGGCCGCAGCAGTCTGCTTGTGGGAACCGCAGCCGCCGCCTCCTCTCCCGGTCTGTGGACGCACCGGGTTATTCCTGGCAGCGCCTCCCCGAACAGAAGTTACTAGGAGGAGTGCGCGGCGAGGGCGGGCGGGGGGAGAGGCGGAGGGAGGGAGGGAGGAAGAGGGAGAGACTCAGCCAGCGACGTCATCGGATCCCCCAGCGCGTCCCAGGGAGGGAGGCTGAACCAGAAAAACCAGTCTGGAACCAGCGAGCGAGAGAGGGATGTGCTGTGCGCGGGGCGACGGGGGAGGGAGGCGGCCGGGAGGACAGCGCCGGGTCCCACCGCGGCCGCTCCCGGCGGGAAGATCGCGGCCGCGCTCCCGCTCGCTCGGATCCGGGAACTCCCGGGAGAGCGGGTCTCTGCTTGCCATGCAAAAACACTTGAGCGTCTCTAGGAGCCTGAGAATTTCCTTTAGGGCTGTGGAAACCTCCTCCTTCCCCCACCTCCCATTTTCCCATTTCCCTGATAATCCTTCCCTGTCTGGATAACATAAGGAACTATATAATATTAGTATTGTCATTATCATTTTATCCGTGTACCTCTCATCTTTTGCCTCTCCCTCGCCCCTGCCTCTACTCACGGTTATGTTCTCATTCAAGATAAACAAAATCAGACTGTATGTAGCTCCTGGCTGCGTTTTTGGAGCTTTTTGCAAAGTGTTTGATTAGCACCTCTGTGCCCCTGCGGAAGCACGAACTTTTCCTGCGCTCGAAATGCCCCACTTGCCTCCCCTGGGGTCACTCACCAGGGCGCCCTGGGCGCACCCAGCTCGGGGACCGCCGCTCGCCCTCTCGGGGGGTGTTCAGATCGGTTTGGGCAGCGGCGCAGGGAGCAGTTGCAGGCTTCCCGGTGGGCCGTGCGGGGACCCAGGGCGAGCCACCGCCTCCAGCCTGCGCGCTCCTCTCTCCTCCGAAGGGAAGCGAGTGAAATCACACCCAGCGCGAGGAGAACCGGCCTGGGGGGCGGGGGAATCCCAGGCGAGTGGGGCCGGAGCTCTGGGCTTCCTCCCCCGCCCGGCGACACCCGGGGGACACCCGGGCTCCCTCGAGCCGTTACCCTGCCTGTGTGGACTCGTGTGAACCCTGGGAGGGGAGGTTCCCAGGAGGCCTCGGCGGCCGGACAGCAGCGAATAGCAGCCAGGCAGGGCTGGGGCCAGGAGCGCCTCCTCCGGGTGGTCTTCCCGCCGGGCGGAGAACGCTTGCCACCTTTCTCGGGAGTCCGAGCAGCCTTGCCAAGGCGAGCAGAACCCAGTGCCCCGGGCGCTGCGGGCCCCAGCGGCCCTCCCCACTGCAGACCGCGCCGCCGCCCTGCCAGGGGCGGAGTAAACAAGAGACGCAAGATTTGACCTGGCGCGACCCGGATTTCTGGCCGGGGTTCCCCCTGAGCAGGTGACTCTGTGGGAGGGGTGGAAATTAGTCTCTGGAATTCCGGGCCAAAGACATTAACTGTGGTTCTGCTTAAGGCAGGTATTTCACCAACTGCGGAATGTTTTGCGTCTCAAGTTTCAGATTTCGCGGAAAGAGACCAAATGTCAAGTCCTATCAAGTATTCCCTTCCCTTTTCATTAAAAACGAATACATTAAAAGGGATGGCAGCCCCTTTAATGACCGCGAGAATAGCGCTGCTAGTTTCGTTTTTGTTTTGTTTTGTTTTTCATTTCGACCTATGATCATTGTATTTCTGAGGTCTCTATCCAAGGGCGACATTGCCGTGTGGGACGACTCTGAAAAATAAAACTGTTGATACATTTTTTATGGATTTTTTTTTCAACGGAGGAAAAAAATCTGAATGATTTGATGTTTCGCTGTGTCCTTTTAGGTTGATCTCATTTAAATTCAGGGCCTACTTCCACTTAAATGGCTTCTTCTTTCATTGTATAAGCTCCTTAATATTCAGCCCTTCCTCACTTGATGCACTTAATAAAAACTACCCCAGTCATCATCTTCTGTTAAATGTATGCCATTGCGTTTTTCAAACATCCATTTAAAATGCAAAACGTGATTTTCGAAATGTTATTTCACTTCCAAACCCACCTGCTACCAACTCTGAGTCCATTTTATTTAATTGCTTAATAGAGAAGATGAAGCAGTTTCTTCCAATTTCCCTTCAGCACACACAACAGCAGCTGCCCAAGCTCCCAGAAACTAGGCAAAGAAAGTAGCAGACAGTGTTTTGCTTCACTAGAATAAATATTCGCTGAAATCTTCAATTCCTCTTTAAAACACTAGATTAAGTGGTATAATGTGAATATTAGAATACTCAGGTAATTGGACAGCTAAAATAATTTTTTAAAAAGCAAATATACATCAATTTTGATGACCTGATTCTACCACCAATAGGGACCCTCCCTCCCCACCAAGTCAGTCTTTAGTCAAAGTTGGATTCTCCTTACCTTGTTCCAAAATCATCAGGCTCTAACGAAGTAACCTAAGTGAGTGAAAGCAGAAGTAAAAATATTTGTGAGTATGTGTGAACTAGGTGATATCCCCATCTACTGGGAAGAATTACTCTCTTTAAGTAAATGCATCCCTGTAGCCAGCCCCTTAATGCTGCAACATGTCCTGTCCAGTTGCTTACTTGTAAAGTGTAATAAATTAACAAAAGAACTTCTCTCCCCAGAAACTTTCAGAAGACAAAACCAGCATTGGTCAACTGTGCACTGGGCCCGAGGAAGCTGGAAGGAAAGCAAGGCTGGGTGGGCAGAGCTGACCCTGCCTGGGCACACGCAAGTGCGTCAACAACAATGTAGCAACTTCCTTTTTACTGCTGGGCTTTCTTATCACGTCTCATTTCAAAGGCAAGGAAAATCCACTAACTTGGATTATGAAATAGTAAGAGAGCAAAATAATTAATTTCCATATAGCTGTATAGCATTTTCTCCCTCAGAAATACTTCAAACTGAAAGCACTTTCACTCAAAAAAAATATTTATTGAAGGCCTACTATGTGCTAAAAGTACTTACATCAGTGAGTGAACAAATTTCTAACTTCCTGGAGCTTGCCTTCCAGTGGGAGGGGGTGGAATAGGAACAGGACAAAAAATAAACAGAAAGAAACAGTATATAACTTCGGAAAGAAAAAGCACTTATGGGGAGAGGGACATAAAATAAGATAAAGAAGATCTGTGGGATGGGGTGTAATGCTCCTGTATTTAAATACAGGGTGGGGCAAAAAGAGGTTTACAGTTGTTAGTACACCCAACAGAGTTTATTATTGTATTATTATTTATTAATTATTGTATTACTTTCCATACAAACCATTGTAAACTTACTTCTGCCCCACCCTGTCTAGAGGTCAGACTAGGACTCGTTGAGATGTGCATTTCTGCCAAGGCTGGAAGGAAGTGCTTTAGCCGTGGAGATAACTGGAGCAAAGAGATTTGCAGGTAGAGGGAATAGCTAAGATAAAGCTCTAAGACCAGAGCAAGCCTGGCACCTGTGTAGACCTCGAGGGAACAGTGTGGCTGGAACAGAATGTGACAGCCAGTGAACAGAACAGCCTCCCAAGGTCACTGCAAGAACTTTTCTTACTCAGGAAAAAGCTTGATAAAGGGCAGGATATGGCCTTTCCCACCCACTTCCTCTGACTCTGAATCTTTGTGAGACCAGGAGTATGCATTTTCACAGGTATTGTAGTTGATTCTAAGGCTCAAAATCTACTGCCACGGAGTATGCGGGCTGATATACCCCAGCAGGAGAACTGGGTACCAAGAGACATGGTATGTGAAGCTTCTAGAACCAGGCACATCTGTGTTCCCAACAGGACTCTTCACAGTTGCAAATTTAAATCCACAACCCGACTAAGCTGAAGAGTTAAAGGGACTTCATGGATTCCACAACTAAGAGTCAAGGACTAAATTTCAACCCAGCACGATCGTGAGGCTCAAATGATGCGACGCTGGTTCAGTCTTCCTCCCTCTCTCAGCTCTTCTTATCTCTGTTTCATTAGCTCTTCAGACAACCACCCTGCAGCAGTATGGTAGAAGTCCTGGGTTATCTCTTCCTAGGTTGGGAGCCCCAATGAGAAAAGATCTTCTTCCCAGAGAATGCAGGCAGCTTTAGTCCTGTTCTTACACAAGAACCAATCACTGGGCTTGGGTAGTGGGGTGATCTGATTGGTCAGACCTGGTGCCGGGTGGGCCTAATGAAAAGAGCAGTTTCAAAAAGGAGCTGTACAGGAGGTAGAAGGGGTGTCTTCTATAGCCCTTAAGTTTTGGGACTTGGTTTCTCAATTTCTAAAATTAAGGAGTTGGTCAAGATAATATGTCTGATTCATTATGGCTGTAAACTATAAATCTCTGTTATAAATCCCTCCGCAAACTGAGCTAAATAAACTAACTAGCATGCCATCCCCTCAAATAAATTTATGGTACCATATATAAAATATTAAATGGAATATAGCCTTGGGTCTTAGTAAAGAAGGGTGATTTAGAGCTGCCCTTCTGATGGAGCCCCTGCTTCCTATTCATCTGCTTTCTTTGATATATAGAGAAAAGTTAAGCAATGTCATGACCTTCTGCAGTCTGAAGACTACTTAGGTCTCCAAAAATTAGTTGAGAAAAAGAATTTTGAAAGAAAATTTACCTGTTAAATTGTTTATAAGATACAAGCCAAAATCTCTAATGTAGATCAGGTTTTTTGTTTTGTTTTGTATTTTTCTGAGGCTGGAAACGGGGAGAGACAGAGAGACAGTCAGACAGACTCCCGCATGCGCCCGACCGGGATCCACCCGGCACGCCCACCGGGGGCGACGCTCTGCCCACCAGGGGGCGATGCTCTGCCCCTCCGGGGGGCGGGGGGGGGTCGCTCTGCTGCGACCAGAGCCACTCTAGCACCTGGGGCAGAGGCCAAGGAGCCATCCCCAGCACCCGGGCCATCTTTGCTCCAATGGAGCCTCAGCTGTGGGAGGGGAAGAGAGAGACAGAGAGGAAGGAGGGGGGGTGGAGAAGCAAATGGGCGCTTCTCCTATGTGCCCTGGCTGGGAATCGAACCCAGGTCCCCCGCACGCCAGGCCGACGCTCTACCGCTGAGCCAACCAGCCAGGGCCTGTAGATCAGGTTTTTAATCCCACTATAACTTCCTTTAATTGAGAAGTGGAGGGAAGGAGAATAATTGAGGATACATCAGCCAGAGTCATACTTATGGGATTCAAGGTGACATCTGTTAGGATTGAACGATGAAGCGCTCATTCTCCTAATGTTCATAGGGTGGGCAGGGTTCACAGACATCTAACCAGACACTGAGCACATTTTACTCTAGAGCAGGGGTAGTCCACCTTTCTATACCTACTGCCCACTTTTGTATCTCTGTTAGTAGTAACATTTCCTAACCGCCCACCGGTTCCACAGTAATGGTGATTTATAAAGTAGGGAAGTAACTTTACTTTATAAAATATATAAAGCAGAGTTACAGCAAGTTAAAGCATATAATAATAATTATTACTTACCAAGTACTTTATATCGGATTTTCGCTGTTTGGCAGAATAAATCTTTATAAAACAACTTATTCTAGTTAAATCTTATCTTCTTATTTATACTTTGGTTGCTCCACTACCGCCCACCATGAAAGCTGGAACGTCCACTAGTGGGCGGTAGAAACCAGGTTGACTACCACTGATCTAGAGCTTCCCTAGGTAAAGACCACCTGTACCAATGTCTCTTCAAATGCATATTTCACAGCCTGGGCTGCATCCATAAACTTATAAAATTAAAATCCTTCAGACTAGGACCTGGGGAACTCTATGGTAAGAACCCCCTTGATTTCTATTCTCATGAAAGCTTGAAAGTCATTGATTTACACTTTGCCCCTAAGATTCAACTGGGGCTGTTCCAGCGCCCGAAAACCCCCTACTCACCTCTTTATCACATTTCTCTGATTCCACCTGATTCCTTATGGCAGGTTGGCCCTTTTTATTCTTCGATGATTTATTCTTCTTGTGGCTCTCATTTTAACCAGATTTCATCTCTGTAAAAATATGCTAGGAAAGAAGAAGCCCCAGCAGAGTGAGCACAAAGGGGACAGAACGTGCGGGAGAGGTGAGCTGTTGGGGATGAACGGGATGCAAACAGACTGTGATGATTTTCTGATTTACTTTTCTGGATTTTCTGTACTACCTATGTCCACAGTTTATTGAGAGAAGCTGCACATTTCAACAGTCCAAGCTGCTAGTGCAGATGAGCTTCTTACACTCTAGGGAGCGCTCAAAAATAAATGCCCACTTCAGGCCTTTATCCTAAAGAAGACTAGGTCACTGGTCTCTCACGGAAAACCATCTCAGAGTTAAGAACAGAAATTAGATTAAGAAACAGTCAGCAGTAGGAATAAGACTCTGTTCAGGATTACTAAAATCTAAACTGTCCCACCCTGCTCCCCCCCCCAATATAGGGAAACATGGGCTTATAATAGCATCATTAACAATTTAAAAGTATCACATTAGTCCTCCACCATCCCATTCTCTTCCATCCTCCTCCTCATACTCCAGAATGGGTTATGGTAGAAATTCCTCCACTGAATAGTCACTGCTTCGGGTTAAGCCTTTGATCTATTGAAATCTTCTATTACAATCCAAACATAAAGTAGCGAGTTCTTAATATCCTAAGCTCTTAATAAGTCATTAAGTTCTTATGAGAGATTAATTTGTTAGATTGCTTTTCCAGAGTGACAGCTAGCTTAGGACTCAGACTGATGTATCTTGACAGGGGGATGGTAGGGGTTTGGAGGAAGTGAAACTGAGGTCCAACGCGTGGGCAGGACTGTCACAGGGTACACTCGAGGCCTAGGACTTGGACACAGACGGAAGGGGAAAGGGTGTAGAAATACGAAGTGAGAGACAGACAAAGCAGAAACAAGGGTTTTGGCACAAGCTGAGGATGTCTCTGCTCAGGGCCTGTGGAGAGGGCACAGAATGATCTAGGCTTCTTAGACAGGACCGAGATAGGTGGCTCTGTCAGCCCAGAGAACAGGCTCCAGCTCTGACCTTCAACTAACAGGAGACTTGCCCTCCCATCTCTGGGCCTCCCCTTCCTCATCCAAAATACAGTGGGGCTCCCTTGTAGGCGATGGAATCTTTTATTGCTACCTTAAGCTTTTAGGATTTTTGAGAACAATGACTTGACCCACTCCCAATCTATCTGTTGGTCAGATCTCTGATAGATTTGACACCCTTTGAGATAGTCCTGAACCTTGAGTTAAGGGGAAAGAAAACAAAGACAAAGTTAAACAGTTGTCAGAAAGCTCGTGCAGTGGTTCAGGCCCTAAGCTAGATAATTTTATGTGAAATAAGGTACCAAGTTAAAACCGTAACATCCAAGAGACGATGTGCTAGTGGAGGATATTATCTCAGACCTGAAGGAGAATGCTCTCAGCAAGGAGAGAGATACTACAATTGCATAGATTTGCAGCGGGAAGGCTCACTCGCTGTTACTGGGGCCACAGCACCAGTCACGGTTGAGATGATTCCATCACCCATCACTGTACTCCGTGAACTCAAAGCACAGAGAAAGGAGTGTGTCACAGACATACAGTTTATATGACAGTAAAGGAAATCCATGATTGCTTAGATTTCCAAAAAACAATCAAGTCATGTTTAAAATATTTTGTACTCACGATCGTTAAGGATTCAATTATCGATATTTGCAAAGTCCACTGATATATTGATAGATGAGCCCATTTTCATTGATTTTTTTCATAGAGTATAATGGTATTAGAAAACTAGCAATTTGTTTTTACCACTTTAGAAAAGATTTTTTTAAAGGAACGAATTATGTCCCACTGGCATTCTTGCACACATAGAGGAATATGTTAAAATCTTCTGTTCTAGCAAACTGATATACTCCATGCCCTCAATTTGATCTATTATTATTTTATAATTGTTTCTTCTGACTGTGGAATCTTCATTGAGCAGAGACTTTTTCAACTATGTATTGGGATGAATAAATAGTCTGAGTTTTAAAGTTAATGTTTTACTTGTGCCTTATCTTTTTAGGTCATGGTATTGCCTCTGAAAAGTGGGAGACTCCCTTAGCTCAATCGAGTCTTACATAATGACATAGGTAGGGTCATAGTTAAAAGAGATCTCCATTAAGGGAACAATACGTAGCTTTACGGAGGCATCTCGTTCTGTTGTTGGCCTTAAGTCGGTCCTTTAAGACGATTATTTTCCAACAATCAAAGGTTGTGCTGGGTATTTATGGATGCCTGACCAAGCACCAGAGGTACCAAGATTACCAAATGTCATGCATGTAAATCAGCCTTTGATAAACCAACACAATAGTCAGTTTTTTTTTAATTTAGGTACACAAAATAAACAAATTGTAATAAGTATGAAGCTAGGTTAATATTTGCAAATCTATGTTTGTTTGTGTAACCATTATTCTAAACAGGATGGAGAATATTGTTAACCCTCCACAATACTTCTTTGTGCCCTTATCCAGTTAATATATCCTTAAAATAATGAGTATTTAAACTTTTATCTCCATAAATTAGTTACTAAGTGAAGATATCTATCTATCTCCCCACCTATTTATTATCTATCTATCTATCTATCTATCTATCTATCTATCTATTTATCTATCTACCTATTCCAAAAAATAATGAATTGAGTGCCCATTGCTGGGTACTGTCTGGTAGCCAGAGATACAGAAGTAAGCAAAGTAGATGAAGCCCCTGAGCTCTGTGAAGCTCTGGCGGGAAACTGATAATAATCAAATTAACAATTAGGATCATTTTAAATCATGAAAAATAAAACAAGACAGCTGATAGACAACAGGTAAGACAGAACAATATTGGGTGGGGGCGGGGATATCTGCAGTGTTGACATTTGGGCTGAGAACTGGCCGATGAAGAGCAGTGAAAGAGTTCCCAGGAAGAGAGAACTGAAAGTATAACATCCCTCCGACAAGAAGCAGCTCGGGGCCATGAGGAACTGAAAGGCCAGGGTGGCTGGCCGTGGAAGGTACAGTGTGGGCGAGAAAGTCAGAAGCAGGCATGTAAGAGAAGCAACCAGGAGCCAGAGGAAAATCCTCTATGGAGAATGTGTCTGCAAAAGGGGGGTAGACTTTGGAGATATAGATATATATAGATAGATATGCTTGGTATGGTCTATTAATTAATTTTTAAATCTTTCTCAGAAAGAAACTTCAATAAATTAATAGTCACTTCTATGTATGACTTACAACAGGTTGGCAGGTCAGCAAAGAAAGAATTTCAAAGCAGAGGGCTTTCTGAAAGCCTAATTACACATATTGAACCAAACAAAAGGAAAATAGTTTTAAGGTAGCAAATCCTTAGGGAAGTTGGATGATGTGGGTGCTATTCTTCACATTTTTCTCTGACTAATTAGAGAGAACTGGGAAACACACAATGCTACCCACAGCTCTGCCAACCCATTATGGGCACTTTTAATTTCAGAAAAATAAAGCCCTTAGTTACCACCCCCAGTTTGTCTTGGAAAATGCTTTGTATTATCAGAGTAGATGAGTAAAAATAATAGCCTTCTGAATATCTGTAAAGGGTACCTTTCTCTTATTAGCAGATTCTTAAGTTCATGTCACGTCTCCATGTTACAGAAACAACTCCCAAATTCACTTTGTTCTTGAAAACCTAAGTTTTCAGTTTTTCCTCTTTACAAAGAAAATGTGATATTTGGGCAGCTTAGAGCACCAACAGTCTCATGAGCATGTCACTAAAAAACTATTAGCGATTATATAAAATCTCAGATACATAAATATATTTAGTAAATAAATCCCATACATCTTATCAAAGCTTACTAAATTTACCTGGTAAGTTTCCTGCTTCAATTTATTTTTTTGTATTGTTCCGAGGTGAGAAGCGGGGCGGCAGAGAAACAGACTCCCGCATGTGCCCAATGGGGATCCAGCCAACAAGCCCACCAGGGGGCGATGCTCTGCCCATTTGGGGCGTTGCTCCATTGCAACTGGAGCCATTCTAGCGCCTGAGGTGGGCCACAGAGCCATCCTCAGCGCCCAGGCCAACTTTGCTCCGATGGAGCCTTGGCTGTAGGAGAGGAAGAGAGAGATAGAGAGAAAGGAGAGGTGGAAGGGTGGAGAAGTAGATAGGTGCTTCTCCTGTGTGTCCTGGCCAGGAATAGAACCCAGGACTTCCACACAATGGGCCAACGCTCTACCACTGACGCAACTGGCCAGGGCCCAAATTATTTTTAATTTTATTTATTTATTTATTTATTTATTTATTTATTATTTTGTGCCAGAGACAGAGAGAGTCAGAGAGAGGGACAGATAGGGACAGACAGACTGGAAGGGAGAGAGATGAGAAACATCAATTCTTTGTTGTGGCTCCTTAGTTGTTCATTGATTGATTTCTTTTCTTTTTTTTTTTTTTTTTTTCCTGAAGCTGGAAATGGGGAGAGACAGTCAGACAGACTCCCGCATGTGCCCAACCGGGATCCACCCGGCACGCCCACCAGGGGCGACGCTCTGCCCACCATGGGGCAATGCTCTGCCCCTCCGGGGGGTCGCTCTGCCGCGACCAGAGCCACTCTAGCGCCTGGGGCAGAGGCCAAGGAGCCATCCCCAGCACCTGGGACATCTTTGCTCCAATGGAGCCTTGGCTGCGGGAGGGGAAGAGAGAGACAGAGAGGAAGGAGGGTGGGGGGTGGAGAAGCAAATGGGCGCTTCTCCTATGTGCCCTGGCCAGGAATCGAACCCAGGTCCCCCGCACGCCAGGCCGATGCTCTACCGCTGAGCCAACCGGCCAGGGCCCATTGATTGATTTCTCATTTGTGCCTTGACCCAGGGGCTACAGCAGACCAAGTGACCCTTTGCTCGAGCCAGCGACCTTGGGCTCAAGTTGGTGAACCTTGCTCAAGCGAGATGAGCCCGTGCTCAAGCTGGCAACCTCAGGGTCTCGAACCTGGGTCCTTCACATCCCAGGTTGACGCTCTATCCACTGCGCCACCGCCTGGTCGGGCCCAAATTATTTTAAATAATATATAATTTCATTAAGTAACTCAAGCATGCTAACATTTAATTGGCACATGAAGAAAAGTTTTGACCTACCCAGAACTGTAATTTGCATAGGTCATTTCCTAGCTCTCACTAAGCTTTTTGTAAAATGCTACACACAATTAAGTCAGCAAGTCAGCCAGTCAAGCCAAAGGAACTGGCAAGTGTGTTATAAATAGCGACCAAAATTATACTTCAGATGTTCACTGGTTTGTCTTGATTTAATAATGAATTACATCATTTGACAAACGAGATAAGACCTTCACCTTTAGCTTTCTGATCCAAACTTCTAATAGTTGAACTGCATTATTACCATCTGGTGTCTGGGCCTCTGAAACGCTCTGGTGCTGTCTGCCTCATTTCAAGTAGTCAGGCTGGCCTGCCAAAAAAGAACTCTCCAAAGTGTCTTGATTGGCAGGCCCAGCGAGAAGGCTAAGAACCTAGTGAACCGTGAAGATGCAGCTTGAGCTCTGTAGAAGTTTCCTCTCGTTCAAAGCAGACTCATTTTCTTAGTTTGTGCTACAAGAAATTGTCACAAAACCAAAGCTGTTTTTATTTTGGATCTCAGTCCTGAAGAATGCAATTCCTAAATTCCTTTACCTTGTAAGAATGTTTGGATCTCTTTTAACTCCTTGGGCACGTTTTACACAACGGCAATAATTTTATCACCTTTCAATCTCAGGTAAAATAATTTGAGAATTAAGCGGAGAGTGCTGTATGTTGCCTGGAATTTTAACTCAAAGAAGCCACATCCATCAGACGGTTCTTTGTTGTTCTGCATATTGAGAAAGTCAAGATGAATCTTAGTGTGGGGGCTGAAAGACTGGGTGAAAAGGTGAAGGGATTAAGAAGTATAAGTTGGTAGTTACAAAATAGTCACAGGATGTAAAGTGCAGCATAGGATAGATAGTCAATGATATTGTAATAATTATGGATGGTCCAGGTGCATACTAGAATTACCGGGAGATCACTCTGTAAATTATATGTGTCTAACCACTATTCTATACACCTGAAACTAATATAAAATAATATGACGTGTCAACTATAATTGAAAATTAAAAAAATAAAATAAAATTGCATGTTCTCTTGCTATAACAGAAAAGCTAAGTCTTATTGCTTTCAAGAAACTTGCGATATGGTAGGAAGGACAGTTGAGGCACACAGAACCAGAGCCAATGCCAGATGAAGGGGCAAGGAAACGCGAAACAGCCATGCAGATTGGAAGTGTGTACGATCAGCTTTCTTCCTTGAAGTATAAAAGAAAATTTTAAAGGGTAAAATTTAGGAAACTGATTGGAAATGAATTGCAAATAACAAGATAGAGAGTGACTCTAGAGTAGAAAGGTATCTGTGTTGGTAGATTTGAGTAGTTTAGAAATACCAAGCCTGAGCACAGGAGTTTCTAATAACAATGGCTGCATTATTACTAGATTGTAGCCAAAAGATAGTTAACACAAAGTCCATTTTTGTCTATGGAGAAGCTGAGAGTGAGAGAAGTTCAATAATCTATCCATTATCACCCAACCAGCAAGTGAAAGAGCAGAGATTCATATCCAGGTTCCTGGGTTCTACAGCTAAGCCCCAGACTCCTCACAACTGCACTTAGCAACCATTTTCCTCCCTGGTTGATACTACTAAGGTGATCATGAACTATGGAGTGAAAGGAGAAGCTCTAATTAATAAGCCTGGGTTATTACTGGTATGAACCAAGACAGTGCAGGGCCAACTGGGATGAATTGTCACTTCTCTCTACCTCTCTCATTCCCAGCCAGCCTTTCATCTACCAGACACCCAGTGTTTCCAATTATTTGCTGATTTCTTAAAATATATTGATTAAAGTAATAATTTCAGAAAGTTTTTTCATTTAAAAAGAAACTGAAATGAGATGAATCACAAACAGTGGAATTTCAGGTAGGGAGGTACCTAATGATAACAACTCTTTGAAAGCAATGCTATAGTATTTTCCTGGCACCTGTCAAGTCGCTTCTCCTATGAGACTTGGCCACCTAGGTGTTTAAGCCTAGAGGTCAAATACATACGTGTATAGATAGTGTTAAAGGCAAATACTATAAATTAATGAAAGGTGTCCTACCGAAGATGCTCAGCACTACTCAGACCACTTTTAGAATTTCATATCCAGTTCAGACCCCTTAACCTAAGGAAAAATAGAGAAATCTGGAGAGCATTCAGAAAAGATTAGACTAAAACAAATATATAAATATTTTTAAATGTTAAAGCTACCAAATGTAATGTGTTTCAATAAAATGATGTATATCCTCAACTCACCCAAGTTTACAAATGTCTGTAAGATGCAGATAGGGACAGAATATCAAATGACAATGACTATGTACCACTTGTATAAAATTTAAGCTATAATGTATTTCCATCCTAAGTATATATGACAACTAAAGTTATTATTCTGACAACTAAATTACTAACCTATTATTCTGACAACTAAACTAAAGTTATTATTAGACAACTAAACTACGTATTCTGCTTTTTTCTTAGTTTAGTGTTGGTAATTTTAAATTTTATTTTTATTTGGGCAAAAAAAAAAAGGATATCTACAAGCAAACTTAACGGGGACAAAAGGCTAAGGAATGAAGGGATAAAATAAATACTAAACAAGGAAATGGAAGCAAGGCAAAATACCAGCACATAGAAACATATAAAACTACTCTAGCCAGGCTCAGAACCAGCATCCCTGGCAGCAAGTGTTCAACATCAGAACGGGTTACTAAAGGTGGTGAAGGATTCTCCTTTCCCCAGAAGTCTTTAAAAATACCATCACATCTATTGGGATGGGATAATGGTGGGACTGTTTTAGGAGACAGTCTCAGAAGCAAACCTATAGTCTGGTAATCTGACCATTTCTATTTCTGAATGTGGAAAGAAATGAATCACTTCAGTTCACCTAGCAAACTGGGGCTTACAATATCCATCATTTTAATTGTTATAAAATCATTTTCACTGTTTTCTGCAATGCAAAGGTAGGTAACTAAATTATTCAGGATATAGTTGAATTTACAGCAAAGACTCAACACTTAACCATTTGTAATATTTCTTCCAAATATAAAACCAGAAAGGCACTGAGATAATATCCTTACAACAAAGTTATAGAGAAAGCAATATACTGAACCCTATATTCAATTTTTAATTTCCATCACCGCCATTTTGCTTTATACTGAACTATCAGATTATTTGGCCCACTTCATTTAATTGTACAGATATTTGTCAGGCTCCTATTTTTTGTTAGGCACTTTGCCAGGAAAACAAAGGAAAAGGTCACAGCCCAACCTTGAGGAAGACACAGTATTAAATAAAGAGCAGATGGGTCTAGACGTTGTAAGGTTTTACACTAATTAATATTGAAGTTTCATTTTAAGAAGAATTCAAAATTGCAAGTGCAAAATGAAGAATGAAAGTGAATATTTATTGCAAAGGAAAAAGAAATCACAATAAATTACAAGTTATAAGATTCTGACAAATTCCAAAAACATTACACAATCTAGAGAGGAAAGTATTATTTTATTTTATTTTATTTTATTTTATTAAATCCCTGTTTCACAACTACAATATAATTCTATTTGACCTACATTTTGGTTGCACACTGCTAACACAAGGCAAGAATTTTGTTATATATTATTTCCTATAAAAGGAGTAAGTATGATAATGCAGTGATTACTCTGATATGCTTGATCAAAATTTGTATTCTTTATGGTTCACAACTTATTCATACTTATAAGTAAATTTTGAAGATTGTTGTCAAGTACAAAAAAGCCTCAATTAATTTTCTTTCTTAATTTAGCTCTAAGAGCCATAAGATTTCAGGCATCACAAATTTTCTTGTGTGTGAAATATTTTAAGTACTCTTTCAATTGACAATACTCATAAATCAGCTTGTCATTGGTGTCCCTGTTGTAATGGTATGTTGTGAGTTTTATGTTATCTTTTTCAATATTAGTATTTTATATCCATTTGAAAGAAATTCACAATAAGTTTATTTGATTCACTCTTCTTCATTAATTAGATTATCAAAGAATAAAAAACCTATTCAACACTTTAACTCAAAACTTATCTCTTCCTCTTAGTAAATTATTGCTCTTTGTATTATCAGAAAATGTAGTGTTACAATTTACTTCTTCATGTCAAAACAACTTCCATTGATTTTATCATTCAATTTTCTTTCATATTCCATTCATTTTCATCTGTATATCTTTTACTGAGAAGAAATTAATATATTCATAATATTCACAGGTGACAAAAGAAATACCCTTTATACACATACAAATCAGAAGTCATTGATTGTTTCGATTTTCTTTAATTGAAAAGTTTCTAAACATTTATCTAAATTGAAGTTGACATGAATTATTCATCCTTCGACATCTTTTTGAATAACCTTTTCTGATCTTGTTTGTGTTACATTTCTCTTCCACACCTTGAAAATGTATGTCAGAGTCATTGTGTTGCAATGTACCAGGTTACAGAACTTGAGCAGCTTTAGTATGGACAAACCAAGTGGAAAGCCAGTGGCCACCACCATGGCCATGCAGATACAGGTTCCTATTGGTTTTGGGTAGACAGTAAAGGAACTGTGGGGCCAGGAAATGGTGGGCCACTCCGTTTATTAAAGTCTCGTAACAGTGGATGAGCAAACAGGCAGGGAAAACCACTTGCCTTGTTCTCAGGGCTCCCAAGGCCCAACTAGGTCTCTGGTTCTACAACCTGGACTCATTCTCCAGACTCTCCAGACTCACAGGGCCCCACCAGCCTCAGCACTCTCCAGCCAAATAAACCAGGGGGCAATACCCCCTTCTCCAGCAAACAATAGCAAATAATCGCCCCTCTCCATGGAGGCAAGCAATCTGCAATTTGCAATCTGCTGCCCTGAGGGCAAGCATCTGCAGACTTCCACAGACTATACAGTGGCTCTCAAGGTGTGTGCCAGAGTGCACTGGTGTGCCCTAGAAGATTTCCAGGTGCGCCCTATGGTATTCCAGAGAAATATGTGCCTGTTGGGGACCAAACAAACCAACAGGGTTTTTTGGAGTTTTGATTTTTGGGGAGCAGAGGTGTGGGGAATTAGCTGTAAACTGACAGTCTGCCCAACTCCCCACCTCACTTGCCTGATTAGGTTGTAAAAGGCTATTAAACTGTGGTGCTGAATTGTTTACACTACCCCCCATGTTCCCCGGAAAGACTGGAGGCAAGTTTCTTCTATCTTTTGTTTGGTATAAATTTAAGGTGATATGTATGATGGGGGTTTTCTGCACTCAACACAATTAAGAGTAAAAAGAGAAAAAAATCTTCAATGTATTGACGAGGAAATGAGAGTTTGCCTTTCAAATATATGCCCAAATATTAAAAAAAAAATCGCTAGGACACATCAGGCCCATGTTTCTCGTAAACACAAGAATAAAAAACTTAACACATTCGTGCCAAGATCTGCCAAATTTACTAAATCTTACTAAGAATATATCTATATATATAAAAAGATAACATTTTATCATTTTTAAATTTTTAACCCCTCTTTTTTATAAATTCTAAAAAGCATAACTCAAAAAATGTAACATAAAAATGTTTTTTAATGTCAGAATAAATTTAATTTTTTCATATTTATTTTGTTTAATTATGATAAAAGCACGTTTGGACTTTATATTTTTTCTTTAATATTTGACTTAATTATTATAACATATTTCTCAGAATTTTGTATATAGTGCACCGACAATTATTTGTAGGATTTTAAATGCACCCAACTTCAAAAAGTTTGAGAACCACTGGACTATACACACATGTTGCTGCCCTGCTCCAATGCAAAATACAAGTGAGCAAGCCTAAACACACTTGTTTTACATTTAAAACACATTAATCTGCCCAACACCAGTTACTACCTTTAGACTCTTGAAAGAAATAACCTTGTTCACATTCTTAAAAATGAAAGTATGGTTACCATTCAACAGAATGCACAGATCATAGTGTTTAACTTGGTGTGTTTTGAATAAACCCATGTAACCACCATCTAAAATAACAGAACATTTCTACCACCAGGAAGTTCTTTTTGTTTCATTTCTAGAAATACTCCCTTCCCTATCTACCCTGACACCCAGAGCAACCATTTTCTGATTTTTATCACCATAACACATTTTTCTGTTCTTGGAATTCATATGAATGGAATCAAACAGTATGTGTGATCTGTGTCTGTCTTATTTTGAGGATCAACCATGTTGTGTTGTATCTTGGTAGTCTGCTTTGTTTTATTACTGAGTGTTATTTCATTGTATAAATATACCACAATTTGTTTACTTATCCTCCCATTAATGGACGTTTGAGTTCTTTCCAGTGTAGGACTATTACTTTGAACATTCTTGAACAAGACTTTGTGTGAACATAATATGTTTTTCTTTCTCTTGGGTAAATATCTGAGACTTACAAGGGAAAACTCATGCTTTTCCTTATAAGTGTTTGGTTAATTATCTCCACCACCATAGGTCACAAGGTAGAAGCATGTTTTACTTTATTAGAAACATGGCATATGTATTTGAAATATTCCATCTACAAGAAAAATACAAAAATAAAACGTGTTTGTTGCATAATCTCAAAGTGGTAGATGAATCTGGGTTCTGTA
Organism: Saccopteryx leptura; assembly: GCF_036850995.1. Classification (NCBI taxonomy): domain Eukaryota; kingdom Metazoa; phylum Chordata; class Mammalia; order Chiroptera; family Emballonuridae; genus Saccopteryx; species Saccopteryx leptura. The sequence goes on along the minus strand of NC_089505.1, from coordinate 22,385,451 downwards.
AAGTCACCTCTTTCTCCACCTGTACTGTTCACCTATGGCTTCTTGTCCACCATCAGTCACTGACTGATCAAACCGTGAGGAATGACTTGCTGTTCCATGAGTATATGGCTCGGTCTCTTCTCTATGAGTCTCCCTACAAGGTACTTCTTTGGACTGGCTGCTTTACTCTTCCCCTTAATCTTTCCTATGTGTCCTCAAGGACTTGACTTAGTCATTCTTGTTTCTGTGAGGCCTTTAGACCACCCTCTTCCAACCCCTTGTCACCATTAGCAAGGTTGAATGAAGGTTTTCTTCTCGGTGCTTTCATAAAAACTCATGCTTTCCCTTAGAAGTGTTTGGTTATTGATCTCCACCACTGAATCATAAACTCTCAAGGGTGGAGTCCTGATCATTGTTAGAATCTACTGCCTAACAAAACTCTTTACCCAGAGTAGGTACTCAATCAATAAATAAATCGTTGAACAGGTTTGATGTTGTTGTTGGAGATATTCAGGTAAAAAGAGGATGTTGGCACTATAGGTCTGGAGTGTGAGTATTGAATTGAGCTCATGGTGTAGGCAGGAGGCAGGTTGGGGTATAAATATTAAAAAAAACTCCTTATTCTTAGTCATATTGTACATAAGTAATAGTTGAAAGTTTGGGATTCAATGAGATCACCTGAAAAAAGGTACCATTTTTGAAAATAACTTAGAGTAATAGGAGGGAGTAAATTGCAATAAATTGTGGAGTAAATGGGAAGAGAAGAAAAAAATGCCAATTGTGTAGACATCTAATTCACAAAGTTTGGTGTTGAAATGTCAAGTAGGGCACTTAAGATAATTTTTTAACAAATAAATGAGCTTGAGTGGTGGTATGTTGTTTTCAATTTCATTTTTATTAAAGAAAAAAAAAGTCTATAAGCTTATTTTCAAATTGAAGGACCAGAGTCACTTCAGAGATTATATCATTTTGAAATATGATATATGAGACAAGTTTAGTTTGAAAAAGTTTTTGTTGAGTTCTCACTCCATTAAATCATGATTTGGGTTCTTTTCATTATCAATGACATTATTTTCATTCAAGGCACTCAGGTTGGAGGTAGAAAGTATTTAGATGTCTCATAACAGAAGCCTTTATCCATAGTGAGTAAAACTTAGTGAAGGATGTATGAGAGGTTTGGATATCCACCAGGAACTCCATGTGCTTACTCCACTTCTTACTTTAGAGATCTAATAATGCTAAGAGAGACCATTCCATAATGGATTTTAGATAGTTACCATCTTGTCCAGCATCTCCAGGACTTTATCTCTTGGTCAGGATACAGCTTAGACATGATATCTTCTGAGAATCCTTCCCCAGGATATGAATAAGTACATCTCAAAAAAAGTCACAGGCAAACTTTATATTCTCCTCTCAGAGTTTCGTTATGTTTATTATTAAATGTACATGTTAAAGCCTTTGAAAAGTTCTGCAATAAGTAGATCTACTTAATTTTAATTTACAAAATAGTCTCTAATCTTATTTGAACATGAAGCCCTTATGCTCTTATTTTGTGGACAACTATATGCATCTCATAGAACCTACTTTGAGAATTACTAATCTACTTTAATCCTTTTATTCAAACAGAGGTCTCATTCAATGTCTTTATCTCCTTATTTTAGTTACCTAAATTTAGTAGCTTAAAACAAGTTTGTTATGTTGGTTGACGGGAATAATCTGTTCCACATAGTATTAGCTGAGACTGCAGTTATCTGAGGCATTGGCTTGGCTGGAACAACCAGGATGGCTGACTGTGATGCCTCGATAAGGATGGCTAAGAGGCTGAACATAGTTTTGGATGCTGATATGGCCAGGGTCCTTTCTCCATCTAGCTTCTCATGTGGATTAACCCTGTGAAGTCCCCCTATGGTATCTTCATAGGTTACATACTAAGGGCTCCCAATAGTACAAAATCAGAAGCTCCTGGGGCCTTTTTAAGGTTTAAGTGTAGAAAGTGTATACCATCATTTCCATTGCACTTACTGGTTAAAAGTATTACAGGGCCAGCCCAGACTCAAGGGGGGCAGAAATAAACTCCACCTCTCCACGGTGGTGACATAGAATTTGCAGTTAATTTGATCTACTGTACTTCTTATAGGCCTTTGGTATCACGTGAGAAAAAAAACTGCTCACTGACCCAGGAAATGTCCCTAGGTAATTCTAAGTGTCCAGGCTTCCTGGCCCTACAGAAATTGTTGAGATGCACTGATATCTTCCCTGATATCCAGGATTAGTGGGTTAGGCAAATGACCAATAAGAATCAGATAGGGGGAAAGATGAAAGACGCATACCAGGTCTAATAGTCTAAACCCAAGGTTGTTAGACTACATCCTGTGGACCTTGTGAACCAAATCCACCCACTGTTTCCTTTTGTAAATAAAGTTTTGGTGAAATACTGCCACACTTATTCACTTTTGTATGTCTATACTCCTTTTGTGCTACATGTCAGAATTGAATGTCAGCAACAAAGGTCATCCAGTCTGCTAAGCTTAAAATATGTATTATCTGGTCCTTGACACAAAAAGTTTGCTAACCCCTGGTCTAGACTTTATAAGTATTACAAAATGGCAATCATGTTATGATGAGATGACTCCATCCATATAGCTTAGTCAATTCAGGCTACAGTAAGAAAAAGATACCATAGACTGGAAAAATCTATGCTCACAGTTTTGGAGGCTGGGAAGTCCAAAGTCAGTGATTAGGTTTTGTTCCTGATGTGGTCCCTGGCTCAGCCTTACTGGTTTGTTTTCTTACTGTATCCTCACATGGCAGAGAGGAAGATCATATCTCTACTGTGTCTCTTTTTACGGGGACACTAATTTCATTGATGAAGGGACCCACTCTACTGATTTAATTACCTCCCCCAATTCCCCCACCTCCAAATGCCATCATATTGGGCAATAGGTCTCCAACATATTAATTGGATATGTTGATATACAAACATTCGTTCCATAGCACCATATATTAGAAAATGTTGAATACTGGTAAACCATAAAACACTTTCCATCAAGACAAAGAGTTGTTTTCTGTTGTTGCATGTATCAAATAGTTCACTGTATTCTATTTTTTAGCCATTCACCTTTTGGTGAACATTTAAGTTGTTTGCAGTTTTTGGTCATTACAAAGAAAACTTGCATGAACTTCCACGTACGGGTCTCTGAATGGATATATGCTTTTATTTCTCTTGCTTGTGGTCTATTTCTGGATTCTCTATTCTGTTCCATTGATTGCGGCTATCTCTCCTAACATTACTGTCATGCTTCAGTACAGCTGAAACACTTGAGAATTCAAAGCTAAAACCTGACCCATACAGGTTAGTATGAGTATATTTGAAATGGGAGGATGGAATACATTTTATTTAGCAGTTCATGAGTTTGGTTGATAGCTTCTTGATATTTAGATGCAAGGTATGGGAGCCTTCTCTCTGGCCCTCACAAATGTAAGCTAGGTGGAGGGTAGAACGATGAGCACCAAATAGGCAGATAAAATTTACTTTCCATGTCCTATGTCAGTGAATTTATCAAAAATATCATCTTGAAAGGGTCAGATACATAAGGATTAGTAATAGTGATGAATAGTTGCATTACCAGTGTTGGGGAAAATGTCAAGAGATAAGCTGAAAAGGGAAACAAGGGCTATATCATAAAGAGTCACGTGAACCATAGGATGAAATTTGGAGTATCTTGAGAGGAATATGGAGATCTTGAGGGAATTTAAGAATGAGACTGATACAATCAGACTGGATTTTTAGAACAATTAATCCAGCTTCAAAGTGAATTTAGGATAAGGGGCAGACCAGGATAAGAAAAACAAGTAATTTTAGTAATTACTAGAACAGTGGTAATAATAGTGGAGAGAAATATATAGATTAAAGAATTATGTAAAAGTAAGATTTATAAAGCTTAGTTAAAGAGCCTGACTGGGTGGTGATGTTGTGGATAGAGCATCAACCTGAGACACTGAGGACACAGGTTTTAAACCCCGAAGTCAGGGTTGAACAACTGAAAATCAAAGAGCTAGTATTCAGTTAAGTGGTCAGATAACAAACATATAATACCAATAATAAAAATATGTGCTCTGGCCATGGCTGGTTGGCTCAGTGGTAGAGTCTTGGTCCAGCATGTGGATGTCTGGGGTTCAATTCCCAGTCAGGGCACACAGGAAAAGCAACCATCTACTCTTTCCTCTCCCCCTCCCCGTTCTCTCTCTCTCTTTTCCCCTCTCTCAGTCATGGCTCCATTGGTTCAAGCACATTGGCCCAAGGCACAATTGGTCAGAGCATGTTTACCCAAGGCACTGAGGATGGCTCCATGGAGTCTCAGACTCAGGCACTAAAAATAGCTCCGTTGCAAGCATGGCCCCAGATGGGCAGAGTATAGGCGCCTGATGGGGTTGCTGTGTGGATCCCTATCAGGGTGCATGTGGAAGTCTATGCCTCTATCTTCCCTCCTTTCACTTGGAAAAGAAGAGAAAAAAAAAGTGTGCTCCCATGCAAACTTACTGGTCAAAGAATGAGCATTTATTTTGTAATTGCAAAATAGGACCGTACTATTCTCTTCCATTCATTTAAAACACTTTTTATTTGGATGCCAAAGGTTTGCTTAGTTCTTTCAGAAGAATTCAATCCTTATGCTGAAGATAATACTTAGTGGTTCTTTTCTCCTTCAATCAGCAATATGAGAATTTGCCACCATAACTACAAAGAAGCATTTGGTAAACTGAAAGAGACCTCCAAGAGATATGTAACTTAGATGCTTCAAGTTATAAAACTTCTGATGTCATTATTAAAAAAATAGTTTTTAAAAATATACTCTAATTAAATGACATTTGGCATAATAAATTAAAATCCCTGATGTTTGCATAATATCTTATGTACGTGGATTATTTTACTTGATTATTAAGATTACCCTAAAATATTCTCTTTATTTCTCATAACAGCACCCAGATTTTCTGTGGGGAGCTACTACTCCTCATTCTCTCATATGCCTACTGTTTGAGTAGAACTGAATCTATCTCCAATTTATGGGGCAAGCATAAGGTCTAGATTCACACTTATCTGATTACAAAAGAGTGATTCGGTGATAAACATAATATCCAAGTCATGATCATTGGAGTCATTGCCAGTCAATGATCAGACTGCTGTTATAACAGTTGCGAAGTAGACCTTCTCTTTCTGAAGCTGGGTGGATATGAGCTGGAGTTATCGGAGGCCATCTTGCCCCGTGAAGAAAGTCTGCCTGAGAGTTTGGTGATGGAAGATTATCAAGATGCTGGAAGATTCGGTGTTCGGTAAGGGCTCACTTCCAATCCACAGACGCCATTTTTTCTTTGCATCTTCACATGTTAGAAGACACCAGAGTGCTCCCTGGGTCCTCTCTTATAAGGGCATTAATCTCATTCATAAGATCATCTTCATGACCTGGTCACTTCTTAAAGGCCCAACTTTAAATATCATCACACTGGTGATTAAGTGTTGACATATAAGTGGGGGCGAAGGGGTTGCAAACATTCAGTCTATAGCTATGACTGAGGTCTAGTTACATTGTTTGAACCAGGATCCAACCACACTAATGGAGGGCTACTCTTGGACTTCAACAAGAGTCAGTATTTTATTTTTCTCCTCTGTTGCCATTTTCAGTTGAGTATGACTTATTTGCAACAAAAAATGTCCCAAGCTTTTGGTTGGGCTGTTAATACAGTTTTTTCCTGATTTTATAAAAAATAAATTGAGGTTTAAAGTGTTTAAGCAACTGGCTATAGCTTTGTCCACACTTAACAGAGCAGAACAAAAAATAAAATTTAAAGTGCAAGGTTTTAAGCATGTTTTATTTAATTAAAATTCTTCTAAAGTTTTAAAGCACTTTTCTCTTTCATTTCTATCAAGACAAGAAAACTTTGTCAAGATAGAGTACTTACTGCCCTGTATCTAAAAAGTTCAGCCTTTTCAATATTTATTGGCAATTATTGTGCAGCATTTTATTATTATAAATATGAATGCTGACTCATTCATAAGAAATAAATAGTAAATTAAAGCACTTTATGAACCCATATGATGGACGCCTCTGCTTCTGTTCAATTCTGTATTTCCAGTGAAACTTTTCTCTATAGTTGAACTCCACGTCTGATCTAAAATCAACAGAAAATGTTTGAAATACTCAAATGTGTACCTCTTGTGAAATCTAGTGGTTTTAGAAAAAAATGTGTATGTACTGTATACTTCAAAATAACTAAATAACAGTATCTTAATGGGGAAAAATATCCCATTTTTTCCTGGAACTGTGAATGGAAAACTCAACTGCATACCATTCCAATTCAAGGATCTGTAATCTTAGACCATTGAAGAGTTCCTCTTTCCAAGGAATGTTTCTCTGTGTGGTTTCTAAACCTCCTGACTCTTTGCAAAAAATTTAGCATACCCTGGGAAACTTTAAAGAAATAACAGTGTAGGAATATCATAGGTCCTTTTTAAGTTTTCATGTCTGACACATAATTTTTCTGTTTTTATCTGTCATATTTAGACACATTGTTTCCTTCATTTGGTTTTACTTTATTTTCAGAACAAAACAAAGACCTATAAGGTCAAGTGATAAGGACTTCTCCTTTCACAGCAAAGTAGAGACAAAATTTGCGAAGACTAAGTCATCGGTATTACAAAAGCGTGTGGACAGCCAAGTAGTTAGGGATCTGAGGTTCTACTCACTCTTTTAAAAGTCGGTAATTACAGTGTTAATCAAACTCTGTGGCATTCTATACAGTGTTCAGCTTAATAAGATTATCTCCTAATTGCATGCCTGCTCTTGGTTCCCTCTGAACAAAAACTCTCATGAATAAATAACTCAGACAGAGTCCCAGACAGGGTAGGGAAGGAGTGCTTCCCCCCTTTGTGCAGTGTTGAGAGTGATCCTGAAGCACACAGGAGGGAGTCCTGGTATCAGTGCTCAGATTTCTGGCTCAGAGGCTAGCACTGCAGGGGAGGTGAGGCGACCTAACTACTTAACTTCTCTGAGCTTCAGTTTTCTTAGCTATAAAGTAGAAATACTAGAGCCTTCCTCCAAGGATATGTGAGGACTGCAAGGGTAAATGTGCTTTTAAACTCTTCTGTTCAGTTTTTTAAAAAGTATTGTAAAAAACTTCTATGCGGATATAAGCTACTCATGTCATTGAGATAAGTGAGCACGAGTCTTTCAACTCCTCCTCTGACATATGAAACATGTTCAAAATCCAAGAACTAGCACAACTACAGTCCTACACACAAAAATCACCTGTGATAAAGTCAAGTGACTAACAAGTAAGAGTAATTATACAATTAAATTGTAGTGGTTATATATATAAGGTATATACACATACACAGTTTCAATTTAGCCAAATGAAGAAATTAGATTTGAGAAAAATTTTTCTCCAGCCAATGAAGACATTTGAAGTGATTTCTGTGGCAGTACTCTGCTGATTCCTCTCTCAACTACCATGGTTTCCTAATTAATTTGAGATGTTTTAATTAGATTTTGTCTCATTTTCATTTCAGCCCAGCATCTCTGGGTGGGATTAACTCCTGCCCTTCCCCACCCTCAGCATCCCTCTCCAGCCCTAGCCTGGCAAGCTGCCAGCTAAATTGTCACCAGGAGAAACACTTCATCAGCTCACCACAAGGAGAGTCAAGTGGCAAAAGGCTGTAAAAAAAATTTTGTCTTTGGTACCCGCCATTTGACCTCAATTTCTTGGTTCTCATTATCTTCTTCCTCCCACCGTTCTCCTCAAAGAGCCCTCCACCTGGCCCCTCAGGAGTCTGATACCCTCATGTGGGCAGACCAGCTGACCACGCCTCCCTGAAGGATCTCCAGTTCCAGAATGATCCTACCTTCCCTTCCAGCTGCTTTGTCCATCAGCTTCACAGTGTCTCAAACCCGCTGGCCTCAAAGACGTGTAAACAGAAAAGCCCGCTACTTAAGCCTTAAATGTTTGTAAAACTTTGCATCTTAAGCATGTTCACCCATATTTACCTACAATTAGTGAAATCCCACAAAGTTTAAAGGAGATTAAGGTTATAGGATGGGGATGTCTATGGGAACAGACTTTTTCTTGTTTCTATCACTTTAAATTCATACGCAAAGCTTCCGTCCCCCTTGCTTAGGGCCACTCTAAAGATGCCACGTGTATTTCCTAGAAGAGTTACTGCTTAGGGATTAGCACTCACTTCCGGCTGCCCCCTCCAGCTCGACACCACGAGTGCAGCTTTGTCCGTGAATCATGAAAGCTGCTTGCAGAGTCCTGCTGATCGGCATAAACCCATGAAAAAATCAAGTTTTTCATTCATATGCGTGCACGCGCTTGCACAGGTGCGCGCGCACATACAGCATCACTTCTTCCTCATTCATAAGTAAATACAATTTCAATTACATTGGTCACTTTTTCATCTTTCTGGTTTTAGAACATAGAAAATAATACAGGTTTGATTGCGGCCTGCTTAAATCCTGGATTACCAATTGACAAGTGTAGATGCCACAAACTTGACATTCCGTGACCTTTGATAAACCTACTCTCTGCAGTTCTGGGGAGTCTTGGGAAGACTTAGTTAGTACTTTGTGTAAATGGGATTATTTTTGCAGAATACGTGAAGTTGCGGCAATTCTTTTTAGGGCAGCCTTCACAAATTTTTGCAAGGCATTATTTTTGGTAATTGTTTTCTATAAACTCATACATAATTTATTTGTAGAACTAAATTGCAGAAATTATTTGTAGAAAATATGGCTTCTTTGCTATTTTGTTTGTTTGTTTGTTTGCATCCCTTAAGACCTAGGAACCAGAAAGATCAAAGTGTTCTAGGAATGCCAAACCACACATTCCCCCAGTCCCAGCAGAGAACTGTGAAGGGAGCAAGAAATGTTCATTGCATCCTCAAGAGCGGAAAGGAAGTTACTAAACTGCTTAGATGAAAAGAATGAGGCAAGTCTTGAAAGAATAGTCTCAACTTTCTTCAATATGCATAATCTACCTTTGTCTCTACCACACTACTCAAAGAACGCACAGACTAATTCAGGGATTAACTTCTAGTGGTCATAATTCAAGGCTTCTTTTTAATTCTTATGTTACTCAGCTAACTCAGTCTCTTCCTGACCCCTAAATGTTGAGGTTCCCAGAGTTTCAACCACTGTTTTTTATTCTCTCCCTTCTTCAAAGTTCTCAAAGTGGGGACAGAGTAATACACTCCACAGATGTGTACTATTTTGGCTCAACAGTATTTTAGGCAAGTTTAAGAAACAGTATTTAAAACCTGAACTTTTCACTTATGGAAAAATCTGACAACACTCGACCAACATTTATGCACAACAATAATCAGTTAGAATTAAATAAGCATTGTTCTAAAGAGATTAGACATTTGCTCTCCAGTTGCTACAGGTCTTACCTACTCCTTTAATCCATTTACATGAAAGAATATTTGCAACTACTCCTCATGTACTCACCGTGTGTAACTAATCCTTACTTGTGGTTTGAACTACCTGACTCTAAAGTCCTAATTTAGAACATGTTCTTAAACACCGTACAATATCTCAGCTCTCACTCTCAACTTGTCTCAAACCAAACGTATTCTTTTTTTCTCATTAGTCCCCAAATTTGTTTCTTCTGTAGGTCCTGTGCAGTTAATAGCACCACCATCTGTTGTGGTGAGTTTTATCTGTCAATTTACCTAGAATATAATCCTCAGTTGTTCAAATAAATGCTAATCTAGGTTTTGCTGAGAAGATATTTGTAGATGTGGTTAACATCGAGAATCCGTTGACTTTAAATAAAGAAGATTATCTTGAATAATCTGAATGGGTTTCATCGAATCAGTTGTAAAGCCTCAAGAGGAAAACTGAGGCTTTCCTGAGGAAGAAGAATTTGGCCTCAAGACAGCAGCAGCAGCTCCTCTCAAGAATTCTCAGCCACAATACTACTGGTTCTGTGTCTCTGGAGAACTCTGACTAATGCCCCATCTAAACGGGCCTCCATGCTACAAATCTAAGAGACTTCCTCAACACTCTCTCCTCCTTGTGGCTTTCATTCAGCCATTACCTTTTTTAAATTATTCTTTAAAATAATTCTCAGATATCATATTGTAATTCTGTAATTCAGATCCTATCTCTGTTATTAAAGGTCGAAGTCCAAGCTCCTAACTAGGGTACACATAGCTGCTCATTTTCTGGTCCCTGCCTACTTTTTCATACTTATTTCTTGCTGCACTACTCACTCCTGTTGTGCCTACCAACTGGAGCAGTGGTAGTCAACCTGGTCCCTGCCACCCACTAGTGGCCGTTCCAGCTTTCATGGTGGGTGGTAGCGGAGCAACCAAAGTATAAATAAAAAGATAGATTTAACTATAGTAAATTATTTTATAAAGATTTATTCTGCCAAACTTAGCAAAAATCCGACATAAAGTACTTGGTAAGTAATTATTATTATATGCTTTAACTTGTAACTCTGCTTTATAAATTTTATAAAGTAAAGTTACTTCCCTACTTTATAAATCACCATTACTGTGGAACCGGTGGGTGGTTAGAAAATTTTACTACTAATAGAGATACAAAAGTGGGCAGTAGGTATAAAAAGGTTGACTACCCCTGTACTAGATAAATACACTTTTATATTTTTGAAGGCACTCATATTTTACTACTCTAGTCCTGAGCTGCTCCTACAACCTCAAATATTGTTCCTTATAGAGCACCTACCAAAAATCTCCTCAACTTCAAAACCTTGGTTGAAACCTCTTTTGTGTAACCTCTACAACCTCTCCTTTTCAAGTAGAATTAATCAACTCTTTTCTTTTTTTTTTTTCTTTTTTTTTTTTTTCCTTTCATTTTTCTGAAGCTGGAAACAGGGAGAGACAGTCAGACAGACTCCCGCATGCGCCCGACCGGGATCCACCCGGCACGCCCACCAGGGGCGACGCTCTGCCCACCAGGGGGCGATGCTCTGCCCATCCTGGGCGTCGCCATGTTGCGACCAGAGCCACTCTAGCGCCTGAGGCAGAGGCCACAGAGCCATCCCCAGCGCCCGGGCCATCTTTGCTCCAATGGAGCCTTGGCTGCGGGAGGGGAAGAGAGAGACAGAGAGGAAGGCGGGGGGGGGGGGGGGGGGGGGGGGGGGAGGGGAGGGGTGGAGAAGCAAATGGGCGCTTCTCCTGTGTGCCCTGGCCGGGAATCGAACCCGGGTCCTCCGCACGCTAGGCCGACGCTCTAATCAACTCTTTTCTTACCTCAGTTTCCCCTTGTGTACTTCACTCAATTACAACCATAATGCAAGAATTAACACTATTTGTTCGTTTGTATATCTGCCTTCCTCTGATGACCCCTTCAATATTCATTTTCCTCTCCTTCCACGTTAATAAAACTTCTAGCTAGGCACTTGGCCACTCAGAACACACACAACATTTCAGCCTGTCTTACAACTTGGTGTGATTATGTGACTAAATTCTGACCGTTGGAACTTAAGTGAAAGTGCCCCATGCCAGCATCCAAATCCCGTTCATCAGGGGCAGCTCTTTGTCTCATCTTCCTCTCTTTTGCAATCTAGTCCTTGGAACATAACTGTAATATCTGAAGTTCCATCTTGGTGCTTGAGGAAAGGGTTATTCTTGGCATGGTCAAGTGGAAAGCTACAAGAAGCCTGAGTCCCTGAGAGCTCCACAGAACAAAGTCACTATATCAGCCCTAGATTGCTCACCCCTATACTCTTACGCAGGAAAGAATTGAATTTCACCATCCTTAAGTTATTGTTTCAGAGAAATTAGTTCTATTATTTACAACCAAATATAATCTTAACAAATATGTGTATAGTTATGGTAATGTCTTTACTTAGCACTTTTTAGAATTTTAGCTTTCAAATCAGCTATGATGCATACAAATTTGTTACTGGGTTCAAGTCAGAGAAGGACTGATAATCTCAAAGGTGAGCTGGCTGTGTGTTGGTTTTAAAGCTTCAGTCCAGTGTTTGCATATTTTCTTCTGCTGTTTGTACAGGGTATCTTCTGCATCTCAACCTATGGACTTTGACTTAGTTCCAGCTGTAGGTTCTGGGGAATCCAATCTTTGATGTACATCACTCCACGTGATCTGCATCTGACTGACCAGGCCAGTTTCATCATGTACAAGTAGGGCTGAGTTAATAAATCAAACAAGAAGGAGGAATGACTAAGTTAGAGCCATGATTGAGGTGAGATAGGACACTATGATGAGCTGAGTGGACTAAGTGCCATCAGCATAGCACAGAGTTGGAGCCCAGAGTTGGTGCTCTGGGAAAGCCAGACCTGGAAAGAAATATGATGAACTCTTGTGAGGGCGATCTGATTTACTCTTACAAAGACTATGCTTATGCTCAGATGAATTATGACACATTATGACCCTTTTCCACATTGGTATAAGAAAGAGACAGTCTTAGATACTCTCATTAGAGCATAAATTGACAAAAAAAAAAAAAAAAAAAAAAAAAAAGCTTAGAAAGACAACTCAAAAAGTCCCTTAAATATTTTAAATGCTCATTCACTAGGAATCAAAGATTTTTAAAAAACAGGGAAGAGGCTCAGCAGAAACATTAGAAACATGTATCTCTAGTATTGAATATTGTTCAACATGTCCTACTTATGCAATAAGAAAAAGAAACCAACACTCACATATCTACTCTATTCCCAACAACAAGAACTAAATTTAACAAAAAATACATAAAAACCATATGAGAAGAGCTGCACAACTTCATTGAAATGTATATGAAGGCAAAAATAACCTCTCTTTCGTGATGCTTTTATTATTATATGTAGAAAACCAGGAGAAGTAACTAATAGTTTAATATTGGAGTTCAGTAAGATAACTAGAAATAATGCAAATACATAGAACTAATTCTGTACATTAGCAATACTAATTAAAAATGTAATGGAGGGAATGGCACCAATTCAAATCATGACTAACTGACAGATTGATCAATAAATAGTTTTTTAAAAATATATTTTGATAGCCAAAATGAGGAAAATAAATTCTATTCTTTCCTCATACCGTGCACAAACTATCCAGATGGTATAAATATGCAAATGAAGAATATTACTAATAAAATATGAGAGCACTAAAACAAAATACAGTAAACGATTTCTTGGTATAGAAAAGGCCTATGTGACCCTCAGTAAAGTGTCTGAACACTACAAAGGGAAATATTGTTATACAGTTAACTGCATAAAACTAGAAACTTAAAAACCATAGAAAACCTAGCCAGCAAATGACAGACTGGGAGAAAATACTAGTACATTTGAAGAGTTGAACATCTTTGTTATAAAAAGTGTCTACACAGCAATGTGAGAAAAGTCAAACACTCATTAAGAACTGAACAAAGAAAATGAAAAGGCAATTTGCAGAAAATTGTAAGTGAACAACAACCATGGGTAAAGGTGACCAACATCACTAAATAAAATACATAGCAATTAAGACAAGGTGACATAATTTAATATCAATTAGATTCACAAAGATTAAAAAGATTTCTGGCCCTGGCTGGTTGGCTCAGCGGTAGAGCGTCGGCCTGGCGTGCGGGGGACCCGGGTTCGATTCCCGGCCAGGGCACATAGGAGAAGCGCCCATTTGCTTCTCCACCCCCCCCCCCCTCCTCTCTGTCTCTCTCTTCCCCTCCCGCAGCCAAGGCTCCATTGGAGCAAAGATGGCCCGGGCGCTGGGGATGGCTCCTTGGCCTCTGCCCCGGGCGCTAGAGTGGCTCTGGTCGCGGCAGAGCGATGCCCTGGAGGGGCAGAGCATCACCCCCTGGTGGGCAGAGCGTCGCCCCCTGGTGGGCGTGCCGGGTGGATCCCGGTCGGGCGCATGCGGGAGTCTGTCTGACTGTCTCTCCCCGTTTCCAGCTTCAGAAAAATACAAAAAAAAAAAAAAAAAAGATTTCTGATCGATGTGGAAAATAACAAACACATTCAAAGAAAAATGAGCAAAGAAAAAAAATAAACTTTATGTATCAGACTAACAGAAATAGAAAAGATGGACAAATGTAATAAAGTAAAATGTATAATTAGAGCAATTAACGTGCGTTTGCTCTCCCTGCAAACGTGCTCTAGCCCCCACTCCAGCCTTTCTGTTTCCTTAACAAATAAGAATTTTTCCAGATTCGGCAGGCAAAATCTGCTGGGCTTTCCTGTCATTTGTCTATAACTGAACCTATGGATGCGACTGCGTCTGGCTTCAGAGGATGGTGGGGAGAGTGTGGAAACAGAGGTCGAGACTGACACAGAGACAGAGGAAGAGGGAGGCAGGGAGCAGAGAGTGATTCACAGGGAAGAAGACGAAGGCGAAGGTTCAGAAGGTCCGGAGAGCTTCAGGACGTGAGCCTCACCAGGGGTAGCACCCTGGGGAGTTCGGACATCAGAGGTAGGTTCAGAGCTTTTTAAGCCCCCAAGTATGCTGTGGAAACTGCAGAACCATCAGATGCTAAGAAACTGGACTTCTTCAGAGAATAAGCAACTCCGTGGTAGCCCTGTGGGTGGAGGCTGGAGGAAGCTCTCAGCCTGGGCTAGTTTAAGAATACGCTGAGTACTTTACAAGACCTTGGGGGGGTGGACAGGTTTGGGGGAGGTCCTCAGTTAAGGCTGTAGTGTAATCCCCTCTCCCACATCATCAGGACAGACCACTGAATCTAATTTTAAATAGGTAAGGATATAGGCCATTTCTTGTGCACCCGGGTTCATACTGGCTTAGTTGCGATATTGTTAACCAGCATGGAGGGTGGAGGAACAGGCACCACCATAAAGAAAGCATTGTTACTCACGAGGACTGTCTGACAATATGTGTTAAAATGTAAAATGAGCCCTGGCCGGTTGGCTCAGCGGTAGAGCGTCGGCCTGGCGTGCAGAAGTCCCGGGTTCGATTCCGGCCAGGGCACACAGGAGAGGCGCCCATCTGCTTCTCCACCCCTGCCCCTCTCCTTCCTCTCTGTCTCTCTCTTCCCCTCCCGCAGCAAGGCTCCAATGGAGCGAAGATGGCCCGTGGGCTGGGGATGGCTCCTTGGCCTCTGCCCCAGGCTCTAGAGTGGCTCTGGTCGCGACAGAGCGACACCCCGGAGGGGCAGAGCATCGCCCCCTGGTGGGCGTGCCGGGTGGATCCCGGTCGGGCGCATGCGGGAGTCTGTCTATCTCTCCCTGTTCCAGCTTCAGAAAAATACAAAAAAAAAAAAGTAAAACGAGCCATTCTTTCACTAACAACCTTAATCTTAGGACTTTACATTAAAGAACTTAATTTATTCAGCAGGTAGATATACTGCAAAATTGCTTGGAGTGGCAAAAGATTTTGGAGAAGTAAGTGTACGTTCCTATCAGTAGGAAACTGCTTAAATAAATTATGAAATGAATCCCGGTACATACGTACAATGGAATATTTGGATGCATTAAAAGTGATTACGTGTTCATAATGAGTCATTAAGGAAACACAAAACCAGCATGAGATGCCACTTCATACCCACTAGGCTGACTATAATAAAGGAAAAAGAAAGAAAATAACAAGCATAAGGATGTGGGAGAAATTGGAATTCTCATACGGTGCTGGCGGGAAGGTAAAGTGGTACAGTCACTGTGAAAAACAGTGGTAGTTTCTCAGAAATGAAAAATTAATTTACTACATGATCCAGCAATTTGCTCCTAATTATATACCCAAAAGAGTTGATAGCACATGGTTATACAAAAAATGCATACACGGCCCTGGCCGGTTGGCTCAGCGGTGGAGCGTCGGCCTGGCGTGCGGGGGGAACCGGGTTCGATTCCCGGCCAGGGCACATAGGAGAGGCGCCCATTTGCTTCTCCACCCCCCCCCCCCTTCCTCTCTGTCTCTCTCTTCCCCTCCCGCAGCCAAGGCTCCATTGGGCGCTGAGGATGGCTCCTTGGCCTCTGCCCCAGGCGCTGGAGTGGCTCTGGTCGCAACAGAGTGATGCCCCGAGGGGCAGAGCATCGCCCCCTGGTGGGCGTGCTGGGTGGATTCCCGGTCGGGCGCATGCGGGAGTCTGACTGTCTCTCCCCGTTTCCGGCTTCAGAAAAATACAAAAAAAAAAAAAAAAATGCATACACATAGGTTTACAGCAGCATTACTCGTAATAACCAAAGTGTGGAAGCAACCTGAATAGCCACCAACTGATAAATAGATAAATAAATGTGGTATATCCCTACAGGGGATCGTCATCAGCCATTAAAAGGAATAAAGTACTGTGATGGTTAATTGACGTGTCAGCTTGACTGGACAAAGAATGCCGGATCGCTGGTGAAACACTTCTGAATGTGCCTGTGAGGGTGTTTCTGGAAGAGATTAGCATTTGAGTTGGCAGACCAGGGAAGGATGCTACACCCTCACCAAGGGCTCCGCTGGTTCTCAGACCTCCAGATTTGAACTGAATGATACCACCGACTTTCCTGGTTCTACAGCTTGCCAACAGCAAGTGGTGGGATTTCTCAGCCTCCAGAATAGCATTAGCCAATTCCTGTGATAAATCTCCTCTTGTACACATTTATATACATTGGTTCTGTTTCTTTGGAGAACCCTGATGAATACAAGAAGTGACACTGACACATTTCTCCAAGGAGACCAGGTTCACAGGGTCCCAGTGGGACTTCTGTGGGGGTACCAATCAACACATTACAATGAAAATTGTTGAAGAGTGTGATTTCAAGAGATTATTACTTCTTTTATATACTTAACTGTGTTTTCAAAATAAGGAACGTGCATTATTTTTCTAAAATAAGTTGAAAATAATTGTTAACGGCTAGTTTGTTGGGGGTGTCAAGAATGGAGGTTTTCATGTACTGTTGGTATAATTGTACACTGGGGGAGGCTTTTAGAAGACAGTCTGAGAATTTGATGTCTAGGAATTCATCCTGTGGAAGTATATGTCCTTTTCCACAAACATATATGCCCAGCGATGCTCATTTTAGCCTTGTTTATAATAGCAGAGGTATAAAAAATTTACCTTTTTTGGTCTCTTTTCTCTAGGCAAAGTTTTCTTATAAGCGCAGTGCAAGAGCAGTCAAATAATTCTATATTATGCAACCATTAAAAATGAAGAGAGATAGTGTTCTGTGTGTAAACAAGGATAGAAAGTCACAATATACTGTTCTATGAGAATAGTAAGTTAAAAACAATATGTGTTGTCTCATATCAACTTACTACTTGTATATATACATGCTCAGGAGAAAAATGCCAATGGATGTGTACCAATTGGTTAGAAACAATTATCTTTGAGGGATCGGATTACAGAATTTTTGGTTCTTGTTTTATACATTTCTACATTGTAGTGAACATTTTACAATAGGCATCTCTTATTTCTATTATAAAGGGAAAAACAATGAAGTTATTTTTTTATTTTTTTGGAAAGAGAAAAAGAAAAATCCCACAGAGCGGCATTGTTCCAGGGCTGGGGCTGGGGCCAAGATTTAGACTCTGCTGCGCAGCAGTGGACAGGACCTCACTCAGCTGGAACTTGTGAATAGCTTGATTGACACTCCCTGCCTGGCTCGGACTTTCATGCATCTGGCATGGCTCAGCTGGGACCCCCCCCCCCCTGCAATTTCCATGAAGGGGCCTCTCCAGCTTTGTGTGCTATTTTGACTATTTCTTAACCTTCTGCACAGCCAGAAAGCCAAGAATACTGCCAGCTATGGAATCAGGCTCTGCCCAGATCTATTTCCTAGCTGTGTGACCTTGCGTAAGTTATTTAACCTCTCTAGGCTGCCTGCCTCCAGGGTCAATTTTGAAGATGAAGTTAAAAAACATGTAAAATTCCTTCACAGATGTTGCAACATAGGTGGTATGTAATATCAATTTACATCCCCACCACCTCTGCCACTTCTTTCTTCTCCCTGTCCACTTTCCAGGACAGATGGCTATTTTAGAGCAGTGGTCCTTAGTGGGAGTTCTCTCATCCTCTTGGTGGCATTTTATAAATGGAAGGAGAAAAGTTTTTTGGTTGTCATTATAATAAAGATGCTACTGACTTTGACTAGATCCATAGGCAGAGTCCAGGAATGCCAGATGTCCTGTAATAGATGAGACAGTCCAGACAATAAATAGTTATCTTACATCCACAAAACTTTTTTAATGTACCACAAGATCTTTGTGTAAGTTAAAAACCTGTTTATATTACCTGAGCTTAGAATTAATTCCATTTTGTATAACAACTCCCAGAGGAACGATTGTACTGTGTTTTATTTGGACTTTGCCACTTTTTTTTAAAATCACATTCTGAGAGTAGCACCATTTATGTATTCTATTTCAGTCTCCAAATAAAACACACTTCTAACCATCTGTCTATGTGGTTGTCATAAGTTGAGTTGGTGCATAGGTGCAACCATCTGACTACACTATTGTGTCTTCTAGAATGCTTGTTGCTAAGCATTTACATAATAAAATACCTACTAATCTATCATTAATTATTTTCTTCTTATTTCTCTTTTATGATAGTTTATACCTTATATAGACATTTTGAAACTTATGTGTAGGTCAATAACTTTCATTTTAATGATTTTTATTTTGGCATCATATGATAGCATTGCAAAATAGTTATCACGCAAAAAGGACAAGACAGAGTTGACTGGTCTAGCAGAACATAACGTTTTTAAGTAGCAGCAAAAACCCTAGAAGAGAATATTTCTCCTGCAAAGTAAGGTGAGTTCAACAATTGCATGTTTTCAATTATAGAATAGTGATATTGACAAAAATTGAAGTATCTTACTGTTCTATTTCCACAGGAGTATGAGCACTAAGATAATAACCAACATCGGTCCCTCTGCGATTAGAACCAGGGAGGCAACAAGGACCAGAAGAACTCTTATGTGAAAGGTCCTCAGTCCAGTAAGAAAAATCAAATAATTTTGCTATCCTTTCTAGTTTATCAAATCAGAAGGCAAAAGATATGTCATGAGGCTGTATATAAAGTGAAATATTAAAAACCAGAGATGCAAGGGTAAGGGTGAAGAAAGTTGTTGGTAGTTGGTGGATAAAGGAATGAGTTGGACAGGAAGTAAGGTAAAGAATGTGGAACTCTAATTTAGCCAGAACTAAATGGAATGCCGTAATATGTGGGCGGGGCTCTAGCTGGACTACTAGATTTACATGCTGCTACCGAACATTAAATACTTGTTGAACAGTATCGTGAATGTGTCACCTAGCATTTGAAAGATCGCAAATTAAGGCATCTGAATTTTTCAAGTGTGTATGCTAATGGGCCAGAAATGGAAGAAAAGCATCAAAATAAATAAATAACCCACTGTCAATGATAAATCTCTATATTTTAGAGTACTCTGTTACTTTTATTTTAGTATCTATCTGCTGGTGATTGGTAAGTCTTTCTCCACAGACTCACTGAGAACATTAACATAGAATGAGCTGCGCTAACCAAGATTTAGTGCCCATTCTTTCCCTAATCATGAGAAAATAAGTGATGTTCAAGATCTCCTACTGAGCTTCAGACTGCAGAGAGTTTGTAGGAGTAAAATAATAATAGTAGTAAATAATAACAAAAATAAAAGGCAGAGTGAATAGTGTAAAAATGGTTTTATAATCTAGTTTACTTTAAATCATAAAACAAATTTGAAAACAAGATTTGCTTAGGATATTGTGCAAAAGTACCCAAATAATAACGCACTAATTCTGTCAGTGAGGCACTATATCTGGAATAGAGTAGTAGTAAAAATAATTCTGTCAAAAAAGAGTCAAAGACATTTTATATAGTTGAGAACTGAAGGTATATGAAGGATAGAAATTGTTAAGACAGGGTATAAGTTAGGTGACCTCCTTAAAAGGTCAAGAACTTCCAACGTGTCACTCATAGACCTGTCATCTTATGATATATATAAATACATAATAGATAACATTACAAATCTATACATACATATAGATAAATAATATTATATTATATTCTGCTATAATAAAATAATATATCTTTTATTCTATATTGTGAATATACAGATATTTACACACTTATATATTATATAGCATGATATATATAGAGAGAGATAGAAAAATAGGTATATTTCTTTATTTGGATGAAATTAAGTCTGGCTGACCTAGGACATACCGAAATACAACTGGTATATGAGATGGGCACAGCCTTGAGATCCCGCAGGTGGTCTAATAAGGGATTCATGCTGATAAATGTGTAGTAACAATGTAGATTCATGTTGTAGACACACGGGAGATATAAGAGAATTCTGGAGGGGCTCCTGTCCTAGTCCTGCAGAGTCGGAGGGAGCTTTCAGAAGAAATGATATCTAAGCTGAAATCCAGAGGATAAACTGGGATTTTCTGGAGACTGAGCATGGCTGGACATGAAGATTATGTACTACAGAGGCTATAGCATTGAGAAAGGTTCAGAGAAACTAAAGACTCTTCAAGAAGAAACAAGAAGTTCAACATGAGGAGACAAGTGAAGTGGAGAAATAGGAGACTGCAAAGGTGAATTGGAACCAGATCATATAAAAAATATTTTAAGGGTTCACGCATCCTAAGAACAATGGCCACGCTTTAAAGGCTTATGTAGGGAAGCCACATGAGCAGATAAAAGATCACTCTGGCTGTAGTGTGGAGGATGGATTAAAAGGAAATACAACAGAAGTGCGCTATGCTAATATATTTATTCATTCAATCAACACACGTTGCTCACCTACTATTCCCTTCTTTCTAACTTCCCAGCTCTTCACTAACCAAAATAAGCCCAATATATCACTGAGAATTTTTTTCAAAAGATATGCTAATAGGTCCTTCTTCATATATTAGGAGAAAATAACCAAAGAACTGTAAATAATACAAAAAGAAGGTTATAAATGAAGGAGTCTTTTAAAGCAATGAAAAGATCATTTTAGGTACAGGATAAAGTGCTAGCTTCTCCGATGGACTGAGAGCTCAGAAGACTTTTGTAGTGTTTATAACACAGGCAAGAGATAATTATAATTCCAAGTAATATGAAACCACTATTAAAGGAAGGTTTCAAGGAGGAGGTAGAATTTTGTCTGGATTTTTTTTTTTAATAGATACGTTTCCAATGAATTGAGATTGGGAAGCAGGGTAGGAGAAATGTAGTGAAATATATCAGGGGGAAAGAGCCTCTTAAAAATAGAAAGGCAGCCTGACCAGGCGGTGGCGCAGTGGATAGAGCGTCGGACTGGGATGCCGAGGACCCAGGTTCGAGACCCCGAGGTCACCAGCTTGAGCGCGGGCTCATCTGGTTTGAGCAGAGCTCACCAGCTTGGACCCAAGGTCGCTGGCTCAAGCAAGGGGTTACTTGGTTTGCTGAACACCTGCGGTCAAGGCATGTATGAGAAAGCAATCAATGAACAACTAAGGTGTTGCAATGAGCAATGAAAAACTAATGATTGATGCTTCTCATCTCTCTGTCCCTGTCTATCCCTCTCTCTGACTCTCTCTCTGACTCTGTAAAAAAAAAAAAAAAAATGGAAAGGCAAAAAACACAGTAAAGATAGTGTAAGGTCTGGTTAAAACTATGAGCACAATGCTAGACAAGTGCAGGCCCCTAACTGTCCCGAAAGGTAGCCTCCTCAATGTAAGAACACTAATGTCCTGGAGCTGTAAGTGGAAGGACTCCAAGCTCTACTCTAAGAAATCTCACCTTGCAGTGACAAGTAGAAAGATTAAAATAATGACGGACTAATGGCAGGGAGACCCACCTGTTTTCAGTAGTCCAAATACTACATGACAAAAAAATCATTTTGGTGGCCCTATGGGTATTGGAAAAGAAGGATATTAGAGAGAGCTAAAAGAAAAGAAGCTACAGGGAAAGTGAAAGAGAACACTCCCTCAATTCTTGGGCACGCTAGTTGAAAATGGGCCAATTAGCCTTGCAATGCTGAAGAAATTGTAGAGATTATGCCAAAACAACTGAAATGTCAGCTTAAGTATTTGCATCTATTAGGAATGTGAATACCAAGTCACTTGTCCTTATAATAAACACAACACATAGCATGAAGGCTATTAGGTGGTACTTGTGGAAAGGTTGGTGAGAAATGGTTTCTTTGAATACTTGGAGTTATTAAGAAGAAACAGAACCAGAAAGTTAAATTATTATTATTTAGCCAGGGACATATTTATCTTGCTTAAGCTAACCATCTTAATGGTTTTAAATAACCCCCAAACAGTTCCCTGATTCTGAGAACAATTAATAAGCTCATACACAGGTAGGTACATTAGTGTCTTGATATGAATTAACACAGAGAGCCAGAAACAAATAATTCACTTTCTCAATGATGATTCTGAATAATGGCACGTGCTCCTCTGCCTTTTACCACTGGCTAAATATTGGCCAAGAGAATCCAAAGTGATACATTCATTGTAGGATTATTTTCTAGAAGCCCATGTGAAACACGGAGAAATACTTATAGAGAAAAATAAAGAATAAGCAGATTTCTGGACTCTAATGAGGGGTAAGCCTGAAAACTTGGTTTCAGTACTAATTTTAGGAAAGAGACAACTGAAAAGCATGGCACCTTTCTGAACAAGGTATCGATAATTACAACAGTATTTTAACATTTAATTACAGTATTGTTATTAGTTAAAGAGGGAGGGGAAAGATTAGAAGAATCTATAGGAGTTTCCAAGAGGAAGATGTTTGTTTTCATCTGTTTGGGCTACAATAACAAAATACCACAGACTGGTTAATTTATAAGCAGTAGAAATGTATCGCTCACACTTGTGGAGACTGGAAATCCCAGATCAGCACGGTCAGGTGCAGGCCCTCTTCCAGGTCTCAGAGCTCTTAAGTCCTCACATGGTGTAAGAGATAGGGAGATCTGTGGGATTTCTTTTATGAGAACACTAATCCCAATCATGAAGGCTCCACCCCCATGACTTGCCAAAGGCTCCATCTACTGATACTGTCACCTTTGGGGCTTAGGGTTTCAACATAAGAATTGTGGTGGGGGTCACAAACATTCAGATCCTAGCATTTCAAGTGCATTTTCTGTTGTACACAAGATATTTGTATCATGTTAGGCAGAATTATGACCTTGTTATTGTCGTATTTGAAGATTAGTTATGGTTTAAGGAGGTGCTTGTGGGTGTCAAGTTGACAAGAGGTGGATTTGTGATGGTCAACTTTATGTGTCACCATGACTGGGCTAAGGGATGCCCAGATAGCTGATAAAAACATTATTTCTGAGTGTGTCTGTGAGGATGTTTGTAGAAGAGGTCGGCATTTGACTGAGTAGACTAAGAGATCTGTCCTCACCAATGTGTGTGGGCATCATCCAGTATGTTGGAGGCTAGAAAAGAACAAAAAAGGTAAAGGAAGTTCGAATTCTCTCTTTTTTCCTAAGCTGCGACATCCGTCTTTTTTCCCCCCGGGACATCAGAGCTCCTGGTTCTTCTGATTGGGACTGAATTATACCACCAGCTTTCCTGTTTCTGCAACTTGCAGATAGCAGACAGGGCCACCTCTCAGCCTGCATGCTTGCATGAGACGCTACTGTACTACACTCCTCCTGTGCATATCTGTGTATATCATCTTGGTCCTGGTCTTCTGGGGAACTAATGTCATAGTCAGTTAAATAAAAAATAGGTGGAGTTTTGGTTTTTGGGTTTTTTTTAGTACCTGGAAAAAGCAAAAAAAAAAAAGAAAGAAAAAACAAGTGGTTTCAAAAGATGTTTTGGAGATAGAAGTGCCATTATGTGAAACTGCTACACACAAGAAGGAGAACTGGGCTGAGAGAGGAGAGGACATTGCATTCCTACAGAAGAGATCAGAGTCAACAGCAAGGCCAGTAATCCATGTTAGGGCGAGTACAGGGCAACTTCATTTGGAAATGCTAGACCACTGGATCTAACCAAAAAAAAATAAAAAGTTCTTTAAACTCAAATGGCTATCCAATTAGGGGATACTTACTCAAAAGAGAGAAAGAGAATTAATAGAAAGCAAAGGAATAATGAAATGACAATGAGAGGTAGAGGGGTGGGGTCCAAAGGAAAGGAAGATACAAATACATGTGGACGTCAGAAGGCACTGTCACTGACGTATGAAGATGAAAGATTAATTAAATTTAAGAAGCATGAGTGCATGGGTGAAGGCCAAAATTGCTGAGGCAGTCTGAGGACTCCTGCTACTCTTGATGCTCTGTGAAGTATGAATGGCAAAGCCTACAAACGGTTCTGAATAAAGACTAATAGATGGGGGCATCTGTGTTCTCAGCAAATGGTGCCTCTGCCCTGTAACTTGTCCAGAAGAAGGACAGGAACACCAGGCAGGAGGAGAAGCTGGTGAATGAAAGATATCACAGGAAAGATGAATACAGCAATGGAATAATGATTAAAGAAACAGAGGAAATAAGTATAAGGAGGGAAAAACATTTATTTCTTAATATGAACCAGATGCTCTAAATCCATTATCTCACTCAACCTTCACCACAGCCCTGGGGAGCATGCATCACCATCACCCTTTTACGATGGAAGAAACAGGAGGCTAAATAACTTGTCCAAGAACACATAGCTACATTTAAGCTGAGACTAGATTCAGTACCTAACATCAAAACATCTGTATCCTTGATATGGGAAAAAAAATGGTATCTGTAGGACAGGAAAAAAAACCAAAGTTAAAAAAAAAAAAAAAACTAAGATAAAAATTATTGAACAGAAGAAATCCTCAAAATGTAATGTTAAAAACATTAAAACATGCCTGACCTGTGGTGGTGCAGTGGATAAAGCGTCAACCTGGAAATGCTGAAGTTGCCGGTTCGAAACCCTGGGCTTGCCTGGTCAAGGCACATATGGGAGTTGATGCTTCCAGCTCCTTCCCCCTGTCTCTCTCTCCTCTCTCTCTCCCTCTCTCTCTTCTCTAAAATGAATAAATAAAATAAAAAAATTAAAAAAAAACAAAAAACCCTCCCCCCCAAAAAAAACAAACCATTATAACAAGTCACCAATATTCGAAGTCAAAGGTGTCATTAGCCTGTGATGGAAAATGATCCTGCATTATAAAGGAAATGATACCTATTTAAGAAAACTTAATTTTTCACATATGGAATGGTGGGCAGAGTCTTGATCATCAGCTGAGACAGAATATGAGAATTGTAAATAATGAAGAGAATGTCGTGTTTCCTCTGGCATAAAAATATGGCCAGATTGTGGCAACGTTCAAAACTGTTGTGAAAGAGACCCCCCCGGAGCAGTCCTCTTCGCTGCCCCCCCCCCCCAGTCACTTCTATCAGCCAGCTCTTCCTCAGCAACCCAAGTTGGGGGAAATAAAAACAGCAGGAAGTTCAGCATTTGTTCTTGTCAGTACTTCCTTTCTTTTCAGATCCCCCCCCACACACACACACACACATTTCCCGTTTCATCCATTATAATCTCTATCCACATCTCATACCCTCCGTAAACACTTTGAAGGAAAAAATTACGAGCTATTAGTATAAAAATATCTTCTTCATAAGAAATTTTCTTAAACATTGTATGTGAAGTTCACAGAGAATGAATAAATCAATAAGATGCAAAATGTCTCTTCCCTGGACAAAACATTTCAGAAAAATTGTTTATTTCATGAGAAATGCATGACAGATGGTATGAGTAGTGGTGAGACATTCAAAACAGTACAAAGTTTCCTACTGTTCAGTCAGATGTTTCCACTCTCTGTTCCATCCATTAAATGCTGACTTGTTTTTCCTCCACAAACTTCAGTTTGGCTTTTGAAAAATAAATAATGCTTTTGGTATTCATTTCAGATTTTCTTATACTATTACTGGAAATCTCCACCTGAAATGTAACTTTCACATGACATAAGCGATGAGAAGCCTCTACAATAACATCAACATCACCGTACACAAAAGATGATGATCATTGCTCAGAGAGCACAAATTAAATTACCTGTGACCATTGCAATTATTAAATTCAATGTGGAGATTGGTACATAAGTATTACTGAAATTCATTTAGTTAAAGATGATTCTGTAAAAATTCTAAATGTCCAATCATTCAGTTACAAATTTGTTAAAAACAATATTCATAAAAATTTTTATTACTTCAAGGAGGGTTCTATTAAGCTATGTTTGGATAAACAACGAAAGGTATTCTCATTGAAACCTACTTCACTTTCTGACTGTGAATTCATAAACAAGTAAAATTGAAGTATTTGCACGGTGACATGCACACATACACACGCACGCACAACCTTCAACAAGGTACTGTTTAAATATGATCTTGCATGACCCACATGTTACAGATCTTCTCCAAACTTCATCCTTGTACAGTTTATTTTGTTCATTTCCCCTTTTGGAACCCTTTAAAGGATACTTTGGATTGAAAGGAACAGTGAGCTTCTAGAAGAAGACCTGTTGAGATGTGGACAGTAATATTTGAGATGGGCATCCAAATAAATGTGTAGTACTTTTTTTTAAATTTTTGTTGAGTAGGATTCTTTACAGAACTGAGTGAATCGACATATGCTATGGTAGAAACTAGATTTATAACATTCTATCATAAAGATGGTAATTTCAGCTATAAATATTATAAATAATGCTGCAGGGGACCCCAATGTTTATTGAAGCATTATTCACAACAGCCAGGATATGGAAGCAATCTAGGTGTCCATCGATAGATAAATGGATAAAGAAGACATAGACATACAATGGAGTATCACTCAACAATAAAAAAGAATAAAATCTTGCCAATTGTGACAACACGGATAGAACTCAAGAGTATTACGCTAAGAGAAATAACTCAGGCAAAGAAAGACACACACCCCATGGTTTCACTTATATGTGTAATCTAATAATACAAACGAACAAACAGAACAGAACAGAAACAAACTCACAGATACAGACAGAGAACAAATTGGTGGTTGCCAGAGCGGAGGGAGATGAGGAGATGAGCAGAAAAAGGAAGGAAATTAAGAAGTATAAACTGGCAGTTACAAAATAAACAAGTCATGAGGATGCAGTGTACAACACAAGGAATAGAGTCAATCATATCAAAATAATTTTGTACCATGACAGTGATTACTAGACTTTTCATAGTGATCACATCATAAGGTAAATAAATGTTGAATTACTATGAGGTTTAGAACGTAGTAATAGATCCTGGAACTAATATAAGATAGTATGTTGACTATATTTTAATTTAAAAAGACTATAATCTCTAAAAGAAACAAGAAATAAGAAACAAATTTAAATAAAAGACCCCAATTAGAGCCCAAAATGGTTTTAGCAAAACCATATCTGCTGAAAATTAGGTCGTTTTCAAGGTTATTCTGGAAATAAATTGACTCTATTTGGCAACATTTAGAAAATGGAAAGTACTGCACTCTCTCCTGCCAGTTTTCTTGTGTGCAACTGACCAACGCTAAACCAGAATCAAACCCCAGACTCCTTTGCTTTCATTTTCTGTCCTACCAACAAACCGACTTAATGAATTATTTTATTTTTATAGAAGAGATTTACAAAGTAGATTGCCATCTGCCATTGCTTTTTTTTTTTTTTAAACACAACACTCAGTAGCATAATTGGCTACACTTTTGTTGTTGGTAGAATCCTCATGGCAATTACAAACTGAAGAGAAAACTAGGATATTGAAATCTGAGTAATTGGAAGCAGCGTTTTTAAAGCAGCAGCAAAATTATTGTGCTAGGCAGACTTGCCTCTTCGGTTTCTCTTCTCCCAGGATTTAAATTGGTGACAAGCACAAGTTGTTGGTTCAGCTTTACAGATTCAACTTTATTAGGAGATTAATAAGGAGGGATATTAGAGGGGGTGAGGGAGAAGCCAACTAGCAATTCAAGCGAGCTGTTTGTGGCCGCCAGTTCAGATTAGACATCTAAATCACATTGTCTTGACTTCCGTGGTATGTTTTAAACCTCTTAGCAGACGGAATAAAGTGTGACTCCTTCTTCTGAAGCTACCTAGCTACTTCCATGCGTCCCTTTAAGAAATACGTATCGAGCATTTATTTGCCAATAATGACCAAGTTAATATTAGCCTGAAACAACAATTTCATTACCCAATGGTGAATACCATCACTAAAGGATGGCATTCTTAGCTTCTCGTTCTTTTTTCTGAGACTTGGCTGAGAATAAATTAAATGTTCTGTCTTGGAGCAAAGGAGATAGAATTTACTATCTGTTAGTCTTGTTGGTCAGATATACTAGTTAGCTTAGCCACACATTCCTTATTTCAACCAGATGTTCAGCTCAACTTCCATAATATCACTAAACTAGGGCAACTAAGGCACAATTCTTGCATACTTTCCATTAGATCATTATTCTTACTGTCCTTACAATGAAATGCACAAGCCTTTCCAGGGTACCGGAAGCCTTCTGCAATCTGGTTCCTGCCCCTCCGATTTCATCGCCTCCTGCACTCCTCCTGTTCACCAGCCACACTGCTCTTGTTTTCCTGTAACATCCTAAGGCATTTTCTTTTATTTTTGCACTTGCTGCTCCCTCTATCCAAAATGCTGTCATGTCCATCTTCATGGCTCAGCTCCAAAGTTGTTTAGTGAATTTCATTGGCCTTCTTGGTTATTATTACCTGAACTTGCTTTTTTTAATTGAGGAAATTTGCATTCCTCTACTTATTAACTTGTTTATTGTCTATCTTCTGTTGCTAAAAATGTAAAAAACATGAGCCTCGTTTCTCTTTTTCTTTGTTGTTTCCTGGCCCTATGACACTGTCATTGTTTAATAAATAATTGAGAAAGAGGATATGGAGGAAAGATTGGGACCTCTGTTTAAAAGTCCTTCTGGTTGTCAGAGCCTTGTATCTGTTCTGTTTCTTATGACCTGCCCGTTAAAGTGGCTCTGATCTTACATATTTCTCCAGGTTTGGGGGCTTCCATCTTGTTCCAAATTCTGGTGTTTATTTCCTCCTCCCTTTGTTCATCCACTTGGGCCATGTCCTGTGGCTGACTTAAGACTCTCTGTGCCTGATGCTCTTAGCTAGACCCAAATGGATCATGTTAGTTTCTTGCTGTGGCCTCTAATGCCAAAGGCAGCTATAGGATAAAGGGGGGAGGGGGAGGAGAGATCTGGATCTGAGTCTGATTCTCCTGCTACTCTGTGACCTTTGGGCCAATCCTTCACAACGTTAACCCTTTCTGAACCTGTGTTACTTGGGAGGTTGGATGTGGAGTGTAAGAAAAGGGAGAAAGAGACACTCATGTTTAGGAACTAAGTCAACAGAGCAGAATTTCTTGAGATGGAGATAAATGCAGGTGCAGCACACCTGAGGTGCAGGAGAAGTCAGGGGCTGCATTTTGGGTGACTTAACTGTGAGACGCCAACGAGACATGCAAATGTTGAGGTCATGAAGGCAGTTGCTACACCAGTCTAGACAGTAAGAGAGAGGTCTGAGCAAGAAGTAACATTTTAGAATCGTTAGTATTTCAAAGTATAGTTGTGGGGCAAAATTAGGTCCATAGTTGTGAGTTCATTCTTCTATTATTATTTATTAATTATTGTATTACTTTCCATACAAAACACAGAGTTCATTCTTCTATTATTATTTATTAATTATTGTATTACTTTCCATACAAACAATTGTGAACCTACTTTGACCCCACCTTGTAATTAATGCCTCAACACTAGATGAGACCACCTACCTGTCACCCATAACATTAAAAAAAAAGAAGAAAAGTGACCCAAAGTCTCAGGCCTGGGGACACAAACATTAAGAAATTTATGAATTAATGAGCAACTAGAAAATGAGGGGCCAATGAGGGTGAAAAAATCCATGAGAATATACAAAAAGTTTTCTTTATAATTTATTTTATGTATAAGAACTTCAAAAATATCTATGAAGCATATAATTAGTACGACTCACTTCAGGATAACAAAATGAATCAGACCTTGTCACAAATCTTGTCTTCAAGGTGACTGCAAGTCTAGTAAATGGATAAATGTATACAAAGTATTTAAATGCAAGGTAAAGAGTAATAATTGAGTCACAAATACTAATATTTAAAAAGGCTGCATTGCTAAATAAAATGTGGCATCCTGGATTGGATGCTCGAACTGAAAAAGACCTTTATGGAAAAACAACTTAAATCCAAATTAAGTCTGTAATTTAGTTAATAGCATTGTACCTTTGTTAATTTCTTAGTTTGCAGAATTACGCCATTACTATTTGAATTTGTCTTCAGTAATGACTTTGAAAGTTTTCTGAAAACCTGAAAGCATTTAAAAACTTTTTTATGAAAACCATCGAGATTTAGATGAAAAAGATCCGGGTGAAAGAAGGTGACGTAGGGAAAAACTTCACGGAGCAAGCATGGTTTGTATCTAGTGTGTGGGATTAATACACAAGACTAAAGAGGAGGAGCACTTTATTGGGTCTCAGTCTTGAAATCAGCCGTTTCTCTGTGGAGCTCTGGTTTCTTTCATTAGTGAATAGTTCAATGTATTATTAAAACAAAAAGGAGAGCTGATATTCCACTACTTGAAGTCAATCATGAAATATTAGTCTAGAAAATGGTATGAATAGTAGGTGGTAGAAAAATAATGAGAAAAGATATGTGGAAGCTTGGGTGCTCATTAAGAGACGGGCTTTACAATAAAAATGTTGTTGGCTTTCAGTTTTACCAACTGAAACACACCTGGTATGTTACATACTATTACACTGATACTGGATTCAGAAAGTGATGTGGGAGCGAGCGGGGGTTCAACTGTCCTGTGAGATCTTACTGGTGCTGCACAGAGTGCCACAGATGTGGGTCACAAGCACGACCGTGGAGCTAATATTTGAGTCATACAAAAATTCTGAGCTTGGCGCATGGTGAAGAGGGACTCAATTTCGAGAGTCAACGAATGAGCCACCAGATGCCCCAAATGACTTGCTAGTTAGGAAACAGTTTACAAAAAGACCAGGCTGAGCTCTGGCTGAAGTTCACTAACCTCTGTGAGGGAATCCCAAAGAACTTTAGTCTCTTCTGCGCTGAGAAATGGGATGGAGACACTTAAACGCCTTTTCCACTGGAATTTCTGTGAAAGGGGGACATGCCGTCACAGTTTTAGAAAAATGACTATCACAGGGGCCATTCCACTTGGTAAACTCAGTGTTCATAATGACTCTCCTGAATTTTTAATTAATCTTGAAGCATCTTCTTATATATTTTCAACATAAAAATGTGTGTGATTAGTATGAAACTGGGATGATCATACTTGAAGAGTGTCCACATCCTGAAGGTAAAAGCCCAGGCTTTTATAAAAATGAAAAAACCCTCAGAAAGTGTGCACTGCCATATTTTCCACCCAGGTTGGCATGAATTAATAGCTAAAGAGAGCACCTGAGAAAGAGAAAGAGAGAGAGAGAGAGTCCTGACATTTTTTTCAGGCACACATTGTATCATTTCTACATTCTCATGTCTTTTCTCTAGTCTAAGTGTTTTTCTTGAACTACCCTAAATTTTTTTTTAAGAGATAGAAGGAAGCTTCTCTATGCCCATCTCAGTGAGGTTGGAATTAACTTAGACCTGCCAGGGATGAAGAATTGCTCAGACCCCTGAATTGTGTTGATGCGAACTCCTTCTTAAACGGGAAAGCCTAAGAATTCTCTAAGAGGAATGAGAAGGTGACACTATGGGTCTCTTCTGGGTTTTTCTCCTGGTGGCATGTCATTTCTACCTCCTGAAGCAGACACGTGAGTCTCAGTCTCTCATTCCACCTTAGAAGTTGGGCTTGAAGAGCCTCAGGAAGTCAGTCAGGCAGCGAAGGAGTTTCTTCTCTGGAATGTTCAAGTGCATTTTTACCTGATACTGTAACCTGGATTTAGCCTCGGCTCTGAAAGATTGTCCTCAGACTAGTCTGCAAATCAGCTAGGAATGTTTATTCCGCTGCTTCATGGGATGATTGTTGGTAACAGAAACATCTAGTGCTTGTCTGCCTTTGAGGAGGTCGAGGAGATGAGTGAGGTAATCCGCATTAAAATGAAAGGAAAACACTGAGCGGCATCTTTTGCCAGGGCACGGTGTCACTGAACACAGCAGTTCCCCAGAATGCCTCGTGATTTGATAATAGAAGGTGTCCGTTTACATGCAGGAAAAATCCCAAAGAGTGGAGACTTAAAAACACAATTGGAGATACAAACAATCTAAATGCAGAGGTCAAATTTCCAGATTCCGAGGGCTATGTATGAAATACTAGGTCTCTATACCACTGAACACAGGCAAGACCCAGCTTCCTAGTAATGTAAAATATAAAAATTAAAAAAGTAAAATGTAAAAGAGTAAAGATCAATGGAAAAACAATCACTATTATATTATAATTTTGGTTAATAACAATCCCATTTTTTTCATTTTTTATTGTAGTATAATTGACATATAGCATTGTATAATTTGAAAATGTACAACATGCTGGTTTAATAAATTTCTCCAAAGAGCCTGGTTCTTTTTATTGGAGAATAACCTTAGAGACCAAGATCTGGGCACTGGGTTTAGTATTTTATATTTTGTAATGATGGAATATTTTCTCCAATTTTAATCTAGTTGTCATTACAACTGAACACACATATAATTATATGTTACATAAATATACCCTCAATTTAAGCCTATTCTTTGTGTCCTGTTCTTGGTAGAACGTCTTCAAGCATATGCTAGATTTCTTTTAATATTAATATGAGTGGGTGATGCACAGGTACTCGTTTGATGGGCAGAAGGCCATTGACACTTCCTCAGGCCTCGCTGAGTTCTCAGCCTCGGGGTTACTGCACCCTGTACAAGCAACGTGAACTTGCTCAGGAGGGAGGTAAAGCTCCGCTCCGTCATTCTGCGTCACTGCAGTGAACCCAGCCATAAAAAAACACTTTCAACCTACTTTCTCCTCCCTCACACCTCTCGCTAAATAGCCCCAACATTCTGCCTCTAAAAAATCAATTTTATATAACAAGGTGATACCAGAGCAAAAGAAAAACAATCCTGAATTGTAGCTTGATTTTGTTCCATTTCATCTTTAATGTCATCTTATTTTTGTGAAATGACAAAACAAAAAGAATAAATTCGAGAGACACGAGGAGCCTCGTTAATTTTTATTCAGGTGTTGTCGGCACTGGACAATGAGGGTCCACTTGCATCAGATCTAAAATAGGAACAGAGAAGTGTTGAAATGGAGAATCTATCAATCACATTAACAGCAAATGGCACACTAATCATTTATTTATTATTTATCATACAAATAAGAGTATCCTATCTAGTCTGCAAAAGCACTTAAATAAAGGTGTCAATATTTACAAATAGTTAAAGAACTTCATTCAATAATAATAAACATTAATTATAAATTAAAACAAATGAAATGTTAAGATAAACCTTCTAGACTATGTTTATCAACATAGCTTTTTCTTGTAAATTGTTACAGAAATTATAGTTTATATTAGCTACCAAATCTCAAATCTGTTTTTGTAAATTTAGTAAAAAACACTTGCTCAAATTTTTTAAATTAAAAAATAAACTTTTTTTTTTTTACTAGAAAAAGGACCCATAATTGAATAGGATTTAAAATGTACATAATCAATGATTTTAGTATTTCCAAATATTTTTATTTGATTTTCAAATTTTTATTTTATCAATTTTATGCCCAGTAAAAAAAAGCTAAAGCAAATGGTTTACCTTGTCTGAATGACTTCTGTAGCTTTAATAAGGAAAGATCACTGTTATTTGGTTAGTAAAATTATAAAATACATGGTAGAATTTAATACATATAGATATTTAGATAAAGTCAAGAAATAGCTCCCAAATCTCCCTAAGGTTTTTTTTTTCCATTCAAAGACTGAGTTTCCTCTTTTGCTGAGCTATCCAGGTAAAAGGGTGTCTTATTTAGAGAGTGTGGCCAATGACTCGCAGTGAGGCAGGGCAAGGCGACGGTAGCCCCACCTGACAGGAGAAGGACCCCTCTGTCCCCTGGGAAAGCTGACCCAGGTCTAAAACTTACAACCTGGGCTTAGTCTCATGGGCATTTCCTCAGAGAATACAGATTGAGCACATTCCTGTGCCAGGAGCCCTGGAGGCCCGTGATAGTCACCGTATCCATCCAGGGAGTCCTTGGCACACGTGGAGAGGACGGGGCTGAGAAAGATCTATGATACAATTCCAGTGTCTCAGTGAACGTGCTGGGCCTCGGCTGCAGGAGACCTCATGCAAGGCTTTATCTGGTGGACTTGATCTCAAGGATTCCAGTATCTGGTAGGGGATTTACCAGGATAAGACAAACTCCTAGGTTTCTGAGGGGAACCAGACAAGTTATTTAAAGACATGGATTAAAGCCATGGGCACGAGTATAGAAGTCACAGTTCAGCAAGAGATATTTTATAATAAAAAGCAAAGAGGTTTGGGGCTCAGGAAGGCTGGAACAGAGCACTACGGAAAGCCTGGAGGACTTCAGGACCGATTTGCTGCCTTAGTGGTGGGAGCCTTTAATATGGGACTGTCAATGTAATGAAGGTGACACCTGAGGCAAAGGCTTCTACCTGCTGGACTAGCGAAGCTTAGTTATCGCCTGACCCAGGGCTGGAGTTGCTCTAGCCAACTGGAGGTCAGGAGGCCTGGCTGTAGGAACTGCTGGGAATTACAGAGGCTCAAATCAGGAGGTGTGACGACTAAGTGTAATGGGGCACCTTGGCTGGGATCCTGGGACAGACAAAGATCACTGGGTAAAAACAAAAGATAGCTGAATAAAGCATGGACCTTGGTTCATAAGAATTTATCAATTGTATGTCATTTGTTACAAATGTATCATAAAACATAAGATGTGAACAATAGGAGAAGCTGGGTCCAGGATGGATAGCCATCTGCTATGCTATCTTTGGAAATTTTTTAAAACTAAAACTATTCAGAAAAGTTTAGTTTAAAAAAAAAAATCAGACTCCTTATCATATCTTCTTTCTCTTATAAACACTTTTCCCTGCTGATAAGAAATTAGCATTTTTAATTTATTGGATCTGGGTATTCGTGCTATACAACTCAAAATGTCTTCAGGGAGATCTGATATTAATGTAGACACAGGGTGGGACAAAAGTACATTTACAGTTATTTGTATGGAAACAACCCAATAATTAATACGTAATAATACTAGAATAAACCATGTTTCACGTACTCTCAACCATAACTCTACTTTTGCCTCACCCTGTATTTTGTGTTTATCATATTCAAAAATTGGCCCATTTTCCTACCTATGCCTCTCTTTGTATTGTATCAAGAACAAAGAACAGCATATTGGGCTATGACTTCAAATACAGTAATAATAACTTGAAAAAATACTTGTCTTCATTTGAAAAAAGTAGCTTTCAGAAACAGTGTCATTGAAAGAACAAAACAACTTTACTCTTGTTAATAAGTATTCATTTTTAGAATAAAACTCAAAATCACTTTAAAATTACTTTACCCCTTACCTCCTTCTTTCCTTCACCTCTCCGTTCCTTTTCCCTCTACTGCTCCCTCCTTCTTCTCCTGCTTCTGCCCTTCATTCCCGTTACCTTTCATTTCCATTGATTAGAAGCCATTACATAAATAGGTCATTTTTAAATTTATTTTTTAGATTCTTTTACATCTTTACATTCTAACATTATTTATCAAGTCTGTAAATTAGTAACCTGGGTATATACATCTTATAGCATTGCCTTGAAAATCTACAATTACATCTGATAACTATAGCAATCCAGTCCAAGTCCGTCTTTTGATAACGAAGTGGAGGCCCGGGGTCTGGAACGCCTGCCGGATGAGCTGTGTAATCCCAGGTATTCATAAAGAGCAGGATCGGGCCTCGATCCAGGAGCTGACCTCCCAGCCCAATGCGCAGTGTTGCCTCCACTCTATAAAAACTCCTGTATTTGCAGAGTTACTATTGAAATTTCCCTTCCTTTAAGGAGAAAGAAAAGGTTGTGCCAGTAACTATTTTCCTGGACTTTATCATCTATTGTTCCAGCAGGATGTTGTGTGAATCCTTTTACAGCCTGACTTTATTATCACTCTAAAAGCCAATGCTGAGAAAAAAAAATCCTGATTCCCTTCGTTAGATGAAACCCCAGCTCGTTAATAATTTATAAAATAATTTTACTACATATGGATTTTTCATCCACCTAATCTCATTGTACAAGTACATATATGTGTTAAAATTGTAATAGTGTCAACAGCGGTGTTGTTTTTTAAATCTTCTCTCCAAAGAGTTCTAAAGCTGTAAAGGAAATAAAATTTGTTAGTCTTGAAGGTGATGCTATAAAGATACACAATTACTTGTAGGAAGAGGATGCTCATTTGTATACTCTGGGCTCTTCTTATTTTGTGGCTACAGTCTATTTGCTACAATGTTCTCTGAGGGAATTTCTGCTTCTAACACCAGCAGTCTGCTTTCCAAAAGAGCTACCTGATTTAATTTCTAGTATTCCATCCATTCCCTGCAAGTCAATGTCCTGCTACATTAAAGAGATGTTTTTCATGTCCTTAGAGCATTCCTTCAGCCCAGAGTAGCAGCCCAGGTGGTTTTACCTGATAGCAGCTGTTGTCAATGTCTATGACCTTCAACGATGGCTCATTGAACAAGGGAAGAGTTTTAGAGGTGATTAGAAAGATGGCTCCGTAGGTCAGACCATTGCTTTGTCAGGTGCTGGTTCCTTGTTTTGTTGATAGAGGGACCCTACCCAGCTATGGTGCTTGAGTTTGGTTTGGTGCTTGGTGACGCTCTAGAGTTATGCCATGATTTTAGGCAAAGCCCTTTCAACTGTCTGTCAATAAGAGCAACACATAATCCCAGAGAAACCAGTGTGGAAGGGAAGGTAAAAATCTGTGACACCTATTTGACTCCAGAGGTATAGAACTAGCCTAAGTAATTTTTTTTTTCAAAATTTATTCTCCCAAAGCATTTAAAGTCAGTGCTAGGCATAAGTTTAGTTTTGAATTCCTGTTTGTACCATATATTTTTTCATTTCAGTTTTTTATATTCTAATTACAAATAACAGGCATCATTGAAAAAATCATTCAAAAGGAAGAAATAGTGCAAATCTCCACCTCAGCCCTTAGAGAAAACCACTGATCATATCTGGTGTAATATTTCCAGCTTTTTTATTGTGTTTATGCAAACACATATCAAAATGTACTATCAAAAAATGCATGGTACTACCTCTGTATGTGCATGTGTATGTGTGTGACTTGCACTTGTTATTTTACTTAACAATACACATTAGTCATACATACAGAATTATCCCATTCTTTTTAACAGCTGTATAGTACTCTACTCCATTACATGTAGGTTTCATAATTCATTAACCAGCACTTCAATCATGGACATTTAGATTATTTTTATGTTTTGCTAAAAGTAACATCATTATACATATATCTTCAATTAATTTGGACAATATCTCTGCTGAGTAAATTCCTAGAAATTACTAGCATAAAATATTATTCCAAGCCCTGGCCGGTTGGCTTAGCAGTAGAGCATCTGCCGCTGTGTGGAAGTCCCGGATTCGATTCCCAGCCAGGGCACACAGGTGAAGCGCCCATCTGCATCTCCACCTTTCCTCCCTCCCCTTTCTCTCTATCTATCTCTTCCCCTCGCACAGCCAAGGCTCCATTGGAGCAAAGTTGGCCCGGGCGCTGGGGATGGATCCATGGCCTCACACACTAGAATGGCTCCAGTTGCAAGGGAGCAACACTCCAGATGGGCAGAGCATCGCCCCCTAGTGAGCATGCCCGGTGGAACGTGGTTGGGTGCATGTGGGAGTCTGTCTCTCTGCCTCCCCACTTTGCACTTCAGAAAAACACACACACAAAACATATTATTCCAATTTATACTTCCACCAAAAATATGTAAAAATTTCTATTTACCTATTGTCATATTTAATATTGTAAATTTTGAATGTGGTGATCAAATGCAGTTTTTGTGAAAGGAATAATGAAGAAATAGAACATAAATAAGTATTGACGACATATTCATTTAAAGAAACTAAAACTCAAGTTTTTAAAAGATAACTTCAGATGCCATGAAATTAAATGACATGGTCAAGTGATAACAAAAAAATTGTCAGTAATGGAGGTTCTGTGAAAATTATTGTGAACTGATTTGTGGCTCTTACAATTCTTATATGGAATTTTCTTGTCCTTATGAATTAAACAAAAATGTCTACAAAGATGATGAAAGACAGATGTTGTTTCTGCCTGATCTGATATATTTCTGTCAGCTATTAGCATGGGTGGAGGAAACAGCTGTCTGTGAGTGTAGGTCAGAACTTGAACAAATGAGCAAACACAACCAAAACTACACAGCTCATCAACAGCAGAAGGGGAGTCAGACCCTGGGGTGTGCTATGCACTGACTGGCAGTGTCAGGCAGCACAATGTAATGACTAAGAACCCCAAACCCACGGTTTCACATGCCAGTTCTGCCATTTACTGGCTGTATGACCTTGGCAGTTGACATAATTTCTCTCTGCCTCCATTTCCTCTTCTCTGAAATGAAGATAATAATAGTAACCATATTTGGTGAGAATGTGTTGATATTTGTAAAGTTGTAAGGTGCTTAGGTCAGAGCTTGGCCCAGAGTAAGTGCTATAATATTGCTTATTAAATTTAAAACTATTCATAAGGGTGAATCCTGGTCTCCTTAGTAGTATCCCACTATTGTATGAGTCAGCACTTATTTATTTATTTATTTACTTATTTATTTACAGAGACAGAAAGAGGGACAGATAGGGACAGACAGACAGGAACGGAGAGAGATGAGAAGCATCAATCATCAGTTTTTCATTGCGACACCTTAGTTGTTCATTGATTGCTTTCTCATATGTGCCTTGACCAGGAGGCTATAGCAGACCGAGTAATCCCTTGCTCGAGCCAGCAACCTTGGGTCTAAGCTGGTGAGTTTTGCTCAAACCCAGATGAGCCCGCGCTCAAGCTGGCAACCTCGGGGTCTCGAACCTGGGTCCTCTGCATCCCAGTCCCACGTTCTATCCACTGCGCCACTGCCTGGTCAAGCGAATCAGCACTTTTTAAAGCAACCCAGGAAATAATCT
Organism: Saccopteryx leptura; assembly: GCF_036850995.1. NCBI lineage: Eukaryota > Metazoa > Chordata > Mammalia > Chiroptera > Emballonuridae > Saccopteryx > Saccopteryx leptura. The sequence continues at coordinate 22,346,472 of NC_089505.1, read as the reverse complement.
CCCAAATCAACTTGTACCATCATTTAGCTGCACGTGACAGAACACTTGATTTCATTCCTTTAAACAAACGGGGAGGGGTATTTTTTTCACATCACAAGAAGTCTGAAAGGAGGCCATGGCAGGCTTTGGTTCAGCTGGTATATTGTTGTCAAGACAAATATCTCTGAGGCTCTCTGGTTCTTTTCCTCATGTTTACAAGATGGCTACCAGAGCTCCAGCCATCATATACACAGTGAAAGAGGAAAAACTGGGGATAGTGGAGGGCTACTCTAGTGAAACAGTTCTCAAAAGTCTTTCCAGGATTTACAATATTACTCAGGACTGTGGCTTGACCCAGGCAGATCACTGCAAATCCCAGGTAAATTTCCAAACATCCTTATGTGTCTGGAATATCTTCTTCTATATTCAGAGTCCAGCTTTCAGTGATGTAAGCAATTCAACTGCTTTTTTCAACAGATGAATTTTTGAGAGGAATAAAAACTGGATGCTCAGATCCTGGAGGGATGAGATGTCAGAACCAGCCCTGGCTCCAGCAGGCCCACTGGGGCACCAGGGTCTTCCCTTAGAATGAGGGAACCCAAGGCTCCCTCAGCTCTTGGTTGGCCAACTTTCCAGATTATGTAAACTGGCTTTTGGCACTTGGCAGGACTACTTGACACTGTCGTCTCTGATGGAAAAAATCACGTTTCCTAAAAACAAAATGATGGTGTTTGGTTTAATTTTGTTGAACTCTTTTTTTTGTGCGCTGGATGTATATTATACTAGCTTTTAAAACAGACTTTTAACTAGCTCTGAGGACAACTAACACTGAGGGCCAATAAATGGACTGCAGACATTTTAGCTGCCCTTAATTCTGGGAAAAGTTGCTTAATATGGTAAGAAGGAGCAACGTATCTCATCATCCTGGCATTCCACATTTCTGTGCTATCGCTTGACTGCAGAGGCCACCGGTTCCCCCAAAGTCTTTCCTTAGATGGACATAAAGTCTGGTCCCCAGGGAATAGTTTAATTAGCTGCTTCACATAATCTCAGACTATTGGAGAACACACTTCCCATCTTACAAAAGAGAGAGAATGCTCTCTGACAAGACGTCCCCTTGGATTGGCTAGTTCCATGGGCAGGGCATCTCAGGGTGATCCCCTGTGAAAAGGTGACTGTGGTTGTGCCAGGGATGCCCACCGGCTGCCCCATTAGGAAAAGATGTCATGATCGTGACTTAGTATAATGTGAATGTGCTTCCTAGTTGGCAAAGTATTTGCAAGTGTAATCATTATTACAGAATAATTTCTGCCAGAGCAGGACCTTTGGAGATGAGTAGAATTTCAACAGATGGAGGAATTGATACGAGTTATTAGTGTCCAAGGAGGCATGAAAAAGTAAAAGTAAATGTTGAGTTTGGAGGGAAAATAAGTATTCCTATGATAATGAAATTAATAATTCCTTGAAACAGTGAAATAATGGAAGATGAAATACTGGCTTAATGTCAGATAAACCTCCCTGGCCAGCTGGCTCAGTGGTAGAGCATCAGCCCAGAGTGTGGATGTCCCAGGTTTGATTCCCAGTCAGGGCACACAGGAGAAGCGATCATCTGCTTCTCTCCCCCCCCCCACTTCTCTCTCTCCGTCTCTCTTTTCCCCTCTTACAGCCGTGGCTCGATCGGAGCAAGCTGACCTCAGGTGTTTAGGATGGCTCCATGGCCTCCACTTCTGGTGCTAAGAAGAGCTCAGTTGTTGAGCAACTGAGCAACACCCCAGATGGGCAGAGCATCGCCCCCTAGTGGGCTAGCCGGGTGGATCCCGGTCAGGGTGTATGTGGGAGTCTGTCTCTCTGCCTCCCCTCCTCTCACTGAATAATAATTTTTTTTAAAAAAATCAGATAAACCATGAAAGATGTTGAGAACCAGCTAAGGAAGTGAGAATCACTAACTGTTTTTTAGGAGGAGAGTGATAAAATCTGACCTAATGTCTCAAGATGATCATTCTAGTGGCAGTGCTAAGGGTGATGTGGAGACCCAAGGACGAGGCAGGAGGAAGTCCAGTTACAGAAGTTATTCAATAAGGCAACAATGGTACAAAGAAAAATAAAGGCTCGGCTTTGGGAAATGTTACAGAAAACAGATTACTGGAATTGGACTATTGATTGGATATTGTGCTAGAAAACGTTACTGACTTCTCCCAATATCTGTGTTTTTACCCCCTGTATTATTTTCCTAGAGATGCGATTAACAAAGAACCACAGACTCCATGACTTCCTTAAAGCATGTATTGAATACTATCTCATAGTTCGAGAGGCTAGAGATCCAGGTGTCAGAGGACCGGTTCCTTCTGAGGCTGTGAGGGAGTCTATCCCCGGTTTCTCTCCTGGCTTCTGGTGACCATCTGCAGTCCTCGGCGCTCCTTGGCTTGCCGTTACTCTAACCTCCGCTTCCATTCTCACATGCCATTCTCCCTGGGTGCCTCTGTCTTATTATAAGAACTTCGGTCACCTTGGATTAGAAACTACTCTATGCCGGTATGACATCATTTCTTAACTAATTATATCTGCAATGACCCTATTTCCAAATAAGGCCACTTTCTGAGAAGTTAGAACTTCAACGCATCTTTCTGGGAAACAAAATTCAACCCATAACATCACCCTCACCTAAGAATGGAGTCCTGGTTTTGGGCTGAGCAGCCCCAGGAAGGAGGCTACTTTTCTTAGTTCTGATCACATGGCAGGATGCTGGCCAATGAGGTGAAGGTGGAATAGTTGTGTGGAGGTTTCTTACGCAAATTTTCCTCAGGAGACAGTGCGCATGTGCCCCTTCGACCTGTCCTCATGTTCTTCTCTATCTGCTTCCAGGAATCGGGTTGTCAGTGACAACCAAACCAGTCTTCACTCTGACAGATGATGATGAGTGAGAAACAGGGCCTTTTGGACACCCTGGATAAGGTGCCAACATAGCATTCTTTCAAAAGGATAATCCAAAAGCTTTTACCTGCAGCTGACTCTAGCACAGAGGTGTTTGGGGGGAAGGGGGACTGACACAATTTTAAAAATTTGAATTAAAATGCATTTCAGTAGGGCATTTATGCTAGTTGCTATAGACCCAACCATGCCCATCACCATTACCTTAAACCTAGCTTTCCTTAGCTAGCCATGATACATGCTTGTTCTCTGCAGGATTCGAGTTTAAGACTTCTGGAATATCTTTTAATTCTCTGGTTAACATTTATTTGGACTAGAGACTGAAAGCTGTGGGGAAGAAAGGCCCCCTGGTGGTGGTGGTCCACCTCTTCTCTACTGCCCAGAGCAAGCGAGTTGGAGTCCCAAACTCCTGCGTAGACTCTACTCAGAAGGACAGAAACTCTGCAATTACCCTGACACGCACTGGGGAGAAGAAATTTAGCAATGATGTACGTTATTCTCCAATGTTTTAGGAGGTCTTTCTCTTCACCAGTTCCCCATCCACCAAAATAGGTCATGAACACATTTCTTCTAAAAACATAGTCTCCTTCCTGAGAAGAATTCTGGTAAGTGGATCCCCTTCAACCTGCCACACGTCCAGGGATATTTTAGCATCTGCAAGACACTGACACTCCCAGGTGACCTAGCTCTGCCCAACGTCTCTAACATAACACAGTGGTGCAGATGCCAGAGACAGGGGACACTGCAGAGGGGACAGTGCTGAGAAGGAAATGAGCACAGTGAGTCCATGTAGAACTTGAATCACCAGAAAGCCATCCACGCAGATGGTTCAGAGCAGGAAGATCGCATCCTACGTCCTAGAGGGATTGTGAAACGGACTGACACTAGGTCCTGCCGGATGCGCTGGGTCTGGACATGCGCACACGAAGAGAGGGCATTCAAGCAGGATGAGTAGCTCTGGCAAAGACACTGAAAGACTGGGGGAGGGGGGGCGAATATTTCCGTTCCGTATGAGATCTAGGTAGTGACTCTCATCTAATCTCCTTAAAGCTTTTCTTTCATCGACTATCCATAGAATCCTTGGTATTGAGAAATCTCCTCACTCAGTAGGCTTCCCCATAGCAAATGTAGTCCATTTGTAAATCAGCAAAAACTGCTGCAACCAGCAACATCAGCTCCACGGTTAGTAGCTGTTGCTCACTGGCCTGTAAATAACTCTTCCTGGTTAACAGCAAAAAAACAAAAACAAAAACAAAAACAGAACCCTGACTAATTAAATGCATTGGCCCATGTTTCATACTGAAGGCAATTTTTAAAATCTGTAATGAGTTGTTGGAAAAAAATAGTGATTTTACCTACTTCTTTCACTTAAATCTTAATCCTTCCCAACTGCCCTGTATGACAAAAAAAAAAAAGTTCTATTTGGCTCAATTCATATAAACATGTGTGAAAAATATACACATTAGGTTATAAAAGGGAGGTTTCTTTACTGGTGTTAAGCTACAAATAATCCTTTAAAAGAGTGGTTTTCTCAGTTCAAAATGCAGACATTCATTGCAGTGCATTATAGTAATAAAAAACTAGAAACAACCTATCTAAAACAGAGACAAGTTTAAGCAAAATATAAGTTCATATTAGATCATGTTATGTAATCATTAAACACAATTTCACAGAGAGTTTTAAATAATAGAGCTTTCTTATTAAATTTAAAGCAAAAGAAATCTGCTTGCTGCAAATTGTTATACCGTATGTCACAACAAGCTAAGTACACAGGGGTTGGCAAAAGAAGATTAATAATAATAATTACAATAATGAATAAATAATAATACAAAAAGAAACTTGTGTGTTCACATACTTATCATATAACTGTAAACCTACTTTTGCCCGCCCTTGTACACTGTAAAACGATTTGCAGGTATATGCTGAATGAAACATTTGCAGTGTTTTCTCTTGTTGATGAGAGACTTTCTTCTTTTAATATCTTAAATATGCTACCTTTATAATGGAGAAAAAACAAGCAACTCAAAGCAGTCATTTTTGTGATGTGAAAGGGGTTTTTCTCACGCCCAGATCTCTCGAAGGAACACATTCTGAAGTAACATCTACTCTTGTGGTGCACACAAATGTGAAGAGAAAAAGTGATTTGTTCAAATGTATTGATATTCTTAGAAAGTTCTTATCTGATATAAACACAGTGTCAAAGGATATGCATAAACAATTTTTCCTGCTGCATTCTTAAGCAAAGACCCATGGCTCTATGAAGTTGGCTTCTTGGAACACAACATAAGGGAGGCACGGGGCCCTGTCATTTTCAAAAGTAGCAAGGATCATTACCATCGCCAACATGTCAGACATCCTCCCCAAGAACAACAACAAGAAAGAAAAGTACCAGTGTTTAGAAATACTCAAGGAAGTGTACTTTCAACCCCATACACAGACTAAGAGTAAGAGCTATTGCAATAGTTAAAAAAAAGCAACACTCGTGTAACTAGAAGCTAAAACAGGGTCTTGAATTCTTCCCTTGGGAAACTCACCTAGATAAGGCTATTTTCCTCCATCCCCACCAATTCTGTGTAGAATGAAAAAAGATAAACAAGTGACATAAAGATACTTCCCTCACAATGTATTCTTTATGGAGTCATCATATAAATACTTATCAGTGAATAATGTATTATAGTTCATAAAAAGTATAACTTTCTTTTTAAAAAACAATGCCCTAATGTATTATTTACACTGTACAAACACAATCCATGTATAGATTAATATTGTTTTCACAAAGGATACCTTTAAAACATAACTAAGATGATTAGATATTGTCTGAAAAGCAAAAAGAGCAACCTGGACATGTTATTACATAGTTACCAAAAAGTTCCCAAAATTATGAACTGGCCTTCTCCATAAAATATTTGAGTCAAGGTTTATGCAAATATTCATTAAAAAAAAACTCACTATCTTACTATATAGTAAGCCAATCACAAAACAACAAAGGCAAACCCATTAGCCCGTTAGAATAAATTCAAAACACTTGAGTGCCATAGTTAATTATTTAAAAAAGAACTGGCCACAGGATACAATTTTAAATGATTTTCTAAATGTAAGGTAGGAAAGAATATCAAACTAAAAGGATATCACATAAACTAATAAAAGTTTATTAAGGACCTAGCAAGATAGGTCTTCAGTAGATCTACTTTTAAATTTTGCAATCTTATGAATGTGCGGTGTGGACAAGCAATTAAAAAAATAGATCCAACTTTTACATGAAGATAAAGCTACAAATTGTCAATAATGAATAGTTTTAGGCTGGACGAAATCTTCTTGGAATTATTTTGATTATTATTATTATTATTTTTTTTTTTTTTGTATTTTTCTGAAGCTGGAAACGGGGAGAGACAGTCAGACAGACTCCCGCATGCGCCCCACCGGGATCCACCCGGCACGCCCTCCAGGGGCGACGCTCTGCCCACCAGGGGGCGATGCTCTGCCTCTCCGGGCGTTGCTCTGCCGTGACCAGAGCCACTCTAGCGCCTGGGGCAGAGGCCAAGGAGCCATCCCCAGCGCTTGGGCCATCTCTGCTCCAATGGAGCCTCGGCTGCGGGAAGGGAAGAGAGAGAGAGGAAGGAGGGGGGGGGGTGGAGAAGCAAATGGGCGCTTCTCCTATGTGCCCTGGCTGGGAATCGAACCGGGTCCCCCGCGCGCCAGGCCGAAGCTCTACCGCTGAGCCAACCGGCCAGGGCCTTTTTTTTTTTTTTTTTTTTTTTTTTACAGAGACAGAGTCAGATAGGGACAGACAGACAGGAACGGAGAGAGATGAGAAGCATCAAGCATCAGTTTTTCTTTGCAACACCTTAGTTGTTCATTGATTGCTTTCTCATATGTGCCTTGACCGTGGGCCTTCAGCAGACCGAGTAACCCCTTGCCAGCGACCTTGGGTCCAAGCTGGTGAGCTTTGCTCAAACCAGATGAGCCCACACTCAAGCTGGTGACCTCGGGGTCTCGAACCTGGGTCCTTGACATCCCAGTCCCACACTCTATCCACTGCGCCACCACCAGGTCAGGCTATTTTTATATTTTGTGACATTATTTTTATTAGCATAATTATAAGACCAATTTAAAATATCTACTGGGTTTCTTAATTTTGGTTTAGAACTTGATTTCAAACATTTGTGAGTTGTGACTTTCTTTTTCTTTCTCACACTATACTTTTCCTGCCCCTCTGGCCATGGCCACAATCCATGACTCAGAGACTATTTGGAGAAGACACCTGTTTTAAATGGATCCACAGGAAATATCTATGTTGTCTTCCTATAATTTGCCCCTGCATCTGGTTGGCTGAAATGTGATCATGCTATGCACAGTCTGATGAAACGCCAATGTGACAAAATTTTCTGGAAGGCAAAGGGAATCCAGTTTATATTTGTTTTCCTTCCACTGAGCCTTGAATGTGCAGTGGAGAAAAAAAAAATAAGTTAAAGGGCAAAAAACAGTCTAACCCTAAAAGATTAGTATTAAATTACACACATGGGTTTTACATCCAAACTCAGAACGATTTGTTTTTTTAGCAGAATGCAATCTTGGAGGCATTAACAGTTATCTGACACTTTCTTTCCTTATAATCTTTTATTTATAAACCTCTTTGTCCAAAGTTCACAGTCTGTCTTTCTATGTATGTATTGGTAGGATATTTATAAACTTCCTACCAACTTTTTCCCTGTGGAAAGCGTAGGGACCTACCTACTGGGATAGAACTAACAAGGGAATTTCATAGTAATGAATAGTCGTCTCACACTGAAAATCCAGTTGGGTCCAAAACAAAGCAAGTCACCCTACCCGTGCTCAGGTTGACACCCTACGTTCACGCCTCCACCGGGTCCCCAGCACCAAGCACCCCATTTGTCCAACGGGAACAACCCCAGGGACCTGCGCCGAAATGCCCCGGCTGGAGCAGCGGCCGGCGCTGGGTCCCCTTCTTCGGGGCAGGGCTCCCGGCCTCCCGCCGGCCGCGCTCCCCGTCCCCCGCTGCTGGCACCGGCGGCGGCCCCCGCAGCTCGGCGCTCCCTTCCGCATCCCTGGCGGCCCTCGGGGACCCTCCCCACGCCGCTGGGATGCCTAGGGGGCGCCCCGGGCCGGGTCTCCCGGGGCCGGGGACGCAGGAACACAATGACGGAGATGACGAAAGAGCGGACGCCACGCCCCCGCCGGCCGAGGCCGCCGCTAGTGCCCGCACTCGCCGCCCCGCCCGCGCAGGTCGCCCGGGCGCCCGCGGTCGCGCCCCGCTCCGCCGCGTCCCGCCCCGTTCCGCCGTGTCCGCCCCGCCGCCCGCCGCCCGGGCCGCCCGTCCTCCCCCCTGCCCGCCCGGCCAGCCGGGCCTGTGGCGAACATGGCGCTTGTCCCCTGCCAGGTGCTGCGCGTGGCGATCCTGCTGTCCTACTGCTCTATCCTGTGCAACTACAAGGCCATCGAAATGCCCTCGCACCAGACCTACGGAGGGAGCTGGAAATTCCTGACGTTCATAGACCTGGTAAGGACGCCCTCCCCCTCCCCGGCCGCCCTGCGCCCCGCGCCCCGCGCCCTGCGCCCTGGCCTGAGTGTCTGTGCGCGCGAGCACCTGTGCGCACGCGCTCTCGGCAAGCACCCTGGTCCTCGCCTCCTCCCCGCATGGTGCCTAATGGCCTGGCGGAGCCCACAGAATCCCCTCTGCCCCACCTCACGTTACCTGGCTGCTGGGGCCCAGGTGGAGGTGGGGTGCAGCCAGGTGGTGGGATTTGGAGGGGAACTCATACCTGCTTCTAAGAGGCGACACCAAAGGAGTCGCAACCTAGTAAATGGATTGGACGACCTTGATCATGAGGGGCCTCAGACCCACTGCCCCCAGGTGCTTTCCAGAGCGCCCGTCGAGGGATCAAGTTGCAGCAATTGCGGAAACTGGGTACTGTCGAATTACTTGAAGAGCCCTCGCAAAGGACCAACATCCAACACGTAAAGAAGAGAAAGTGCCTAATAAAGTTGTCTTTTTGCATCTTTTTTTTTTTTTTTTTACCTTTGTCAGTAATTTCCTTACAACCTTTTACCCAGAAACATTAGGGGAGAGAGATTTTTAAAATGCATTGCCAGCGACCTTACACTCCTCCTTATCTTCCCATGTGAACAGTTGCATTAGTTTGCATAAGCCGCTCCTCTTTTGGCACAAATGATAGCCTTGGCAATGCAGTTGGTTCTTTTTGTTTGCTTTATTTTGTTTAGTTTTGTTTTAAGCATATCCACTTCTAGCACTAAAAGGGCAATAAAATCAGAACGTGAACATAAGGCCCAACAATGACATGGGGTGGAACCTAGGAATTTTTGAATGAGAGGTCGCTAATTTACTCTGGGCCCAATACACACCAAAAGACAATCAAGTATGAACAGAGGGTTCAAATCGAAGTAACCAATGCTAAGGACGACAGAAAATGTATAACCAATTCCTGGACTGCCAGAGCTGTCTGCCCAAGACTATATACCAGGTGGGCTACACAAACAAGATGATCATCTCAAATTGTTGACCTTCCATTTTGATGAAGAGAACTTGATACCTGCTTTAAGACATTTCCAAAGGCTTGGGATCCTTCAAAGAAATGTAGTCACAGGGTTTTATTTTGTTTTTAGAAACAACACATCAGATATATTCAGAGAGGAATTTAATTTCTCTTCCCTTAGCAGTGTCCAAATTGTGCTCCTACCCTAGGGTACCAGGACTTCCCAGTGTTTCAAGAGTTTTTTTTTCAGATCTTCAATGTCCATATCTTCCTTGAAATTTCAGTCCCTCTTGAATATGAGGAATGCTTGCCAGTTGTTCTTGTTCCCCATTCATCTAAGGCCTGAGCACATGACACGGCTGTGCTGTGTTTTTCTGTTCCTTCTAACATTCAGAACGTAAATGATTGTCACCAGGGCTGTCTTCATATCTGATTAAAAAACAGAGTTGGACTTATTTGCTTTGACAGCCCATTGAGCTGGTCCATTTCAGTATCTCCAAGGAGCAGTAGTACTGAGCTAGAAATGCTGATTGAGACCCAGCAGAGCCGTAGCAATTATGAACAGTTCTCAGAAGCACCTTTGCATTAGCTGTAGTGTGGAAAGAAGCAGAAGAAGGGGTCAGCAGGTGGGAGGAATAGAAATGGACAGTTTTGGTTAATCTGTGAGAGATGACTGCTTCTCACATTAGCATTGCTGACTGTGTGTTAAAACACCAGACTTCACAAAAAACAATATAGTTTGTGTAAGCTCCGTGTGACAGGAAATTTAGAGACCATTTGGCTCTATAGTTTATATTTTAGCATTTGATGATTAGACTTGTCTATTTTAAATAATGATCATCACAAATATACTCTTGTCTGCCAGAATTCAGGGATGAATTCATACTTGAAACTCTTACTTTGTTTCATATTTAGATGCAGTTTGTACAGGGCCTTTAGTCAGTCATTCAGATTTCTTACTTTCTATGGTCTAGATTGAAATATAATAATTATCTTAATCCAGAGTGTTTGTGAGAAAGTAAATATAGAATATATTCACCGAAACACTCATGCAAAGTAATATATATTACTAATATATGTATTTTTTAAATGTATATGGGATTTAAGAATAAATACATTTTACGATTTATAGTCTTTAATGCATAAACATTGTACAGCTGTTAAATGAACCAACATGTCAATCCTTAGGAATGGCATGAAAAGATTAGGCTGTTATAATTTACTCATTTAACTTTTCATTTTTGTGTAAAAAAACAACAACCGAATAAACTGTATTGTTTAGTGTCTTAGACAATTTTTAATGATTCTAAGCTCATTAGAAATTTGGAAAAGGGTTCAGCATCTTAAAATTTTAAGAAAAAGGTCCTTTTTTAAGTCAACTTGGCTTGCTGGGAGTCTGGACATTTAGTCTGGTGGCCACCGTCTGATGCCATGTTCAGTGGCGTCAGTTTACTAGAATGAAGTCGGAAATCTCAGGCCACATGGATCCTGGAACAGATGATTGTATGGTTATAGCCATTCCAGCTATATCCATATCTTCCTTTGATTGTGAATCATCCCAAAGAACCAAAGCTGATGATTAAAACTGAAATGCAAATTATTGCTCTAACTAATTTTATACTGCTATTCCCCAAGAGTTTTTCCCCTCAGCCTTGAAAAACTATAAGGGAACTACAGTGCTTCAGGAACATTTAAGTTGATGAATGGAAATGGAATGCTATGATGTGATAGGCAGAATAATGTGTCTCCAAAGATGTCCATGTCCTAATCCCCGGAGTCTGTGAATATATTAGTTTACATGGCAGAGGAGAGTTAAAGTTGCTAAGTAGCTGACATTAAAACAGGGAGATTATCCTGGATTATCCAGGTGGGCCCAAAATAAAACACAAGAGTTCTTAAAAGTGGAGGGAGACAGAAGAGGAGTCAGTTGGAAGATGTGACTATTGAAGGAAGTCACAGAGAGGATCAACATTACTGGCTTTGAAGATGAAGGAAGGGGACAAGAGCCAAGAAATGTGGGAGGTGTCTAGAAGCTGGAAAGGACAAGGACATAAAGTCTTCTCTGGGGCCTCTAAGGAACACAACTCTGCTGACACCGTGGTTTTAACATGGAGACCCATTTTGGACTTCTGCTCTCCAGAACTGTGAAATAATAAATGTGTGTTGTTTAAGTCACTACACTTATGGTAATCTGGTACAGCAGTAATAGAATGCTAGTATACGTGGCTTTATATCCCCTGGCCTAGAAAAAAAATATCTTAAATGTTGTACTTATGCAGTGACTCAGCTAGTTCTTTATGTATATTAGGTAATTGGTTAATTTGAGCATTAAACAAAATACAGGTTCTTGCCTACCACATCTATGGAACTATGCCAAGGAGACGTACACGTAACGGTGGGCAAAAGAGAACCTATAAAAACTGAACAACATTGGACAAGCTAGCTCTTTGCTTTACTGTAAGGTATTTTGTAAACTATCACTATGCAACGTATCATGCCAGGAGAAGGAATACCTTTAACTGGGTATCAGCTGGAAACAAAGAAAATTTGAACTAACTGATGTTCAAACACTTCCTTCAGCAATATTACCGCTAATGAATTTTGTTCAAATAATACAGACTTATTCATTTATCACTAAAGGATAATCCACCCCAAGTTATACAACAGTTGCCCTCAAAGATGATTAAAATGAAGACGCAGAATAGAACCAGCATAAATAAGTTAAAAGAAAAAGGCAGATGCCTGTTGAGGCCTCAAAGTAGTGCTGAAGTATAATAGGTGTTTTCAAACATTTGAAAATATGGAAACTTTTTCTTACCAAATTTTCGATGAGCGTTCTTCTCTTGTCCTTTTTCCTCCTAAAACATTCACTATAACAGGGACTTTTGTAATATATCAACTAGAATGTTTTTCAAATGTATATGGTAGAATGTCTAACACATGAACCAGAATCCAAGTCTTAGGAAAATATGAACTGGACGTGTGTTACTAAAAATTAAATTAATAATGACATTGGATTTAGGGCATTTGATTTTTAAAGATTGAAACAAAAATCTGGCTATCTCATTTGCTCTAGTACTGGTGGTATCCACCATTTTGAGAGTTAATCTGTTAGGGCTTCATTTTGCTCATTTTTCCTCCTGTACTGACTGTCTCTCTTATGCGTGAGCAGATTGTTTAGGCCTTTCTTCCTCCTCAAAGTGTAGTTTGGGAACCAGAGGATCCGCTTCACCTGGAAGCCTGCTAGAAATCTGCGATCTCGGGCTGTACCCCAGACCTTCAGAATCAGAATCTCCACTTTCCTATGATCGTCAGGTGGTTCGTGGGCACCTTCTAATATGAAATGCTGCTCTGGGCCACACGGTTTCTGTTTTGTCATTTAACATGGAATAATTTATAGAATGCAGCCTCAATATATTAATTCTGCCTGCTATATTTAAAACATATTTAAACGTATTTTTAAATATAGTAAAGTTGACTCTTACTGTGGCATGATTAAATACATGTAAAAAATGACAACGTTAAAATAAAAGGAAGAGAAAAATATGTATTATGCACCAAGGATAGGTTATTTATTGCCACTGTGAAACAAATTTAGCTAATCTTCAGGGCAACCAAGGCGAAAAAGAATACACAGTTCACTGCATTGTCCCTCGTGTTAGCATAATGAAAGCAGTAATTTATCAAAAAAAAAAAACCCAGTTCTTTCCAGGCACCCACGTTTCAAGGTTATTTATCACTCAGCTTGTAATACAAAGAACATCGGGTAATATGGTAGATAATTTTAGCTTTGACTGGTTTTTAGCAGAAATCTAAAAGTTGATATTTCTTATATCATGATTTTATGAAAGCCAAAAGCATAGTCTTATATTTTGACTAGAGGAAGGCATTTTTGTAGAGATTTAAAGTAATATAATCTAGGCACTTATTTTTTTAATCTAAATCTGTATTGCAAAAAAATTTAAGAAAACCACAGAGCAAGAAGGATAAATAAGAGCTCAAATGGTGAAAAGCTCGGAGTGTTCAAATAGTAGGAAATGGTCAAGTATGCCAGGAAGATACCTTTTTGGCTTTGAGACATGCTAAGAATTTTGACATTTAAAAAAATGTTATAAAGGTAGAACTACATAAATATACTTAACAATGCATTTGAGCTTGTCATTGATTTACTTATATATACTTATAATAAAATATTCTTGACACTAGTTCATGGCTTAATTTTAAACAGGAAGTAAATATCTTGAGAAGAGAGTCTGTGTGTCATTATGTAACTACAGTACTTCGTTTTGCCAGTTAAAACCACAGGATGCTACGTGAAGGCCAAGAGTTCATTGAGTATTCAGAGAACTAAATGAGATGGTTTTTTGTTTGTTTGTTTTGCTTATGTTTTTTTTTTTATTTTTGGATATTATACAAAGAGGGTGAAAATGAAAAAAAAAAAGTTTTTTAGTAGAATCATTTTTGACCCTGAAATGTGCACGTGAAATTTGAAGGATTAAATGCTTTTTCCCAACCTGGGGAAGAATTGCGTGTATAATACTTTGCATAGCACCCACTTCACCTTCTTTGAAAGTGTTTTCCTTTGGATCAGACATAAAATAGGGCTTTAGTTTTGTCAGAGTGGGGCAGACAGTGGAGGATATAATCACGCATTCCCTTTTAGTCGCAACTGTTATTGAAATTACAGAAAGGCATCTGACCACCAGTTGAGGTCACTTCTTTTCCCATTCCTGCCATCCCCCATCGCTGGTATAACATTTAGCAAAATTGGTAGCTGCTCTTGAGGGTTTTCATTTGTTTCTCTGCGTTGCCCTGAGATGTCATGTGTTTCTGTGGGACCGTGAACAATAGTACAATTTTCCGTATTGAATCAGATATTCCTGTGATCCAAGCATGCTTGGGAAAATCTTACTGCTTAGGATTCCCTAACAACAGAGCTTTCTTGTGTGTCTAGCAGCCTATGGCTACACAGCTAAAGGGCCTATTTCTCAGCTGCAGCACAACCCAACCAGGGTACCTGGGAGCACCCACCAGGGGAAAATTTATGACTGTGGAACATCCTTTGATCAGATTTATCCTGAATTAATTATGGATTGTAAGCTTCGATAGGCTCGATCAAGATAGGCTAATCAAGAATAACCAGAGAAATTGCTTGAGTCCTGTTCTTTGGAATCTTGAGAAAATAGAAGATGTCCATTAGAAGTGTTTTAGAAGTATGGAATTCTAAAAAGTCAGTTAGATAATGGTAGAGCCCCTTCATATTGACTTATATTTAGATGTATCAGGATATCACTTAAAAATTTAATTTCTCAAGCAATACATGGGATTATAGAAAATGTGTACAATAGAGGAAACCATAGGGAAGAAAATATATTCTATCTTAATTATCCTTAGTTTTCAGTGCATCTTAGCATTTGACTGCTTTAAGATGGTGTTTATTTGAGAACTTTATACACACACAGAAACACAAATAGAGTCAAACTGCAGTTATACACGTGTATATGTATACAGTGTGTGTACATATATATAGTCGATTTCAAAGAAAATTGTATTTTTTAAAAAATTATTTTTAAATTACAGAGAAAAATATGTATCACCTAGAGATACCAATGTTAGTATTTTGGTTTTTGCCTTTTGAGTTGTATATATACTTTTTGTTAAAATAAAATTTTGATATATACACATGGTTTATATAAATTAATTTTTTAAATTAACATTTACCAAAATTTAACCCTTTTTGGTGTACAGTTTATAGTTTTGACAAATGAATAGGTTAATGTAGCTACTGCCACAATCACCTAAAAATATTCCTTCATGCCGTTCCCTTATAGCCGAAGCCGCCTCTGAATCTTGGCAATCCCAAAACATGTTGGAGCTATTCTAAGTACTTTGTCTCTGCTTAAATTTTAGACTATCTTGTAAATATCTACAAATAATTCTACTTGGACTTTTGAGTGGAATTTTATTGATTCTATAGAATGATTGGGAAAACTTGACATCTTCACATTTATTTTTCCAATCCACGAGCATGATCCATCTCTCCATTTATTTAGATCTTTGACACCTTTCGTCAGTGTAGTTTTCAGCATATGGTGCCTGCATATATTTTGTTAAATTTGTAGCAATTTTGTTTTTATTAGTGATATAATAAATGGTATTTTAAAAAATAGCCTTTTATTAATTCTTTTATATTTAATTAATGGTTTTATTGAGATAATTGTAGAATTCACATCAGTTGTAAGATATAATACAGAAACACCAGTGTAGGCTTTATGCAATTTCCCCCAGTGACAACTTCTTATATGATTATATTATAAATACCAATGTATTTATATTGAAACAGTTAAGATACAGAACAGGTTCATCACCACAAGGTACTTCATGTATCATTTTTATGGGTACACCTACCTTCTCCTTTAGCGTCATCTCTGAGCCCTGCCAATCACTAATTTATTCTCAATGATTTTGTCATTTCAATAATATATAAATGGAATCACATATGTGACTTCGGGGATTCCCTATTTTTACTCAGAATAATTCCCTGGAGATCCATCCCAGTGGTTGCGTGTTGATGGTTTATTACTTCCTATTGCAGAGTGGTATTTCATGGCACGGCTTACCAGTTTGTTTAACCAGTCACCCATTAAAGGTATCTGGATTGTTTCCAGTTTAAGGCTGTTATTAATAAAGCTGCTATGAACATTCATGTATAGGTGTTGTGTGAACTTATGTTCACATAACTATTCAAGAAGGGAATTTCTGGGTTGTACGGTAGTTGCAATTTTAGTTTTAGAAAAAACTACCAAACTTTTCCAGACTGGATGTACCATTTTACATTTTACCAGCAGTGTGTGAGTGACATAGTTTCTCCTATTTCATACCAGTTATTTGACATTGTCAATATTTTTAATTTTGGCCATTTTGATTAGTATGTAGTGATACCTCATTGTGGTTGTAATTTGTATTTGGCTAATAATGTTGAATATTTTTTCACCAGCTTACTTGCCATCTGTTTATCTTTTGCAGTGAAACAAATAGTATTATTTTGTTAAATTGTACTTTCTTATTGTTTATTGCTAGTACATAGAGATATATTTGATTTTTGCACATTGACCTAGTATCTTGTGATTTTGCTAAACTTATTTATTCTTAGAGCTTTGCTGCTGATTCCATGAGATGTTATTTTTTTTGTTTTTTTTAAGTACATAATCATGTCATCTGTAATAGACAGTTTTTTTCTTTTTCAGTTAACATGGCTTTTATTTATTTTTCATGTTTTATTGTATTGGATAAGACTTCTAATATGATATTGAATAGAATTGATGAGAGTTGATATCTTTGTCTTATTTCTCTTTTAAAAGGAAAAGTCTTTTGCAATTAAATGTGATCTTATCTATAGTTTTTTTGCACATACCCTTTATTAGTTTGAGTATATTCCTTCTATTCTTTGCTGAAAAGCTTTTAAAACTCATCAGTGAATGTTGAATTTTGTCATGTGCATTGACTGCATCTATTGATATGTTCATAAGGATTTCATTTCTATTTCCTGTTAATATGATGAACATATTGATTGATTTTTAAATATTGAACTAGACTTTCATTTCTGGGGTGAATGCATTTGATTGTGATATATTGCCCTTTTTATATGTCACTAAATTTGCTTGCTCTAGTTTGCTGATTTTGCCTCTCTTTTTATGAGGAATATTTGATCTTTTTTTCTTCTTTGTCTGACTTCAGTTTTCATGTAATGCTAGACCTATTGCTCCTTAATATTCTGGAAGAAATTGGGTAGAGCTTAAATTATTTCTTTCTGAAACTTTTGATAAAATTTACCCATGAAAAAACACTGGGCCTGAAGTTTTCTTTGTTGGAAAGTTTTATCTAAAATTTTAATTTGGTTGATTTCAAGATATGGGACTACTCAGTTTATCTATTTTTTTTTATTGTGATTTGGTAGGTTAAGTCTTTCAAAGAATTGGTCTGTTTCATCTAAGTCCAGTATTCTCTTACCTGTCTTTTATTGTCTGTAAGGTCTGTACAGATAACCTCATATCATTCCTGATATTGGTAATTTGTGGCTTATCTCTTTTTTTCTTCATCATTCTATAGATTTCTCAATTTTATTGCTTTTTTTTTTCAAAGATCAGCTTTTGGTTTCAATGTCCTTTTTTATTTTTTTTCTGTTCTCAGGTTTATGATTTATGGGGTTTTTTTTAACTTTTGCTATTTCCTTCTGTTTTGGGTTTAACTGGTTCTTCTTTTACTACTTTCATAACTTGGAAGCTTACGTTATTCATTTATTAAGTTGAACATTTTCTTCTTCCTTATATAAACATTTAAATTACTTTTATTTATTTATTCATTTCAGAGAAGAGAGACAGAGACAGAGAGAGAGAGAGAAAGAGAGAGAGAGAGAGAGAAGGGGAAGGAGCAGAAAGCATCAACTCCCAAATGTGCCTTGACTGGGCAAGCCCAGGGTTTTGAACCGGTGACCTCAGCATTCCAGGTTGATGCTTGATTCAGTGCGCCACCACAGGTCAGGTCCCTATATAAACATTTAATGATAAGTACTGCTTTAGTTGTATCTCATAAGTTTTAATGAGTTTATATTTATAGTTATTCACTTCAAAGTCTTTTTTAAAGTTTTTTGAGTCTTTTATTTTAAAATAAAATTGACGAGGAAATTATTTTTTAGAGCTCTTGGTTTTAGAACTCTGTACATTAGGAAGTGTACAGAGATTGCCCATCTACCCTTGCCCCCAACAGAGTCTATTTTAGAGGAGATTATTTAGATATGTGTTGTTTAATTTGCATAGTTTCACTTTTTTAAAAAATATTTAAAGTTAGGTTTTATGGTATAGAAAATGGACTATCTTGTTAGATATTCCGTGTGCACTTGAAAAAAATATCTATTCTACTATTGTTGGGTGGACTGTTTCTTAAATATCAATTACATAAAGTTGGTGGATAGTGTTGATCAAGTCTTCTACATCCTTGCTGATTTTCTGGCTAGTCACTCTCTCTTTAACTGAGCAAGGAGCATTGAAGTCTTCAAGTATAATTGTGTGTTTGACTATTTCCCATTTAAGTTTTATCAGGTTTTTTTTTTTTTTTGGCTTTATGTATTTTGAAGCCTGCACATTGTTAAATGCATACACATTTAAGGATGTTATATATCTTGATAAATTATCCCTTTTATCATTATAACATATTCTTTTTTTCTTCTTGTTAATGTTCCATATTCCAAAGTCTGCTTTGCTTGATATTATCATAACTCCTCCAGCTTTATTTGATTCATGTTTGAATGGTATATCTTTTCTCATTTACTTTTAATTTTATCTTATTTAAATTGATATATTTAAAGTGAATTTCTTATGGACAACATATAGTTGCCTTACTTTTTAATCTAATTTGATCATCTCTAGTCTTTTAGAAAATACAATTTGCATTTAATTTATTGAAATGGTTGGATGTAGGTCTAACATTTTATTATTTTTTTTCTTTTTGTTTCCCCCACTTTCTCTTTGTTTCTCATTTCCTAACTTCTTCTAGAGTATTTGAATGTAGTTGGAGTACATATTTTGTTTTAATTTAACTATTGGCTATTTGGAGATATCTCTTTATATTATTATTTTATTTCTAGTGATTACCAAAAAGACATCAAACTTGACACAGAGCAAGGCTGAGAGAGAAATGAAAGGGAAAAAATAAAAATGTTTCCCTCATACTCTTCAGCACCTAGGAGTCTTTTTTCCCCTGTCTTCTAGCTGAGAAAAGTGTGTTTCTCCCAGAGTCTTTGCTGTTGTTTACTGCACGATTCCAGGATTCAAATAGAGGGAAATAAAAAGAAAATAAAAATCCATGAATCTCATTCTTTTTGGATCCTTATTCAAGTTTTCACTTTATTTCCCAATCTACCTGCTATATGTACTTTTCAGAGTTCCCAGGTAGTTGCTTTTTGCATTATGTTCAGAGTTTTTAGTTGTAATTGGTGACAATGATAAGCTATAGTCACCTTTCTCCATCTAGGCTGACATCAGAAATAAGTTTGTATATAATTTTAATATATGGGTTTTTATCTAAAATATTTTGTGTACATTTTTCTATGCAATTATACATCTTCTCATAACACCATTTTTAATGTCTGTGTATTCCTTCATGTGGGTATTATACTGATTGTCTTAGTGAGCATATGACTAGATAAATCTTTTCGCATATCTGTGATTATTTTCTTAAGATGAATTCCTAGAGGTAGAATTGCTATACTAAAATCTTCAAGAGCATAACTTAACTTTAAGTCAATCAATTTCACTCACCCCAATATTTAGAGTGCTTATTTTCCTATGTCCATGTTAGCACTATGAATAGAAAAATAACGCCGCTGATCAGGTCCTTCAACTTCACAATGCCCTGTCCAAGAGTTGCCCTGCAAGTATTTCATCACATATCTCATAAATGTAAGTGAGCAAATGTATTTGACTCTATGTTCATAAAACTCAGTGGTATTAGGCACATTTAATTTGGGCTCATTAACACTCGAACCAAACATAAACCTGCAAATGCCTAGAGCATCCTAATTAGGGTAAAGTTGACATGGCTGATTTGAGCAAGAATAGTTTTCTGTGCACAGTAATCATGAGTTTGCTTGTGCATTCCAGCCACCTTGCATTAAAATTATACTTTAGCTGAGTCATGAGTGATGTATTAGATCCAATTTGAAAAGTCATCATTAGGAGTCCAAGGAAAGTGTGTTTGCTCTAACATTACACATCCTTTCCTTTGTAATGACACTTACACATCTTTGCTGTATTTAAAAAGACATGAACATTAAGAATACATATAGAGGCCCTGGCCGGTTGGCTCAGCGGTAGAGCGTCGGCCTGGCGTGCGGGGGACCCGGGTTCGATTCCTGGCCAGGGCACATAGGAGAAGCGCCCATTTGCTTCTCCACCCCCCCCCCTTCCTCTCCGTCTCTCTCTTCCCCTCCCGCAGCCAAGGATCCATTGGAGCAAAGATGGCCCGGGCGCTGGGGATGGCTCCTTGGCCTCTGCCCCAGGCGCTAGAGTGGCTCTGGTCTTGGCAGAGCGATGCCCCTGAGGGGCAGAGCATCGCCCCCTGGTGGGCAGAGCGTTGCCCCTGGTGGGCGTGCCGGGTGGATCCCGGTCGGGCGCATGCGGGAGTCTGTCTGACTGTCTCTCTCCGTTTCCAGCTTCAGAAAAATACAAAAAAAAAAAAAAAAAAGAATACATATAGAATGGGAAAATATTCTCTTCTAAAATATTAAGACCTGCACTCGATGCCAGAACAGATCACTTCTGTATGAGCCCAGGTCCTGGCCAGGAGAAGATGGCACAGTCAGCTTGGGTAATTTGAATGAGTTTAGTGAGGGAACAATTTACAAGGGTGGGCAGGGTATAGAGATGTTAGAAGATACCCCACAAAACTGCAAGTTAGTAATAGGGGCAGGTAACCACTGCTAGGGTGGGAGCAGCAACCTTTGGTGCTCATCCAGAGTGCAAGGCCCTCCAGGAAGAGAGTGACCAAACAGATACCCAAGTTTGCTTTCTCTACTCTTTTGACCAGAGGTCCCCAAACTTTTTACACAGGGGGCCAGTTCACTGTCCCTCAGACCGTTGGAGGGCCGGACTATAAAAAAAACTATGGAAAAATCCCTATGCACACTGCACATATCTTAATTTAAAGTAAAAAAACCAAAACGGGAACAAATACAATATTTAAAATAAAGAACAAGTAAATTTAAATCAACAAACTGACCAGTATTTCCATAGGAACTAGGCTCCTCTCACTGACCACCAATGAAAGAGGTGCCCCTTCCAGAAGTGCGGCGGGGGCCGGATAAATGGCCTCAGGGGGCCGCATGTGGCCCGCGGGCCGTAGTTTGGGGACCCCTGCTCTTGACTCTCTTGTCAGTACTCAAAGCGCTTAAACCTACCAGCAGTCGGAGGGTGCAGAAGCCTCTCTTACGCAGTGCACAAAGATCTACTGAAATGCGTGTAGGAAAAAATTATTGAATGTAATACTTAGTATAAATTCAGATGTCTGTGTCTAATTTGCAACCAATCATATGTAATAGGGGAACATTTCTGTTTCACAAGGTATTCATTTATATATAGTTGAAGATATAAAACGGTAATTCTTAACATAACCTAAAACGATAATTCTTAGCAAAACATACTATCAGTTTATTAGAGAATTAAAGAAAACATATCATATACCTATTAAATAGAGGCTTTGCGGCACAAGCGGAGAGCCCTTGGGTTCAGGAGTCAGATTGAATTTGCATCTCAGCTTTACCATCTACCGGTTACCTGACTCTGGGTAAATTTCTTACCTTCTCTGAGCCTAATTTTATTTTCATTTGTTAAATGGGAATAATAATAATACCTCTCACATAGAGTTGTAGTGAGGATTAAGTCAGATAATGAGTGTTAATTGCATAAATCAATGCTTGGCACATATCCGGTACTTAATAACTGTTTTTATGTATATTATTATCCTAATTGTTAAATACATACCTGACACCTGGGACAAGACCCATGATTTCAGAGGACTGTGGTCATTTTAGGGTGAAACTAATTGTTTAATGACGTATGTATAGTGCTCAGAGAGGATAGAGAGTTTAACAATTAAGTGGACAGGCTCTGGAGTAAGATCTTGGACAAGTCACTTATCTGCTTTGCTTTATTATATACATATATGTCTTTTTCCTGATTAAAGTTACAGAGAACTTATGTGGGGAAGTATTTTCTCATAGAAATACTACTTTAATAAGTGCATAAGAATTATTTGTAATTAGCACCTGAAAATACTAATTGGAGCAGTGTGGGCTTTTGCTGCTTCCATTGCAGTTTATATATATATATATATATGAATAAATATAAATTGATATGCCTACCCTGGCTTAATTAACTTTTCTAAACCATTAGTATGCTGTTATTGTTTTATCATATATCCTATCTTATGTAGGCCTCTCTAGAATAAGAATGACTAAATGATTTTGAAAATCTCATCCAACTAGACTGTCCTTTCTTTGCTCTTAAATTATAGTTTCAAATAGCATAGGATAGAAAAACAAAAAAACAAACTTGTGTTGTTGTCACTGTAAAAGAGACTTAACCTTGGCACCTCACAATGTAAATTCCCTTGGGCTAAGATTTTGTTTGTTTGTATACTACCACAGTGCCATATTGACACGGATAGTTAATAGATAACTATATGATAATAATTCAAAGGCAGCTTTTCTAATAACTTCTCTGTCTCCAAAAAAATAAAAATAAAAAGAAGAAAATATCTTTCAATCTAGACATGGATCTCTATCAAAAATAAGTTAGAAGTCAATAGTAGTATATCATAGATACTGTAATACAATTGCACTCACTTTTCTCCTACTTCACTTTTTACCTAACATTATAACTTAAAATTATTTTTTATTCGGATACATTTAATGTTTCCATATGTTAACCCAAATTAAACCATGACTTCACTGTAATAAACATAAGCTGAACTAACTTCTCTTTACCATATAAAGCCATTGTGATGTGACCTAATAGATTTTTTTTTATTTTATTTATTCATTTTAGAGAGGAGAGACAGAGAGGAGAGAGAGACAGAGAGAGAGAGAAGGGGGGAGGAGCTGGAAGCATCAACTCCCATACGTGCCTTGACCAGGCAAGCCCAGGGTTTCGAACCGGCGACCTCAGCATTTCCAGGTTGATGCTTTATCCACTGTGCCACCACAGGTCAGGCCTAATTGATATTTTAAAAATCGCCATTAGTGACCTTAGGCATGAATAGAAAGGGAGTAACACTGTACAAGAAGATTTAAATTGTAAAGGAAAAGAGATTTCTTTTTATTTTTTTTAATAGAATGCCTGTCAGATGTAAAAACAAAAACCAAAACCCTGTCTTTTGCTTAAATGGAGCTTGCTCTGTTATTTCATAGTAGGAGAATTTCCCAATCTTTATGCTTTCCTCATTTTCTCATTTTCTAAAACCATAGATTCTGTGGTTCAACATTATAAACATACCCTTGCATATCCTCAATTACAATATCCCCTTTTGCCTTCAATATTATTCACCTAGAAAATCTGTCATCCTAATTAAACCCAACTACCTGCCTACTCATGTCTGCACCTGAGCAACTAAGCACTATTAAAGAAAAGCCCCCAAACATGCTGTTGGTTCTTGCTTGATGTTTGTGACCACAAATATCAGGTGGGCCCTCAGCATTGCCAGTCATGTCCTGCCTTTCCCTAGTCAGTGGACTCCCCTATTTTCACAGTGCCTCCTGTATCTATTTCCCTTTGTCTTCAAATCTTGTTCATCCCTTTACTGATCCTCTGTTCACCATCTTCAAAGAGTATAATGAACTTGCTGCTTATTTCAGTAAGAAAGAAAAAGCAATCAGAAGAGACTTCCACATTTTCCCATCATCAAACCTACCAGCTGAAGCTGTACTCCATGTTCCCTCCTGTGACGATGGATGAACTGTCTGTTCCAAAGACAACCCTTCTGTGTGGACACGCCACCGCCTCTAGCCTACTTGAGCATTCTATTACTGGGATTATCTCCTCTTCCCTCATGTATTATAGAATTTCCATTTCTGTTGCTTCATTTCTTTTTTTTTTCTATTGCTGCGCTGCATTTCTATCTTTTGACAAATATACTATGCTATATCTCATTGTAAACAAAAAATAAAATAAAATAAAATTTATTTTGGTCTTGAGTCTTTTAATTCCACTTTATTTTTTTTAACCTATTTTCAGCAAAGCTTGAAAGAACTGTCTACACATTCAGTTTCCAGTTCCTCTTTTCCCATTCTCTCTTAAGCCCACTCTGCTGAAAGAGCTATAATTAAGGTCATCAGTCACCTCTACATCGACAGATATAATGGCCAATTTCAAGTCTTTATTTAACTCAAACTCTCAGGAATATTTGATCCACTTAGTCACTTTCTGTTTCTTGAAACACTTTCTTAAATTTGGCCTCTGGGAAAACATGTTCTCCTGACTTTCTTCCTACTTTTCTGGTTGTTTCTTCTTAGTTTCCTTTTCTGGTTTCTCTTCCTATCCTTAACCTCTCAATGTCAAATGCCCAGAAATTAGTCCTATGTTCTCTTCCCTTTGTAATCTACATTCACTTGTTTGGGGATCTCACCTAGCATCATCGCTTTAAGAACATTCTGTATGGTGATGGTCCTCCAGATCTATATCAGGAGTCCCAATCTCTCCTGAGTTCTATATCCTTCTATCCAACTGCCTGCGTTATGTCTCTGCTAGGAGGGTTAATATGTATTTCAAACTGATGCTTGAAATCGATGTTCTTGGTTTCAGCTCCCAAACCTGTTTCTACCTCATTGTTCTCAATCTCAGTAAACACCACCATTGTTTAGGACTGCAATGTAGTACAGATTCAAGGTGCATTGGAATGATGGGTCAACTGAATTTTTATTTTATTTTTCCCAACGAGCATTTCATTTGTTTGTGGTTGACTTAAATGCAAAAAAAAAAATAGCAACTATATCTAACTTTTGAAATCCTTAGTCTCTCTGTGGAACTACTATATTAATTACATAATGAAAATGATCAACTAATATCTTTTTGTTTGAGAAATTTCCAAAGATCCAAGAATAACCCTCATAATGGCCTAATAGCATAATGCAAACAAACAACTCCAAACTTTTAACCATTTTCAAGTCTTGGATAAATTTCAGCAAAGGCTTTAAATTTTTTTCAATTAGTTTTTATCTAACATTTAGGTGAGTAACCATACATTATATTTTGATCTACCAAAGATGGCCATAATTGGATTTGACTAAGAAGTGGTAAATATTGTGCAGAAAATCCAAAAGAATTGACTTCCCCCCAATATCCTGGAACTAATAAGTAGTTATAATAAGACAGCAGGATATAGTCATTTTCTTAAATACCAGCAATGAACAAATGTAATTTGAAATTAAAAACACAATGCAATTTATATTAGGACCCCACAGACGAGATACGAAGGTATAAATCTAACAGAATATGTATAGCATATATATGAGAAAACTATAAAACTCTGAAAAATCAAGAAGAACCAATAAATAGAGAGATAGTTCACATTCATGGATAGAAAGACTCAATATGATCAAAATGTCAGTTCTCTCCAACTTAATTTATAGATTCAATGAAACCCCAATAAAAATTCTAGAAAGTTATTTTGTGGACAGCAACACACCAATTCTAAAATTTGTATGGTGAGGCAAAAATAACAACAAAAACATGAAACTGCTAACACAATATTGAATGAGAAGAACAAAGTTGGATGATTGACATGTCTGACTTCAAGATTTACTATTAAGCTATAGGAATGGAGACAGTGTGGTTTTGGCAAATGAGAGAAAAATAAATCAATAGGAAAGAATAGAGACCCCAGAAATACACCCTAATAAATACCTAAAATTGATCTTTAACAAAAAAGCAAAGGCAATTCAATAGAAAAAAGATAATGTTCTCAGCAAATGCTGCTGGAGCAACTAGAGATTCATATGTAAAACATGAATCTAGACACCGATCCCATTCACAAAAATTAACTCAAGATGGATCACACACTGAAATGTAAAATGCAAAGCTATAAAACTATTATAAGGTAACATAAGAGAAAACATGGATAACCTTGGGTCTGGCAGTGACTTTTTAGATATGACACCAAAAGCATGATCCATGAAGGAAGTAATTGATTAACTGGACATTATTAACACGAAGAAACTTATACTCCAAAAATAACAATGAGAAAACATACCACAGTCTGGGAGAAAATATTTGCAGAAGACATACTGATAAAGGATGTTATTCAAAATATACAAAGAACTCTTAAAACTCAACAATAAAAAAGTGATTAAAAATGGGCCAAAACCTTAACAGATGCCTCATCAAAGAAGATATACAGATGGCAAGTAAATGTATGAAAATATTTTCCACCTCATATGTCATCAGGAAAACACAAATCAAAACAACAAAATACCACTATACACCTATTAAAATGTCCACAATCCAAAACACTGAAAACACCAAATCCTGGCAAGGATGTTGAACAACAGGAACTTTCATTCATTTCTGGAAATGGTTCAGCTACTTTGAAAGACAGTGTGGTTATTTCTTACAAAATTAAACATACTTTTTACCATACAATCTAGCAATCTTGTTTCTTGTGATTTACCCAAAGACTGAAAACATATGTCCACACCAAAACCTGCACACACATGTTTATACAGGCTTTATTTGTAAATGCCAAAACTTGAAAGTAACCAAAATGTCCTGTTATAGGTGAATGGATGAACTGTGGTACGTTCTGACAATGGAATATTACTCAGCACTGAAAAGAAGGGAGCTATCAAGCCATAAAAAGACATAGAGAAATTCTAAATGCCTATTACTAAGTGAAAAGAGTCTATCTGAAAGGGCTCCATTTTGTATGATTCCAAGTATAGGACAGTCTGGAAAAGACAAATCTATGGAGACAGCAAAATAAATGATCAACGGTTGCCCGTGGTTGAGGATAAGGGGAGGAATAATAACCTGAGTATATGTGACTTTAAGGGCAATTAAAATACTCTGTATGATACTTTAATAATGGACACATGTTACTGTACATTTATCCAAATCCACAGAATGTACATCACCAAGAATGAACCCCAAGATAAACTATGGCCTTTTGGTGATTGTGACATGTTGATGTACATTCATCTGTGGTAACAGAAGTACCGCTCTGACGGGGGATGTTGATAATGGGCTAGATTGTCCTGTGTACATAGGGAGT
This sequence comes from Saccopteryx leptura, assembly GCF_036850995.1. Lineage (NCBI taxonomy): Eukaryota > Metazoa > Chordata > Mammalia > Chiroptera > Emballonuridae > Saccopteryx > Saccopteryx leptura. The sequence goes on along the minus strand of NC_089505.1, from coordinate 22,319,236 downwards.
GTCTGGGAAATCTCTACCATCCCCTCAATTTTGCTAAGAACCCAAAAGTGCTCTAAAAAATTAAATCTTAATAAAAGAAAAAATAGTAAATATCAAAGAACAAAAAGCCATTATTAGATCTTTTTATATGCTGATACTACTGCAACTAACTTCATAAGTTTTTTTTTTGGCCAGAAATATTGCAAAGATCAAAGAACTTTCAAAGGGATTTCTAATTAACAATAAATATAAGTCACTCTCTGCATAATTCAGGCTTGCTATGCCCTGTTCCATAGAATCCTACATAGTATAAGCAAGATAGAGACTTTTCAAAAGCCAATCACGGAAAAAGGGATAAACACAAAATAGTATAATCGATATATACTTAAGGTAGTAAACATATTTATAAAATTGATTTTACTAGTTCCGTTAGCTTTCTTATTATATTCCTTTCCCATCTCATATGTCTGCCTTCTGCCTGGAGGTGGCTGCCTTTCTGAATTTTGTGTTTATCATTCCCTTTAAAAAAAAAAATAGTATGTACTACCAAACAATATATTGTGTTGGTTAGTTTTGCTTGATTAGGGCCTTGGTAAAAATGGTATCATTATGAGGCTTTTCTTTATCCAAATAGAAATAGCATGCTTAAGTGGGTAAACTTGACAGTACAATGAGCCATTGTGATGTTGTTTACATGCCTGTGTTTCTTATTGCCTTCAGTACTGTGTAATTTGGTCTTGCAACTGATTAGCCAATTAGGAATTGGAAGGGTGATATGTAAATGTTACTGCCTAACTGACAGGATGATTTATTAGAAGTGTATCTTTGTGGAATTTCACCTGCTTTGTTGTTTGGGAGGCCCAGTGCCAAACCAAAACATGTGTGTCAATGGCAGACCTGTGGCCAGCTTTTTAAGAAAATTCGGCCAAAGATGAATTCCATTCAAGTACAATTTGAGGTTATTCAGCCAGCGGGGTCGTACTGATTTTAGAATGCATTTACCTTTTTCATAGCTTCCATCAGCATTGTTGAAACTTTCAATATGCATGGATATCACCCGAGGGCCCTGATGCCACCCGCTCACTACATTAGCTTGTGCTGGTATTTTCTGTTCTTCCAATGTCAACTGCTAAGTGGATTCTCTGAACCGCAAGACTCACTTGTAAATGTCTTTCCTTTGCTCTTCACGTGTGTCTCCTGGACCCAATTTTTTACTTTGAGCACAGAGATGGTTGGAGTTTTGTTTCCATTAAAAAATATTCCTTTTTTTTTTTTTTCAGTCGGTGATATGGTGTCCTTGGGATATATTCCTATAAGTGGGATGGCTGGACAATAGGCAGTTCCATTTTTAATTTTTTGAGGAATCTCCATACTGTTTTCCACAGTGGCTGCACCAGCCTGGAATCTATTATGTTGAGTAAGATAAGCCAGGCAGAGAAAGAAAAATATCATATGACCTCATTCATTTGAGGATTCCAAGGAATAATGAGAACTGAGGAACAGAATTGAGACAGAGGAGGGATCAAAGGGACCAGAGGAAAAGAGGACAGAGGGAAAGGGGATGATGATAAGATGGGATAAACCTGAAGGGAAGGCCCTGGCCGGTTGGCTCAGTGGTAGAGCGTCGGCCTGGCGTGCAGAAGTCCCGGGTTCGATTCCCGGCCAGGGCACACAGGAGAAGCATCCATCTGCTTCTCCACCCCTCCCCCTCTCCTTCCTCTCTGTCTCTCTCTTCCCCTCCCGCAGCGAGGCTCCATTGGAGCAAAGATGGCCCGGGCGCTGGGGATGGCTCCTTGGCCTCTGCCCCAGGCGCTAGAGTGGCTCTGGTCGCAGCAGAGCGACGCCCCGGAGGGGCAGAGCATCGCCCCCTGGTGGGCAGAGCATCGCCCCCTGGTGGGCGTGCCAGGTGGATCCCGGTAGGGCGCATGCGGGAGTCTGTCTGACTGTCTCTCCCCGTTTCCAGCTTCAGGAAAAAAAAAAAAAAAAAACCTGAAGGGAAGTGGGGAGGGAGCTGTAGGGAGGGGGGTAAGGGGGATGTGGAGGGGGGTAAGGGGGATGTTGAGGGGAATATGGGGGAGGGGGATGCATTCGGGTGACCCTAGAATCTATGTAAACACAATTAATTAAATAAATAAATAAAAATATTTCTTTAATTTTAGCATATTGCTTCAATGTGATTTGTATAGAAAGTACTATCAATTATTTTATTTTATTTTTTAAGTGAGAGGAGGTTGAGTTAGAGAGACAGACTCCCACATGTGCCCCAGACCAGGATCCACTCGGCAACCCCTATCTGGGGCCGATGCTCAAGACACTGGCTGTGAGAGGGGAAGAGAGAGAGAACGAGGAGAAGGAAGGATAGAAAAGCAGATTGTTGCTTCTCATATGTGACCTGACCGGGTATCAAACCTTGGGATGACCACACGCCTCAGTTATTTTTATAAAGAAAGTAGAAGGAACAATGTGAACTGAGGAACGGAATTAAACCTGAAGGGAAGGGGGGAGGGAGCTGTTGGGAGGGGGACAAGGGAGATGTTGAGGGGAATGTGGGGAGGGGGGATGCAATCAGAGCAACACTAGAATCTGTGTAAACACAATAAATTTTAAAAAAAGAATATAGAAAAAAGAGAAACTGACATTTGTTCATAACATTAATCTATAAAATGAAATAAACATTGATTTACTTTAAGAGATAATAGGAATCTGTATTATGAAAACTGTTAGCTTATGCTTCCTAATTTTTAAGTTGCTCCCTTAATAGTCTGTTCTGTCTTTACTCCCTTTGTTTTGAAAGGCAAGTAAAACATACATACCCCTACAACAATTTTATAAGATGTTAATGGGGAATACAATAATATGGTCATACTTAAAGTTTATTGCCTTAAATAATTAATTTATGCTTATTGTTATAAAAGTTTGAATTTCATTTTGTATTATTTTTATATACATACCTGAGAAGCTCTTACGTTTCTTATAACTCTTTTTACTTATACTGGTGTTAAAGTGCTTTAAATACTAGGCATACGTGAGTTTATAAAAAGTAACACATCAGATTACTGGCTTTTATCCTTCATGTTTCTATTTTAGGGGAATAAAGTGAGAAAATGTGATAGTGGGATAACTCACAGGGAGGCACCTGGGAGACCACTGAACCCGACGCTCAGGAAGATCCTGGCGAGCCCCTTCCATCAATTAAAGTACAAGTAGCCTGCCAGGGGGGTACTTATGAATTATTCACAGCAATGTATGATTTACTCTCATTCGACAATCACGTTGTTTGCGTTCTATCATCTTAGCTTAATTTCTGGGGAATTAATGGGTTAGAGGAAAGAGGAGCAAGTTGGAAGGATCAGGGAGAGGAAGACCATGCTTAGGGATGAGAGTTCCTTCTAGAATGCAGCTCAAAGCAGGTAGAGTTCTGCAGGGGCTGAGACTGCTGGAGGCTAGCTGAGGGGCGGGGTCCTGAAAATCTGAGAGACAGAGTCCAGAACTGCTCGTCTGACTGAATTCATGTCTGAGCAAACATTTTCAGGCAGAAGAACGGCTTAAAACATCCAGGAGATATTACATGCAAATGTCATTGTTTCAAGACTCTTCAGATAGATTTTCAAGACCATAGACAAGAACATAGCCGATGGGAGCTAATATTAATTGTTTATCATTGCATTCATTTTCACGTTCTGAACCCTGCATATAAAAGTGTCTTAGATAAAATAATAGTGGTTGATACTGTTTCTCATCACCATCTTTTTACTGTTTGTTTAGTTACAGATATCTTACTTAATAAAGTACAAAAGTTAGTATGAGCAGAGACATATGTTGTTATGTCAAAGTAGTTATTTATTTATTTTTCATCAAAGCTAAAACAAGAAACAGATAAAACTAAAAAAAAAAAAACTAAAACAAGAATAAGTAAAATTTTATACATTGAATTGACACTTTATTTTGTATATCATCTCCAAATCCTGAAGATCTGTGGATGCAACAGGCACAATACCTAGCATACCTCTATGTCTTAGGCCATTAGCAGTGAATGTATTCTTTCAGAAGGTGTTATTGAATTATATATGTAAAGTCCGCACAAAGGCGATGAAAACATAGCCATTTTATATTAGTTGACTTGTTGACTCAACAGACAGCTTCTGAATCCCTACTCTGTCCCATCGGTTAGGTTATGATCAGGCAGAGACAGGTAATACACTCACTGAGCATTGACAGGAGAGCTATGACAGACGTTTTCCAAAATGAGTTACTAAAAAGTCCTTCTTCCTGGTACGTTCTAACCCAAAATTGTTTCCTAAGGGAGGATTACTAAGGCCTTGGAAGAGGTTTAGTCATTAGCGCAGATTCTTCTGAGTAACGGATTGAAAAGTATTTGCCCCATCAAAATATTTTGCCTTCGTCCTCTGCACTAAATGAAGGAACATGACAGGGTTCCTGACTGTTCTTGCTGCGCCTGGTGGTGATGGCAGTGAGGGGGGAGGGTGGAAAGAAAGCTCTGTTTATTTTCATCATCCCCAGAGGTGTTCCCCAAAGCTGGGCAGTTAGCAGACCTGGAGGTGAGAAGCCTAGTCCGGCTTGTCGCCTTTCTAGTGCTTTCTTAAGACTTTATAACTGAAGAGTCTTATGACTAATCATTCCATGGAAACAGACAAGACACTAGAATAAAAAATACTGACACTGGAAAGTTGCAGTGCTCACAGCCGTCCTGTGTACAAGCCTTCAATTGCGTTGCTCTAACCCCTTCACTGTAGGGAGTAAAGGACCACAGCCTCTTACTTCTGAGGGCGTTGTTTCCTTTTGACCTCCTTGTAGTGGAGAGATTCTTTTCTCTGTGAAGGCCCCTCTATCCATCTATGAAGAAGGATAATGGTTCTTTGTCCCTACTGGACACTTCATTGTTTTAAAGACCTCTGAGTATATGACATTTGGTTCATAAAGACCTCTTAGCCTTTCCCGGTGTGAGCTTTTCTGGTTTTATTTTATTTTTTTTTTTAGTGCTGGATCAGAGAGACCATAGAAGCCATGAAATGTCCTTATTAGTCCCAAATTTATAGATGTAGGCCTGAAACTAAATGCCAGAAGTAGGGACCCATATCCTGGGCAGGAAATGTTATATCAGAAATTAGCTCAGTTTCACTGTGCCTGTCTGCTCACTGCCACATTCATCATTCTACAAAATTTTGTTTAAAGTAAGAGTAACATGGCGCAGATCAATTGGAACACAGAAGAATACTGAGGGTGTGGTCAAGCGAGGGTAGTAACATAAGTGGCCAGTGAAGGACCCAGGTCAAGCAAACCAGGTAAGCCGTAGGAATATCACCAAAAGAACATGTAAGACAACAGTAAGAGTGGGAGATATTGAGGCAGCATTTGAGGGAAAAGGCAGAGCCCTGCGTGGCTTTCAAAAGGGAGGTGTGAGTGATCTTCCAGAGGAGGCTACAGGCGAACCCACCTCGGGTGACCAAATGGAGCATAGATCTTCGGAGCAGAAAAATCAAGAAGTTCAGAAATTTGTTGTGCATTATAATTTTAGTACCACATCCTTAAGTCTAAAATATTTGCCTAGGAGTATAACTGGAATGCTTCCTCAAGTTGACTATAAACATTAAGAAGTGTAGGTTTTACTGAGAAAAAAGTGTCGAATGATATCAATGTTTTTCCCACAGCTCCAGGAAAAAAAAAAATGTGTACACAGGCACAATTCGATCCTTGAATTGGCAATACAAGTGAAATGGATGTTTTCTGTATTACGGAGTTCTCTGATTAGAGTTTTTGAAGTTTAGTAGTCTGACTCTGACCTAGGGGTTGGCGTGCGCGGTTAACTAGGAGGCCTGGCATTGCACACACTGTTGTGTACACTCAGTTGCAATCGTTCCTATTCATTAAGATTTCAACTCTGCAGGCAGCCAGTGGGGCAGATGACAGGAACACGGGACTGACTGAAAAGGTGGTAGGAATGGACGCCATTAAGGAAATGGTGGCTTTTCTACAAGGATTCTCTGAAGTCTGATGAAAGATTACAGTGAGGTTGAATACTTTTCATTCTGTATTGTTGTGGGTCGAATTGTCTTCCCCCTAAATTCTTATGTCAAAATCTTAAACTCTGATATAAGAGAATGGAACTGTATTTAAAAATAAGGTTGTTGCCCTGGCCGGTTTGCTCAGTGGTAGAGTGTCGGCCTGGCATGCGGAAGTCCCAGGTTTGATTCCCGGCCAGGGCACACAGGAGAAGCGCCCATCTGCTTCTCCACCCCTCCCCCTCTCCTTCCTCTCTGTCTCTCTCTTCCCCTCTCGCAGCCGAGGCTCCATTGGAGCAAAAGATGACCTGGGCGCTGGGGATGGCTCCTTGGCCTCTGCCTCAGGCGCTAGAATGGCTCTGGTCACGACAGAGCAAGGTCCCAGATGGGCAGAGCATCGCCCCCTGGTGGGCATGCCAGGTGGATCCCAGTCGGGTGCATGCGGGAGTCTGTCTGACTGCCTCCCCGTTTCCAGCTTCAGAAAAAAATACAAAAAAAAAAAAAAAAGGGTTGTTGCAGACATAATTAGTTAAGATGTGATCCTAATGGCATAAGGTGGACCCCTAATCCAACAAGACTGGTGTCCTTACTAAAAGGGAAAGTTTGGCGCATACACACAGGGAGCATGCATGTGAAGATGAAGGTAGAGATTGGAGCGATGCTTCTACAAGTGAAGGAAAGCCGAAGATTGCCAACAAACCCCCAGAAGCTGGGGGGGGGGGGAGCATGGAACAAATTCTCCCCCACTTCCCTCCAGAGGAGGGACCAATCTGTCTATACCTCGATCTCAGTTTCTAGCCTCCAGAACTACGATGTCTCCCAATATATTTCTGTTGTTTAAGCCATTCAGTTTGCGGTACTAGACAACAAATACATGTGTTATCTGTGTTTCTTGTCTGTCGCCTCCAATTCACTCTGCATCCACTGAGGTCAGGGACTATATCCTGGTCATTTCTGCATCCTCAAAACTCAGCACAGTGTTCAGAACACTTAAGAGGGCCCCAAAATATTTATTGAATAAGTAAGTATGTTGATTTCTACCAATAAACATTTGTGATAGCTCTAAATTAGAAAAATATATATTCCGTTGTCCCAATTCTCAAATTTATTCCAGTTTAATAACTTTGACTTTGGACAAGGGTCCTTCCCTTCCATTACTTCTTCTCCCCAGGTGCTACCACTACACTCATTCAGGTATTTCTGTATTTAAAAAGGTAAACATAGCCCTGGCTGGTTGGCTCAGCGGTAGAGCATCGGCCTGGCGTGCGGGGGACCCGGGTTCGATTCCCGGCCAGGGCACACAGGAGAAGCACCCATTTGCTTCTCCACCCCCCCCCTTCCTCTCTGTCTCTCTCTTCTCCTCCCGCAGCCAAGGCTCCATTGGAGCAAAGATGGCCCGGGTGCTGGGGATGGCTCCTTGGCCTCTGCCCCAGGCGCTAGAGTGGCTCTGGTTGCGACAGAGTGACGCCCCGGAGGGGCGTGCCGGGTGGATCCTGGTCGGGCGCATGCGGGAGTCTGTCTGACTGTCTCTCCCCGTTTCCAGCTTCAGAAAAATACAAAAAAATAATAATAATAAAAAAATAAATAAATAAAAAGGTAAACATAACAACTCTCATAGTATCCACAGATAAGTGAAATTTTTGTACAAATGTTCAAGGAAAGCTGTCATTTATGAAAAATTTGTATAAGTTGATCAAATATGTGGTTAAAATTTTCTTGAGGGGGTAAAAGATATTTTTTTCATTGATGGACAAAGTCAATGATTGGTTTTAATATAAAGATGTGTCTTGAATAAATACAAAACATAAGTGGACAATTTATTTACACTGAACAAAGGGAGAGCTCATCCAAAACATTCCTGTAGATGCAGACGCCTGTCATCTAACTTGTTGAAATTAGCAATACAAAATTATGTGGAAAAAGGAATGAACTGAGATATTTTTGAACTATAAGTGAAAATGTAGTTTCTTAACTGGAAAACTCCACCCTTCCCCCCCAAATGCCAGCAACAAAAATAGGCTAACTGGTCGTATGTGAAAACCTCATCACTTACTTAGTTTAATTTTAGTCTTTGTATCAAGTGGGTGGAAAGCAGAGGGGAAGGAACCTCACTGTAGATGATGAAGAGTGTGAGATGGCTTAGGACAGGAGAAGAGGCGATGAATTCTGGTCAGGGTGGAAGGGATAGCTTCTACAATAGTTCTTGGAACCTCCAAGTTAGAAGTCTTCCCTTGTTTAAGCCATTCAGTTTGTAGTACTAGAAAACAAATACATGTGTTATCTGTGTATCTATATGCTTCTCTGAAAGCATAGCGATCAACTAAAATATAGTATTCTTACACGATCATCTTCATGGAAACAATTTTAACCTCGTTTGTGTGTTTCAGTTCCTGTGGTTTTTTGTGTTTGTTTGGTTGTGTTTTTTCTAAAAGAGAGAAGCAAATGACAAACACTTCCATTAAATATCCGGTGGACAATGTGGTTTTACATAAAACTTACCTCTGTCAAGTCATTTATTTGAATTACTGTTGTTTTAACTGGAGTTATCCGTTTTGCTTAAGTGTTTAGACTTGTCAAGGTTGCTGTACGAAGCTTTTAGGCTGAATTATATCTCTCAAGTTCCAGTTAAAGAAGAAGCATTTTCAAAGGAGAGGGAAGAGCATGTCCTATATGGTCAGAGATCTACTGTACTGTGTCTACTGCATGAGATGACTATAACGGGAGTGGGAATTAGAGGCAGGCACTAGGCTCAAATCTGCTTTAAAAATACCAGATTTACTACAGTAAAAATGATTAATAAAAATTTTCTTAAGATTTTTTACTTGCTACATAGCATTTAAGAGATATGTAGTCAACTTAAGACAGTATCTTGAGAAACCTGAAACCAAGCAAAAGGCTTGGAAGGAAAATATCTCTGACCATGCTGGACAAACCCTTGTTGTGTCTATGTACTAGTGCAACAAGCAAAACAGAACTCTTTGCTTTTTCTTTTCCCTGACCTAGCCTCCGTACCTAGGAATATGAAAAATAAAAATAAATTAAAAAAAAAAAAAAAACCCAAAACCCCCAGAAGGGCAGTTGCCAGCTCAGGGAATTCTCACTTAACAACTTCTGCTGGATGGGGCCCAGTATCTGGCTCTGGTGTATAAAATTACACTTTTAAACATATGAGAGGACATGAGCACTTGCCTTTGGTGGTTTCAAACAGACACATATATGTGGTATACTCATAGATATTTAGCTTCTTAAAGGTACTGCCAGATATGCCTTTTAAATCCTGGTCCATAAGCCTTTCAGTGTATAATACCATGATTCCATACACTTGACTCTATTACTATGTCCCATTTATTTATTAATTTATTCACTCACTCACTTACTCAGTCATGTATTTTATTTTATCCCTTCCTTTATTTACTAAGTAAGCATAAGAGACACACCGAGAAATACGCAGGTCATCCGTGAGCAGCATAACAACTCGACAAAGGGAACACACCTGTGTAACCAACACCCAAATCAAGGTGTCAAACGCCAGCATCCCGGAAGCCACCCTGTGCCCCCTCCGTGTCCTTAACTCTTCAAAGATAATCACTATTATGACATCTGTTACTGTAGGCTAATGCTGCCCATTCCTGGATTCCATTGGAATGGGATCATGCCCCTTCTGCCGTTTATTTCTCCAGCTTCTTTTGCTCGGTATTGAGTCTGTGAGGTTCATCCGTGACATTGCATACAGCAGTACTTCTGTTCGTTTTCATCCCTATGTAGAATTTCATACTATGCATTTTAAAATTTACTTCTCATCTTATTACTGATGCACTTGGGGGTTATTTAGAGTTTGAAGCTATTGAGAATAACACATCATTGAACATGCGTGTAAGTGTGTTGGTGCACACCTATGTGCACCTAGGAGTGGAATTGCTGGAATATAAGGTAAACATATATGTTCAGCTTAGTAAAGACTGTCCAAAAGTTTTCCAGAGTAGTTTAAAACTTTACATTCCTGCCAGCCGTGTTAACCTCTCAGTTATTTGGTATCTTCACCAATGTTTTATAGTGTCGATATTTTTATGATGTATTTTATTTTATTATTCTTATGTAGCTATTCTGGGGGTGTATGCAAGAATACATGTGATTTCAATTTGTATTTCTCTTATCATTAATGGTGCTAAAAATTTTATTTGCTCATTGGCCATTTAAGTAGCCTCTTCCTGGAAGTGCTTATTAAAATCTTTTGCCATTTTTAACACTTGCGTCGTTTCTCTTTTACCTTCTGATTCGTAGGAGGCTTTAAAAAATAAGAGTCTTTTTTCACATTTATATAATAAATATATTCCTGTTTATGGCTTATTTTCACTCTTTATGGTGTCTTTAGATCAACTGAAGTTCTCACTTTCAGTGAAGCTCGGTTTGTTAATGTTTTATTACCGTACATGCTTTCTTTTGTCCTTTTAAGAATTAAATAATTCTAGATCATGAGATGTTCTTCTATGCTATACTCTAGAAGTTTTATCATATTACTTTTACATTTATGATCTATTTAGTGGTGATTTGTGTGTGTGATGTGAGGTATGAGTCAAGGACTATTTTTTCTCTTCTGCCCAAAGGATGGCAGTGGCAGCTTTGCCATAAATCAGGGGGCTGTTTGCGTGCCAGTCTGTGTCTGCCCCATTGGTCTATTTATCCTGGCCACAGTGTCCCACTCTCTTAATGACTACAACCATAAATTACATCTTGATATCTAGTACTTTAAGTCCTTCAGCTTGATTCTTCCAGATTCTTTTCACTCCTCTTGACTTTGTGCGTTTCCATTTAATTTTAGAATTTCAGCTTTCCAAATTTTAACCCGTCTCCAAATTTAGGTTATTAATTGAAATAATATTGAATCTATAATCAATTTAGGAAGAGTTCACGTTTTGCAGCATTGTTTCTTCCAGGAGCATAGTATATTTCTCCATTCCTTTACAGCTTCTTTAATCCTATCAGTAAAGTTTTGTGGTTTTCTTTGGGGTGATCTTGCATATCTTTTATTAGTTATATTCCTAGTTATGTGTCTTTCTGTTTTTTGTTGTTGTTTTTTTTAGTAGGGATCTGTTCTAGTTTGTACAGAAGCAAAACCTTTCTTTAGATTCATACCCTTAAACAAAATATTATGGAGAAACTCTTTTAAAACTAAAGAGGGGAAGTGCCCTTAGACCTTGAGGAAGAGATGTGGGATATTTTCTTTTAATTTGAGGTAAGTGAGATGTGGTATGTCTTGTCCAGATGGAATCTTTGAAATATCCTTAAAAGTAGCAGATGTGTGTGGGAAGAATGACAGGGTATATTGAAAGCAGATTGACTTACTGCCTTGGATAAGTGCACATTTGAATGAAGAAACCAATGTGTATCTTAAGTATCTGAAGCACAGACACTGATGGGAAACAAATAACTATTCTAAACACATAGATTATATCCTGGACCTACCTTCTTAAATCTTTGGACTTATCTTCAGCAGTTGTTGGAGATTAGAAGTTTTAAAATCAATGCTCACGATATTATCACGGTGACTGAGTATGGGATACATTTGTTGGGTTTACCACCAAGCGTATTTCTCATTAAGTTAAAAAAAATTCGTTAAAATTAATTAAATCCCGCATGAGTCAGTGAAAACATACTGTTTCAGAGTTGAAGTCTCCTGGAAATCCTTCTAATCACTACTTTGTTTTTCTTCTCTTTCTTAGCCGTGCTTTGGGAAAGACTATTTCTCACTCATTGACTTTAGTGTTTCAGCTGCAGCTCATTTCTCACACTGGCTCCTGAGTCTCAAGGCCACTTATCGTGAAGACGTAAAGACCTCCTCATTGTCAGATCCAGTGAAAGCACTTCCCCAACCTCTTTCAACATGTGAGCTTCTGGAGCTATTTCTTCCCCACGGAACTCTTTCTTCATGGCTTCCTTGACAGTTGCTGTCCTCTCCTGGTCTTCCTCCCACCTCTCTCAGGCCAATTTTCAGGCTTTTTTTATTCCATAAATGTTGGTATTGCATTTGACCTACTCCAAACTCATTGTTTTCTTATTGCAAACATTTATTATGGTGGAACTTGTTCACTCCTGTGGGTCATAAACCAATCAGTATTCTGATGCTTTGGGAGGCTGTTTTCTTACCCTACAAACAAATGTCCAACAACTTGTACTTCTTTACTTAAGTGCCCCAAAGGCACTTTAAATTTAATAATGTCAAAAAAAGAAACTTGCCTGACCAGGCGGTGGCGCAGTGGATAGAGCGTCGGACTGGGATGCAGTGGACCCAGGTTCGAGATTCCGAGGTCGCCAGCTTGAGCACGGGCTCATCTGGCTTGAGCAAAAGCCCACCAGCTTGAACCCACGGTCGCTGGCTCCAGCAAGGGGTTACTCAGTCTGCTGAAGGCCCACGGTCAAGGCACATATGAGAAAGCAATCAATAAACAACTAAGGTGTTGCAACGCACAATGAAAAACTAATGATTGATGCTTCTCATCTCTCTCCGTTCCTGTCTGTCCCTGTCTATTCCTCTCTCTGACTCTCTCTCTGTCTCTGTAAAAAATTTAAAAAAAAAAAAAAAAAAGAAAGAAACATTTAAACATGCTCTACATCTTGGTCAGTGGTGCCCTACCCAGGACCCTTGAAGCATGGAAGTGGTTATTGACTCCTCTTTGTCCTTTATCTTTCCACAGCCAGTGGTGGTTAGGCTTGTCCTTCACATCCTTAATATGGCTCCAGGGTCAGTTCTTCTCTCTACGTCTAATGCCTTTTTTCCCTGTTTCCCCATATTCTCACACTTGGCCTTCTTAAACAGACTCTTCACTGGCCCCTCTGCCTTCTATATTGTCACATTCTAGACCATTATTTGTTCTCAGCATGAACTTTCCAAGTGTGCTGCTATCCTCTGTTTGAAACTCTGGAATGTTCTATGTTTTTCCTTTAGCATTTTTTTCTTAGCTTTAAACTCTTTATCATGGTTTTCTAAACCTGGTCGTCACACTTGAGCACCTCTCTCCTTCTTTATCCTCATTTGTTGATAATACCCCTTTCTGCCTGATGTGACCGGTCTCCTGAACTTCTCATAGTACCTCTATCACTCTGCCTTCCTTTCAGAAGTGCTGCTGCTTTTGTCCAGAACAGGCACACTGCCCTCCTCCATCAGCCACCTCCCAGGGACTGCCTCTGACTCATTCTCCAGATCAACTTAAATAGGACCCACTCTCGGGGAGACCTTTGCACATACTTCCCCACCAGTCTAGATTATATTATTTTGCATTGTGTTTCTTTATTTTAATTGCCTCAATCTGAACTTCTTGAAGACAAGGAGTCCTTCATGTTTGTATCTTCCCTCACTGTCTGCTTTTATGAATGGGCACTGCTCTAGGCTCTGGGGATGCAAAGATGAATGAAACATTATCTCTGCCCACTGAGCTCTTGCGATATAGAAAGTGATACAGAAATATCGACATAATCACTGTTCCATTTGTTAAGTGCCACATTACAGGTATTTACAAAACACAAAAGAAGGAGCACCAGATTCTGGGTCTGAGAAAGTTTTGTTTAAGTGTACACAGAGATCTCTAGAGAAGGGATGGGTGGAGCAAGAGTCCTCCAAGTAAAGATTGTCTCCAGGAAAAGTCCTGGCCACAGTAACCTATACCACCAGTTGCTCTTCAGAGATGATTCCCTCAGCTCTCCAGATGCAGAGAACTGTACAGGAGATAAAATATTTACAAATCAGGCCCTGGCCGGTTGGCTCAGCGGTAGAGCGTCGGCCTGGCGTGCGGGGGACCCGGGTTCGATTCCCGGCCAGGGCACATAGGAGAAGCGCCCATTTGCTTCTCCACCCCCCCCCCTCCTTCCTCTCTGTCTCTCTCTTCCCCTCCGCAGCCAAGGCTCCATTGGAGCAAAGATGGCCCAGGCTCTGGGGATGGCTCCTTGGCCTCTGCCCCAGGCGCTAGAGTGGCTCTGGTCAAGGCAGAGCGACGCCCCGGAGGGGCAGAGCTTCGCCCCTGGTGGGCGTGCCGGGTGGATCCCGGTCGGGCGCATGCGGGAGTCTGTCTGACTGTCTCTCCCCGTTTCCAGCTTCAGAAAAATACAAAAAAAAAAAAAAAAAATTTACAAATCATGCCTGCACATGAAAAAACAAACATTATGTGGCTTGGTTGGAGAGATCGATGCTTTGAGCTATTTTTGGTTGGAGAGATAAACATGCATAACCTTAGGTGTTATGTGAAAGAACTAGTGACTTATTTTGTGTGCCTGTGAGCTCTCTGACAAAAATCCTAACGCTGCTTGAGGCAACAGTGCACCCTGTCTTTGTCTGTAAAATGTTTGCCTTTATAGCGAACAAGGACCTAAAACCTTCAAGTTTCATTACCACTTTTTCAGATATAATGTTAGATCCCAGAAAACAGTCCAACAAAGCAGGATCTTTATATTTTGGTTCCCTCTAGTAACATTCCTAGAGAGGACACTTTGTAGTTGAAAGCTATTCTATAGCTATTTTACCAGACTGGAGGGTCATAGCCAGAGCCTTGTACAGTTGGGGGTGGATTGACACTGTAGCAATCAGATCAGGCGGCCGAATTCATCTAGACCAAGGTAATCTACAGAAGTGTCTACAGTAGGGATTCATACCAGTGCCTATAGACTCAAGGGACCATAACTAAACTTCAGGGGGTTTGAAAAATCCCCAAATTCTATACAGAATTGAGTATATGTGCATAAGGGAAGAAAGGCCATAGTTTTCATCATATTCTTAAAGTCCTTGTAACTCAAAGAACCACTGTTCTACACACTTTGCTGTATGTTCATCATAGTTCACTTGGTAACCATTTCTTGGGGATCTCAGTACTGGGCATTCTGCTCAGTGCTGATTTACTGTCATGATGTGTGTTGCAGTGATGCATGGAATGACTCAGATTCAAGTTAACATTAACTCGGAACTACGGTTCCATGTGGTCCCACCTATGTCATGTCATGTCGTGTTCACAGTAAATCTATATGGTCAGTATTCTTCTGATCATTTGACAGAAGAGGAAACTGAAGTTCAAAGTGTAAAAAGCACTTTCCTAAGGGCAACTGAACACTCAAGCAAGTAAACTGGACCTAAGAATATAAGAGTGACTGCAATCTTCTACTCTTCCTCATGGAGCTCATGGTCTTTCAGAGCAAACAGATAGAAACAAACACCTGAATGCAGTGACATAAATGCAAGGAGAGAGGAACATAGGATATAAAATCTTGGAAACAAGATGCATGTGGACAATTCAGCTGCACCTTGTAGGGGAAAGAGCAGAGCTGGGCCTGACAGGATGAATAAAAGCGGACTGCCTGAGGGGGAGTTCAACAGTATGTGCCAGGTTGGGGTGTTTGCAAAACACAGTCCCATGAACTAGCCGTCTGCTTGTGAAAAAGATGGTTGCGGGTTGGAATAGTGAGCACATAAATGAATATTCGAGAATAGAAAGAGATACACTGGAGAACCAGGTTCTGCCCTATTTCCACATATATTAACATATCTACAATTCTTCCAGAAATTAGTCCAGGCTATAGGTAGTCACAATTAAGATAATTTTTTAGATTATTTTTTCTCCAAGCTGTTTCAGTAGGTATGTCCCTTATAGTGTAATACTAGAGTGACATTTTGATTCTGTCAGCTTTTAGAGAGAGAAACTAAACATTTTCTTAATCTAATTAAAAACAAAATTCCAAATCCAACAACCGACTCAAATGCACAGGTAACCGCTTCCAACATTTCACGGCACTGAATAGCAGGAAGGGTAGTAGAGAAAGCCATCAAGCGGAGCTATCAAAAACACCTGTTTTCAAAAATCTTATAGGAATAGTAAGTGTAATGCTTATTATTTTTCTTCCTGAAAAACATCATGACTGTTTTCAAACAATGCTTGATAATTCCTAAGGGGAAGTACTGAGAGGCGCTTTAATATAATGAGTTTATGAGTTAGCTAGCTGTTTCAGTTACAAGTTTTCAACAAGTTCCCAGAAATATGAATGGAAAAACTTCTCTGATTCCACTTTAAATATGTGGGAAAGAAAATGCAGGAAGATGGGTGTGGTGGCAGAGAGGGAGAGGGACTGTGAGCAAATGTGACACCAGCACTGTTTTTATTTTATCAACAATTAGACACAATAATACGAATAAAATGGTGAGGTGATAAGAGTAGATTTTTACATTTGAAAAAGTCAGCTAATCTACCATAAAATGTTCAATGGATGTCAGCTTACACTTACTTGGTCACTGGCCCGGAGTGTTGTGCCATACTATAGGTGTGTGTTTCATGCTCCTGGCAACTCTATCAATGAGTGATGTCCACAGTGTCCTGTGCTCAGCAGCCCCGCCCGCTCCTGTGGACTCATGCCTGGGGCTTCCTCCAGGGAGTCAGTCCATCTCATATTTGGTTTTCCTCTTTTCCTACTGTCTTCTATTTTTTCCAGCATTATTACTCTTTTGTGTCTGTTTCAAAGAACCGTGCCTTCTCATGTTGTGGCCAAGCAGGACAGCTTCAGTTTTGTCGTTGTGGCCAAGCGGGACAGCTTCAGTTTTGTCATTTTGGCCTCCAGCAATGTTTCCGGCTCGGGTTGCTCTAGGACCCGTTTGTTCATCTCTCTGGTGGTCCAGGCTATCGCTAGAACTCTCCTTCAACTCCTTCAGCCTCTTGGGTTTCATGTACTCACAACTGTACGCCTACCTTTGCCCCATCCTGTATTATGATGTCTGTTATTTTTTACATATTTAAAAGAAGCAAAGAGAAGCACTGTGTTGAAGTCAAGAGGTCTGATGATACAGGGATATATGCAAGGTTGAGGAAGTCACTCTATTTCTCATTGTTGCACATTCACAGGTTGTAAAATGGTGATACAATACCCATCCTACTTTTGTGGCAGTTAAGTCAGACTGTGCATGAAGACACCAAGCAGAGGTCTTGGCACCTGCTGAGCCCTGTGGCTGACCACAGTGTTATTGACCGAGAGTATACTTTTTGCTGAAGAGCAAGCATTCTGCCTTCCTTGGTTTATTGCATGTGTAGATTTATAAAGTGGTCAATTTTCCATCAGGTGCCCTGGCTCCTCCATGAATGGGCAGGAGTGGGATTTCATGACACCTTGCAGCTCTACTGGCAGGATTTTTTTTTTAATTTTTATTTTTTACAGAGACAGAGTCAGAGAGAGGGATAACAGGGACAGACAGACAGGAACAGAGAGATGAGAAGCATCAATCATTTAGTTTTTCGTTGCACGTTGCGACACCTTAGCTGTTCATAGATTGCTCTCTCATATGTGCCTTGACCGGGGGCCTTCAGCAGACTGAATAACTCCTTGCTGGAGCCAGTGACCTTGGGGTCTCAAACCTGGGTCCTTCCACATCCCAGTCTGACGCTCTATTCACTGCACCACCGTCTGGTCAGGCTGGCAGCATTTTTGATGGTCCTGTTTAGCATTAACTTGATGTGCTTCTGTTCCTTGGTTGAACATACAGTTAGCTCTTGCCTTATTCTAGGCACTGAGCCAAGTGCATTGATGACACATAATTGAATAAAATGTAATCTTTGTCGTTGATGGCTTCATCGTCTAGACAGGAAGTGGTTACCATCTTTTCTGAGTGAAATTTTTATTTTATATTAAGTGAACATTTTTTGTGCTCTTTCATTGAGATAGACACTGGTAAGTATTTGAGGTTAATAGTGAGAATGATAAAATCAGGCCCAGCCCCTGAGATGGTAAATTAATTGGAATGTAGAAAGGGTATGGGCTTTTAGTAAAAACAAACAAGCAATAACAACAACAACAACAACAACAACAAACCTGGGTTCATATTTAGGCTTCAAAACTCACTTATTGAATCACTCGGAGCAAGGCAGGCCTGTGTGTTCTAAGCCAAAAAAATGAAAAGAGACAAATTTCAGTTATTCACTCATTCATTTGGCAAACATTTACTGAGTGCCAGAGACTCAGCAATGAATAGGATGTACATGCCCTCATGGAGTTCAGATTCCGGTGGGGAAAGAGAAAGGGTATAAAAACTGCTGTGCTGACAAAAGGCAATGAAGAGACCTAGGGAGTGTTGTCAGAGAGGAGGGGTGCACTTTTGCAGAGAGTTTGGATAAAGTGAGAAGGTGATTCAAGGAAACAGCAGGTGTAATGGCCTCGCCGGGATACTGTGGGACTGGAGCAGGGCCGTGAAGGGATGATGCAGGAGGCAAGGAAGGGCCTCATGGGACATGTTGTGAGGACTCCATGGACCTGAGATAGGAAGCCTTTGGAGGAGTCTGTGCAGCGTGACACAGTCTGACTTTGAACAGCCTCCATCTGGCCACTGTATATAGAACAGAGCAGGAAAAAGCAGGGTGGTCAAATGGGAGGCCTTTTCAGCAATCCAGGTGCGAGCTGGTGGTGAAACGGGCCATGGAGATAATGGTTGATGTGGTGCAAAGTGTCAGATTCTGGAGAGGACTTGCTTTTAAGCTCGAGCCAGCAGGATTTGCTAGTGAGTTGTTTTAGAGGGTTTGGAAAATACATTACCGTAAAGTCAGAGTTGCCTCCGATGGAGATGTAGACGGCTGTGGGAGAAGCAGGTTTGTGGGGGACTGTGAGTTCAATTCTGGGCACGTGAAGTCTGAGGCGCTGATTTGACATTCAAATGCAGAAGGGGGATAGGATGTTGGAATTCAAGGGAGAGGTCTGCGCTAGCGATGTAGGAGTGGGAGTCACTATCATAGAGATGGTACACGAAGTCTCCAAGGTGGTAGCTGCAGCTGGAAGACAGAAGAGGGCTGATGACTGAGCCCTGGGGTAAACCAGAGGCTGAGAAGTTGAAGGGGAACCAGTAAAGAGACAGAGAAATGTCCAGTGGGAAAGGGGGAGAGGCCGGCTTGCGGAACAGCCTATGTGAAAGCACATCATAGGTCGTCTAAACCAGTGATTTTCAACCTTTTTTGAGCCGCGGCACATTTTTTACATTTACAAAATCCTGGGCACACCACCTACCAAAATGACACAAAATGACACTCTAACACAGTACATATTATACATATAGTTAATAATATAGTTTCTGAATGTATTTATACTCAGTGTGAAACCTGGGCCTGTTTCGATGAACACAAAAGGGATATCCTGGCAGGAATGGTAGAAAGACACACACGAAGCTCTTCCTCAACAGTTCTCAGTCTCTCTCTGTTTTTAGTTTTTATCGCAGTCAAGCTTGAGAAGCTCAGCTCACATAGATATGTGGTTGAAAATGGGAGCAATGTCAAAATAGCTTTGTTGGCCAGAATGGGGAACTCCTTGGCAACAGATAACCAAAAACTGTCCAAAGGAAGAGCAGCAAACTTTAGCTTTAAAGTTAGATAACATTGTGATGCATTGTATATCACTCTCTGCGGGGGGCCTCTTTTAAAAAGAAAAAGGTCAAATATCTATATACACCATCAGGATAGACATAATCAGCTGAGGCTGAGGCTTCATCTAGTGGTGGCAACATTTACCTCCAGTCCTGACCAGGATTAGAAATCGGGACCATGGGGAGGAGTAGCAGTTTCAACAACTCGCCGCGACCACACAATGACAAGTGTGCGGCAGCCCGAGTGGGGACCTTCCTGGGTGTGGATAAGAGGCGGCCTACTATTGGTTCATCGCTAGTGGTCGGGATGAATCCTAGAAGGTGATTGGTCAGTGAGCGTTCCCTGTGCCTCCACTCTTCCTGTCGCTGATAGCTGGAGGGATTGTGAGGGGAATGTTTATGTTCGGATGGAGGCGGCTGGCGGCGGCAGGATAAATAGCCTCTGCGGGCCGTATCTGGCACTAGGGCCATAGTTTGGGGACCCATGTTTAATTTTCCCACGGCACACCTGACCATGTCTCATGGCACACTGGTTGAAAAACCCTGGTCTAAACTGCCGCATAGATCATGGCAGGCATTTACGCACTTTTAGAAAAATGCAGTAAGATCATGATTTTTGTTGCAAATTTTGATTGGGGATATTTCATGTATAGCCTTTACCCTGTTCACTATGGTTATCATCCAAAACATTTTTTCTTGATGTGTGGTATTGAATTTTTTCTCTCAGGAGAAGTTTCCAGGTGAATACTGTTTTTAGAAAAAGAAATGTGTATTTTTATAAATACCTGTTGGAACTCCAGAAGATTTTGGATTTTTCCTCTTTATTCCACCCATAACAAAAGTGATGAGGCTACCTTTATCCCTTTATGGGATATATTCATCAATTGTTGTAATTGTTTTATCCAGGTACAACTTTGGCTTTTGACGATTGTTCTCTATTTATTAGCATTTAAACACACAGTTTGTGTGTTTTTTGAAAACAGAAATGTGGCAAGGTCAAAAGAAGATGGAATTACTTTAATGTAGCTGAAAGGAGAATTGCCTTGTTTATAGTTCTATTGATGCAAGGCACTCAGTTATTATTCATTGCTTTTGAAATATATATATTTTATGTTGATACACTTAATTGATCGATTTCTAGAATGTCTCTGAAATTTTTGAGAACCTATGTCTCTTTGTATCCTGACTCCAATTTCTATTAACATGATTTTTGCCCCAGAAGTTAAAATACCATCACTCTTCACAGTCTTCTTTCCTCCTCAGCTGTGCTGACTTTCATCTGTGCCCCTTCGGCTTCCTGCCACGGCCACCCCTGGGGCTCACTGACATCGGGGGCAGCTTGACTTCTATCCCATCATCCCGTCCATTCCCTCCCACCAGGCCTGGGACCCCCACAAACTCTTGCTCTTTCTCTCTCCTGATTTTGCGCTTTTCTCTAACCCGTCTACACCTCATGATCTGTCTTTTTAGTTATTTGTCTCCCATCTTCCGACGCCCTAGCGGTGCTAGCAAACCCTCACACCCGTGAGGTCCCGAGCATGAATTGGAAACAAGTAACATAACAGTGCAGATGTGTGTAAACATACCTTTGCTCTCTCCTTTCTTACAGGACCCTTACTATTGTCTTGCTTTTCCTTGTAGTTTTACAACATGAATAGTTCTGGATTTTTTTTTTTTTTTAGAATTTTCTTTAAATAGTATGATACATTTTCAATCATCCACAATTTTTACTGTTCAACATTATGGTTGTGCAGTGATCTCTGTTGATACTTGTAACTTCTAAGTAATTATTTTTCACTGCTACATATCATTCCATGGTCAGTCTGTGTCCATTTGGATTGTTTTGTATGTTTCTGTCATTATAGTAGTCCCCCTTATCCATGGGAGATACATTCCAAGATCTCCCACGGAACCCTGAAACCACGGAGAGTACTGAAACTATACACACACACACACACACACACACACACACACACACACACAAACACACACACTATGATTTTTCCTAGACATCATATATATGAAAAAGTTTAATGTATATATTATCACAGTAAGAGATTAACAATAATAATGAATAATAACATAGGAAAGTTATAAAAGTATACTGTAATAAAATATGTGACTGTGGTCACTCTCTCAAAAAATCTTGTACTGTACTCACTTATTCACTTGAAAGAAGCACATCACTGTCTCTCTTCGGCATTTATGATTTAACAGCATCACTACTTGGGCTTTGGGGCCATTATTAAGTGTAACAAAAGTTACTTGAACACAAAGTGCTGTGACACTGTGACAGTGAATCAGATAAACAAAACTAAGTAACTAACAGGTGGGGAGCATATTTGGTGTGACTACACTGAACAAAGAAATGATTCATGTTGGGGGTGAGCGTGAGATTACATCACGCTACCCATAACAAATGCAGTTTTTTTTGTTTTGTCTTTTTATTTATTCATCTTAGAGAGGAGAGGGAGAGACAGAGAGAGGGAGAGAGAGGAGAGACAGAGAGAGAGAAGGGAGGGGAGGAGCTGGAAGCATCAACTCCCATATATGCCTTGACCAGGCAAGCCCAGGGTTTCGAACCGGCGACCTCAGCATTTCCAGGTCGACGCTTTATCCACTGCGCCACCACAGGTCAGGCACAAATGCAGTTTAAAACTTGTGAGTCTATTATTTCGGGAATTTTCTATTTCTGGTTGACCAGGATCTTAAAGATTGGTTAATTTTCAATATACTTGGCCACTCACGTCAACCTTCTCCCTCTAACATGTCACAAATTAGGAGAAAATTAGACCACTTTAAAGTTCTACCATATTTGAAATGTTAAGATGCTATCCCCATCAGTTTTCCTGATTTACTCTCTATAGAAGATGGTGTAAAATAAATGGCCCCACATCAGGAGGTAGGTCTCAGACTGCCTGTCTGAAAAATTAAAAGCAAATGTCCTTCCCTGGGTCTTCTACATTTCATTAGAATAACTGAAAATTTTCAGCAATGTTCTTAAATATTAATAATAAAGTCATGGTGAATTAACTGAGATGTGTATTGTCTCTCAACTGCAAATTCACCCTTAAATACCCGGTCTTCCATAACTTCATATTTCTTCATATTGAGCATTTCTTCATATTGAGGATGATATTGAGCTTGCTCAGTAGAAGGTGCTTAAAGGGACTGTACAGGAAGAAGGGGCTCCACTTACTGGTTCCAGCAGCTGCCCTCCTGGTGAGCTTCATGGATAGGAGGAGACCCATGAAGTATGTATTGCTCTGCCCCAGGCTCCTGCAGGGGATGTCTAGTCCCTTGGTGAACTCATAGCCCCAGCCTGGCCTGCAGACTACCTCACTCACTTCCTTCTGTGCATCAGCTCATCAGGTGAGGCTCGCCCTCACCTGGGAGGCTGCTTTCTGCCCGCCCAGTGATGTGGACCAGGTCTTGCCCAGGAAAGCCAGCGAACTTCTTCAGCACCAACAGGCTGCAAATCCACCATCTCCAGTGAAGTCTGAAGCTCATCTTTGGAGAGGGGACACTTTCGAGTTCTTCTTCCCTTGGGTACAGTGTTTGAGCACCAGTGTACCCTTTACAGTTCTCTTTCCATCTTATAATTACTCTACTATGATAGCTTACTTTTTCTGTATATTAAACTTTCCCTGCTTTAAGAAAACATCAACGAAGCTAAATCTGAAACCTAACATAAACTTCCCATTTCGGTGTTCCAAATGTCACCAAGTCTTTAAAAGTACAAGAAAATTATGTTACACTTTACTTATGACTCAAGATCGTATCAATTAAGTTATTTTTCAAGGCATAAGAATTCCTTGCTTCTTTATAGAAACCTAAGGTGATAACTTTGTTAGGAAATTAATGGCTGTGTTTATTTTCTGATGTAAGTAATTGAAAGTTGAATGTATTTCTCAGTTTTCTAACTTAATAAATAACTACTGCTTCTCCCTTTAAAAGTATTCATTACAATCTAAAGGACAGAAGCATATAGCTACAACTCCAATCTCATTCCAAGGAATATACTCTAAGTCCTGGGAGACATACATAAGACCGTTCATCCTCAGCAATACTAGATAAAATTTAGGGGGATAAAATATATTTTGTAATGTTAGAAAATCTTCAAAACATATTTGTGTTAAAAAAAGATACATATTTTTTCAGTAATTTTTCATCAGTAGTACTGTGCTTAAATCTAGATATCATGCACTTAGCAAGTATAGATTCCGCTAAGTTAGAGCTTAAACCCTTCTAAACACTTTCCCGTTTGCAGCACAACATGCAGTCATTTAATAGTCTGCATTTCTGCATTAGTAGTTTACTAAGTGCTTTGTACCTATTAGCCGATCAATGGATAGTTGTTAAATAAATCAATGATATGTTGAATACAATGTTCAAAAAATTCATTCTAATATTAACAGTTTAAAAAAAATCATTAAGCCTATGAAGGTGTTGAGTAGCTCATGGTGTCAGTGAGACACAGTGAGAACCACCCACTGGGGGGTTTTCTGTTATCATTTGCAGAATAGAATGGAATCTCTGGAAGGGTTCTGCAGGACTCTTCCCGGGTTGTTGCTGGGACCTGGCATGATGGCCCCCACTGTTTAAGTCCTCTTTAGATGGCTCTCTCCCTTGCTACTAGAAATTGAAAGCGATAATGTGATATCATAACAAATTTTGTGGACAGACTTTCCTTTCCAAAGCTGCTTTTCTGAGAGCATTATTTCTAACTGAGAAGCTTGTTTTTCTTTGGAGCTGAATGGATTGCTTGCCAGTGGTGACTTATGGCTTACTTCATCGATTTTCAGTAATGAGATAGAGCAGTATGAGGTAAATGTCTGTGTGCATGGGCAAGGGATCTAAATCACATTCTGAAAACCACGGGCTTGATGATACAGTGCCTCCCTCTCCTCAGAAATGTCTGTGGTGAAGATTCCTTGAAAACGCTTGGGCTTAAAGCACATCACTTAAATGACATTATGGTGAGAGCTATTACAGCAAGACAGCCATATTGGCTAATTCGGGCTAACCCTCTCCAAGGGTAGTAGAAAAACATTCACCAGGCGATGCATCTGATGAGTATAATCTCAGTGGATGAGTGAGACAGAGAGCCTCTGGTAATTCTAAATGCATTGATTTCTCTAGAGTGGCATTCAGACACGTAACTGATCACAGCTTCTATGTAACTGATAGACTCCATACTGGAACTGGGATGGACTCCCCTGGCTGTAGAATGACTGGGGATGTTCACATGTCTCAGGCAGGAAGGCACTGGAAACAAATGCAAAGAAATCCTTGTAGAGCTCATTCATCTGATTTCATAGAGTCACTGTTCCATGGTGCTGAAATAATTTTGGCATTTGCTCTTGATCTTGATAATAATGAGAAAGAATTATGCACCATTTAATGTAAGGTATGTGTGGAATGGAGGGGAAATCTCTTGAAGATTGTGTTTAATGGTACTGCTACTCTATGGCTTTGGGTCCTTTTCACATGTTATTTAACTCCTTCAGTCAAATTCACTCGTCATTGAGCACAGATACTGCTGCCATGGATTGGTTTCTAGCAAGAACTACATTGAAAGTTTCACGAACTAAAAAAAATAATGTTGTTGCTCTACACTTCCACATGCTATGTGACTATAGGTGAGAGACAGGAAGACCTTGAGCTCACACCATTGCTTCAAATATGTTATTCAACCTTCTGCATAGGAGAAATTACACACACATTCACCACACATACACAGATACCATAGATGTTATATATGTGTGTCATAGATAGATAGATAGATAATGATAACTATATATATATATATCTATGACACACATATATACATATAATTTTATCTATATCTATCTATCTATCTATCTATCTATCTATATAACTATATCTATCTATCTAATGTACTATTCTTTCCTGGATTACATATGCATTTATTAAAGGTTACATAATGCCTTGTTCTCTAATTATAAAAGGTAGGTTTTTATTTCTTCTTTCTTATCTCTCCTTAAATGAATGCCCCTCCCCTAATGCAGAGGACTCCTCTGTCACTTGCCTGTGACACCTACAAATCTGCCTGCCTCCTCCCCATCCGTTCTCCCGTAGTGTTCCCTCTTTCCACGACCTGCACCACTCCGCTTTCCCTGCTGCCCTCAGGTTGCCAGCTCCCTGTTTCTTCTGTCTACCGTGTGTAAAACTAACTTTAAAATAAAAAAATCTTCAAAACAAACATGTTCATTTTATGAAAATACAATATAGGTAACCCACAATATAAAACATTGGAAATCTTGCTTTCCAAGGTCAAGACAACTGTACTCTTTTAAAAATCATATAAATAATGATTTAATTTCTTAATGAATGTTCTTCTTTTCCACTTTGGTGCATTTTAAATTCTTACCTCAGTTTTGTCAGTTAGACGGAAATGTAAAAATTACCAACTAATTAAAGTAATGACTTGACCTGCTATATAGGCTATAGGTTTTGTGCAATTACACATAATTGAGGATGTTGAAGATGATTGAACGAGATGAAATAAAAAACTTATTCTGGATAAACCATACCATACATGTTTGGGACTAAGTGATAAAAGTCTAACGAATTTTCCCTATAGTACAGACATAATTGTAATAGTTTAGTGCATTCCAGAGAAGAAAGGGGAAAATTAAATTAATTTAATGAACACCACTCATGTGTAAAAAGGTAAGGATATGAATGGAATTTGGGTACATTTCCCTATTTGTGGAAATGAATCCCAAACTTAAAAGGACTCAGGTGTGGTTTCCTGACGGGGAGAGTTGAGGAGGTAGAGAGAAGATGCAGAAGGAATTAAACAGTAGAGAATGTTCTAGAAGCACAAATGCTAGAGTGACTCCAGAATATCCTGAGATTTTTTTTTTCACTCTGATAAATCCCTATTTATATTTCTTGGAGAGAAACTGACCACTTCACTTCTACATGTGACATAAACTAATAAGAGCAACCAGCCTGCTAAGAGCTCGAAGCCAGATGGTGGATGTGTGTCATGCTGGGTTGATGGTGTGGGAATGCCAGCCCCGCAGAATGGCTGGAGCCAAGTAATGCTTCCAGGTAATCCCACGTAAGATTCACTTGTGTATCTCCATGTAACTTTTTCATTTTTAATAGTTATTTTAATAAATTTTAAGTTGCAGTGGACAACCTGGTACCTATAGGCAACAGAAGAATACTAGTAAAATGTCGCTAGTGTGATTTGTTAGCTGTCAGCTCAAATTCTAATAAATTGCAGAAATCTGAAGTAGTTTAACAGGATTACTAACTGCTTCTTAAGTGAGCAAATAAGCAAATGTCAGGCCATGCTTCTCCCCAGGAAATGATAAAATGTTCCATAATTTTTAGGAATTGTCTTTTGAGGATTAGTCAATGTGAATTTGGATTAAAAATAATAATAATAATAATAATAATAATAATAATACTGGCCCTGGCCGGTTGGCTCAGTGGTAGAGCGTCAACCTGGCGTGCAGAAGTCCCGGATTCGATTCCTGGCCAGGGCACACAGGAGAAGCGCCCATCTGCTTCTCCACCCCTCCCCTTATCCTTCCTCTCTGTCTCTCTCTTCCCCTCCTGCAGCCGAGGCTGCATTGGAGCAAAGATGGCCCGGGCGCTGGGGATGGCTCCTTGGCCTCTGCCCCAGGCGCTAGAGTGGCTCTGGTCTCAAAAGAGCGACACCCCGGAGAGGCAGAGCATCGCCCCCTGGTGGGCAGAGTGTCGCCCCCCTGGTGGGCGTGCCGGGTGGATCCCGGTCAGGCGCATGCGGGAGCCTGTCTGACTGTCTCTCCCTGTTTCCAGCTTCAGAAAGGTGCAGGAAGAAGAAAGGAAAAGAAAACAAAAAAAAACCTAACAAACCCCAACAGTTCCCTCTCTGTCTCCTGACCTTTGTAAATTAAGAGAGAATCATTGTGTGGTGTCTTTTTTCCATGCCCTCCAAGTACGCACTTTGGGGAGGTCTTCCACAGCAGTTCCGGTGTGGTGGGAGTCATACTCTGTTGACAAGCAAGGAAGCTACTTGAGAGGTCTACACGCAACGACAGGGTAGCCACCAGGTCATAGTCAGGGGTTGCTGTGTTAGATGATCCATTGGATAAGAAGAAGATAAATCAACTACTGTATAGAAAAGTGAAGACTTCATAGTACCATTGATCTTATCATTGATAAATTGTTTAGACTATTTTATCTGTATTTTAGAAACTCTTTTGTTTTTCTATTCTAGAATATGAGATTCTGTTTTCCGCCCTTGTTTCCCAAGAATCAGTGAGTCATTTAATTATTTATCAAACTGAATTCAGTAATTTAACCCCTTGTGAAATCAGTTTTTGTTTCTTCTATTTGGAAACTCAGCTATTAGGTACACACACATTTAAGACCATTATGGCTTTTTCATGAATTGACTCTTTAATATTATAAAGTGCTCCTTGTTTCTGATAATATTTCTTATCTTCAAAACTTACTTTTGTATTAATGTAGTTATTGCAGATTATGTTTAATGTTTGCATTCGATTACTTTTAACAAATCTGTATCTTTATACTTAAAGTAGTTTTTGCTTTAGTATGACTTTTAAATACAATCTGTCAGTCTCTGACTTTTAATTGGAGAGTCTAAACCATTTGCATTTAATGTAATTATAAGCATTGTTAGATTAAAGTCTGATACCTTATTGTTTTGTCTGCCTCATTTATTCTTTGTTCCTTTATCCCAATTTCTGACCTCTTTTTGATTGCCCTGATCTTACTAATATTCCATTTTATTTCCACTACTGTCTTATTTGCTGTGCTAAACAGAATTTCTAAATTATCCTCCAAAAATAGCCCACTCTGATCTCAGGAACCTGTGAATTAATGAGCTCTAATATCTCTGATTGTATTATGATAAATGGTACAGATGACCTTAAGAAAGGAACATTACCCATGTAGGCCCTGATCTTATCCCATGAGGCCTTAGAGGGAGAAAGCTTTTTCAGGTCAGTGGCAGAAGAGCAGAACAGAAGAGAAAGTTAGAAATGCCCGGAACAGGAAAATGGTTTGTATTCTGCTGCTGGTTTGGAAGATGGGGGATATCAGACGCGAAGATTGGAGAGCAGGTGCAAGGAGCAGAGAGTAACAGTGGCCCTCAGCCAATAGGGAAGCCTGACCTCAGTTTACAATCAACAGGGACTGGATTCTACCAATAACTAGAACGGGCTTAGAAGTGAGCCCTTGAATGAAGACTCAAGGTAAGGACCCTGAGTGTGGAACACTTTGCTTTGTTGTTACAGTTCTCTGAGCAGTGAAGCCAGACTCACCCACCTGGACTTCTGATCTACAGAACTAAAAACTAATCAATTGATATTTTTAGTTCATAGTTCTGTTGAGGCCCTTGTGTCCTTTCCCAGTTTTATCTTCCTTGTCAACACCGCCGAATTCAGTGTTATTAATTCCCATGCATTTCTTCATATTTTACTTTAGATACGTACCTCTTTAAAATTCTTTGCATTTTTTAAAAATTTATTTTAATTTTCAAATAAAGCTTTTTTTTTCTGGCTTCCTTTTTTCATTTGTTTGTGTTTGTTTAATGTTTTGTTGTGAGGGTGAAAAATTGATAAGTGCTTAGAATTCCACTGTATGAATATAGCACAATTTATTTATCCAGTCAGCTGTTAAGTGACATTTAGATTGTTTCAACTTTTTTGAAGGAATGAATGCTGACATGAACTTTCACATTGTTGTGACGAGAGAATCTCTGTAGGGAACACCCTTCATAGAGAAGTCAGTAGATGAGAGTATATGCGTCTTTAAAGTACTAGATATTGCCAATTAGTCTTCAAAGTAGTGGTCCTAATGTGCATTCCCACCTTAAGCTTTCTGGTTGCTCCACATCCCTATAACCCTTGGTTCTGTCATAATTATATAATTATATAGGTGGAAATACAATCTTGTTGTGATCTAAATTTGCATTTCACTGTTGTTGATTAGGCAGGACACCTTGTAATATGTTCACTGGCCAGATTGGCGTGGGTATTATTATTCCTGAGTAGGAACACTTCAATTTCTCAAATTCTAATAAGGTTTTACATACAGACCTAACATCTAAAGTCATAACATATGCTATGGTAAATGTTCTCAAGGATAAAATTATTTGCTGAATCATTTCACTTTTTTCTTGCCAACCGTTCAGTTATACCATGCTCAGTTGTGGGGAGCGTCAGCTTCCCTACTCTGATTTTTCTGGTTCTACAAAGAACAGCAATACACCTTAAATATTTGAAGCTAAAAGAAAGGCTAAACTATTAGGGAGAATATAACATTACTCTGGCTAAGATTGGCTCATAATAGCAGGATTTGGTGTGCTTCAAAGATCTCGGTGTATTATATATAAACATACTGTAGGATTTCTGTTTAACTAGGCTTGATGACAGAGTCACCATTATGGGGAATTTCCAAGTGACTTCTATATAAGTTTGAACAGAATGAATAACAACGTGAGTGTGCCTGTGCCATGCTAAGGGATAGAGCCAGGTAATTTTGAGGGTCTTCCGTCCTTCGGTTTTGTGCCTCACTGAGGAGCTCATTCACAGAGCTTTCACACATTTTCTTTCCACTGCCAACATGGAAATTTAACAAGAAGAGATTTTATATATATAATATATAATGTTTTTTAAACAGGTAATGAGTAAAATTTTACCTTTTATAAATAAATACATCATCAAAAAATTATCTCTGGTAGAAGAAGCCAGAATGATTCCCCTGAATTTCTTCTTGGTGCTAAATGGGCATAACGGATGAGGATGAGCCCAGCAAATGTATTTTCTGCCCTTTCCATAATTTAATATTAATTATCATTTGCCAAGCTGTATTAGAGAATGCTGCATGCCTGCACTCGCAGCTCTGGATTATCAATACTTTCATCCCCGCTTCAAGAATTTCACAAGTAATTGAGCTGTTGAATTTCACCATTCTCCCTCTGTGATATTCGAAGTAAAAACATAGCTAAGGCAAGTAAGTGATTCAATTGTAATTGATTTGGGAATGTACAATTGGTTGCTTTATTTGAGGAAAACGGTGTGATTCCAATGCCTTATAAAGATTTTAGTTTATAAAAACTGAACACCTGAGAAGGAGATCATGCAGTTTAAGTTTGAGAACAAATATTTGCTCCACATCAGTCTTGATTATTGCATCCAGTTGACTTCTCTATGACTCAGGGACTAGAAGCTTTCTACCACTTCCTTCGGTAAAAACCTCTAAATCTAACAGATTAAAGCATGAGGAGATTTCTTCATATTCAGACTAACTTGTCTCATTTATTATTCAGACTACCTTGATCCATCTCTTTGCTTGTCTTAGATGTTTCTTACACCCCACTAGTCATTATAACCAAACCACGGATGCGATATTTGAAAATAATAGACAAGTTTTGATCATTGCTGCTGCTTTCTGTTGAACAGTGTGTATGCATACATGTTTGGCATTTGCCCTTAGGTGAGCAAACATGCAAGTAATGTCTTTAAGATGAATTGTCTCACCTAACTTTCTCTTTTTTTTTGGTGTCTGATACTCTCTCGTATGCATTGGGTTGCAAACTTGTACCTCATTTGCTTGGGTCTCTTTAGATCTTATGGGCTAATAGCAGCTGTTCTCTCCCTGCAGGTAATCCAGGCTGTCTTCTTCGGCATCTGTGTGCTGACCGATCTGTCCAGTCTTCTGACAAGAGGAAGTGGGAACCAGGAGCAGGAGAGGCAGCTGAAGAAGCTCATCTCCCTTCGGGACTGGATGCTGGCTGTGTTGGCCTTTCCTGTTGGGGTTGTGAGTATGACATAGAATGCATTTCACCACAAAAGAGACTTGGGTCTTGTTTCAGACTGCTAAGAGAAATAGGGTTCATTATAGGAGGTAGCCATGTTAGTTTGCTCTAACTACCATTTCATAGCACCCAGACTGGGGGCTTTGAACAACAGAAATTTATTTTCTTACAGACCTGGAGGCTAGAAGTCTGAGAGCAAAGTGTTGGCAGGGTTGATTTTTTTCTGAGGCCTCTGTCTTTGGCTTATCATTGGCCCTCCTTTTCTGTGTGTTTTCACATGTTCTTCCCTCTGTTTATCTGTGTCCTACTCTCTCTCCTCTTCTCATACAGGCAGAGATTGGATTGGGGTCCCCCAATGACTTCATTTAATCTTAATTTAGTGTTTAAAGATCCCACTTCTAAATACAGTTTGAGGTATCATGAGGTCAGGGCTTGAACATATAAATTTGGGAGGGCACAATTCAATAATTTCTTAAGCTGCCAAAACTTGAAATGTCTGGTCCTTGGATCTTTATGATCATTCTAGTATTTCTGAACTTGAGAGAGATGAAATCAGCATTAACTCATCCTTCCTCGGTTACCTAACTGTGCCATTAGCTGATATCACTTAAGTAAGTGTCTCCTAATATTTGGGTCTGTTCTGAACATGTTTGTGCCTGTTGGAAATACAAACCATGTATTTAAATGTCCAGGGGCCCATGAAATTCTATAGATGTTTTACTTGTGTATAGCAAGGAGAAGAATGAGAGAACTCATAAATCTCAAATGTACAAGTAATAGTGCATTACCTAATTCAAATTCAGCTTTTTCATTTGCCAGCTGATTTCTGGGAATAGTAGACACCCAAGTGACCTGGGCTAACACATGCACCACATCTAAGGTCCAGTGTATCAAGAGTCAGAATATTGTCTGGCCTGTGGTGGCGCAGCGGATAAAGCGTCGACCTGGAAATGCTGAGGTCGCCGGTTCGAAACCCTGGGCTTGCCTGGTCAGGGCACATATGGGAGTTGATGCTTCCAGCTCCTCCCCCCTGTCTCTCTCTCCTCTCTCTCCTCTCTAAAATGAATAAATAATAAAAAAAAAGAGTCAGAATATTGTTTTAAAATCTTTTCAATGGCTCTTATAGATATTTTTCAGATCTGTATCTAGCAGAAGCCTATACATGCTTGTTCTAAGACCAATTAGTAAGAGCCCAGACTATCACTGAATTGCTTCTTTTATGTACTGTGTTGTATGTTCTTGGATAAAATAGCTTGTCACTCTTGACATCAGCATAAAGGGTGTATTATAACCTAGTCACACTCCTCCTCTCGTTCCCTCATTGTTATCCCCTGAAAACCTAAATGGGTACTCAGACTGAAGCCATCTAACAACTGTCTCGAATTCTGTTGCCTAGCATAACAGAGTTAAATGTTGGGGTTTTTTTTGTATTATTTGATATTTCCTTCTTTGGACTTGCCTCATAAAATTCAAATGTTCTCTATCAAAATAGTTATCTAAGAGAAAAATGCCATTGGCATAAGGTATAAAAACATATACTTCCTGAATAAAAGAGTTATCTGGAAAATTTAAGTCTGTATCCTCTTTTGATTCTTTTCATGTCTTACTCCCTTGGTGTTTCTCTATAGACATGTCATTGCCTCTGGAATTCTTCCCTGGCTAGCAGGAATGCAATAGTAACACAATACAAAACTAAATAGGAACACAATAGTAGCATGTTTTCTGTTGGCTTTGCTCTCCCTCTGTTATGTGATGTCAAACTGTGTCTCTCAGGCTTAAATTGTGAGTCTCGCCACTCTCATCAAAGGCTCATTACACATGCTCTTTAGACATCTCGACATTACTTTGGCCAGAAGCTTTTTGCACCTGCTTGAGACCTGAGCTATTTTTCAGCTTTCAGTGTCCTTCCTGAATCTCGTCCATGAATGCTTTGTGGTTTGGGAAAGGGACAGGGGACTCTGTGTTTGCCTGCTTGTTTAATGACATCTGATATTTTCCTCCATGTTTCACCATGTGTGTTGTTTTCTTTGTGTCTTGACAGAGGAAAGAGAAGCAATAATGCCTTTAATTTTCTCCTCTCTTTTTAAACCAAAAGTCATAACATCACATTTCCATCACTTATGTATGCAGCTTCCCGAGGTGATAAACTTAACAGAAAATTTTACAGACTAAATAATCAGAGAGGTGCAGCAGCTTCACTGATTTTGTTATTCTGATTTTTTTTCTTGCCCACTGATGTTTTATAGTCAATAATTACATTTCTCATAATCTCTTCTGTCTTTATGAGTCACTTCCCATTTTATAGTCACTAGCCTTAAGTTCCTCTGTTCATTTCTTTCTTCCTCCCTCCCTTCTTCCCGTCTTTCTCTCTCTCTCTCCATCTCTCTTTCCCCTTAATAGTAAGAAGA
The DNA here is from genome assembly GCF_036850995.1 of Saccopteryx leptura. Lineage (NCBI taxonomy): Eukaryota > Metazoa > Chordata > Mammalia > Chiroptera > Emballonuridae > Saccopteryx > Saccopteryx leptura. The sequence continues at coordinate 22,285,657 of NC_089505.1, read as the reverse complement.
TGCCTGTCCCATAGTCTCCAGAAATCTCCTTATGTTTTCCGCTGTTTCTCTCTTACTCTTTCATTTGACTTTTTGTACCTATTTCCCCTTCTACCAGACTTCTCACTGTAACCCACACGTATTCATTTTGAGGCAAAAATTGGCAAATGGCTTCTTGCCAGACCTCATTAATTTTATTATAAAATCACATTTACAGAAGATATGCAGTTGGCTTTTTATATGCATTTAACCTGTTAAATAACAAAAATTTAATGTAGTGATTTTAGAGATCAAACTGGCTTTATTCAATAATTCATGAATTAGACAGTATTCCATCTAGCAAATTGAAAGGAGCTCCACTGAACTATAGAAGAGGGAAGATTTTTTAAAGGTGGAAAGGGGGCAGAAAAGGAAATGATTAGGGAAGAATGATTTGTTTCAGGCAAGGTTGCCCGCCGAAGAGTAACGAAAGGGGCCTGGATAATCTCACTAATGCCGACCAAGTCATTCATGTTAACTGGTTAAAAGTTACACTTCTGGGAAACTAAAACTACAGCTTTCATAAGTGTTAAATCTTGGTTTCCTGACATGGGGCCTAGCACAACTGACGCCATTTTGGGTCTGTTGTCTCTTTTTAAACAAACCTAAAATATTTTCCTCATCAAAACATATAATTTTATAGTTGTTGTTATTGTTGTTTTTGTCTTCCTTTCTCCACGGCTATTCCCCAGCTCTCTTTTCCTTGTCTCTGCTGCGACCTCAGAGCTGTCCCCTGCCCCTCTGTGTCCCCCCGCCCACCCCAGAGCTTCCAGCTGCTAAGTGCACTCTGGAATGGCACTGTGGTTTTGGCTTCATCACTGAAGATTTGCTTCCTTGTTAAGCTGTAAGGCCTTCCTGGAGCAAAGCCACAAGGAGTCACTGGAAGAGGCATAATCTTTGCTCTTCCTGTGGCTCCCGGCCTGGAGCGAGGCACCAGGCAGGACAGCAGGATGGGTTTCTTACATAACAAAGATAGGAATTGCACTGATGCCCAGGACCTACCGGACATGTAGTTATACGTGTAGGACTCTGTGCTGTGTGAATATTTTATTATATGAGCAAATGATTAATTATAACATTGGTAATTAAATGCTTTCTACCCATGTTGGTTGACACAGTTAAAATCTTAAAGGGCAAAACACCTGAGGACTCTCCCCTCCCTGGATCCCTTCGATCTGGCTCTAGATTCCTAAGGAGAAAGAGGCAGAGTCGTTTAGAGCCAGCCCATGGTCCCTCCAGGCCTCCGGGCTCGGACTGCCCCAGGACCGGCCCCTCTCAGCGCGCCTCCCCCGCCGCGCCCTGCTGCTCCCTCCACCACAGGCCTCCCATTTGTCAGCCAGAAGTTTGCGGGGAAAGTCATGTTACTTTTGCTTCCTGGCGCAGGGCGGAAGGGCAGCAGGCATAAATAGAGGGCATAGAGGCAGCTGAATTATCACCTCTGCTCAGAGCCCCCTGAAGAGACCTCTCAACCCCATGCTTTTCCTGGCGCCTCCATTATCTCTCTCTCCTCTCTCTCCTCTCTCATCTAAGGGCAAAAACGGCAGCAAGAAAGACATGGGTAGGTTATCTAAGATGTCTGTTTTCTACACTAATGCTTCCTCCAATAACAAGGTTAATTGAGAGTTGACAGTAATTGCTTTATGCGGGCATGAAACACTCTATATGGTTTTGTGACCTATGAACCTAATGCATCTACCGCGCGTGTGCTCTACTCGAGGATATAGAAAAATAATGAAACATTTCAATCGAAGATAAGGAGAGTAAAGTTTCTCTCAGAATAACCTTGAAGAAATCAGGCAGAGTTTCTCGAGTGAACGTAGCATGTGTCCTCTGATTGGAGTAGATTCCCATAAATGCTAGGCTGGCCTCGGTTAGGCACGCTAATGGCCGGAAACCACCGCCACTCCCAAAGCCCTGCCGCTCACTTCGCAGGCGTGACCCATGGGAGGCTCTCCTTACCATGCGCAGTGTATTTCTGAACCCCGTCACCCTTTTAAAGAAGCATTACAAACAATTCTATGACATTATGTGGTCTGGAAGCACTGAAGCTTATTAGGAGCAATCAAACGAAGAATGTCTTTTGTCCCCTGTGAGTTTGTTGACTTTTCTGCTGGCAGATACTCTTATAGTTCAGAGAATAGGCTAAGATTTCAACCAAAAAAAAAAAAAAATTAATAATAAATTATAAAGAAAAAGAGGAAGAGCAGGAAAAAAGATGAGTTTGATGAATACGAAATGGCCCTTCTCAAAAATCCTTCGTGTCTCCAACTGCTCCCCAAAGCAGTCCATTTAATGACAAACAACAGTCTTGTGTTTTCTGTTCATTCAAGGCTGTGCAATCCACTCTCATCTCCTCCCCAGTATACCTTTGTCCTTGGTGCTCCTTGGTTGCTCTAGAGTCTAGAGCAAATGCTGGCTACCGCTACACTGACCTTGCATGCTCAGGGTGAAGATGGAGGATGCCCTCCACTTGATGCAGAGAGAATGGGTCCCAGAAGGTCCTGGAACTTTGCATATGTTCTAACCAGCAATGAGCATCTAGTGCAGGGGTCCCCAAACTTTTTACACAGGGGGCCAGTTCACTGTCCCTCAGACCGTTGGAGGGCCAGACTATAAAAAAAACTATGAACAAATCCCTACGCACACTGCACATATCTTATTTTAAAGTAAAAAAAATGGGAACAAATACAATATTTAAAATAAAGAACAAGTAAATTTAAATCAAGAAACTGACCAGTACTTCAATGGGAACTATGGGCCTGCTTTTGGCTAATGAGATGGTCAATGTCCGGTTCCATATTTGTCACTGCTAGCCGTAACAGGTGATATGACGCGCTTCCGGAGCCTTGATGCGTGTATCCCACGTCACCAGAAGTAGTACTGTACGTGAGCCATGCTGCGCTTTGTGGCGCCGCCACATACAGTACTCCCGGAGCACAGGATAAGGATGGATCCTGTGCTCCTCTCACTGACCACCAATGAAAGAGGTGCCCCTATTGGAGGTGCAGCAGGGGCCGGATAAATGGCCTCAGGGGACCGCATGTGGCCCACGGGCCGTAGTTTGGGGACCTCTGATCTAGTGTGTACGGAACAAACCCGCATGGACCAGGATGAACTTTTCTGAAATTTGGCCGACTTAGTAAACCATTTCTGGTGTTATAATCATGGTCTTCTAATTACTTATTGAATATTTTATATGTGCCAACCTAGTCTAGAATCCTTTAAAACTTGTTTTCATTCTTGTGATGGAAGTGTATGTACGGTGCCTGTTTCCATATATTTAGGAAACGTATGGAAAATGGAAGTTGAAATTTCAAATGCAAACTCTAACAAAATGTATCTAGGAATTATCTTTTAAAATTGATTCTTGTGAATCTTCATTTATTGACACACTAGCTAACTCTACCATCCTTAAGAAAAATTTCGTGATGCATATACATTTAGATTTTATACCCCTATGATTGAAAATATGTTATTTTTATTTCTAATTTTTAAAAGTAGAAGTTTGCTTTAAATGAAAAAAAAACATGTCAGGTAATATTAATTACTAATTTTAATGTCAGTTAATGTGACACAAAAGGGAAGGGAATTTGATTCCATTTGAGGTTGTAAATAAAAGCAAATGCCTTTCCTTTTGTTTGGATATTAAGGGGGAAATTTTTAAAAGCACATTGTTTACTTTATTCTACAAACTCTGGATTTAATTTAAAAATACCCTTACTACCCACTGATCCTCTCTTGATTAATTGTCACACAGGTGCGCACACTCGAATTCCTTTATTTTCTTTAAGCCTGGGCGATGTTTCAAGTTTCTTCACTTGCCCTTTTCCTTCCCATTCACCTTTGAAGTTAAAAATCTGCGAAGTTGTGTTTTGTGGCGAAACCTAGTTCATGTGGAGTTGAGTCAGCAATATGCTTTCCCTCCGCCCTGAGATGAGTGTGAGCAGAGTTGCCTAAGAGGGGGAGTTTACAGATGAGGCTACAGTCAAGACCAATACACAAAATGAGCCTTTTCCACCCCAACCAGGAGAAATGCTGTGAAGACTGTAACTACCTAACCTAGGTGCGCGTGGTCTTATACTTGTGTGGGGTTTTTGTTTTGTTTTGTTTTTTTTATAGCCTTTTCAAAAGACCATAGACATGAGGTGATTAAACAGATGTACCTGCTAGGAAACCAGGTTGCTTCTCAACCATCCTATGTATCCTTCTGTCTGTCCTAAATGAAAACCAAAGATTTTCTGCCCAGGTGACCTACTTAGTTTGGGGAAGGTCACATGCTCACTCAGAGTACTCTTCTCAATGCTTGTAAGACAAATTTCTTCAACATAAAACATCATCTCACTTCAACAAAATTTTATTGTAGGTGCCAATATTAACCGCAGTACAGTGAAAACCTCCTGTTTATACCCAGAACAGTTAAAAGAGAGAAGTCTGCTAGGCAACAGGTACTGAGTGTAGAAGCCAAAATATTAGTGACTAAGGATCAGTCTTGTCCTTTAAGGCAGTGGTCCCCAACCTTTTTTGGGTTACGGACCGGTTTAATGTCAGAAAATATTTTCATGGACCAGCCTTTAGGGTGGGACGGATAAATGTATCACGTGACCGAGACAAGCGTCAAGAGTGAGTCTTAGACGGATGTAACAGAGGGAATCTGGTCATTTTTTAAAAATAAAACATTGTTCAGACTTAAATATAAATAAAACAGAAATAATGTAAGTTATTTATTCTTTCTCTGCGGACCGGTACCAAATGGCCCACGGACCAGTACCGGTCCGCAGCCCGGTGGTTGGGGACCACTGCTTTAAGGGACTCGCAGTCTCGAAAAGGTGACTCCATAAGCTATGCCAATAAGTAAACTAAAAGAGGGCAAGATGAGCATAATACACGTCTAAGGTACAGAGTAGCCCAGAAGAGGAAGGGATTAATTTTAGTGAGTAGGAGGTCCTGGAAGACATCCCAGAAATGATGATATTTGAGCTCTATTTTGAAGAATGACTAAAAACGTACTGGATGTATAAGTTAATGGTACTTTCACCAGTAAGTAACAGTATCCCCAGATATCCACCTGGCTCACTTTTCCATTTCATTCAAGTCTCTGCTCTGATGATTAACCCTCAGAAAAGCTTCTATGAATAACCTATATAAACTATCCCCTTACCTTGCTTTACCTTCTCCATGATGATTACCATTACTTGGCACATTGCATGTTAATCTTTTGCTTCTGTAGTGTCTGCCTCCTCTGACTTGCTACATTCCCTGTGAAACCAAGGAGGTTGTATATTTGATATACTGCTGCAGCCCTAAGCATCAGGAACAAGGTCTAAATAATTCAGTGTTTGCTGAGTGAATATCCAACCAACCGTGACTTAAGCAATAAAGATACATATTTAATAGCCCCCAAAACAAGAAGCCTGTATGCAGGTAGTTTCAGAGTGATATTCCTCAGGATTATCGTTTGAGACTTAGGCACTTGTCTCTTTTCCACTTTTCTATCTCCAGACTGTTGGCATTTTGTCCGTGGACTCACCAAGGACAAAAACCCTCCAGAGAGTTGATAAACACCAAGCTTCATGTCCTTCACAACCATGTTCAGGGCAGGAAGAGGAAGGAGTTCTTCAGGTAGCTCTCCCCCAGTGTCTGTCTCTTCGTCAGGCAAATGGGTCTTTCCTGCGGCCTCTGCCAGCGGACTCGCCCGCAGGTCTCCTTGGTGAGGACTGTCTCTCGGCTGGAACAAGCAGCCTGGGAGGCTGGGAACACAACTGGAAACAGAAGGGGCCGAGGTTACTGTGGGGCTTAAACTAATTCTGATTCATCCTTATAGATTGGGACATTAGTCCCCAGACAAAATCAGGGGTTTCAAGAAATATTATAAGTAACAATTTTGAGACTAACAATTATGAGAATAACAATTTATATTTAAAAAGTACATAAGAACTGATTATATTTGAAGTAACATTGTTCATCTGTGTTCATATGAAAAATAGATACAGTAAAACTATGAGACTAATCATGGACACTCTCAATCTTGGCCATGAAAGATACATGTTTCCACTTATTGTCTACCAATACCCTTTGTGTGTGTGTGTGCATTTTTATCAGTATGATTGTAAACAACTATCTAAATCTGACATTTGAAGAGGTTCTCCTCAAAGTAAGTCAGATATGTTACACAATTGACCAAATGGTTTATGTTCAATTTCTGAACATATGAATTTCATCAGAGGTGGCTCCGCTCTAGACCACCAACTCAGATGTGCAGACAACCAGCTCCTAGAAGTAAAATCTTCCTTTAATATTTCCCTAGAAATTGTAGAGAATTATCTTGCCCTGTGTTATTTATAGCATTTCCTCTCTTTCTGGGCAAAAAGCCACAAAATATCTCAGAAAACAAAGCCAGCATCTTTCCGTGTTTATATCCATAAGTGAAATATATATTTGAAATATGTGATCCAGAAAAGGTAGACTTTATCTTCAGGAACATTAATAATGTGATGCATATTATAAAATAGACATATGATTTCTGTTCTCAAAAATATGACCCCAAACGAGGATCTTTTGTTTGCACTTGTGTAGGAGACCAGGAACAAGATGCAATATTAGTCGTTGGTTTAAAAAAAAAATAGAAAAGAAAAAAGAAACACTATTCCTTTTTCTTCTTCCTCTTCATCTTTCTCTCTCTCTCCCCCCCCACCTCTCTCTCTGTCATTATCTCTGCTTCTCTATATATCTACCTCTGTCTCTCTCCCACCTGCCCCTCCATCCTTCTACCCCAGTCATCTCCTTCTTTGTAAAAACAAAGAAACAGTGATTAGCTGTGTGGGTGTTCCTGAAATTGGTAGAGTCCCTGTGGGCATTTTGAGGTGACTCACCTGTTTCAGCTGGATTGACATTTGCTGTTACTTTACCCGGTATCAAAGGGGACATCTCCGCACTGTCCCCTCAAGGAAGGAGCTGGTAGACTTCCCACCAACACAGCCTTTACCAATTGTTAGCTGTGCCCATGCTACCAGGCTGATTTGTTTGTTTATTTGACTGCAAGTAGCCCGTCCTAGATAAGACTTCCTTTGTCCTGCTTTCTCACACAGGAGCAAAAGTTAAGGCAAACTTCAGAGTCTGGGAGCCGGTGCCCAGGGACGCAGGTGGCACGGTGGGAGGCTGGGGAGAGGAGACCGGAAACAGTGAGGGGGGGAGTGTGTGTCCACACTGCCCCGACGGCCCTGCCAGTCCCCTGGGCTCCTCTGAAGGGCAGCTTTCCAAGAAGTTTCCGTTCAATGTGTCCCTTTGTCTCGTGAGGTGCGTCTGTGCTCCACTGACACACAGGAGCACACGTGTCCCGGACTGTGGGCAGTGCTGGCAGAGTTGACTGCCACAGGCGGAGTGAAGGCAGCTAGCTGTGCCGTGGGGAATGGAGGGGTCCCTCCACCCCGACCATGGTCCTGCGCCTCTGGCTTCCCTCCACTTGGTGCATTGGCCCACCGAGGGGAGACTGGGGAGGGATGAGAAACTAGAAAGAATCCTAAGATTCAGTTAGCGGTGTGCCCGAGTTGGAAGGCACCAGTGAAAAGGAATTTTCTGTGCTTATATTGATCACCTCACCCTTAATCGTTGGAGAGTCCTTCTCCTTGTTTTCACCTTAAAAACCAACGACAAGAAGAGAATGACCACCTGCACACCAGGACAAATAACCAGGCAGAAAGAAGCATCAGGGCCCCGCACCCAGAGAATAACAGGAACACGTGCATGCCCAGGGGGTTGCTGTCGAAATGCACAGCGAGTCTGCAAAAGAAAACAGCCCCTGGATTCATTGAAATAATAATATTTTTATCTGAATATTCAGAAATGCTACCTGTTCCCTTTCCCCTCCCACATTGCCTTAGAGTTTTAATGAAGACACTTCGTTCCTAGAGGCATTGGCTGTCCCCTTCCTGTCTGGTTCCAGCTGGTAGAGGAACAGTTCCACTTACACTGTCTGCGACTTTTCACTGTCCCTTCCCATCGTGGCAAAACACGCAAACAACTCAAGAGGTTGAAAAAGCTAATAATGAGAGCCAACTTCTGCCACTTGCTGCTGTGGCCCGTACACGGCTCAAGTCTTTAGTCTAATTATTTAATTATTATTACCCCAACCAAATGATGTCAAGTAGGACTTGACATCATTTCCAAATCACAGAAGATGCTTCCATTTTAGTTTTTCAGATGGGGTTCCCACTTTCCATGCCACTTGCCTGAGGTCCGCAGCTGGGAAGTTTTACAGCCAGAACTTAAAGCCAAACACTCCAACTAATAGAATACTTGCTCTTAGCAAGTACTCTCAACTTTTTTTTTTTTTTGTATTTTTCTGAAGTTGGAAATGGGTACTCTCAACTTTTTAACAAAGCAAGCTTACCTTTACTTTTCATCATTTGCCTGACAGACATTTTCAGCTATGTAGGTAAAGTCTGAGCTGACCACAATTTCTAATTTAGGAAAATGAATTAAATAAGAAAGGGAGTTATGCAGAATCTGGATCAAAAGTCCCTGAAGCTGCTTCCTTGAAGCTGTTTAACAAAAGACTTCGTTTGTGCTTCCTGTTGTTCCCTTCGATATATTACTTGGCATAGATAGCCATAGGTTCTGTGCAGTTTTATAGCCAGGTTTGCAAAGTAAAAATTTTGGCAAGAAACGAAATTCTTTCCACAATGTCTTCTCTTTTCAACAATTGAGTATGGATTTCAGCTATCACATAATTACCCAATATGCTTATTTGCAATATGTGAAGATAAGGCTTCATCAATAGAATTAATGACATTTTTCAAGTGGTTATTAAATGTTTCCAGTATCATCTGTAAGTCATGCCTGGGCTGCTGAGAAGGCATAGTTCACAGCTGCACAATTATAGAAGGGTATCTTCGGTAAGAAATGATCCAGCATGTTCAGCACGAGTATCCTAACACATGAACTGTGCCTACGCAGTGAACTATTTTACTAAGAGTTCCTTCCTGAAAGGCATTTTGTTCTGCTAGATCAAGAGATTTGGTGGATCACATTTTCTTTTCTTTCCTTTTTCTTTTTTTTTTTTAATTTTATTTTTTTAATGGGGTGACATCAATAAATCAGAGTACATATATTCAAAGAAAACATGTTCAGGTTATCTTGTCATTCAATTATGTTGCATAGCCATCACCCAAAGTCAGATTGTCCTCTGTCACCTTCTATCTAGTTTTTTTTGTGCCCCTCCCCCTCCCCCTTTCCTTCTTCCTCTCCCCCCCCCTTAACCACCACACTCTTATCAATGTCTCTTAGTCTCGCTTTTATATCCCACCTACTCAGAAACATTGATATGTAAAGACACATGCAGCCCCATGTTCATTGCAGCACTGTTCACAGTGGCCAGGACATGGAAACAACCAAAAAGCCCATCAATAGAAGACTGGATAAAGAAGATGTGGCACATATACACTATGGAATACTACTCAGCCATAAGAAATGATGACATTGGATCATTTACAGCAAAATGGTGGGATCTTGATAACATTATACGAAGTGAAATAAGTAAATCAGAAAAAAAACAGGAACTGCATTATTCCTTTTTCAATTTATAATTTATTCTCTCACTTATTTTTGACAAGGATTTGAGGTGGTCTAAGTGAAATTAGTTCATCAGATCTGTTCAGCCTCGCTGGTCTCGGTACTGAGCAGGGATGGCTGCCTGGAAATAATGTTGCCTATTTGGATAAGTGTCTTCTATATTATGTTGCAAGATACACAGATAAATTTCTATACACTGTATCTTGAAAAGCTGAGACAGCCAGAAAATCAAGGAGACACTTTCCCTTCTAGCATATTTAGTTAACACTTAGCGAGTGCTACGTCCAATCACTGTGTCACACCCCCCCCCCATGAATTTGCATACCTAGGAGGGGGTCTTATGTGAACAAGAGGCAGTAAACAGTAGAAGGCTCACTGGTCCCTGAAGACTGTGACACCGGCAAGAGCACTGGGGCACTGAGGGTGGGAACGCAGCTCCCACCTGGCCGTAATAGGTGGTTCTTGCTTTGCCTCAGTGCCACCTAGACAATAATCCCTGCCGTGTTGGGCCTGGCCAGTGATGTTTGATAAACACCACTTTGTGCTTGAAGAGTCTCAAGCAAAAAAGAATAGCAAGGGGGGAGGAAAAAAGAGGAAAGCTCTAGAGCAGGGGTCCCCAAACTACGGCCTGCGGGCCGCATGTGACCCCCTGAGGCCATCTGTCCGGCCCTCCGCCGCACTTCCGGAAGGGGCACCTCCTTCATTGGTGGTCAGTGAGAGGAGCACTGTATGTGGCAGCCCTCCAACGATCTGAGGGACAGTGAACTGGCCCCCTGTGTAAAAAATTTGGGGACCCCTGCCTAGAGCAGCGGTTCTCACAGGGGTCGCCTAAAGCCATCGGAAAATACATATTTTCCGATGGCTTTAGGCGACCCCTGTGTTTTGGTCGTTCGACCCCCGCCGGGGTCGCCACCCACAGGTTGAAAACCGCTGCTCTCGAGCGAAAAAAAATCATCTACATGAGGTAGATTTCCGTTGAGTCTCCTGGGTCTTTTCGCACATCATCGTCAAACCAGATGTTTTTCTCTGATCTCGGCACCATCCTGAACTGCTGGTCTCAGACTAAATAGTTTAGTATAACCTCTTGGCTCTTACTTGACAAGAAGTGTTCTTCAGCCACACACACACACACACACACATACACACACACACACAAAATCCATATGAACATATGAATTAGCAATTCTAAGGGGTGGTCTAAGCAGATGACAAGGAATTCAGGTAGACCAGATGCCGATGGAGAAATCCTGCCATGCTGTCAGGCAGATGGATGGTTGAGGCTCAGGCCGAAATAGGCATGCATCTGTGAGCCCTTTTGGCTCCAAGAATGGCCGTTTGCTTCTTGACTCTTTCCATTCTATTTATACAATCTAAATCATTGTGGAATTTAAAAGGCAAAAAAGAATGTCCACACAATTTCCACAATGTGCATGTATTGCTTTTAATAATTTTAAAGAACCCACAGAAAGGTATTAGAAAAGACCTCGTACATCTACTCACATTTGGGAAATAATCACAATCATATTTGCAAATGTTTTCTCATGCTCTAGATTTAGAGGGTGAATTGTTCATAGAAGAAAAAGAAGGAAGATTCGTACACAGTGGATGTGATCCTGAAAAACAAATACTCCAACCTCTCCAAAAGTTCTTTTCCTGTTGCAAATTATGTACAGAACTTGTTACATATTTTCCTAGTCTGTTTATGCATATAATCTAAACTGAACAAAAACAAAATCTTAATCTCCTTCTTCTCCTATTAACATAACAAATGGGGGCAGCGAGGGGTCCATTTGTGGGTGTCCCAGTGTGCTGGGACAGTAGTCAAGTGTCATCATAGCCCAGGACGAAAATCCAGTCACTCAGTTTTACTGGTCTATTTTGGGGTGATTTTTCTTTCAGTAAATGAACTCATTTTAACTAAAGTTTACCTCAGAAAGATAATTGAACACTCTATAATGGCAAAAAGATATTTCAGGAGGCCTGGAATCTGCATAAGTTCTTCTTAGAAGCAGAACAGCTTTGAGAAAGACAACAGATAACCAGAAGATGTCTGGGTGACCTCAAAATCACGGCAGTAATTGGATGATATTTGTGTTAGGTCATCAGATGACTTCAGTCTGATGCATCCTTTTGTACCAGGATGAACTTGCTGGGTAAACCAGAATGCTGCCTTGGTTTGCCCTGTTCTCTGTACAAAGCTGAAGACACATTCCTGCTCTTTTATGTTTGCAAGGTGCTCCCAACTATGATGATCACTTTTCTCTTGTTGACATGTGTTGCTTGGGCAGGCTGTGATTCATTTGATCTGGCTTCAACTTCTACTGTTTTAGTAGCATCCTGGTCAGAATGTTCTGTTACTACACCCAAGGCACTGAATCTAGGCAGTCATTGACACACAGCCAACGAACATAAGAGGCTTCTACAAAAGATGCTCTAATTACTTAACTTACCTAATTAAATTTTGTTAGAGTCTATTAAATAAGATTTTTCTTAACTGTATTCTTAGGTGGTAACTTCAATTTCTTAAACATTTTTATTGAATCTATCGGGGTGACACTGGTTAATAAAATTATACAGGTTTCAGGTGTACAATTCTATAACACATTATCTGTATATTATATTGTGTGTTCACCACCCCAAGGTCAAGTCTCTCTCTGTCACTATTTATGCCCCTTTACCAACTTTTCCATATCCTTTCGGCCCTCTTTCCCTCTGATAATCACCATACTGTTGTCTGTTTCTATGATTTTACTTTCCTTATGCTAAGTGAAATAAGCCAGTCAGAGTAAAGGAAGTACCCTATGGTTTCACTTATATGTGGCTTCTGATGAACAAAATAAACTGACAAACAAAATAGAAACAGACTCATAGCTACATGGAACAGACTGACAGCTGTCAGAGCGGATGAGGGTTGGTTGAATCAGGTGGTAACTTTACATTCAAGTTGCAGTTAGTTGGATGTCTCTCCTACATACTTATGGCTGCCCTGTGGATACTCATTTTAATGTAATTATATCTAATAACTAGATGGTAGTCTTCTTTTATTAGAGAGAGATAACAAGTTTGATTATTTGTTGATTTTTATAGTGACGAAAGTCCAAATGGTTTTCTGAAAAAGAACTTCTATCAGTGCTAATTGATTGGCAGTGGTTCCCTAACATAATAAAAATAGTTTGGTGTGAGGTTTATGGATATGTTGAATTATTTTATTTGTTGTCACTTGACATTCTGAAAGTAAAAGAAAACTTGCCTAGTTATTTTGGAGTGAAATTCAATTTAAAATGGACCTAACTTTGAACCCATAAAAATTTTGGTTAGTCATTAGAATGCTAAGATGACCCACCTTGTCATCTTAGGTTGTCACAGAGGGACGATCTCACCTCTGTGAAGCCTATAAAAACAAGATGTAGTCACAGGCGTGAGCTGTGGAGACAAGATCTGGTTTCTAATTTTGGATCCATGACTTCCTAATGAATCTACCACTTTGTTTTATTAGCTCTCAACATCTTGGATTCCTAATGTAAAGACAGGGCTCAAAAAAATCTAACTTACCTGAGTTCTTTTGAAGGTCAGTGAAAGACATAGAGTGTTTAGAATAGTACCGGGCACATGACAAGCAGTTTAAGAATGCCAGTGTCCTTCAGTCTGCCCTAAAAATGGCCTCACGTCACACGGAACCTTTCGCTAGATGACAGCATCTATTGGTGCAGTTTGATGCCTCCCCATCACAGACACTCTCAAAAAGTTACGGAACGCAAGTTCTGAAATTCCAAGGTTACGTGTAGTCATGCCATCCAAAGTTCCAGAAGAAACTCATATTTTTAGATTTCCAAATGTATAGGGATTTGCATTTTTTCTATTACTGACTTCAAACTTAAACTGCATTTTGATCAGAGTCTTTGAGTAGTAAGATACGATATTCTGAATTCTTTTTTGAAACTTGCTTTTTTAGTTTAAACGGTGGTCAGTTTTCATATTCACAGTGTGTCCTTAAAAAGAACACACATTCCAGACAACTACCTGAAAAGCACCTATCGCTACAAGCCCACATGATGGTTGTCTTAAGGTTCTAATGACTATCTTATGGTTATGAATTTTCAGGGTTGTTTTTCTTTCTCTTTCCTCTTTTTTTTTTTTTTTTTTTGTATTTTTCTGAAGCTGGAAACGGGGAGAGACAGTCAGACAGACTCCCGCATGCGCCCGACCGGGATCCACCTGGCACGCCCACCAGGGGCGACGCTCTGCCCACCAGAGGGCGATGCTCTGCCCCTCCAGGGCATCGCTCTGTTGCGACCAGAGCCACTCTAGCGCCTGGGGCAGAGGCCAAGGAGCCATCCCCAGCGCCCGGACCATCTTTGCTCGAATGGAGCCTTGGCTGCGGGAGGGGAAGAGAGAGACAGAGAGGAAGTGGGGGGGTGGAGAAGCAAATGGGCGCTTCTCCTGTGTGCCCTGGCCAGGAATCGAACCCCAGTCCCCCACATGCCAGGCCAACGCTCTACCGCTGAGCCAATCGGCCAGGGCTCTCTTTCCTCTTAATACAGAGCTAAGGTTTCAGCAGGATGTTTCCTCACTGTGCTCTTCTCTGCCTGTGGTAATCTCTCATTCACTCGTACCCTGAACATGTGACCTTCCGGGGCGCGAGCTTTATGCGCAGTCTTGATCGCCCACCTCCCGAATCCCACAGAGCTTTGTAAGACAAGCTCAGCATCTCTGTGGTTGGATGGGTTCCTCCGGAGGGAAGCGGGCCCTGCGTTTGCTCACCGCCTGGGATTCTCACTCTCACTTCGACTTCTGTAGTTTCACCACGTTTTGTCACGTAGTCATTTATGTTAAAAGATGAGTTTCATTTTCTGAATATGTTCTGGAACAACAAAATCAAGGCTACATAGTATGATATTATATACATACATCTAAGAAGGGGATATATATACATGCATAAATATGACCATACACATATATATGTGAGTGTGTACATTTCTTCCTTGTATTTGACACTAAAAAGAGACACTGAAAGAATTGTTTTTCTTTTTTTCTTTTTTGACACTGAAAGAATTTTTAAAGTCCCACACAAGCTGGTATTACTATTCTCAGGAAAGGGACTGGAGAGAGAATGTGGGGCCAGACCACAAAGGGGCTTTTTTGTGTGTGTTCAATTTTTGTTTAATTAATAAGATATCTTCATATATTGTATTTTATTTTTCAGATTGACTGTTTTATTGTTTTAAATTTTTATTGATTTTATTGCGGGGATATTGGTTAATAAAATTACATAGGTTTCAGGAGTATAATCTATAATACATCATCTGGATATTGTATTGTGTGTTCTTCACCAAGGTCGAGTCTCCTTCCATGACCTTTCTCTCCCCATTAGGAATTCTTCCATCTCTTCCCACCTCCCTTTCCATCTGGTAATCACCATACTGTTGTCTATGTTTATGAACGTTTTTTCTTAATCCCTTTACCATAAAGTCGCTCCACTCTGACTGTTGTCAATCCGTTCCATGTAGCTATGCCTCTGTTTCTGTTTTGTTTGTTTATTTTGTTTGTTAGATTCCACATATAAGTGAAATCATGTGGTATTTGTCTTTCTCTGACTGGTTTATTTCACTTGCCATAATAATCTCCAGGTCTATCCATGCTGTTGCAAAATGTAAGATTTCCTTCTGTTTCATGGGCAAGTAGTATTCCATTGTGTAAATCTACCACAACTTTTTTATCCACTTATCTACTGATGGGCACTTGGGCTGGTTCTAAATTTTGCTATTGTAACTAAAGCCGAAATTAACATATATTGAATTAATGTTTCAGGTTTCTTTGGATATATGCCCAGAAGTGGGATTGCTGGTTCATAAAGCAATTCCGTTTATAATTTTTTGAGGAAATTCCATACTGTTCTCCAGAGGGACTCCACCAATCTGCATTCCCACCAACACTGCGTGAAGGTTCCCTTTTCTCCACATCCTTGCAATAGTTGTTTGTTGATTTATTGATGAGCGCCATTCTGACAGTTGTGAGGTGATCTATCATTGTGGGTTTAATATGCATTTCTCTGATGATTAGTGACATTGAACATCTTTTCATATATCTATTGGCCATCTGTATGTCCGCATTGAAGAAATGTCTACTCAGGTTTTTTGCGTATTTTTAAATTGAATTGTTTGAGGTTAAGTTGTATAATTTTTAAATAGATTTTGGATATTAACCACTTATCAGGTTTATCACTGGTAAATACATTCTCCCATTCAGTGGGTTGTCTTTATGTTTTGTTAATGGTTTATTTTGTTGTGCAAAGCTTTTAATTTTATTTTTCAAGCAAATGGGAAAAGGAGGCATAAGAAATTTTAAACTGTGATGCTCTAAAAAGTTTTGAATAAGATAACCCTGAGGCCAAGATAAAGCATAGATAGAATTTTAAGAAAAATGAAGCCTGTAAATCTCACCAAGAGGCTACCTCAATAGTCAAGGGTAGGGACAGTATGGCCTGGAACTTTGTGAAAGTTGGCTCAGCATGCAGTGGTGACCACAACATGCAATGGTGACCTCAATGTGCAGTAGTGACCTCAGATCCAGGAGCTTCACTTCTAGACATCTTTTCCTCTTCAGTACCTACAGAAAGGCCATGAAGGAATGGCCTCTCTGTGGGCCAGACCCCTCAGGTTCAGTGCCTGCTGCACCAACTTGTGTGGCTTAAGGGCTTCCTTAGCCATCTATCTCCTCGCCCCGATACACAGAGACTCTGATGCTAGTCATGGCGTCTGTGTCCAGAGCAGCCCTAGTTTCTGGGCTGGCATTGTTCTCATTCTTTCCTCCTGTTCTTTTTTTTTGTCTGTATGGTTTTTTTTTTGTGTGTGTGGGGGGGGGGGGGTATTTTGCATGTTTATTGGTTAGTTTGTTTGTTTGTTTTGGCCCCTAGTAGTTTCCCTTCCTTTCTTGTATGTTCAGCGATATGTTTGAAAGTGTATTTGTTGTCAGTTCGGTAGCACCCAGAGTCCGCAGCAGGAAGGTTTCCCGGTGTGTCTAGTCTGCGGCCCTGCAGACAGCTAACCCCCAGCTGTCTTTACCAAAGGCAGCCTTTCCTTTCATTGTTCTCATGTGACTTTCATTGTTCTCATGTGACTTATAGTTTATTCATTTTTTTAAGTTCTGTTCATTCACTTTTACCATCTTCTCTTGCTTTCTCTTCTCTTCTTCATCTAAATTTTCTTCTTTGACCTCTGTTCTTGAATGGATAATTATCTGATCATAAATTATATTTATGGTATTCTGGCATTTTCTGGTTTATATGGTTCAATTACCTTTTGTGGGGAAAGGGGGTCATATTCCACTTTATCTCTCTCTTTCTGTGTGTGGGGAATCTATAAATACATTCCATGCTCTTCTTTTTCTTATGATTGCTCATCCTTAAATTGGTCTGCTTTTCCTGAGCCAGCTATTTGTGAACGGCTAGACCTGGAAACAGACTGAGGAACTGAGCTAGGGCAGCTTGAATTTCCAACTGTTTTCCACAATCACTCCCTCCTCTGGAGAACGGCTGTTCCCTGGGCTCCACTCATTTCTCCTCCCTTGACTCATTTTGATCGCAACCCTCTTGCATGGTAACAGGAAGCTTGGTCTTTGCCAGGTGATCATGAGGCTGAGCATTCAGACTGGTTACCTTCGATCTTTCCTTATTTGCCTTACCATACCCACATCCTGCTTCTTGAAGGAATGACACGCTGTCCCATTGTCACATTCAATATTGCCACTTATGTCACCTGAATCCAAGCAAGGATCAGATCATTTCCCCAGGGCTCTGATGCATCTCAGACTTCCTGTTCCCAACATGGGTCATTTCCTGTCCCTTAGAGTGGACCACCTGTAATGATCTCTGTGCTGCTTGCTCAACCAGAGAGCCCTTGTATCCTGTTTTCTACATCAGAGTCTTCCCCTGTCCTGGTTCAGTTTTCCTAATACTTGGCAGCCTATTTAAAGCAGTGATGTATGGATGGTGAGTGTTTTCTACTTCCATTGGTTTATATTGGTTTCTCATTTTCCTTATTCTTAGTTGATTTCAGAAAAGAGAGCCTTTACTCTTCCATCCTGATCTAGAAGTCCAAGAAGGACTATGTGTGGATGATGGAAGACTTGGATAGGTGAAGGAGGAGCTCATTCACATGAGATCTGAGGAGGGCTGGGCTAGAAGAGTAACCATTCCACAGAAAAGCATATGAAGAGCGTACCTTCCTCAGTGACAAGAGGACAAAAAAGCCTGACTAGGCGGTGGCACAGTGGATAGAGTGTCAGACTGGGATGTGGAGGACCCAGGTTCGAGACCCCGAGGTTGCCAGCTTGAGCGCGGTTCATCTGGTTTGAGCAAAAGCTCACCAGCTTGGACCCAAGGGGTTACTTGGTCTCTGCTGAAGGCCCACAGTCAAGGCACATATGAGAAAGCAATCAATGAACAACTAAGGTGTCACAATGCTTCTCATCTCTTCGTTCCTGTCTGTCTGTCCCTGTCTGTCCCTTTCTCTGACTCTCTCTCTGTCTCTGTAAAAAAAAAAAAGGACAAAAAGGTAGAGAGAACATGAAAGAGAAATTGGAGGTCAACAGGAAGAAAGCTGAAGGCATGAAAGAGTGCTTGGTCCGGTGGAGGATGTGAGGTCCAATGCGGATAGAAGCAGCACCTTTGTTCATTTATTCAGCACATCTTTACTGTAAACGTGTTCTCTGCTTGGCAGTGAGGAAATAGCAATGACCAAGATGGATGTGCTCCTGTTCTCTGAGACTTCACTTTCTCATAAAAGAGCCAGACAGTGAACAATTGAACAACAATGACAGAAAGAAGACTTTTCCAAAATCAGGGTCTATTGTAGAAAGTAGTGGAGCAGTGCGACCCCAGAGAGGCGATGCTGGAGCTCGACCTGAAGGAACGGAGAGGCCAGCCCTGTGAAACGGGGGGAAGCGCCTTCCTGGCTCAGAGGGTAGAAAACGCTATGGCCCCGAGGCAGGAAACCGCCTCAGGAGTTTTAGAAACAATCCAGTCACCAGTTGGAGCTTCTGGAGCAAGAGAGACTGGTAGAAGCTGAACTTGGAGGGAAAGGCCAACACCAAATCACATGGGCATTTGGAGGAGTTGGGCTTTTTTTTTTTTTAGAAAGGAAAGAGAGAGGGGGAGAGAGAGAGAGGAGAGAGAGAAAGGAGGAAGGAGCAGGAAGCATCAACTCCCACATGTGCCTTGACCAGACAAGCCAGGGTTTCGTACTGGCAACCTCAGCATTTCCAGGTCGACGCTTTATCCGCTGCGCCACCACAGGTCAGGCCGAGGAGTTGGGCTTTTATTCTCATATTATTTATTCAGGAAAAGAGCTAAATAAGGACATAAATGTATATAAATATGTATAAATTATAAATTCTACTGAAAAAAAAAAGGTGGTAGTTAAAAGCCATGAAAATAAGAGGCATAACATCAACTTGTGCTTTAGACATTCTGGTGTTGAGATAATTTGAGCAGAATTTGTAGAATAAAAAAGTATAATGTTACTCATGGCCTCATAATTGCAACAAAGGAATTTCACATCACATGGCTAGGAATGAGTTCTGGAAACTAATTGTACTCTGGAACAAAAGATGCTCTAACATTTGAGAGGGCCCTAGGCTTTACCACGCAGAGAATTTGAGGGTATGGCTGAGGATAGCACTCACTGAGCCAGGGTCTCTTTGGTTTGGAAAGTGAGAAGACAAGGGCCACGTTAAAATGAGACATTCACTCTGTGCGTGGGGCCACCTGAGACCCAGCCAGCTCACGTCCAGAACACACAGCTTCTGCTCATGCTCTGTGTGCTTGGAAAGAGAAGTCACAGCTGGAAACATGGCCACACATCACCGCTCAGCAACAGCAAGACCATGGAAAAAATCATGACCAGGAAATCTGCAAGCAAAGGAATAGAGCCCCAAAACAGAATTTGAATTTTTCCGATCAGTGTTTGGTAAAGCCTGAGTGTTAGTAGATTTGTTTTAAAAGGGAGAACAATATGATAGGATTGTATCATGTAGAAGCTGTAGACTTTAAGGATATATTCACTTCTTTCTTCCTTCCTTCTTCCTCCTTCCGTTCCTCCTTCAACAGCGATGTTTGAGATCAGGCTCAATGGCCTTTGTAGACGAATCAGTAACTTTTCTCTTTAGCCTCCTTCACGGCACTGTTCTCTGCAAGTTCCCTTACATTCTAGTCTGTTTTACTGGACTCCGAAGAATTCCCCACTGACCAGGAACCGTCTTCCCAGAAGCCAACGAGTGCTCGTCAGCTCCAGCATCTCCTGGCTCCCAGAGAGACTCCTTACAGAAAGGGCCAGCTGTCATTCCTAATGGTTCCTTCCAGGGGTTCAGATGAGGCCCCAGTGACTTGCTGTGACACAGGTCTTTTTGCCTGGGATGCTTGAGGGACCGGACAGTGACGGTGCTCCTTTCGCTCTCCGTTCAAGTACAGTATACTCTGGTCCTGGCAGTGGAGAGGCAGCAGGTGGGAGCTGAGAAGGAGGGGGCATTGGGCCTGGCCGGAGAAGGAGCTTCGTCACACAGGGGGACGAATCACTGTCATTTAGCCTGTTTCTGTTTCCCATCTGTGCCCTGGTAGTAGAGCTCGAACTTATTTTGGATTTGCTGATGACCGTACTACCAAGGGGATATCAGTGCAGGGAAGCCAGGGAGCTACCATCCGTGCTGTGTTTATAGGGCGGGAATTATTCAGAAGGCTGATTACTCAGTTAGCTCCGCCTTTTGACCTTTTAATGTTACACTAAGAAAGGTGACTAACGCCTTCTTGAAAGTCACTTCACTTTTACTAGCCCGTGTAATTCCCTCAACGTATGATAAGGGTCAAAGCATTGACCAGACTGCACCATCAGGTATTGACCCCACAGTGCTGTAGATGTGGCGGGCACACTGTGATCGTTCACGGTCAGCAGAAAGCAGCTCTCGCCAGGGGTGTGCTGATAAATGATTAACAACCAGTGCTCCGTGGGAAAAACACCTGAACTGTAGGATGTCCATAGTGGAATAGTAAGAACAACTTTGTAAATTCAAGAACTTAGATGAAATGAAGAAGTTACACAAAATGCAGAAACGACTCAAACTAACTCAGGGGGAAAAAAAAAAAAACCCTGGAAACTCTGTATCTATTAAAGAATGAATTCACAATTGAATTTCACAGGGAAACCTACCAGTCCAGCTGGGTCCACTGGAGAAGTAGATCAAATAGGTTAGGGAGGGTTACTATCCATCCTGCGTGAAGTCCTTCAGGAAATAGAGGCAACACATCCCGTTTATCTTTTGAGGCCAGCGTTATGCTGTCACCGAAGTCAGAAAAAGACATTGGCCCTGGCTGGTTGGCTCAGTGGTAGAGCATCGGCCCTGCGTGTGGATGTCCCGGGTTCGATTCCCAGTCAGGGTACACAGAAGAAGCGCCCATCTGCTTCTTCACCCCTTTCCCTCTCGCTTCTCTCTCTCTCTCTCTCTCTCTCTCTCTTCCTCTTTCTCTCTCTCTCTTTCCCTCTCTTCTCCTCCCTTCCTGCAGCCATGGCTCAATTGGAGTGAGTTAGCCCCAGGTGCTGAGGATGGCTCCAGGGCCTCTGCCTCAGGCACTAAAATATGGCTCCAGTTGCAACGGAGCAAGGGCCCCAAGTGGGCAGCATTGCCCCCTAGTGGGCTTGCCAAATGGACCCAATCAGGACACATGTGGGAGTTGGTCTCTCTGCCTTCTCTCCTCTCACTGAATAAAAAAGGATATATGGGGATCAGGGGTGGTATTCCACACATCCATGGAACCCCACTTTGTTAGCGAGGCTGCAAAGCTTGGGGCCCAGGGATAAAGCCAGGACACATTGATAGTCACTCCATTGGAAGTCTGCAGTGGAATAAACTAGAATTGTTGATAATTAAAAAATTATGCATTGTACTTGAAAAGATCCTAATGATAATTAACCTTAAGCTAATGATAGACTTTTTATTTTCTTTTTTCCATCTTGTGCATTTATCAACGGAGTGAAAGTAGTTGATCCACAAGCAGAACAAATAACTGTGGACCTCAATCATATTAAAACTATGTATATAATCTACAGTTGCCCACTGTAATTATCACTCAGTGTATTTTATGAAAGAATGAATGTTCATAACCTCTTAAGTTTTAAGGGTGTTTATTTTATTCAGGCAAGATAACCCATGTCATAATTGAAATAGAACTTTGGAACCCATCTGATCACTAGCCTTGAGCTGTAACCACCGGGGGCTTTATAAAAAAAAGCATTAAGATATTTGTTATTTTTATTAATAAAATGTGGGGGCATGGATGACTTATAAGAAATGAGATTAAAACTGTTTCTGTTGAATATTCATGCTGCATTCTGTCATTCTGTAGTGTTTATTATTTGAGACGTAACTCTTCAGACACTTTGCTCCCTTCCTCTGGGGTGGTGCTTTTTTTCATGCCGCATTTATCGACTGTTTACAAACGCGTTTACTTTTTGTTTTCAATTCTATGCTGAAGGTTTAAGACCTTGGGCCATTTATTTCTTTATCATATCTGAACTTATTCTCTCATCATTAGTTTAAAGGAAATGATAATAGATTGAGTACTCTCTTTTGATGAGTAGGTTGCTGATGGGGCCAAATCAACCTCTGGAACCCAGATGAACTTACAAGTAATTCCAAGAGAATTAGGACTCTTCCCTTGCCCTCTGTACCCTCGGCTTCTCAGTGCAGCTGAAGTCCCTGCTGAGGTTATCTAAATTAATACATTTGCTCGCAATGTGACTTTGGGACATTGTACAGCAGCGATTCCAATGCTGTTAGTGGTGAAATAGAAACTTGAGAATGCAAAGATTAATTTAAACCACATGATGGTTTCAAGGCAAAGGGACATCCACTCCAGATTCTTGAATGTGTGCTAACTCCGTACAGTGGGGAATGGGATCCAAAAACCACCAGTGAACTTTTAAACTCTCTTGAGAGGAATCAACCCAACAGAATTAGCCCTGGGAGGGAGCTGTTGCGGACAACAGACAGGCCATTTCTCTCTCCCCGACAAACAGATCCCCTTGCCTGAGAGAACACGATGAGAGATCAGGGAGATAGGAGGGACCCCAACCATGACCACTAATGGAATGAAGCTGCAACTGTCTTTCCAGTCATTAGCTGGTTTACTGATTTGTCTTTCATTATAGCATACAAATTCTGTTGGGTTCTTTGAACAATAGATAACTAACAAATTGTATGTTGTGGAGAGAGATGGTGAATTTGAAATAAAGGATTTCTTTCTCCTTCCAGTTTGTGGTAGCCGTGTTCTGGACCATTTATGCCTATGACAGAGAGATGATTTACCCGAAGTTGCTTGATAATTTTATCCCAGGGTGGCTGAACCACGGAATGGTGAGTCGACTAAAACAAATGATTATTTTTATTTAAAAACAAAAAATCTATCAAGTGCTAACAAAGGCTTTCCATAGACTCTGTAAATGGCTATGAAATGTTGGAAGGTTATAATGCAATTATAACCAAAGGAGAATACTGAATGTAAATTTTTTTTTAAAAAATAGTCTTCCCATGAAATTGAGTCATTGTTCAAACTATATAGTAGAGGAACCCATAGTTTATAAGAGGCCTCAGTGATGTTAGATAATACGACTAGTTCATTCCGGGATGAATTTGTGCCACTGAATGGCTTGTCCACTCTGGGCGCCTGAGGATCGATTCCCACCTGCACAACTATGGGTACCCTGCTCCTCCTCCACTCACGGCAGTGGGACTCTGTTGGAAGTAACTGTGTATAGTGCTTGGGGAATTTGCCCAGAGGAGCAGCAGGGTTGGTCCGTTCCCTGGGAGGTGGGCATTGGAAGCGTCCTCAGCGGTGGCTGTCTTGCCAGCAGGGTCTGCCCACCTGAGGGTATTTGCCTGCGGCTGCTAGGTCTGTCCTTTTTCTCAGTCTAATTCTTTCGGATGCTTTATCCATCGTGTCACCTTCCCAAATTTCAAATCAGATACTTTGGCTGGTTTGCACATCTCTTTAAGATTTGGAAGAGACGTTTTCTGCAGAGAAATTGTGTCTCCTTCCCCTTTCTGCATCTGGAATTGAGCACAGTTTTGGTATTCACTAAGAAGCCTGCATTTTTTGGTTACAGCAGTTTTCAGACTGTCACCCGAGTGCTCCTGCTGAAAAGGGCAACCCATCCCAGAAATTATAGGGGAGTGAAGAGCTAGAAATAGCATCTTAGGCCTACAATAATAATTTCCCTTCTATCCCAATTTTGATATAATTTAAGAAAAATGGTGTGTACTAACAATTGAATCTTACTGTACTGAAGGGCTTTGATCAATCCTTCTGTAAGCCCCTTTTGTCAAAAGTGGCACATCTCTGAGAACCGGAAGTTACTTTGAGTCCAATAGAGCCACACCGTTTGAGGATGAACATGACACCTTTACTGGAGATCCCAACACATCAGCTGGGTCTCATTCGTTCAGTTTAACCATCTAAGGGTTACCTGACCTGGTTGCTCTGCCTGCCCCTCTTTAACTTTTTACTTTTCTCAAATATGAAAGCCCTTTCATCACTCCGTGTCTTTGCAATCCTCTGCCCCACAGGCCCTTCCCAGTCTTCTCCTACTCACCCTGCTAGTTCAGATAACAGCCCTAAGAAGCCTCGCCTGCTCTCCCAAGGCAGGTTAGCCCTTCCGTCGTTGTGGCTCGCACTGCACTTCCGTGTCTCAGTCATACACATGCCCAGCCCCCACAGAAATGTTACACTCCCGGCGCAAAGCAGCGGCTGCCGAGCGTATCGGAGGATCAATACCTATTAGATTGATGAATGAATTCAGTATTGCCAGTTTCCATGATTCCTTGCCGGTCGACACTAAGCACTCCTATTTTTGCGAACCTACTGTGTGCCAGGCATTCTATAGTAGTTATATCATTTAATCTGTAGATGGGTACTATGAATGAGAAAGTATTATCTCTTTTATAGATGAAGACATTTAAGCTCAGAAAGTTTCTGATACCAGAAGGGCCTTAGCTGAGAACAGTTGGTGTATCATGCACCCTCCACTGCACAGGCCGGAGAATGAATCACAACCTTTGCAGGTCCTGGCACTATGAAATGTTTCCAATGACCAGTTTACTGAGCATGTCTGGAGCCATTAGAACTTCAATTTGAATCTCATCATCTTCCCTTGAGTCAGTTGAATTGAAATCCTCACTCCTGTCTGTCTTCAACTGCAATGAAGATCTGAGTGACACAAATATGTAGGAAAGGGAAAAGAGAAATTTATTAACATGTCAAATTCTCTCCAATAATATGAGCTCAGTAGATTCTTTTCCCAATGAATTTTATCTCTTAATAGAGATAAATGACCATTTCTTTGTTTTTCTTCATGTTTCAACTCATGGTTTCACAGTTATGAACAAAGAAGTTGTATATGGAGGCTAAAGAATATTTTGCAATATTAAATAATTTACATTACTCAAATTTGTATATATGAAATATAGATACAACATGTCTAAAACATGATGCTAATATTTTAGAGCGGCAAATAAAATGAACATTAAATGCTGGAATCGTATAATTTTTATAAAATATGTAATAAGATTTATTAAATATAAAAAAATCAAGCATTTTAAGTTTTGTTTAAATTTTATTTCAAAGTCTAGTAATAATTCATTCTAATTTGTTTTGCTTATAATTTTTATGGGCAATTTTCAGTAATTTTAAAAGTAGAAAAATAATTTAAAATTTTGCATTTTTTTAATTTTATATTTTGGTGAAAACATTTAAATTGTGTACACTTTCATTATAATTACATTTTATGTTTAATTGATGTTATATTTAGCTTACAGTAATGCTATCAGAGCTCAAATTTTGCACAAATTTACAACAAATTTCATGAATTTATTGAAATAAAGGCAAGAAAATAAAATTTTGAAATATTTGTATTAAATGTTTTATATTCATATTGTTCATTTATGTTGATTTGTCCTTACTACTTATTCAATTACATATTTTTTATTTTGTTTTATGAAAATACCTTTAACAAGATAGGGTAACAAAACATATATTTTTTTAATGCTTTACTTGCTTAATTTGTAACTTCTAAATATTTCTGCAAATGATTTATGGCCCTCTAGGCCTATTTGCTGTTGCCTGTTTAGATTTTTATAACTCCAGGAGTTCTTAGAGAGAATGTACCCTGTGCTTGTTATGTGTAAATCACTTTCACTGTTTGCAGTCACAACATAATTTCTAGGTATCGGGAGCCCTGAACCACAGAACTCAGATACAGTGTATAAGTCTATCATGACACCATTTCTGAAGACGTTATTGAGTCAGTCTTGAATTTGCAGCATTTAAATTTCCTAGCACAAAGTAAGTCAGAAAATGAGCATCAGGGAAAACTCACAGAATCTGAAATTCACATGTTTTTCATTTTGATATACACTGAAGTTTTGAGAAATTAAATATCATTGGAACTAAAGACAAATATTCTATGACTTTCTTCTCACTGTCTACCTTTTATTTCTGTGCAAATAAACCTAGAATTTATTTACAGAAGAAAAGAGCAAATGGCTAAATAAAAAAATTAGACTAGTAATACACCCTTTGTGTATAACCTCTAAGTAATCTCCAAGTCCCATGAAAATAACAAAAAACAAGAATTTTAATTTATTGTAATTAAAAATATAAACATATAAATATAGCATATTTAAATGGAGTCAGTTCAGTATCCAAAAGCAAAAACTATATCTCTCCTTGAAGCCCTATTTATCTTTGTATTTTCAACAAGTCAAAAAGAAGTACATGATGCTCATAAGGTATTCAGTAGGTGCTGATGATAAAAAAGATATTTGTGCATTTGCTTTTTTTCTAAGTTAGAGTAGGGGAGATAGTGAGGCAAGCTCCTGCATGCACCCCAACCGTGATCCATAAGGAAATCCCATCTGGGGCAAATGCTGGAGTACTGAGCTACTTTTAGCTGAAGCTGATGTGCTACAACGGAGCTATCCTCAGTGCCTGGGGCCATGCTCAAACCAATCAAGCCACTAGCTGCAGGAGGAGAAGAGGGAGTGAAGGGAGAGAAGGAGGGAAGAAGAAGATGGTCACATCTCCTGTGTGCTGTGCCTGGGAATCATCTATATGTCGGGCTGATGCTCTCTCCACTGAGCCAACCAGCCAGGGCCTGCATTTGTTTTTGAAACTCTTAAGAATGTTGGTTTTACATTTATATCCTTCTGCCACCTTTCTACCCTCAGTCCACTAATGACCAGACAAAAGAAGAAGAGAGGTGTTATCAACAAATAAATCAGTTTCTAAAATGTAATGAGAATTGTCATGGACAGTTGTGCAAAGGTTTGACATTTCTGCATGGCTGCAACCTGTGGAGGCTGCACTTTGATTTAATTCAATCAAGCAATCATTTATTGACTACCTATAATATGCAAAGCACCCTGCTAGGCACTGGGTGGTTATAGGATGAAAAAAGCACTTGAAATTTTAGAAGATGGAAATGGCATGTGGGAAGTAGAAGAAGGTAAGCAGGAAAACCATTTCACAAGCCAACAGAAAACAATTCCACAACAACAGTTCCCAGCAGGCTGTGTGTGTTCTCTCTGATGAAAAAAACATTATTGTTGTTCTAATCTGTTCCTTGGTTGCAAAAATAGAACCCTGACCCTTTCCCTCCTGCTGATTATAGTTTTAAAGCATTGCCAATGGAGTAAATATACATTAAAAGCAATAAATAAATAAAAAATATTTATACACCAATATAATTGCAGACTCTCACTAATGCTATAAGAGGAAAAACCCTACAATGAGACAATGTCTCTGCTTATTGAAGACCTAATTAATGTTAATGAAGTGCGATGAGAATGCCAAGCACTGTGAAATGTTAGGATATTATTATTATTACTGCAGATCTTTAAGCAGAGATGACCTAGATATTCTTATATTCACAGCAGGAATTGTTCATTCCCCATGTAATTTATAAGGAGAGAAAAAAAATAAACCCCACCTCTCTTCATGCTTGATTTGTCAGTTGTTGTTGTTCTGTGCAACTGATCCTCAAGAGAACCTTAATTTAGGCAACTATTTATTCTGTTCAGTCTTATTTTGACATTTGGTAATTACTAAAGTTTTTGTACATCTGTCTTTCCCAGAAGAAAAGACATTAAATGCTGCTAGTATGATCACTGGTTCTGCAGGAACTCAGATTTGACATTATTCCTTTGGTAAGTTTCCAGTTCTAGGGTATACCAATTATGCATTTCAGTATCCACAGAGCCTGTGCCATTTGGATAGTGGACATTTTATATAATAAGCTGGTGTTTGAAAGAAGACCATTGTAAACATTCCATATGAAAAAAACTGACTTTTCTTCACTTTCCCCATATTTCTAAAGTGTCTAGAAGATATTTGGAAATTTCAAAAAGCAAAAGTTTAGACTGGAAGAAAGGTCATAAATTCCTTGGGAACCTATTTCTATGACTCCCAGTGGACCTCTCAAAAAAACAAATAAGACCCCAAAGACCCAGGAACAAGGAGAGTTACACCCACAGAGAGGCAGACACTTTCAGCAATGCTGCACACTGTTCTCGAGTGTAAGCTTTTGTTCATATTTAATTTTACTGATCATAGTTTCTTTTATTGTGAATTTTTATTTGTGAGTATTAGTTCTACCAAGTCAAATGTTACTGTCAGATTTTGCCAGTCTAAATTCTGACATGAAAATTTGTTCTATCTAAATCGGTAATCAGCTTTAAGGTATTTAACTTTAGCTGTTGCCAATTTTATTCTTTTCTTATTACTTCAACCAAAAATATTGTAAATTGAATAAAATGTATTTTTTAAACTGTTGTTTGAAAAAACCTTTGAAAGATTTGTGTGGTAGAGAGACCCAGAAGGTTTTTCAGTTTCACATGTAAGAACTGAGAAGGCATATCTCCATCATAACAAGTTAAAAGCTAAACAAACTGAAAAATCAACAGCTATTCTTGTATCCTTAAGAAAAAGGAGAACACAGAGCAAACTGCTGCCTCCAAGATTGGAGAGACAAACAGGCATATATAGAGAGAGAATAGCAACTTTCTGGAGCAGAGAATTATGAGCAGAAACTACTGTGGGAGTCAGTACCAGGACAGAGAACCCTGATCTATAATTGATGGATTGCTGGAGGTTCAGAATGGACAAGTCTGACAGTGAAAAACTCCAGGGAAATCCAGTCTTAGGGGTCTGCACAATACTGTAAAATTTACCCCTAAGAGCTTGACTGGATCCCCACAGTAAATATCTTCTCCTGTTCCATCATCTAGAGGGAAAAAGCAACCATTTTAAAATACACTGGAGTGTTCTGTTCTTAGTAAGCTTTGCCCTCGGGGGAAGCTAACCACAGCCTAAATCACTGAGCTGGAGGATATATCAATAGAGTCTTGGAAAACTGAAAAGTAAAGAAAACAAAAACTAAATAAATAACAAAATAGAACAGAATATTCAAAGACTGGGACAACTACAAAGGTGTAATACACACATGGTCAGATTACAGAAGGAGAAGAAAAAGAAAGAGACAGAAGAAATAAGACTTAGAATTTTCCTCAAATTATCAGGCACCAATCCACAGATCCAGGAAGCTCAGGGAATACCAACTAGAATAAATACCAAAAAGTCTACACCAAGGCATATTGTTTTTTAAATACAGAAAATCAGAGATAAAGAAAAACTCAAAGAAGCAAGTGAGACCAAGAGAACTAGGCAGAGAAATAGAAGTGAGTGAGAAGCTAGGATTAGAAAGGGGGGAAAAGAGGAAAAGAGAAAAGGAAATGAGGTAATGTCACAGGTGAGAAGAGATGGCTTCAGAAAGGAAGACATCAATCTAGGCTAAGATGTCCTAGCATAAAGAAGCACAATGGTCAAGTCATACAATTTTTTTTTTAGATTTTATTTATTCATTTTTAGAGAGAGAAGGGTAGAGGAACAGGGAGCATCAACTCCCATATATGCCTTGAGCAGGCAAGCCCAGGGTTTCAAACCAGCAACCTCAGCATTCCCAGGTCAACGCTTTATCCACTGCGCCACCACAGGTCAGGCAGTATACAATTTTTTATACATATCTCCTCCATGGCTCTTTAAGTTTGGGGGTTAATTTTTTTCTTTGCAGTGCTTAGCATAGTGCTTGGCATGTTATAGGTACTCAGTAACTATTTTATTAATTAACAGATGTTAGTAGATTGAGCTGGCCTTTTTACTCTTCCTAAACACATCAAGCACCTCTCTTGTCTTAGAATGCTGTCCCCCAGAAATCTGTTTGGCTCACTCTTTCACTTCCTTCAAATCTTTGCTTAGTCTCACCTTCTCAGTAAGACGTACTCTGAGCAGCCCGTGAGGCACAGCACCTACCCCCAATTCCTCCCAGAGTTCATTACCTTTCTCTTTACCTCCCACAAGGAACTTATCACATTTGACATATTACATGATTTTACTTATATGTTATATTTAGGGCTTATCTCCTTCTGCTAAAATATAATTTCCATAAAAGCAGAGATCTTTGTTGTTTTTACTGAGTTATTCGAAGCACCTAAAACAGTGCCTCAACATAATGGGCAATCAATGAATATTTGTTGCAATATTCCACGGCTCTGTTTTCTCTTGTTCTCTTTTTCCCACTCTTTATCTTTTTTCCTTCATAATAGTTGACAGAAAATACATCCTGAACCATTTTGCTTCTTTCCTAACTTGTATATATCTTTCTTCACTCTTCAATCTCAGCTGCACTGTAGCAAAAACATGGCCTGCTATCCCCTCTCAGAGGGTCTTATTAGTTGGTATGTGTCATATTGCTACTACTGCCTGAGAAGGCCTGACCTGATGTCTGAAGAACACACCATGGGTACTAGAAACACCAGAGAGCTACAGGCCAGGTTTATAATAGCCTGTATCAAATTTATTGAAAAGTTCTTCCATATATTGATTATTTTATCTAGGTATTAGTTATTTTTCTTGAGGGTAATAATCAGATAGTGGCTTTTTTCAAGCAATTTCCTGCCATCACAAATTCCTTTGTAGAAGTAATTTTTCATGCAAGGGTAGAATTCAAGGTTAATAATATTTGGCTTATACTCTGGCCCTTTTCTTGCTACATTTAATAGATGAGCAAGCCCAGCAGTAGTGTGAGTTCATGAAAAGGTCTGTAAGTAATAGTCAGATGTTTTGGGGTCAGCAAAACCCAAAGTGTGGTTTACTCGAGATCTTTTACTCCTAATCCTTAAATCCATAGATATTTCAAAGTAAACTTAATTCATATGTTTCTCATTCATTTGCCCTTAGCTCTTGACAGGCAGGGGAGGCAGTGGGGCAGGGAGGGAGATATTGTCTTAGGAACTGGCTTCCTTCTTCATTACCACAGACATATCTTCATTAGCCACAGACCCAACTCCTTGGCAGAAGTCCATCTCTTTATTCCTTCCAGTTCCCTTTTAATTGAAGCTTCAACCTCAGCAAGCATCAGTGATAGCTGCCAAGGAAAGTGAAGTGGAAAAAAGCTGCATTTTCTATCATGGAAGCACAGAATCCCCAGAATCTCAAACATGGGAAGTGATTCTAAAGGTCATATTGTCCATATACCATGTGATACCTAAATCACCTGTACAACATCCTGGAAAATTCCCTTCCCATCCCTGCTTAAGCGTTTCCAGTGATGGAACATCAGCAATGCACCAAAAACATAGGTCTTCAGCTACACCAAAGACTCTTGTGAACAACTAGGTCTTCTTTCTGTTCAAGTTTCAATCTTCCCAGACCCTTAATCTATTCTGCAGCATTCAAACACCGGTCCTCTTTGTTCTTGTGTTCTCTTCCAAGAAGATCTCATTCTCCTGCGAGAATTCAGTCTCTGCCATATGTGGGTCATTCCCAAGTCTGTACTTCTGGTCCACCTTCCCAAGGAGCATCACGCTCTGTATTTGACACAGTGCCCTTGAGATGAACATATTGAAGCAAACTCATCACATTAACCCCTTTTTCGAATCCTTTTACTCATCTCATGCTGCCATCTTGATGGCAGGATGCATCTGAAAGCTCCTCTTTCTACCGCACCCGCACCCCCGCAGTTAACTAATCCTACCAGATGTATCTCCAAAGTAGCTCCAGAGTCTGGCTCAGCCTCCTCATCTCTGCCATCCCTGCTTTCAGTTCAAGGCATTATCACCTCTCAGCTGAGCTGAGACACAAGCTCATCTCTCACCTCCCTGCCTCTCCACTGTCTCCACGTCTTTCTGCACGTTGCTGCCTCGGTTACCTTTCTAGGAAAGCTGAAGTTCTGATGGCTCCTCGCTACCATCCTTTCTCAAATTGCACCTAGAAGAGTGAAGCTGTCCTCATTGTCCTGGGCATCTGAGTGCCTTCTCACTGTGCTCACAATACCTGGTTCATATACCTATGTTTTCTCTTATCACATTGTTTGGTTACTATTTATTTATGTGCGTATGCTCCCAATGGCCTATGAGGCCACAAAGGGCAGCAGCTGTTTTTTTCATCTTTTTCTCCAGAACCTAGTATTTTGTCTGGCATGTAGTGCACATTCAGCAAATGTTAATTGGCCATTCACCATCAAACTCTGTCTCCTCTGACCAGGCGGCAGTGTGTCTAGAGTCATCTTTACAGTTTTGTATGATTTGGCAAGTGCACAGCAAAGTGATTTAGCCATTGTCCTTGCTTATTAGGGCTGTCCAAGCTTCCATCGAATTTTCTGATCACTTCATTATACTCTACATTAAAACTTCCACACGATTCTTACCTGACTACTATGTGGTTAAGCTAAGACTGAAAGTTGTTGTTATTCTCATTTTTTGTATGCAAAATGTAGGACCCTTATATTTATACCTAGAAAATTCCATCTGTTCAACTCAGTGAATAGAGGATTGGCTCTGGGAAAGCCACAGTTCCAAGAATTTGAGGATCATTGAGTAGATATATTAGAATTTAATAAAATGTTGTTTTATTTGTTTTCAACTGAAGTGCCGAAGTTTGTGCTATTAAGTTGAAGCTGTTTTGAAGGATACACTCTGGGTAAAGTCAGTGACAAAACAATTGGTTTTTTAGAGCAATACATTTTCGCCTCATTGTAACCACGCTTGGAGGGGAGGGTTGAGTCTTTAGGTCAAGACAAGCATTTAGAAAAAGATGACATGTAGTGGCAGAGGGCAGGGTGGGCAACAGTGATGAAAATAAAAATAATTTCCACTTCCTCGGATGGAGAAACAGGGAAATAATTATGTATGTAAGTAGAGAGATAGTTCTGTAACAAATGATCTTGTGAGGAAAAGGTTAGGGGCTAGGAATTGGCAACAAGTGAATGTTGGCCTGGGGACCAAACTTAACTATGAAGAAGAGGTGTTGCTTTACCCAAGTTGGAAGGATTCTATATATCTAGAGCTTCCGAGGGGTCATTGGGTTGCTCATGATTGGGTAAAGTGAGAAAACAATCTTTTGAGAGTCCAAAATCATTGTTCCAAATTCTTGTATTGGCTCCAGATCATGAAAATTATAAGAATGGCTTGGTAGTCTCCCACGTCCTCTTCATTTAGTGCTGAATTCTAAGTTATATAGGAAAACGGTTAACTAAAGAGAAGCAAGGAAAAGACTGTGATAATTCACTAGAATATGTCCAACCCAACCGTCTATTTGATTCTAGCCCTTTAAGGATACTGGTTAATTTTCTTGATCCCATTTATACTTCTTCTCAAAGTGAGGCTTCTCCAGGATCCCCCTCTTCTGACCCATGGCTAAAATAGCACTCCAACCTGACTTGCCAAGGCCCCTCCAAACTGCCCTCCAGGACAACCCAAGACTGAGTGTCCACTCAGCCCTGATTTTCCTGTGAACTCTACTTATCTTCTGAGTCCATTCATGCATCAGTCCTCTCCTTACATCAAAGAACTATCTCTTCTTTATGAGTCTCTTTACCAAATACACGCCTCTGCTATGGCATCCAATGTGCTGTACCTGCAGATTGCTGTCCCATTTCTCTGGAACGGATGTTCTCTGGGGGCAGACACATGGTCTTCACCTCTTCTGCATATTCCCATCATATGGCTCAGTGTCTGGCACATAGCAGGTCCCAGAAAATGTTGTTTGAAAGAGTGAATGAATAAATGACTAAATGAATGAATTTCTGTCATATTTCCTTAATCTCTCATGCTGGTAACAGTTTCTGGAAAGGAAATAAGATTATTTTCTCTAAGTGAATTTAAGCCGGTGCTTTTAGTCAGTAAATTATCTATTTCATACTCTAGTCTTAATGTGGCCAATTCTAACATTCTTATCAAGCACATTGATTTACAATTTTCAGGATTATTCTTCCCCTTTTGAATAACAGAACTATATTTGCTGGTCTCCAAGTGTCTGCATAATAAGCTGTCTGAGTTCACATGGCTTGTGAGTGGACTAGCTGGGCGTAGAGTGCTAAGACCTGTCTCCATGGAACTTTGTTAACATCTAGTTAAGGAGAAGTCTATAAATGTGAGCTGTCATTATATTTTACCAAACATATTTCATTAGGATACTAATAAACATTCCTGGCATTGTAGATTATTTTTCTTTTTGTCTAAGCAAGAATAATTTCTTTTCCTATTATCTCACTGTGTTCATATCCATATCCCGGGAATGAGCTCAGCCTTGCTCTAAAGAAGATGTATTTTTACTGAGATGTAAGGATTAACCAATTGGTGGAAATGTTTCCCCTTAGTACAACCCTTTTCATCCTTATCAAATGCATTATTTTTTGTGACCAGGTAATGTATCTAGTAACCTTATACATCCAAGTGCTCCTGCTCTCATTGCTACTATTTATATGTGTTAGGATAAAAAGATTGATGTTCATAAACATTCTTTTCTATACCTACCCTACTGCCATCACCACACACACCACAGAATGTCTTTTTTTCTCCATTCTTTTTCTCCCATCAGATTAATCCAAACAGAGCCATTCTGTTTCCGGTCACCGCCCTTCTAATAGATGCAGACACATGAGTCACCTAGAAAGAGGAACTGAACCAAGTGATCTCTCAAGTTTTCTTTTTCTATGAAAACAGTTCTACTAGTGAGGAACTTGTAATTTGTTGTGGGAATTCATAAGGTAGGTCATGGAAGTACATAGCACAGTGCCTGCCACATAATAAGTCTAATAAATGCAAGTCCTCTGAATAAGATAGGACAAGATGCGACAATATAAGATGAGATGAAAGTTTCCCTACAGCTAATGTTGTTCATTTATTATCATATAACAAGTAACAACTCAGTGCTGAATTCTGTCTAAAGCTTCAAGGAAAAATGCCTTAATGGAAATCCTATATCTTTATCAATACTGAATGTGTGTGTGTGTGTGTGTGTGTGTGTGTATGTATTCCTAAAGTTAAAAGTTCATGAAATTCCTTAAAAGCTTATATAAAATGTAAGGTAGTTATCCTAAGACAGAATTCAAGTCACCTTACTTATTTTTAAGCATTTACTTGCCATTGCACCTATTCAAAAGAGCTATGCTTAAACTCAGAATTTGATGGCTAATATTCACACATATGGCAAATATGAACTAATCAGACCACAGATATTTTGCTACATTCCATGGTGTCTCATTTATTTGTTTAATTTGCAGCTATAGCAACTAGATTCCACCACTTTAGGCTTTTACACAGAGACTTACAGTCTGATCAGCGTGGTTGAAGTTTGGCACTCAGCACTAGACTCAATTGAAGACATATGCACAAACTCACCACATTTTTTAAGCTGGTTTTCACACAGGGAAGATATATACTATTTGCATAAAAATATGAAAAGCAACCTTCCGCCTGGATAGTAGGCAATTAAAAGATGTTGTGACCTTCTCTTCTGTAACATTCCAAATCTTAAAGTTTTCCTGGCACTCTTCTCAAAAGCCCATCTGACTTTGAAACAGCCTGCCTCTCCACGGAAAGCTCACTCCAGCAATGACTAATGGGTTGACCTGGTGCCATGCTAGTGCTGCTCCACGCATGCTGCTCTGCACAAGACGAGCATTTGGAAATGACCTTGAAACTGAGTGTTGCCAAGTTAATGAAATATGGGCCTTCAAGAAGTGCCATTTCCCAAACAACTTACAGAAGGGAATTTGCCACATTGTCGAAGTTCAGCCTCTTCGACAAGAGTGTTTAACATACATGAGGAGTGATGCTCCCCCTTGATTTTATTAGTTGCACTTTGTAACAGGTTGGAAAAATTGGGTAATGGAGAAAATTGGCATTCCACTGTTATTTCTCTTAAGTGTTTCCTTTTCAAACTTGTGCTGAATGAACGAAAGATGCCCAGAGGGCACAGTTAGTGGATAAAGAGAAGATGATGGGAAGAAGTACCTCTTTGTACTTAAAAACTACCAAACTGCCTAGGTGATATGATTCCATCTCACCAGATTTAGGCTCCAGGAGAGTAACATTGCCTTATCATAGTGTGCACACCCACATGGTCATCTGCTGTGTTTTAAAATGTTCATTGATGTTGACGTCAGTTGTCACTCTATGGTTTTTCAGATACTGAGTGATGTGTTTGTGTGGTACACAATGTCTCCTTTAGATTGCATTGCTCGTGCTGGTGAAGTTGGCTGACATTTCAGGGTCTGTATAATGAAGCTGTGCTTTGACCTTATTTGGTAGTCAGTGATCAGTCTCCTAGATTGGCACTACTTTGGAATACCCCCTCAGCTTCCCTGACTGTTACCTTGCTTCCACAACAGTGGGGAGGCTACAAGAGTCCAAGGTCAGGGCAGTCCAGGTGAGATGTTGGAAGATCACTGGGGCCTAAGTTGTACTCTCTGAATTCATTCCTGATTAATTCTCTTAAGCTAGCTCTCAACTTTTTATACAAAATCAGATTCAATACTTCTTTAAAACAACAACAACAACAACAAAGACCATTCAACCCTTTTAGACTGTAAAAGACTGCTGGCCATTCTTACTTTTTAAATGCTGAAAATCCTCACTAAGTAACCCTGGGAAACACACATCTATAAGACCAGGGCAACATACTGTCAACAGCAACTTCCCAGAACATTCCTTCTTTCTTCATCTGGGAGTTTTCAATAAGCAATTTGATATTTCTGTAAGTTTATACTGGAATCACTAAAATGAAGACATTTTTTCCTTATAAGCTCAAGCCTTCCAGACACATCATTTTGTAGGGTTACATAAGTAAGCCTTGCAACTAAGCTAAAAATCTAAATTATAGAATATAGTTGTTGCAAAACTCCTCACACTTTATACAGTAAGTTATGTTAAAACCAATAACATATTTGCAAACTCACTTATTTCATGCAGTAATTCATATTGAAGTCAAGCTTGGTGATATTAAGTGTCATATGCTAAACTATTTGCTTGTGAATTTTTTTATCCCAGCTGCCTATTTCTGGTATTGCTCAAAAGATTCTGGCATAAGAAACTCAGAAAGATCCCATTATCTTACTCTATTTTCATTATCTATCTCTAGTTAGGGTGATTTGCTTTAAATTACGGTAAAAAAAAAAAGAAAAGAAAAGAAAAGAAAAGAACACCTTATTTTTTTCTCTCTTAATTGTTTTTAATTGGAGAACACACTTTCCCAAGTAGTGCTCTCACATTAATATGCCTAATTTTTAATGTCTTTCCTAAAACACTTCTCAACTCCTTAAATAAAAAAAGAATGGAAAAAGAGAGAAACGTAGCGGGAAACATCAGCCATCAGTTACATCATGACTTCTGGTACTTAATAGTGTAGATCACAGGAACCAGGACACAGAATGGAAAGGGAAGGTCCAACCCAATGAGATTTGACACCCAGGAATCCTTTGTTCTTGCCCTTCTGCTAACTTTAACACTAAATAGTACCTTTCTCCTCCTGATAATATTTTTATTTATCTTTTCAGTAAACATTTTAGATGTGAGGAAGCAAAGAGCTTATCACTATTCAGGATAGTCAGACAATACACTTACACAGTCTCTCCACGCTAATTTTTAGAATCATGTAAAATTACTTAGGTGTATGTGACTAGAATGTAAAGCATTTTTTGATGAAAAATTGCATCCCTGCAGAGCTTCTCCCAGTTAAACAGGGCCTTCTTTCCAAAGCCTCCGGTATGGACTTTTTCAACCTTTCTTTTAACATGATGGCACTTTGTTCTATTTGCTTTCATTGCAAAATATCTCAAAGTTTTTCTTTGTACCTATGTATATGTTTATACTCGAACACATGATTGAAAGAAATGTGATCTTGTATTCCCCAGAGAAATGGAATCCATAAGACGTGTGTATATGATAAGGGATTGGATCACGTG
Organism: Saccopteryx leptura; assembly: GCF_036850995.1. Lineage (NCBI taxonomy): Eukaryota > Metazoa > Chordata > Mammalia > Chiroptera > Emballonuridae > Saccopteryx > Saccopteryx leptura. The sequence goes on along the minus strand of NC_089505.1, from coordinate 22,247,732 downwards.
GTTCTGGAGACTAAGAATTCTCCAGATATGCAGTCAATAAGCTGGAGCCCCAGGAAGGTCCACCAGGTACTTTTAGTCCAAGTCGAAAAGCCTAAGAACCAGAAGAGACACTGGTGTAGGTTCTAGTCCAAACCTGAGACCCAAGGCAAGAGGAAAATGATGTCCCAGGTTTCAAAAATCAGGTAGAGGAAACAGCAAATTCTTTCTTAGTCAGCCTTATAATCTGCCTTATATTCTGTTGAGCCTTCAATGGATTGCATGAGGCCCACCCCCACTGGGGAGGACAATCTGCCTTACTCAGCCTACTAATCCAAATGTTAATCTCATCCAGAAACACCTTCACAGACATATCCAAAATAACGTTGAAACAAATACCTGGGCACTCCATGGCCCAGCTAAGTTGACACATAAAATTAACCATCACATGTCCCCATTGAAAACTCCTCTTTTCCTTTAAGAACAACTCCACTGGTAGAGGTCTACAGAATGCCTTCCTCCTTTTATGCAATGAAAGTTACACTCATGTTGGACAACACTGCTTGACCCAGGCAGGTCTCATGCTCAAAGGTTCTGATTGATCAGTCTGGGATGGGATCCATGCACCATGAGAATTTTTAGTGCTCCCTCACATGATCCTGAGGCTTAGTGTAAAGCCAGAAGCCACAGCCACCATCACAGCCGCCCGGCCCATGCAGGTTCGCATTCGGACAGTCGGCAAAGAAACAAAGGAGCCAAAAGCAGATGGGCTGTCATCTTTAATTCTAGCTTGCACCCGGCGGGCAAGTAAAAAATACACACTGGGCTCCAAAACCCACTCACATTCAGTGCTCACAAAGCTACTGATTTATCCGAGTTTCCTAGAATCAAAGGTTTCTAGCTCACCAGCCTTATTCTCCTCAGTTCCCCATCTCCTTCCTTATCCCAGATACAAACTCTACACAAACTGGCATCTCACTCAGCACTCTGCCATCTTAGCTGCTTCTCCTGGCCTACTCCACGTGGCCTCCTTCTGCTCTCTGCTCTGTTCTCTCCTCTAATGATAATCATCCCAGGAACCAAGAGCACAAGCTCCCTTTCTGCCCCTATTTTATAGTGTAGATTCACAACCTCTAATCCAATATACAAAATAGGGAAGTCTCTAATACAAAGTCACTTCTCTGAGGCATGATTGGATTGTACCACCCCACATCAAAAAGGGTGGGAAAGGCTTAATCCCAAAACCCAGCCCCACGCTACAAGGATTCTCAACACACATTAATATCACCTGGGCAACGGCCTCACGTGGGCAGCGCCATCTTTAACAAAGTGAGCATAATATATTTTATCTGCCCAACACTTAGCCAAGTTTGAGAACCCTTAAATTCATTAGTCTCTAGCCTTTCTTGTAGGCAACGAAAGTGGTTAATGGAAGAACACAGGAGGAAAGTCATTTTGGTTGAATAGAGCTGAATGAAGGGTATGGCACACAGACAAAACTAATTAAAGGGGCATTACCAGGTTAACTTAATCATTACGGGCTGGTTATAAGATGGCATCTCTGCCTTGGTTTCTGCTAGATTTAAATACTGGCACCATCCCAAGATTTGAGGAAAAATGAATCAATATTAACATTTCTTAGAAGATTAAAAGCATAATCTGACAATACATGTGTCAATTATTATTAAAATTTGAAAATATTTATAGAGTTAAATTGTCTGTAACTAATTAGAGATGGCAGTTAACAGGAGATATGGATTTTCTCTGAGTTATATAAAACAAAATATAAATTTTTTCATATAACTTTATTTCCTATGAAAAGATTTTTTGCTTGTTGATGGGATTTTTTAAGTTTTACTTTATTTTCTTGGATCTCATTACTTTTTCATAAATCCTATAAACAAAATTACAGTGAGGTGAGTCATAGTCTTAACACTTTTTTGAAGTGCCTTTTGCCAATGCAGCTTGGAATATAGGGGATTTTTTAAAAACTGTTTGAAAAACATGGGAAAAGAAGGGAAGGAGGGAGGCAAGGAAGCAAAGAAAAAGAAGAAGGGAGGGAGGGTGTTGGGCAGATAAAATGTATTATGCTCACTTTGTTAAAGATGACACTGCCCACGTGGAGGCCGTTACCCAGGTGATATTAATGTGTGTTGTGGGCAGGCCGAATCCCTGTAGCCTGGGGCTTGGTTTTGGGATTAAGCCTTTCCCACCCTTTTTGATGTGGGGCGGTACAATCCAATCATGCCTCAGAGAAGTGACTTTATTAGAGACTACCCTATTTTGTATATTGGATTAAAGGTTGTGAAGCTACAATATAAAGTGGGGGCAGAACGGAAGCTTGCTCTCTTGGTTCCTGGGATGATTAGCATGAGAGAGCAGAGAGATCACAGCAGAGAGCAGAGAAAGGCCACATGGAGAGGGCAGGAGAGGCAGCCAAGATGGCAGAGTGCTGAGTGAGATGCCAGTTTGTGCAGGGAGAAGGAAGGAGATGGGGAACTGAGGAGAATAAGGCTAGTGAACTAGAAACCTTTGATTCTAGGAAACTCGGATAAGTCAGTGGCTTTGTGAGCACTGAATGTGAGTGGGTTTTGGAGCCCAGTGTGTATTTTTACTTGCCCGCCGGGTGCAAGCTAGGATTAAAGACTATGGCCCACCAGTTTGTGGCTCCGTTGTTTCTTTACCGACTGTCCAAATCCAATGCGAACCTGCATGGGCCAGACAGCTATGATGGTGGCCCTGGCTGCTGGCTTTACAGAGGGAGAGAGGGAGGGAGCAAGGAAGGAAGGAAGAAAGGAAGGGAGGAAGGAAGAAAAGAAAGAAAGTAGGGAAAAGGAGGGGAGAGAGGGCACAAAATATTTTACTTTAGATTATGTTTTTAACTTAATGACAGTATTATAATGACAATAAGGTAAAATGTTTCATGGTATCTCATTATTATGTTGTAGACAACCTGGAAATACAAATGGATTTGGATTTCAAAAGTTCATGATCTAGTCATTGGGGTCTGGGACCATATTTTACTGCAGAAATTTGTTACATAAGGCGTGATTAATGTTCGAGGTAAACTCGTAAACTCTCCTCATTCTGTTTTGAAGTTGAACAACTGTGCATTTACAGTGATAAATACTATACTATTGAAAACTTGTAGATCTAAAGAACATAAAAGCAATAAACTCAATTGTGGAGTCACTTAAAATTTTCCACTTAAATGCTGGCACTGGAGGGAAAACAGATTTAATCTGAGGAGCTTGAAGATGTTCAGAACATCTAATGTTGATATTTGAGAGCACTGGTCAAAGGAGCAAAAGCCATTCTCTGTTGAGAGTCTCTCTGCAGCCTCACATATGCTTAGGCTGAGCACCAAAAGGCAACATGCTTCAATCACATGAGTAAGTTCTCAATAAAAATACCACTTTATGCCCTGGCCGGTTGGCTCAGCGGTAGAGCGTCGGCCTAGCGTGCGGAGGACCTGGGTTCGATTCCCGGCCAGGGCACACAGGAGAAGCGCCCATTTGTTTCTCCACCCCTCCGCCGCGCTTTCCTCTCTGTCTCTCTCTTCCCCTCCTGCAGCCAAGGCTCCATTGGAGCAAAGATGGCCCGGGCGCTGGGGATGGCTCTGTGGCCTCTGCCTCAGGCGCTAGAGTGGCTCTGGTCGCAACATGGCGATGCCCAGGATTGGCAGAGCATCGCCCCCTGGTGGGCAGAGCGTCGCCCCTGGTGGGCGTGCCGGGTGGATCCCGGTCGGGCGCATGCGGGAGTCTGTCTGACTGTCTCTCCCTGTTTCCAGCTTCAGAAAAATGAAAGAAAAAAAAGAAAAAAAAAAGAAAAAAAAATACCACTTTATTTCTGCAACAATTATTGCTGGAGCATATACTATGTGTGACCTGCTTAGGTAAGAAAAAGAAAAGCAGGAAGGACCCTCTCCTTGGGGAGCTTATAATATAGCAGGGGAGACAGTCAAATGATTGTACAGATAAATGGCCTATTATTCATCCATTTTTATGAAAAATTATTATATGCCTATTAAAGTTGATACCTATTTACAAGAAATGATCATGACTCCCATAGGATGTCCCTGGAGATGGAGAGGAAATAAAATCTTTGTTAAATACCTGCCATGGGTCAGTCACTTACTTTTGTCTACCTCATTTAATCCTGAGTGACCCTGAGGGATAGAGATCACCATGTCTCAAGTGACTCAGAGACCTTAAGAAATGGTCAGGGCTCACACAAGAATCAACCAATGAACGCATAAATAAATGGCACAACAAATCGACACCACCCACACTACAGGGAGGAAAGACTGAGAGACCGTCACCGAGGTGGGAGAACGGCTCAGGGAAAAAGGAAGCCGAGAGAGGAGGACACTTCCGGAAGAAGGCGGGTCAGGAACGTCCTGGACTGGAGAGGTCCCCAGCTGACACAGGTGCTGAGGGGTGGCAAAGCAGTGACAAGGAGACAAACCAGTAGAGAAAAGAGGAGGATGTATGAAAAGCAAAATGCTATTAAAAAGAACAACAACAAAAAAACAAAAAACATTGATGTGGCACTTTTTTAGGTGAGGGCAGATGGATGCATTCATCTTTGGAGCCAGACGCAGGGTAGATGGAAACAGAATCTGAGGGGTAGAGAACTTTCCCGAACCAGCCTCACCTCCATTTCCTCCCAGTGAATGACGTGCTATTTCTAACAGAGCCCTCAGCAGGGTCAGAAGTTTCCCCAGCAACACAATAATGGGCTTCCGTGTTCTTTCTATTTCTACCACTTAATGTACTGTCAAGCCAGAATAATTTTTTTTCTATTGACCTGAATGACCATCTATACATTCTAGGGATAACTCATAGGAGAATATGCAGAAACATAGTAATATTTAAGAGCCTTTGGAGACGTCTGTGGACATGGAGTTAGAGATAAGCCATTTGTTTCTGTGGGGATTCAAAAAAAGAAATGTATTTTAGAAAGTAGATGAAATTAGATTCAGTGAAATACTTCTCTGGCCAAATGTCATTTAAAGACTTTGGACTATGAGCTCCAGGCTTTGACTGTTTCTCAAGAAAAACAGGTAGGAACCAGGAGGGTCATTTTCAGAGGTTGCTGCGAGGTTGGTAGTATAATGAGCTCAGCCTGCCCGTGACATCTTTGGAGGTATGAGAGTACAGATGAGATATAAATGCTTCTCAGTTCTTTCTCATAATTTCTCTCATCTTTCTGGTAATAAAAAAAAAGGAAAAACTCTTCAGAAGTATAAAATGTTTTCGAATTTGCAGCAGTCGTCATGGTTACCTGCATAGTTTCATTGCTTTATTAATGTGTAATTCCCTTTATTTCTGGAAATATCATTACAGGGAAACATAATAGTCCGCAGCCTCTCAGCAAGTTTCACCGTGTGTCTCACTCTGACGATGGCCGTGACGAATGTTTGCGCGGTTTCTGGGCCACCTGTGTGTTGTTGATCTAGTAACTAGGACATCATTGTTTAGGAAAAGACAACTTGACATTAATGACTCTTGAGAATTCCTTAAAAGTTCAAATACTTTCTTAAACAAAAGTGCCTATTTTTTCCTAGAGAAAAATGTTCCAGAGCTGAGTCTTTTTTTCTAGCTGAAAGAATTTAGGTTTTCTGCCATTAAATTTTGAAAGTGATTATTATTACTTACTAAAGTCACCTTGAAGGGTTCAGAAAAAAAATCTTTCTTAATAATTCTTTTAAAAGTTATTTTTGTTAAATTTGTGTCTTGTATCATAAAAAGATTTTTGTGAGACATTGTTAATAGAGTTTTTTGATGTTTCTAAATGTTTCTCCTCTGCCCAAGTTGAAGCTAAATAGAACAGCTGGGTTAATTATCTTTCAGGCTAACTGCTTGTGGCAGATACTGCTAGCTGGTCCCCATTCATTCTTCTTCTTCTTCCAGGGCACTCTCCAGACTGTGTTTCCCAGCATCCCTTGCAGTTGGTTCTGACCATAGGAGTCACGTGACAGTGGAATGAGAATGGAAGTCATAAAATCACTTCCGGGTCTGGCTCATAAGTACCTCCCACTTAATCCTCCCATCTTGTTTGTTCCGGGCTGGTCTGCCTGTCTAGATTCTGGAGTAACTAGGTGGAGCAGAGCCACGCTGCCCACCAGAAACATCTATTGTTATGGAAAATAGACATACCTTCTGAGATGTGAGAGCTGTGGGCTATGTTGTCTCCTGTTATCCTAATATACTGCTTATCAGTATTGTTTCTAAGTGGGCATATAATCCTTAGGAAAAGGTCCATGTTTTTCATCCGTAAGTTTTTCCTATAGCTTCTTTTATAACCTTTAGAAAGAAGCTGGCATTACAATTTTTCAGGGCCCCTTAACCAGTGTCTGATGGTAACTTTGCTGTTTTGACATGTGCTGGAAACCTGAATGGCTACAGCAATTGCAGATAATTGGAAAATATCATAGACTTTGTGACTTATATGCACAGGGAATCAGAAGAGATGGAATTAACCTTCTCTGAATACTTCTATGTGCCAAGTACTGTGTTTATTACTCTTGTATACATTATTTATTGTATACAATTAATCTAATAGGAAACTCTGTTATTCCCATTTTTAGTTTTTTTAAAGTGTCATACAGTGTTAATAACTTCTTAATAGCTAGAAGAGAGGTTCAAATAAAAGTTTGCCTGGAACTGAATCCAGCCAAGCTTTCTACTTTGCCACTTTTGTGGTAGATGGTCAGTTAGCTAACATCAGTTGATCATTATGCTCTGAGACAGAATGATGGCTAGTAATAACTAGAAACATATGCAAAGAATATTTGATTATCCGTGATGCTGGAAACAGAAACTCTCACTGGATTTTTAGGAAAGTTATAATACTGACATTGTTGAGTTGTACTTTCTATCTTAATTAAGATATCAGAACAGTTGCTGTAACTGTTAGCAAAACGACAGTCTTTTAAAACTGATGGGTTGGAGGTTGGCAAGCCTGCATTTCCTCACGAGGTCAAGTAGGGCCTCGGGCTCTGTCATCTGGTTGCTTCTGGATCCTCTGGGATTGTTCTTCATCTGCTTGCTGGCAGTTGGCTCCCCACACCACATCTGCATTTAAGAAGAGGGTGCAGGAGAGGAGAAGACAGATGTCTTTCCAGTGGAAGGCATGACCTAGAAATTGCACACATCACTTCTGCTCAAAAAGTTTCAGGTCTTGTTGCTGTCTAACTTCAAGAGAGTTGGGATATGTCATCTTTAAATGTGTGGCCCTGTGACAATTCATATTTCCTTGTAGAAGAAGACAAGAGGTATTGTGGGACAAATGGCAGCCTTTGCCACACCTTCTTTTTCTTCCCATTTTTCATAAACATGAAAATGAGAAAGATCCAAAACAGCAGTAAGAGAGAAAGGAAGGAAATAAGTCAAGGAAACTAAGTAATCCATAAATTGACTATCTCCTTTCTCCTTAACTTCTTCCAGAACAAATGCTAAAAGAATCGAGAATTAACGCCTTGCACTAAATTACTTCAAAATAACCTATGATTATTATTAAATCAAGCATTTTCTGAATAAAATGATTATAACAAATTGAGGATGTATGAACAAAGATTAGGTCTTAAATAATATTAAGTAATTAGAATTAATTTTATTAGGTTTTACATGAGGTTAAATTATAAAACAAAACCTCACCTGGTAGAGCTATTCACTGAGGTCTATATAAGTGAAATGATATGATGTCTGGCTTTAAGATACTCCAGAAAAAAATAAAATGGGAGAGGGGTTGATGAATAGATAAAATTGAATTGGGAAAATGTTCTGAGCGGTTGAAACTGGATGGTAGGTTCATGGGGGTTCCTTTCTACTTTTAGGTATACAGTATTTGAAATATTCCATACAATAATAAAAAGTTAAATAAATACTTGTTTCAAGAAAAAAAAAGCAATTTCTGGCAGTGCCCTGATGTCTACATGAGCTCAGTTCTGTACTCCAGTTAAGTACATTCTTCAGTTTCTAGTGTATTATTATTTATTCTACATGCATACAACTGGAAGAACTAGTTTCATCTAAAGAATTCATTAACAATTTGCTTGCGAGCCAATTAAATGAAACCTTGGTGAGTGCCTGCTGCATCTAGTTATGCAAAGGATGCAAAAATGAGTCAGATGAGGACCTTGACCACTAAGTTTAAAGTCTAATCAAGCAGATAAGACAACATCTCAGATAATCTAATTGAAGAGAAGTGCACAAGAAGGCTTAAATGTTAGGAAATCACATCAAATTAGAAGGATCGGGAAAGTTTCCTGGATCAGATATCATAAGCTTTACAGAAAAAGTAGGCTTTTGATAGAGGGAAGTGTTGGTCAAATAAGTTTGTAAATGTGATATATATGTTTGCTCGCTTGTGACTTATATTGGGTGTGGGGGACAGGCTATAAGCAGGCCAGGTCGTTGTAGCCTAAGGTTTGGTTTTGGGACTAAGCTTTTCCCCACACCCTTGACTGATTGTATGATCTGGGTGGTGCACTCTCATGAGGAATCCAATTATGCCTTGGATAAGTGGCTTTGTATCAGAGACTTACTTGTTTGTATATTAGATTAAGGGATTTTGGTTTTCTACACTATAAAGTGGGACAGACCAGGAGCTTGGACACACAGTTCCTGCTATCACAATTGCAGGGGCTTCCCTGATCCCTGGCCCTTCATGGGAAGAGCTGGTTTTCTGCTTTTCCCTTGTCTTCTTTTGTGGTTTGCCTGTCTTGGTGAGACACCAATAAATAGGATGGCCCCCCATCCTCTGACTCCGCCATTTCTTTATCGTCTGCCCGAATCCAATGGGAACCTGCATGTGAATGGCCACGATGGCGCCTCCTGGCCTTACAGGAAGTGTTAGCAGGAGTGGTCTGAGCAGGGGACCACCAAGAGAATGGTTCTAAACCAGAGAACATGAGATGGTTTCCTGGAGACAGGAGAGGAAGCTATGGTTTAGAATGTATCTGACTGTCCTATCAAAGGAAATAGGGGAGTAAAGTGAACCCGACTAAGAAAATTCTCGTTCATTATGGGGACATGTCATTTTTGAGGCACTGGTGAGACTCAAGATGAAGTGTCCATCTCCAGATGTGTTGGTGGGTGTTGGGCAGATAAAATGTATTATGCTCACTTTGTTAAAGATGGAGGCCGTCGCCCAGGTGATATTAATGTGTGTTGAGAATCCTTGTAGCCTGGGGCTTGGTTTTGGGATTAAGCCTTTCCCACCCTTTTTGATGTGGGGTGGTACAATCCAATCATGCCTCAGAGAAGTAACTTTGTATTAGAGACTTCCCTATTTTATATATTGGATTAGAGGTTGCGAAGCTACACTATAAAGTGGGGATGGAGCGAGAGTTTGGCTGTTGGTTCCTGAGATTATCATTAGAAGGGAGAGCAGAGGAGAGCAGAGAAAGGCCACGTGGAGGAGGCCAGGAGAAGCAGCCAAGATGGTGGAGTGCTGAGTGAGATGCCAGTTTGTGTAGAGTTTGTATTTGAGATAAGGAAGGAGATGGGTGTTGGGCAGATAAAATGTATTATGCTCACTTTGTTAAAGATGACACAAGGAGGCCGTCGCCCAGGTGATATTAATGTGTGTTGGGGGCAGGCGGGATCGTTGTAGCCTGAGGCTTGGTTTTGGGATTAAGCCTTTCCCACCCTTTTTGCTGTGGGGCGGTACAATCCAATCATGCCTCAGAGAAGTGACTGTATTAGAGACTTCCCTATTTTGTATATTGGATTAGAGGTTGTGAAGCTACACTATAAAATGGGGGCAGAACGGGACTTGGCTCTTGGTTCCTGGGATGATTAGCATGAGAGAGTAGAGCCAGCAGCGGAAGGAGGCCACGTGGAGGAGGCCAGGAGAAGCAGCTAAAATGGCGGAGTGCTGAGTGAGATGCCAGTTTGTGTAGAGTTTGTATCTGGGATAAGGAAGGAGATGGGGAACAGAGGAGAATAAGTCTGGTGAGCTAGAAACCTTTGATTCTAGGAAACTCGGATAAGTCAGTAGCTTTGTGAGCACTGAATGTGAGTGGGTTTTGGAGCCCAGTGTGTATTTTTTACTTGCCCGCCGGGTGCAAGCTAGAATTAAAGACTATGGCCCACCAGTTTGTGGCTCCGTTGTTTCTTTACCGACTGTCCGAATCCAATGCGAACCTGCATAGGCCAGAAGGCTGCTGTGATAGTGGCCCTGGCCATGGCTCCTGGCTTTACAATGGGGAACAGAGGTGAATAAGTCTGGTGAGCTAGAAACCTTTGATTCTAGGAAACTCGGATAAGTCAGTGGCTTTGTGAGCACTGAATGTGACTGGGTTTTGGAGCCCAGCATGTAGTTTTTTACTTGCCTGCCGGGTGCAAGTTAGAATTAAAGACTATGGCCCATCAGTTTTTGGCTCCACTGTTTCTTTACTGACTGTCCGAATCCAATGCGAACCTGCAAGGGCTGGGCTGCTCTGATGGTGGCCCTGGCCGTGGCTCCTGGCTTTACAGTGGGGCACAGAGAGAGGTTGGTGGATATATTGGTACTTGAATCTGTAGTTAAATGAGCTTACTACTGAAGAAACTAAAGATTTTTTAAGGCCAGTGTTGTCAGAACAGAAGATGGAAATGATGACATCATCATTGTGAAAGTAACAGAATGGTTTCAGTTCACACTAAAGACAATACGAGTCCCTGGCATGACAAGATCTGTATTTCTCTCTTCATGCCTTTCTCTCAACAGAGCCCACTTATCTCTATTTTATCTCTCCCTTTCCTTCAGGCTAAGCTTCCCAAAGAGTTGTCTATACAAGATGTCTCCACAACCCGCCTTCCATCCACTCTTTCACCCAATCTGAATCAGAATCCTGCCTCCCCACTCCACTGAAACTGTGTTTAACTCAACATGGAGGCTCCACAGTGACTTTCATGTTGACCATATCCATGGACATCTTGTACTCTTTCCCTTCCTTGACTCTCTGAGCAGTGTTTGACCTAACTAGCCACTCCCTTTTCCTTGGAACTCTCTCCTCTGGGCCTCTGGTTTTCTCCTGGCTGCTATTTCTCATTTTCCTCACAGACTCCTTCTCTCCTGAACCGGAACATATTGTGGTACCTTGGGGCCAATGCTAGAACTCCTAAAATCTCTCCTGGAAAGGTTTTCCTGTCCTGTGGTTTCACCTAAGAAAAGTCAACAAAGCTCTGACAGTTATATCTCATTTGAATTCTGGACCTACCTAATACCTCCACTTGGATTTCTCACAGGTGTTTCATATGTAACCCATCCAAAACTGAATTTTGGACTCCCATCTCCCTGTCCTTCATCTCAATAAAAATCCCCACCATCTATCTAGCTTGCTGCTCAGCCCATAAAGTGAATCATTTCATTGGTAGAAAGTCCACAGGACAGTTCCACCAGGAAGCCCAAACAAATACTGCTTTGCTATGAAATGTCCTTCGACACTCAAATGGTTTCCCCAAGCAGCTGAAGTGTGTGAGCTATGAAAATAAAGTTTCCCCACGTAGCTTCATTGCAACACAGCAGTGTGATTTAGGCACCAGTGCTAGCTGGAAATTTCAGTTTGTGGTTGGGTTTAAGCTATACATTTTAGAGGATTTTTTGTCTTGGGCAGCCAGACTCTCTGAGCCTGGCCACACGGTTACAGTCAGAAATAGCCCCAGGGGGTTCCATGAATAGAGGGACTCCCGACCCTCGATCATCTGGGAGAGGCAGATTCTGCTCTTCCTTCAGCTGGATTAGTAATCCATGGATGTGCACCTCTCCTCCACCCTTTACTTTGCCCAGAGTGATGAAAATCAGTAACTCTAATTCTCCCTTTTGGGGGCAAGGAAGTAGGGATACTTTCTTTTCAATCTCACTAGATTTCAAGAGGATAGAATTAGAGTAGGCTTGCCTTCAATTCATGTCTTATGAGTCTGTGTTCTCAGTGGAAAGACACAATGACTTGGAAGAAAAAGAACCAGCTTCTAGTTTTACCTGTGAAACTAGCAAGTTTGTTGTAAATCTGATTAGTAGAGTTGTCCTTAACTCTTCTTATACCTCCCTCCACATCCAACACGTAATAATAACTAGTACTGTGTGCCAGACACAACCTAGTGCTCTACATGAGTGAACGCCTCTAATCCTCATCACAGCCTATATTTAACAGATGAGGGAACTGAGGCATAGGAAGCCCATAGGTTGCTCAAAGACACCAAGGATTAAATTCAGGTTATTCAACTCCAGCTCGTACCCTCCTAATTCTTCTGTTATACCAAGTTGCCTGGAAAATACCTCTAACTTACTTCTTCCCTTCATTTCTATTGTTCCATTGATGTAAGATGCACCATCAATTTAATTTTATAACAGTTTTCAAGAATAAAATGAGCACTACCAGATCCAGGGTAGTTATAGTAGGACTGTCTTTTAAAATTCTGACCAGTGTTTTCTCCTTCTTGGTAATTCCTTTTTACCTCAGGCTTTTAGCTTTAGGGATAAACTAATAGTAGAAAACAAAGAGGCAAATTCTTGTCTATTGACTTCTGAAATTAGGACATACGATTCATAAAAGATAATCAGGAGCCAGAATTGGTTTTGGTTTGGTTTTGTTAATTATAAGACAGAATATTTTAAAAGATAAACTTGAAAAGATACCTTCAAGGTTTGCTTTGCCTATCAAGAGCAGAAGCCTGACCATTGCGTGGAGTTGGGGAAAATGAAGGGTGATGTCCGAGAAGGTTCTTGTCCCATAGGTGGTAGCATTCTAGGTGGCAGCAGGAAGAGACTGTGCAGTTCAGATGCTGGAGGACCCCGAGAAGATGCTCCATGCCTTAGTTCCCTAGAGATGGGAGATCATGGAAATTCCAGAAGTGTTTGGGGAAATCCCAGAGTGTGTATGTCAGGGGGCAGGTACCTGTCTTTTGATAGCAATCATCTTTCTGGGAGAGGTCACTCCTAATAGCAAAATCTTGCAACAGCCTGGTGTTGGAGTAGAAAAGTGGCATCGACTGGTTGAGATGTCCAGGCCACACGGAAAACATCTGAAAATTTCCTGCGTCCCCAGAGGCTGCTCTGGGAGGGGATCAGAAGGGCCTTGGTGTCCTGTGGAAGGGTTGCCAGGACACCAAGCATCACATCAGCACATGTGATCTGATTCTGCGCTTTGGAAACAGAGACAACGTTCATAGCAAAAGCAGTGTGGGTTGATGTCCCCGACAAAGATCAGCAGGAACAGGGGCAAATGGATCGAATGTATTTTTCTTGATATCATGACATATATGGGACTTATATAGAACTCACATATAACCAGGCAAAAGAGGGAGAAGGGCAGAAGTCTAACTTCCCTATGTTTAAGTTCTGAATTTCACTATGAAATAACTAAACGTGACTAAGTGGCTGCAAGTGGCTGTAGTTTTAGTGGCTAAGGTGCTCAAGGTCACATATGTGGAGAGGACTGCAGCCAGGGTTCTAGCCAAGATGGTCTGACTGGACAGCCCATGCGTTTAGAGTCTAAACCACCATCTTCACTGTGCTATTCTATACTGTACTATCTCCACGTTTCCCAAACTAAATGGGCCTGAGTCATGGAAAGCTAAAGGATCACGGTGAGGTTTATCCTGGCGCTTCACACATCAATTTTAAGATGCGTACACATTTCAGTAACCCTAAAATGTCTTTGACTGGTTATATTCTCTTCTCTTCACCTCCTCGGCCACCACTTAGCCTGTGTCTTACCTGGATGGTTGCAAATGCCTCCAACTTGGAGCGATTAGATTTTTTCTATATAATTAGAAGCAAGAGAACTAGGATCAGAGGATGGAAGCTTTAAAGAAACCAGATTCTGTGCAGAATCAAGAACTTCCTCTTCATCTCAGCTAGCTATCTGAAGATAGAGTGAGCAACCTTGGGGGGCACCAGCTGCCGCATCCCTGGAAATGTTACGGCGGCGGCGACACCTACTACAAGAAGGGACCTTCTGCAGGGGAATTCAGTAGCAAACATATGGCTGGATGATGCAGCTTTGAAGGTTTCTTTCAACCTTGAGATCCTGCCGTTTTAGAATGGAGGTTGTAAACGCCAAATTACTATGGGTTTAAATCAGAAAAATTTAGGACACGGAAGCAGAGAAGATAGACTACCTTTTGAAGATGGTTACCACTGAGGGAAGCAGGGCATTATGGGATTATAGGTAGGATTCAGGGAAGATATTAACACTGAGAAGAACTGGGCAGCTTTGTATGTAGAAGGTAAGGAATAGGTTTTAAAAAAAAGGAAAAATTAAGTTAGAGTTCTGTTTCTGTATCTATTGCTGCATAACATATTATCCCCAAACTTGGTGGCTTTAAATAACAAATATATCTCAGGATTCTGTAGGTCTGGAATTGAGGCAGGGCTCACTGGGGTGATTTTTTTGTTCCACGTGGTATATCAGAGATCAGTTGTGTTCACTGGATGGTCTTGTGCCTTGCTGGGGAGGGGGCCTAGAAAGCTGGGTTCAACTGGGACTGTTGACCAAGGGACTTCACTAATCTGACTTCTCCTCTGGTGGCTCCAGAGAAATATTCCAGAAGGCCCCGGCAAAACCACCAGGCTCCTGCCGACCTCCCCTCAGAAGCCTTGCAGCGCCACTTCCACTGCGTCCTATTGGTCAGTCGATCTCTAGGGGCAGGTCAGGCAGTGTTAAGAGGGTCTTGTGCTACCGCTCAATGGCTCAATGAGAGGGTTAGCAAAGAATGGATAGCTGTCTTTAATCTCCTATTAAGACAGTTGAAGGAATAAGATTCTGAACAGACGTTGAGAGCAAAGATAGGATTATTCTTAGAATAGTGTAAAGACATGTCTGCCATGGAGATAAACACAAAGGAAAGAGGTTCCCAGCAGTGGAGATAGAAATTTTGAGATGAAAACAAGAGGAAATGGAAGAAGTTATTTCAGAGTTCAAGTAATCCCAGGCTCTCTAGTGAAAAGCAAGTTTCACATAATAAAAATGATGCTACCCACCCATTCTCCATACATTTCACCCTGGTTGTCTCCTCATTCTGATAAAAGTCTCTCCACTGGCTTCACCAGGCATGCCTCACGCAGTCTTTTGTCTGAAGCCAGTTTCTGCAAGATTTTTGGTTAGCATTTTCAGTGTTCTCTGTGTAGCCCGTGCAGCACCCCGAACTCCAGTGTGGTCCAAGGCTGTGGGGAAAGTACACGGGTCTCCCTGAAAAAGGAGCCCATCTGTGGCTTCCGCCACGTCCACACTTAAGGGCCTGAGCAGAGAAACCATGAACCGGGGCTTGAGTAGCAAAATGTGGCATCTGCTTTCTGTAAATTGTCCAAGTCTCTTCTCAATTAAACAAACAAACAAAAAAAGGAGCCACTGCAGGGTGACACTGGCAGGTATTCAAAGCCTCAGTGGCGGCAGCTTGGTTCCTGTTGAATGCACAGAGCTGTTGGGTTGGGTCAGTTGGTGCAGGTGTGCCTGTGTGCATCCTTTTGATAGATACCTTTAGAAGTTTGCTAATTAATTTCAAAGAAAGCAAAATCTTTGGCACCACACCTCGTTCTTTTCACATTGTATATTCTGGTAACAAGTGCTGGGTGCATAACTACGCCACATTTGCTGAGTCAGTGCTTTCTGTTGCTGATCTCAAGTGCACAGATTGGGTTTGTTTTAGGACAGCTGAATTTGGAATGTGACATTGTACCAAGTCAGAATCTCACTTGCCCAGACAACACACATGTGCATTTGCAGTAGTTTGCTTCTTAAAATAGTATGCGTCTGTCCTGCCGCTGATTAATATAAATATAATCCTCCTTAATGTGCTTTTACAATACCCCAGGACGTGAGGAGGTGCATGAGTTCTTTCAGCCAGCAGTCAAGAATTCCCCAAACTAAAGTTTTTAATAAAATACAGTTTACAGGGCAAAGAAAAATAAAGCATTAATGTGAGAATTTATGAGTAGCAATGGTGCTTGAGAAATCAGCTCTCCGTGGACTTGACAGTGGAAATACAGTGTAATTGTTATGTGTCATTTCTTTAATCATTAGACATTGGCTATTTGTATTGATTTGCTGAATCTGGGTTTTTTAATGACCCAACTACCTGACTATGTTGTCTCACAACATTTTATTTTTTAAGTTTCACTTGCTCCAGTGTTTGCATAGTTGTATAGTCAGAGTCAAAACTTCAAGAAAGGCTGACGTAGCCACATGGGTGACGTGGCTCAAATTGCAGAAAAGTAAGATTGAATTCTTCAACATCCATTGTAGGTAACTGGCAGGCACCTTTCTTCAATACAGTCTGATAGAACTTTGGCATGGAGTCATTCTGGACCTGTTTTAAGTAACAATTTTTATTTTGCCTTTCTTAAGGTCATTTTCAACCTTTAACCATTGTATTTCTCCTATTCTAAAAATCTGGAATATTTTTCTAGACCAACTAACTGATGCAAAATTTAACTGAATAGAAATATTCTTGAGCCTGACCAGGCAGTGGCATAGTGAATAGGGCATTGGAGGTCCCAGGTTCAAAACCTCGAGGTCGCCAGCTGGAGCGCAGGCTCATCTGGTTTGAGGAAGGCTCACCAGCTTGAGCCCAAGGTCACTGGCTTGAGCAAGGGGTCACTCGGTCTGCTATAGCCCCCCAGTCAAGGCACATAAGAGAAAGCAATCAATGAGCAACTAAAGTGCCACAACAAAGAATTGATGCTTCTCTCTCCTTTCCTGTCTATCCCTATCTGTCCCTCTCTCTCTCTCTGTCTCTGTCACAAGAAAGAGAAACATTCTTGATACAATGTGTAACATTGTAAATTAAGACACTATTGCAGCCTGCTAAAGAGGGACCTAAAGCCACTGTCCCCTTTTTCAGATTCCAGAAGCATCATTGTTTCCACACATCTGTTTGATAGGAGAAACACAAACAAGTACTTGTTTTGTCGGTGTAAACTGATCTTAGTCTCAGAGTGAATTTAAAATAGAGTACCATTTGTCCTTTAACACCCTAAAACTTTTAAGATCCTTAAGAAAGCAAAGGATATATATATATACATATTTTTTAAATATGCTACACCTTAATGGAAAGAAGATTTTTCTGTAGCCAAGCTTTTTGAGTCAGCATTTTGATATAAATAATTTATAACTATAATCAGAATATCGTTAAGTTCAAGCATGCAGAAAACCATTTCACGGTCTTTGCTAATAGTACTAACAGAGGCCAACTCAAATGAGCTAGGCCACTGATATTAATAGTAATATGCTTTCAGGTCCCACTGCTGTTGCTATGTACAGTGTAAGTAAAGAAGAAGGTAATTCTCTGATATTTCTATGTTTTTCAAATCTGGCTATTTTTCTATGGATTCTATAAAATAAATATCAATTGAGATTGACAACTAAAAATGAAGGTAGAGGACAGTATTTCTGTAGTGGGTGGTTGTCTGTGTCTAAAAACCATATGCTGCCTGACCAGGCGGTGGCGCAGTGGATAGAGCATCGGACTGGGATGCTGAGAACCCAGGTTCGAGACCCTGAGGTCACCAGCTTGAGTGCGGGCTCATCTGGTTTGAGCAAAGCTCACCAGCCTGGACCCAAGATCGCTGGCTCGAGCAAGGGGTTACTCAGTCTACTGAAGGCCCCCAGTCAAGGCACATATGAGAAAGCAATCAGTGAACAACTAAGGTGTCGCAATGAAAAACTAATGATTGATGCTTCTCATCTCTCCGTTCCTGTCTGCTGTCCATGTCTATCCCTCTCTCTGACTCTCTCTCTCTCTGTCTCTGTAAAAAAAAATAAAAATAAAAACAACCATATGCTGGCCCTGGCCGGTTGGCTCAGCAGTAGAGCGTCGGCCTGGAGTGCGGGGGACCCGGGTTCGATTCCCGGCCAGGGCACATAGGAGAGGCGTCCATTTGCTTCTCCACCCCCCCTCCTTCCTCTCTGTCTCTCTCTTCCCCTCCCGCAGCCAAGGCTCCATTGGAGCAAAGATGGCCCGGGCGCTGGGGATGGCTCCTTAGCCTCTGCCCCAGGCGCTAGAGTGGCTCTGGTCGTGGCAGAGCGACGCCCCGGAGGGGCAGGGCATCACCCCCTGGTGGGCAGAGCGTGGCCCCTGGTGGGCGTGCCGGGTGGATCCCGGTCGGGCGCATGCGGGAGTCTGTCTGACTATCTCTCCCCGTTTCCAGCTTCAGAAAAATACAAAAAAAAAAAAACAAAAAAAACAAAACAAAAAACAACCATATGCCAAGAAGACAGGGTTCATGATGTCACAAGCGATATAAAGTCAGGAGGCACTAGGATGAGCACCCCATTGCTCCACAGGAGGGGCGTGGTGCAAGGGTTGGGGAGAACGAGTGGGGGAGGCTGGCACCGCCTCCCAGGTATCACCTCTTTTGTGAACAATGGAGTTTCTTTTCCTTTCTTGCCCAAGTTGTAACGACTGAAGACTGAGATTCCATCCCATGACTCTCCTTCCCACAAACCACCAGATAGAACACCTCCCATGCCCCAGTTATACAGCCCTCTTGTGTTTTTCTGGTGTTCGGATTCCCATAGTTGCAAATAAAAAGTATATTTTTAGTTTTAGAATTTTCCTTTCCATTAAAAAAAAAAAAAAGATCCCTGAAGATTTGTGGCACCACTGTTATTTCTGTTAATGTCATTGCTTCCATAGCAGCAAGCTAAGACTATGAAACTATATTTACAAAAAAGCAATTATCCAAGTGAATATTATAGCTACATGTAGCAAAGCTCCAATTTAGATTTTTTGTGACCATTACAACACACACACACACACACACACACACACACACACCTCTTCCAATTTATGTTATAAACACGGTAGAATTGCTAGACTCTCCTGACCCTGGCCATGGAGCTGAAATGTGACTAGTTCCTTGGGACTTTGTAGCAAAATGAAAGCTCAGGAACTGACGCTGTGCACCAGAGACGGTGTGTTCTTCCCTGCTCTCTGTGCCAGATGTGAGGAGAATATAAAATAAATGCGTTCGTACTGACGTTTAATCCTTGGGGTGGGTTTAAGGAAAAAATGTATAGAAAAAACAAGGAAAATAAATTTCCAGTTTTTCACACCTCATTTTGCTAAGCATAACACGTAACATATTTATTTTGCCTAGAAGGGGTTTTTTTCCCCCTCTCAGGATTCAGTGGTTAGAGTCAAGTCTTTAATTTGAGCAAATTTCAGATTTATCTTACCTACTTCTAGGACAGAGAGTTCAGTGGTCATTCTATAGAGAAACACGACGATCCGTGTAAGTGCTCATTTCTAATTTTATCGAACTCAGGATAAAATGAGACGAGAACGGCATCTACAGAAAGCACGCCAGGGATGCTCTGCCCAGTTTTTATCTTCGTACAAAGGGTTGTCCTTCTCAAATGTTCCAGGGCAGCTTGGCGTTACCATGTTCTCTGAAAAACTAATTCCAAGATCTCTGTGTCTATCAGTCATATTCAGTAATGCCGCTAAAAGCCAGCTAAGAAATAAAATTTCTATTTTAACAACATTCTTTATTAAAATAATCTAAGTCAGCAACCTTGGCCACAGAAAGGTGTAGCCACTGTGCTGAAGGACCAGCAAAGTAAGAGGAATGGGCCTCGCCACCCCTTCCTGCTGAGAGCGTCCAGTCGCATGGAGAACGCAGCCGGCACCCACAGCCAAATGGTGGACGCAATCAAAGAAGCCAAGTGACATGCATACAACCCACCGTGTTATCCAATGGCGGCAGGAGGCCCGTGATGCAAGGTCTGGTTAGGTTGTCAAGGCTTCGTTCCTATGAGACATTTGGAGAAACAGAAGGCTGTAACTTATAGAGGAAGAAGAAGAACTTGCCTCAGATACATCCAGCAAAATGGTGGCATCATAAAGTTGAGAACACTGCAAAACTTAAAAATTAAACGCACCGTGTTCATACTGCATAAAAGCAACCCCATAAAACAGTCTAATCTCGCATTCACCAATCAAAAGCCTTTCTAAACCATTTTAAATCTTTCCCTTGGCTATTCTAAAATGCAGTTTCTCTATCTGGAACATGACCACCTAGGATAATTAAAAACAAGGAAGCAAAAGGAAAAAAAACTCTATTTTATAATTCAGGAAAATTGCCACAGCCAACGGAAATGGAGGTGACGGAGCTCCCAGGAAGCCGCAGGAGAGGGGCCGCTGCGGGGACGGGGACTGGGACGGGAAGGGGAGGGAGAAGCCCGGCCAGGGGTCTGGCACTGGCCACTGGCGATGCTGGGGAGGCGGGGCCAGCCCCAGGGGAGGAGCCGGAGAAACACAGTGGGCTGTGGCCTCGGGAGCCTGGTGTAGAAGGAGCTCGCGAGCCTTAAAGGCACTGGCACTGGGATAACCTGACTGTTCACCTGGAGATTTGACACCACCCAACCCTCACTAATGCTACAGGAGCTCGTGCTCTGACGATTTAACAAGAAGCAAATATATACAGTTCTGGTCCAATTACTAAATACTGAACTTATTCAACATCTACTCTCTGTAGATGTTGAACAGGATACTAAAATTATAGTACCCCTCATTTCTTTGTATTAGGCAGACTGATGGTCCCTAAGGAGTCCACGCCCTCCCTCATCCTTGAGTTAAGATTGTAGATGGAATGCAGATGGATAACCAGCTGACCTGAAGGTAAGGAAATGATCCAAGATGATCCAGGCGGACCCAGTGGAATCACATGGGTCTTTTAAATGCCTAGAAGAGCCACTGTCAGAGAGATGTGATGTAAGGAAAACTTGTCCAGCCATTGAGAACCCGGAAAAGGGAGGAAGGGGCCACGAGCCAAGGAACTGATGTTGGAGAAGGCAAGAAAATGGACTCTCCCTAGACCCTCCAGGATAGCCGCCCTGACCGCACCTTGGTTTTAACAAGATAATAAAGTTGCGTTGTGTTACCCTACCAGTTTTGTGGGGACTTGTCATGGAAGCCATAGATAGCTAATACAATCATGCTATCAGTTTCTTTTAAATCACGTCAGAAACCGCCTCTTTTTTTTTTTCTCATGGTGTCTTTACAAGGAAGAATAACACCCACCCCCCTAGGAAGGTAGGGCCTCACCTGTGTGTTCACTGCTGTATCCTGAAAGCTGGGAGCAGAGCTTGGAATACAATCACAATACCGGTTTTTAAGTGTCTTGACAAGAGTATGGGATAGCATAATAGGGGAGGGGCAGCTTCTAACTTAAACATATAGGTCAGGGGAAGAGAACGAGTATCTGGAAAGTTATTTCTAAGGCGACAAAAATCTATGAGAACAATTTAAGAAGTAAGAGTACTATTATTTAATATAGCTGATTTGAGATTTTAAATGTCTATTTTGAGAATTCTTATGGCTCCCCACACAAATGAGGAAAGATGGACCTTAATCAAATAGAGCTGGAATCATAAAGATGTAGATTGTTTAGTTTGAATAATTGCCACAGCACCGAACAAAAGTGTAATAAAATATATGCTTGATTTTTTTCTATTAAGAGAATTTGCCAAAGCCTGATAAAATACTCTCGATATCTTGCCTCGTAAAGTAACTGAAGGGAAATGTCTTGTATTCCTGAATTTAATGTCGCCAGGATATGCTATTGCCAATACATGCAGATAGTAAGTACTTCCTGGACTAGAGTTCAGGGTGACAGATCGGGCCTGAGATGCCGGTTGCTCTCCGCATGCAGTAAGAGGCACACTGGACTTGGGCTCAGAGCCCCACTGCAAGCCCCACTCCACCAGATCTAGACAGGCTGTGAGAATTTTACACAAGCCACTTAACCCTTCTGAGCCTTAGTTACTGCTTGTGTAAGATGGGGCTTCTCAAGATGGCTGAGAAGTAAATGAAATATAGGTTATTTTTATCCATTGTACCTCTTCATAAGCTATTGAGTAAGTGGATCTTGTGCAAGAATACAAGGTCATACTTCAACTTAAGCATAATTGCAAAATCTGTGATGAGGGGTAAATGAGAGCTTTCTGCCTTCCTACCTCCTCACCCGACCCCAGTCTGGCTTCACTAGGGCCAGAATTAGCTTTATGAAACATAGTTTGGTCATGTCGCTCTCCTAAGTGACACCCTTCAGTACCTGCTCATCACTGTTGAGAGGAAATCCTTGCCTTGGTGCCTAATCCCCTTCTGTTCTGGCGGGTGACTGTGCCCACCTCTTTGACCTCTTGTGTCTCCCCGGCAGGCTGTTCATGCTCGTTCTCTTTCTCTTTCTCTCCCATGTCATGGCACCGCTCCCTCGTATTGAAAGGCCTTTGCTCCCACGTCTCTACCCTGCAGATTCCTTCTTAGTTCTTCAACATTCAGCTCAAGTCTTAAGACCTTCTTGTGTGTTTCCCACTGAGGGTCAGTATCTACCGTCCCAAGAAACTTCTCTTCCTGAAAGTTTATGGTCTATGTGGTTACCTGTCTCTCTTGTTGACTTGGACATCTTGAGGTCAGGAATTTCTTTTCCTTTATACCAAGAATGAGACATTGTAGGTCTTCAATAAGTCTTGTTGAATGAAGGAATTGATCAATCACTGCAATAGGATACATACTTTGTCTCCCTCCCATTCATATGTTGAAAACCTAACCCCCAAAAGTAATAGTATTAAAAAGTGGAGCCCTTGGAAGGTGATTATATCATGGAGGTGGGGCCCCCATTAATGGGATCAGTGCCCTTATAAAAGGGACCCTAGAGACTTCTCTCTTCTACTTTTGTCACATGGGGACCCAGTGAGAAAAAGGATAGCTTTGAACCAGGAACTATATCCTCAGTAACACTGAATCTGCCAGTACCTTGATCTTGTACTTCCCACCCTCCAGAACTGTGGGAAACAGATGTTTGTTGCTTAGGCCACCTAATCTGTGATAGCTTTGTTATTTTTATTATAGCGGCCCGATGGACTAAGTAGCCACTCACATAATGGGCTAATATACATACCAAATGACTCAACATAAGACAACAGTATTTATGATGCCAGAATACTAATTCTTTATTCTTAAAAAATTTCCACTTTAAAATGGAGAAAAGTATGGGCTACCTGTGAATTTGCAGCTTGTGATATCACTAAATAGTGTTTCATAGCTAAGACTGCTAATGACCTCACTCAGAGTCCAATCTCTCTTTACTCCAAAATAACAAACTTGTATATATTTTTAGCTGGGCACATGACCACCAGAAATTAAAAACAAAAACAAGAACAACAACAACAAAAAACACCTTTCCCAGGCCCCAGGCCTTTCTGCAGCTAGATAAGGCAAATGGCTAAATTCTGGCAAAACAAGTGTGAATGGAAGTGTTTTGTGGAACTTGCTGGAAGGCAACTTAATGAGAGCTGACTCATCAGGGAGGGGTCTCACTTTATCCTTTTGCTTTTTTTCTCTTTCTTTTTTTTTCTCAGAAATGGTAACGAGAGGCTCAGAAGCCATGATGGACCATGAGGTGGCCCTGACAATGAAAGCCATGTCCTGGGTTGTCAGAGCAGAGAGATAGAAGGAATCTGTTCTCTGATGCCCGTGCTCACCCCTTGCACTGCTGGCCTCGGGACTGCTTTGCATGGGAACTAAATTGACACTCTAAGGCAGTGGTTAGCAAACTTTTTCCATAAAGGGCCAGATAGCAAATGTTTTAGACCATGTTGGCCACATAATCTCTGTCACAACTGCTTGTCTCTGCTCTTACAGTGCAAAAGGAAGCCGTAGACAATGCACAAGCAGATGAGTGATTGTGTTCAAATATTTTAGTTTACAAAAATAGGTAGTAGGCTAGGTTGAGTCCATGGGCTAGGGCTTGCTCTACGGGACTGAGATGCTGGGTCTCTGTGACTTACGGAGCTAAATGCAACCTGAACTAATACATCGTGTTCAGTGAGATGAATCTTTTGATTTAGAAGAGAGAAATGATCAAGGCTCTTGTTTAATTTTTTATTTTTTTTCAGTAGACTATTCCTCCCTTACTGTATCCTGATTTAATTATACAAAGTTCTGACATTTCTGTATCTAGGTTTTTTTTGATTATTGAGACTGACTGAAACAAACAGGGCTTTCTGGGTTTCCCTCAGTTCCATTATGTTCAATTTGGGACATTCCAATAGATGAGGCAGTCGTCAGGTATGTGGACAGAGGAATGGACGACAAAAAGCAAGGCTGGTGAGAACTGAACCCAGAACAGCACGCTGAGATCTCTTAAAATGGGTTTGCATTATACCACCAGTGTTCCGGCTGCCTGGATGGTAGCTTCCGGGCCCTGGTTCCCCAGGAGACTGTGCAAGCTGCACCGAGGTGGAGCAGCGGGACGAGAGCTGGTCTTGAGGATACTCATCAGCAAAGACTTTGCCTGGTGTTCTTAGGAAGCTTTGACTTTTTCCTGGGTTAGCTCATCCTGTGAAAACGGAACAATATCAAATTGATTTCCTCTTACAGGTAAACTTCAACCAATGGGTAGTAGATATCTGAAGCTCTGTATTGAGAGGGATTCTGTGGCTGCATCAGGTTTTAACAAAAGTGGTCTGTGCTTCCCTACCCGTGTCTTCTCCGGGGGCACAGGGGAGAGATGTCTCACACACATCCTCACTCTTGATACAGGCTCAACATGAAAGCTAGGAGGAAGCTGCAGTTAAACAGTCTCTAACCTGGTTCTTCATTTTACATAAGGCCATATTAAGGTTCAGAAATGCAAAGTAACTCATACAGGATTGCACAACTAGTTAGTGGTAAAACAATAGTTAGAAATCAACAGTGGGTTTTTCCGTTGCACAACACTACACGTATTTAATTAAGATTTTTAAACACTTTTTACTAACTTTGTATAGTTTCATTCTAACATAGGACTTGAACCCACCAGTTAGGGAGACCCTGCTTGGTCCTCACAACTGTACTTCTCAAGCTCCTGTTCCCAGCGTTTTATGAGCCTGATGCTTCAGACTTAACTCTGTGAACCTCTGATAGCCTCCCAAAGGCTGCTTTTTCTGTTGTTGGGTTAGAGATGATCCAAGTCCATTTCTGTTGCCTGAAATCAAGAACTATGGTTGATACAGAAACTGATGCAGGAGTGGGTTTCAGGAAACAGACTCTCAGGGAAATATGAAGAACTGGGAAATGATTGTCTAGCCTAGATTAGGCAGAATGCATAGAAGTTCTATTTAATATCCAGGATGCAATGCTAATAGCTCCTGGCACACAGAGGTGCATGAGTTAATTAAATACACCTCTGCTCACCTGGTGTCAACTGCTCATGGAGGAAGAGCAAGGTCTTGGATTACCACTGCATGGAAGAGCAGAACGGACACAAGGCCTCTGAAGTGAGAACTGGAATGACAAGCTCACATCCACACGTGCTTGGTTCAAGGTAAAAGAAAAATCCAACAGCTTTTAATGGCCATGTGAAAAGACTCTTTTTTGTGGCCTCAAAACAGATTTTTTTAAAAACCCACAATGTTTGGTCCTGTGGGTTTTTAAACCATAGCATTAGCTAAATTCACAATGTCTTCAGGTCTCCTGGGAAGAGCAGGGCCCAGGGAATTGGAGCAGTTAATTTGGGGGGTCTCAGAATACCTGGACCTTCTCCCTAGAGCCTCCCTTGCTCTTGAACATGGCTTCTCCTCCTTGCAAGGAACACTGCTGCTCCATTTCCTGCAGGACTTCCTCCCAGGGGAAGCCACCTTCCCCATCTTCTCTGGGACACCAGAATGTTATCTGTTCTTCAAGCCCAAATCTTTGGAGTGGACTTTAGCCTATAGTTTTTCAGTAGCAGAATTTAAGTTCCTGCTCAGAGTAACTTTTATTTATGTGAGATTCAGAAGGCCTCCACGAGTGAGGTTCAATGAATCTCTGGTTTGGAACCCTCATAATTTTTCCTACTGTAACAAAATAGTCTATTGAATTAATGAATCATAAGTAGCAAAGATACATACGCCACCCAAAGCAATTTTTAAATAAATAAAAATTCTTAAGTATACTTGGTACTTGCCTCAATAATATTCATTTTTATTCAATAACTGCTCTCTTTTTCTCTGTATCTCTTCTCATTTTTTATTGTTGCTCTTTATTTTAAAGGTAGTATAGAGTAATGGGCACACAGTCCAATCAGTAGGTCAAATGCTATGGAGATGTTTACCTAAAACCTATGTATTCTTATTGACCTATGTCACTCAATTAAATTTAATTTCTAAATAAATAATAAAATAATAAAACAAAAGAATAAAAATTCTCTCCTATTTAAACAAACAAACAATAAATAAAGGTAGTATAACCACATTACCAAAAGAAAAAAGAAAGAAAGAACACATAATTCATTATTTCATTATTGTTACCATTAGTTTATTTCCTTCTAAATTTTTCATTTGATTTTCCTTCTTAAACATAATGGTAAATATAAGGCATGTGTAGAGCTTTTTAAATGTAATACATTATACACCTTTTAATCTCTTAGTGTCTCCATAGCCTCTTCTTCAAGGGTTGTATCATATTGAAAAAAAGAACACAGTCATTAGTTGTGATTATGAATTATTAAGGGAAGACGCTCTGCTTTATTTTTACCTAGCTACTAATAGGCATTCAGTTCATTATTTGTTGAATTAAATGGAAATTCCTTGCTCATTCTAAGTTGGTAGTATTTTAAACACTCACTATTCCTACATATGTCTTTATGGATATAGCTTTTCACATATTTTTATTTAATATAGATTCCCACAAGTGGAATTGCTGGTCATGTGGTCTGACTGTGTTTATGGCTCAATATGTATTGCCAAATCGCTTTCCTTCTGGAAGGGCTGGATTGATTTACACTTCCCCCCTGCCATGCATGAGGTCACCAGTTTTACTACACCCTTGTCAGCACTCATGCGATGGAAGCAAGTACAGCACCTCGTTGTGATTTTAACGTGAGCATTTTCTCATCTGCGAAATTAGGGATTGCGTTTGCTCATTTGTGAATTCACCTACTTTAGCAATTTGAATGAATTCTGAATAGAGTGAGGATAGTATATTTACTGTATTTACTGCTAGTATTATCCTCATTTGTTTTTACCCCGTCTAGTTGTAGAATTGGGGGTGGGGGGTTCTTCTCCTTTGAAGAGAAACCTGTTAGCCTCCTGCAAGTACCTTGAGCTCTGAAAATCGGCGACCTTGTGGAAATGCTCCGGTCACCTTGCTTTAGCTGCCAGCATTAACTGACCCAGAGGGGACAAGTTACTCATGACTACTCTCAGCTAACCAGGAAACACTTTAAATTACCTCATTCTACATGCCAGCATCGTTTCCACAGGCAAAAATAGAAGAGAGTATCGTATGTTGTCCATCGTTACTGCCCTTTTCCAACCAGGCAATTTGCTTCTATTTGACCCAATTTTGCTGCCCAACTTCCTGCCTTTGAAGCAGGTGTTTGACATATGTCTTTACAGACCTCTGCCGGCTTCTGTCTTCCTCTGAAACTGTTTGTGATGTTGTCAAGTAGCCAGGTCCCCACCCCTCCTTACCAGAACTTGAGTCTAAACAGAACACAAACCACTCCCACTACCGAAGGTGGTGGTTCTTTGGCTAACCACGTCTTTTATTGTTTTCCTAAACCTCTGCTACTTCCTTATTCCGTAGTTTATATGTTCACCAATTTTCAGCTTTAGGAAAGATAGGAAAGAGTAGTAACTCAGCTTTGTTATAATCCTTTCAGAAATGGCTACTTTAATCCTATTTCCTCAATTTTCACTCTTAATCCCTAACTGAACCTCTTTCAGTTCTCAGAAAACATCTCCAAACTGCCAGACACTGAAAACAGGCCCTGTGCTTGTGGTTGAAACTTTAATTAAGTAAAAATGGTACTCTATAAAGCATCTGAACTCAGATATATGCATTTATTAAAGAGAATACATACTGGTTGGCATAAAGTTGACTAGAAACAAACTTCGTACCTATAAAGATCAGGATAGGTGTTTTATGTGGTAAAACACATGGGAAGTTATTAAATCAGAGATCAAGAAATGGCTTCTTGTCCCAGAGTGCCACAAATGAGCTGAGCTACCTCGAGTAGGCCATTTAACCTTTTTGACACTCAGTTTCCTTACTTATAAATCTGGACTCCACTGGTGACTTTCAAACATAGAACAGACACTTAGAGAACTCTCCTTTGGTTGAAGTAAAGGCGGGAGACCTAGAGTTCCACCTTCCTCACCTCCCCTTCACCTTCCAGGCAGCAGGACTTCAGAAGCTGCTCCCAGGGGCCCTCCCTCAGATTACTCCTTATCGGAATGTGGTCACTGGTCTATGGACCACCAGGTTCTTTTCCAACCCTGCCACTCTGTACTCTCCAGTGGTCAGAATGCAGATCATGCTAGGATTCAGTCGGGTAGGTTAGATAAGCAGAGTGGCAGGTTCCTGGGGTGAGGCCTGGGCATTTTGGAGTGTCCCTGGATAGCGAAGTGATCTCTCTATCCCCCCTGACTATGCAAGGTCACTGGTATGTCACGGAATTACTTTTAGCAGGAATAATGAGTTTCCTGTCTGTGGCCGCGGAATATAGTGCAGCTCATCCCACATTGCCTCCTTCAGTCCTCACCACCAGCCTCACCTTGAACCGCTCACCCTGACCCACTCCACACACGCCTAGCCCAGCTTGGTGGGGCCACAGGGCCTTTGTTGCTCCCTCTGCTAGAACTTCTCAAGGCTGGCCCCTTCTCTTATTTTAGGTTTCAATGTGTACATTACTTGCTAAGAGAAGTCTTTTTTGACTTTCCTAACCAAAACTACCCTGGACGTATGTATTTCATTCACAGTATTTATTACCGTTTACATATCACTAGTTGTTAGTTCTTGAGGTTTACCTGTATAGTTTGACTCCCTCCACACACATTCAACTCTGAACCCTTAGAGAATCACGATACTCTTTTTCTTATTCATCACCAAATCCCCATCACCTAGAGAAGTGCCTGGCTCACAGTCGATGGCTTTATAAGTATCTCGGAAATGAATAAATGAACAAGGGACGTAGTTATCATAACCTCCATTGCACGGATGAGTAAAGCGAGGCTTGGAGAGGTTTAATTACCATCTCTAAAGCACATAACTAATAAATGATAGAATCTGAATTCAAACTAAAGTTTGACTCAAGAGCAATGATAATTGTTGTTTGACTTCTCTTAATTGAAGCCTTTTCAACTCTAATCAATACCCATATCTCGGCCCTGGCCGGTTGGCTCAGCGGTAGAGCGTCGGCCTGGCGTGCAGAAGTCCCAGGTTCGATTCCCGGCCAGGGCACATAGGAGAAGCGCCCATTTGCTTCTTCACCCCCCCCCCCCTTCCTCTCTGTCTCTCTCTTCCCCTCCCGCAGCCGAGGCTCCATTGGAGCAAAGATGGCCCGGGCGCTGGGGATGGCTCTTTGGCCTCTGCCCCAGGCGCTAGAGTGGCTCTGGTTGCGGCAGAGCATCGCCCCCTGGTGGGCAGAGCGTCGCCCCTGGTGGGCGTGCCGGGTGGATCCCGGTCGGGCGCATGCGGGAGTCTGTCTGACTGTCTCTCCCTGTTTCCAGCTTCAGAAAAATACAAAAAAAAAAAAAAAAGAAAAAGAAAGAAAAAAAAATACCCATATCTCCTTGGTGGAAAGCTGATAAGATAATGATTACAATGACCATGAAAGTGATGATGCCAATCATTGTATACGCCAGGGGTGTTCCTGAGCCTCTTCTTTGATCCCCTGCAGAACCCTTCGCCCCTCAGCCAGCAGCATGCTAACTGTCGGAAACCTCTAGTTTTAAACAGTGTTCTATCTTGAGCCAATCTGTCTCTCTGAATCTCCCACTCCTTGATTCTAGCTTATCCCTCTGCAGCAAAATAGAATGAATCCTCTCTAGCAGCCTGGTGGGAGAGGAAGTCAGTAGCAGCAGGGTGGCCTCGGCCTAGATTTCTCTGCTTTCTGGCATGTGTGCAAGTACCTGGTACGTCAAGCGTTCCCAGGTGGGCAACTGCCGAGGCGTTCACCTGCCACGGGCGCTTTGGCGAGCAGCCGTACTGTTGTTTTATCTCAAGGAATGGTGATATCCTTTTCCTTCGCTAGTAGAGCAGCGCTTTCTTATTCAGGAAATTGAGTTTTCACCGCGGACTTTGAATGATTGGTGTTGTCTTTGCAAACTGCCCTTGTATGAGAGAGGTCCTCGTCCTAGATTCACTTCTCCCCTCCGATGTGAATGTGGTAGAGATTGACGAGCAGTGAATGTGGGAGAGATTGACGAGCAGATTCTGGTAAACCCTCTGAGCGCCTGAAACCGAGGCTCAAGCAAACCTGTTTAATTCTGTTCTCTTGTGGTCTCTGGATTCAACTTTTGGCCTTTGAGAGTGTTTTAGTCCAAGCTACACTGTGGTCACTGTGGTTTCCACTGGTGGCAACTGGCTCCCAAGGAGATTCCCTATGTTTGAATCTTGTATGGCTCATAACTTTTATCTAGATCCAACTCCTTTGCGTGGTTCTACACGAAGAAATAGAGAAAAATGTGATAATAACAGCTAGTATTTAGTATGCTCTGTGAGCCAAGAACTATTCTAAATCCCTTACTTGGATTATCTCATTTACTAGACAATAACTTGTCCTAGGAAAACAGTATAAGTCTTGTGCTGAGAGCTTTACATTCATTATATCATTTTATCTTTAATTTCTCACCTATTCTAGCAATCATCCAGGTATTCTAGCAATAACCCATGAAAAGTGTTTAGGACAGGGCCTGGCACACAGTTAGCACTTGAA
This sequence comes from Saccopteryx leptura, assembly GCF_036850995.1. Classification (NCBI taxonomy): domain Eukaryota; kingdom Metazoa; phylum Chordata; class Mammalia; order Chiroptera; family Emballonuridae; genus Saccopteryx; species Saccopteryx leptura. Next base: position 22,217,078 of record NC_089505.1, on the reverse strand, counting down.
AAATGGTAGCTGTTATTATAACCATATTTCTTATTCAATGCTGAAGAGATTCAGTATTTTTGGATCTGGACTAACAGTGAAGCGTGCGTTTTTTCTGGTTTAAATCAATACACTGTGCTACAGGAGACAGGGTAACACGGTAGAAGCAGCAGCGAGCTGAGGGCAGGAGCTCTGCGGTCAGGTGTGAGTTCTGCCGTTTCGTAGATGGAACAGCCAGCCGGTTCCTGGACTCCAGAGAGCTTTCATTTCCTCACGGACGCATGCGATGTGTGCACCCGGTGATCTTGGGGGTCCTTTGTCCCCTGTAAGTCTTCCCCCACATATTGTCAAAATAGGAACTGGATCAAGAGGTTTGTATTTCTACCCTCGCAGCCCACACATCTCTTTACTGTGATGAAAGATGCTTCGGGAAAAGCTCAGAAAGGAACGTGAGGAAAGCACCCCAGGACCTAGTCTGGCTGCCCCCAGCACTCTCAGCCGTGGGGCAAAGCCATCAGTGACCAGTTGATTTAGGCGTATTCAGGGAAAGCACAGTGTGAAATGCACTTTGGTAGTTTTTGTTTTTTGTTTGTTTTAAATTTTTGTGTGTCTGCTTGCTGCACAGGAGGTGGTGAGCTGTGGTGAGGAAAGGGCTGGCCCAGCAGACGGTGACCTTCTTCTCGCTGAGCTCTGCCACTGTCTGGTCCACAAGCAAAGGACAGTAACCTGCCCTGGGCCGTGGTTGTTTTAGCTGTCAAAAGGGATTGTTAGAAATTTCTAACCTAGCCTGACCAAGTGGTAGCCTAGCGTTGGACTGGGACACGGAGGACCCAGGTTCGTAACCCTGAGGTCGCTGGCTTGAGCGCAGGGTTGCTGACTTCAGCTTGGGATGATAGACATGACCCCTTGGTCGCTGGCTTGATCCCAGGGGGTCACTCGGTCTGCTCTAGCCCCCCCAATCAAGGCACATATAAGAAAGCAATCAATGAACAACTAAGGAGACTAAGGAGCCACAACGAAGAATTGATGCTTCTCATTCCTCTCCCTTTCTATCTGTCCCTGTCTGTCCCTCTAACTGTCTCTCTCGCTCTATCTTTGTCACACACACAAAAAATTTCTAACCTATATAATTTTATTAACCAATGTCACCCCAATAAATTCAATAAAAATTGAATTAAAATGTCTTCCAATTCTAAAATCTCTGTGCTACCAAGTTCTCTGTGTGGGCACAATGCTCCAGTGAAGTCCTGGGGCAGAAAGGCATTCTGTCTCCCCTCGCTCTCCTCTTGGCCAAGTGCAGTGAGAGTCAGGGTGGAAAGAAAGCCTGCTGTGAAAAGGTTCATTGAGCCCTTCCCTAATAGATCGAGCGCTTGGTATTTCTGCTGCTTCCGAAAGACATTACAAATCACAACCTGGAGCAGGTCCCGAAGCAGCGCCAGGCCTTCCTGCTGAACTTGGACCCATCTCTCGGTCCTACACTGCAGCTCATCCTTAACAACTGACAAAATATTTACTCTGCTCGCTACAGAAAAGGGGTCACATTTTCCAAAATATTAAACTAGGTTGGATTCAGAACACAGACAATGAGGCAAAAAGTTGGACCTCTGTTTGAAGCCGTGTCGTTGAATCATTTTCCAGAGTGCCATGAGAACAGAACCCCCGGTGGGTGTTTGTGCACCACGGTGACTCGGAAAGGGCCGGAGCCCGCCAGCACGTCGGGCGTATTCGCTGGCGTGCGGACCAGAGGTTCTCAAAGTGTGGTCCCCGGCCCCGCCCCACGGGCACCGCTAGGGCACTGGTTAAAGATACAGACGCTCAGCCAACCATTCCAGACCTGCTGAATCAACAAGGCCCAGCAAGCTGCGTGGTGAGGAGTCCTCCAGGGAAACAACTTCAGGGTCACGTTTAGAATCCCTGGTGTCAGCCCAGGGAGGCAACAGGTTCTTACTTCCTTTCAATTGAAAGTTACTGGTGACAAGACGAGTAACGTAAGTTCTCGTTAATACACTAATGGTTTCTAATATAGATGAACTGGTGTGTAAAGTTGAACCTTGGACATAGTGCTCTTTGAAATGCCTTCCAGCACCACCCTTAGACCTGCCCCTCCTCTGTGCCCCATCTACATGCCCATGGCAATAATGTCTGTTATATTTGGCTCTTGTTAGGGCTATAATAATGCACTGCAATTTGTTTTAACATATTTATATGTGAGTAGGGATTTCGATTAGAACTATAATTTTTAAAAACTTATCTGAGGTTCCTCCTAGGATTAAAAAAAAGGAGGGGGGGGAGACCAAACTTGTATGACTGCTATTTATAATTTTCTGTTCTATTAATTCGTTTTATTCTTAATAAAACTATTTTTATAAGTCAACTGATTTCTTCTTTATTAAATGGCTGGAAATTACTGGAGTTGCCAACTTTCATTAGAAATAGACTACCATCTTAACGGCTGCATGGTCTCTATCTAAAGTTACCAAGAATTTCTGGGGGAAAATTAAGCTAACCCTCACCAACACCTCCTCCTGCCACTTCCTGATGTCTCCTTCCTGCCCAGCCACTGCAGGCATCTGAGCGGTGACCTTTGTCCTGCAGTCTCACGCTTGGCAATGTTGTCTGGTCCCAGGGTCCTGCATCTGTTCATTTGGAAAGCTCACAAATCTGTAACGAGAGTGTGATTTTGCTCCCAAGTTCCAGCCAATATTTCCAACTGTTTCAATATCCTTCCAGTGCCTCAAAGACCTCACAGACCACACATCCGCACCAGAACTTGTCGTTCACCCAAACCCGACTCTTTCTGACATCCCCGCTGCTTCTACTGTGCCGGCCCCTCCCTGCGCCCTCCACAACCCGTCATAAGCTGGGGGCAGGAAACCAGGTATAATAGAACATTCATAGGTTTTGGAACCATCTAGATCTGGATTCAAGTCCAGGCTCTCCCACCTACTGGGCTACACGTGTCGTGAAACGTCTCCTCAGATCTTCAGCTTCTTCGTGTGTATGTGGGAGGAGACTTGGGTGAATCAAAGAGGCAAAGTATGTAAGAATATGATTATGAAATGTATTTTTCGAACCAGAAACATTGAGAATGAAAGAGGTCATTGTTAATAATTATCCCATAATCAAAAAGAAAGAAAGAGAGAGAGAGAGAGAGGAAGGAAGGGAGGGAGGGAGGGAGAGAAGGAGGGAGGGAGGGAGAGAGGGAGGGAGGGAGGGAGAGAAGGAGGGAGGGAGGGAGGGAGGGAAGGAAGGAAGGAAGGAAGGAAGGAAGGAAGGAAGGAAGGAAGGAAGGAAGGAAGGAAGGATAACCTCAGACTGTGCCCGGAAGGAAGGAAGGAAGGAAGGAAGGAAGGAAGGAAGGAAGGAAGGAAGAAAGGAAGGAAGGAAGGATAACCTCAGACTGTGCCCGGAAGGAAGGAAGGAAGGAAGGAAGGAAGGAAGGAAGGAAGGAAGGAAGGAAGGATAAACTCAGACTGTGCCCAGAAAAGCAGGGTGTGTGTTCACCCTACATACTTAGTGTTGTGAGTAAAACACACTTCTGTCCTCAGTAAATACTACTGTCTCTCCCTGCCTTCCTTCCACTCCAGTTTGCCCTCAGTGTTCACTGAATCTGCCCTTTCCGTTCATCCCTCCTGCCCTCAGAGCTGTCCTCAGTTCCTGTCACTGGAAGGATAGTTCTGTAATGTCCTCTCGATTGAGCTCCCTGCTGGCCATTTCTCCCCTCCGCCTCATTCTATGTACTGTTGCCAAATTAATCTTCAGAAACTGCATCTCTTACACCATTCTCTGCCTCAAGACCCTTTACCAACTTTCTACTACTGCTGAGTTACTAAAGTTAAAACACCCAAGTATGGCATCTAAAAATCTTTCTGTTGGGAGTCCAATGTATTTTTTCAGACTTAATTTCAAACCCCGTCCTTTCCCTACACCAGTTCTTGGCAAACTCAACCATTTCCCCAACTCTCTTGCCTTCTCTTATGCCTTTGTTTATACTCTCTTCCCTGGCTGTCACATTCTTCCATCCTCTCTCCATGGTAAAAATCCACTTTTTCCTTCATGCTGGAGTGTGACCTCTTCCAGAAAACCTTCCCTAATCTTCCCAGTGAGAAGCTCTTTCTTTGCGCCCTAAATTCTCCTAAGGATGTTGCATTCAAACTCTGGAGCACTGGATACGCTCTGTTTTATATTGCAGTTAACCAGGTTAGGTTTTAGACATCCTACAAGTAAGGTGGTGGTGAGAGGAGGCAGAGAATACAGCTGGCCCTTGCCTCTTTGTCTTAGAAAAAAACCATCGAATGAATCACAGTAAAGACACATTACTTTCCCCTGAACCTTCACTTTAATGCTATCAGCCTGACTTGGCCAATTTTTAAAATAAAATTTTAACAAATTTTATACATGTATATAGTGAAAATCAAACATCTGTCTAAAGCTTGGGTATTAGAAAGTACTTAAAAATTAGTCTCTTTGCATGCTTTTCTCCAAACTTCAAAACATGTGGGACAGTTTTGTCTTGATCTTTTTCTTGCCTTTGTCCCAATTTGAAAAGCAAATTTGTGAGTGAATATATATATATATATATATATATATATATGCGCTAAAGCAGGGGTCCCCAAACTTTTTACACAGGGGGCCAGTTCACTGTCCCTCAGACTGTTGGAGGGCCGGACTATAAAAAAAAAACTATGAACAAATCCCTATGTACACTGCACATATCTTATTTTAAAGTAAAAAACCAAAACAGGAACAAATACAATATTTAAAATAAAGAACAAGTAAATTTAAATCAACAAACTGACCAGTATTTCCATGGGAACTAGGCTCCTCTCACTGACCACCAATGAAAGAGGTTCCCCTTCCAGAAGTGTGGTGGGGGCCGGATAAATGGCCTCAGGGGGCCGCACGTGGCCCGCGGGCCGTAGTTTGGGGACCCCTGCGCTAAAGTAATGTGGCTCTACTATTGCTTTCGGCATTTGTTTGTGTAACTGTTTTATAGTTGTTATAGCATACAGATTTTTTTTTTTAAGAGACAGACAGACAGGAAGGGAGAGAAATGAGAAGCATCAACTCATAGTTGTGGCACTTTAGTTGTTCATCGATTGCTTCTCATATGTGCTTTGACCTGGGTGCACCAGCCGAGCCAGTGACCCCTTGCTCAAGCCAGTAACCTTGGGTCCAAGCCAGCGACCTTGGGCTCAAGCCAGTGACCTTGGGCTTCAAGCCAGCAACCATGGGATCATTTCGATAATCCCATGTTCAAGCCAGCAGTCTCAGGAGTTCAAACCTAGGACCTCAGTATCTCAGGTCAAAGCGCTATCCACTGCGCAACCACCAGTCAGGTACGTACAGATTTTTTTTTAAAGAAACCATGTAATGTTAAAGAAATAGGTCTTAGAAAAAATTTTAATTATTGCTCAAAATATTATTAAGAGGAAGCTCTTTGTTTACAAAGAGATCTTTTGGAAAGGTAACAAAATAACTCAGTTGTACTTTTCTGCATTTTCCTGTTTTGCTGTTTACCACAGGTTTGACTTACAAAAGTACCCCAGTGTAGTGAAAAAGTCACACTTGTACAATCATACTTTAAAATGACAGTTCTAGATCCCATTCTCCCTGATTTTTTAATTCAAGAGATCGGAGGTTTTTTGCATTTGAGAATCACTCCAACAATTCTGTCAACTGCTGTGAATATTTTTACCCAAGACTTTTATCTCAGTATGAATTTTTAGAAATGAAAATGTAGGTAGTTCACCGCTCAATTTGAAATGCTTGGGCCTTCAGTGTATGCATAATTTTATGAAAATTATATAGAGACTATTTAACTTAGTTGGCTATTAAAAATTAATGGAATTACAGATGGAAAGCTAATTACATCGCCTCTCAGGAAACTCAGGGCAGGCCAGCAAACGTGCTATTTCCATAGATCAAGTAATGTCCTAAAGAAAGGTAATGAACGGTCTGTCTGAACTTCTGTCGTTGAATTAGGACTCTTGAACACAGTTAATGGACTTCTCAGAGGTAGGAGGGTTGTCTCAGGAAGCCAGAATCTTATCTGTACTTATTTAGCTTGTCACCAATGCCTCCACAGTGCCTGCTGTATACCCGACAAGGGGTTAAATGGGGCTCACTGTGAAGCAACCAGGCATAACCCTGACACGTGGGCTGCTGGAGAGGAGCCAGATGTGCCCGTTCCTCTGTCCCATGCCCTCCCTCCACCCCCATCTGACTCCAATGTCACAGGAGGAAGGCTTTAGAAAACAGCAGCGGAGGTATCCTTTACGCATCCTCCAGTCTAGGACCTCCATTCTAAACCCTTTGATCTAAGAGATTGTAACATGGAAATAAAAGCAAAAGAAAAAAAAAAAACCCAAAAAACAGCTGAACTTTTAAGGCCTAAAATATCTCTATAACTATGCAGAAGTCAAGCCTCCCAATTTTAGGCCAACAGAGCTGTGATCTTTTTAGGTAAAATCTTTTTCAACATAGAGAAATACCCTGGCGGATATCTTAGGGATTGATTTTTTCGCCAGGGTTCTTTAGAAGGCAGAACCAGAGACTCACTCAGCGGCAGCTTCGGTGGTTGGGTCAGGGAGGAGGTGGGGTTGGGGGCGACAGTTTCTGTAGCTGGGGCTGCGGAGCAGAAGTGCAGGGGTCTTCAGCTGGGGTCTGCACTCATGTGGCCCACCACATTCCCCTTCACCTGCTGGGTATCTGTTATCAGCTTCTTTCACCTTCTCCAGGTCTGTGTTTTTCTCTTATGATTTTCAAACACTTCTGAGCAGTGAGACCCTTTCTTCAATCAACAGCTCGTTTAAAGCTGATGAAAGTGGGGCTGCTCCGGATAAAGTGGCCCTGGACGTTCCCCTCCAGGGCTAGGCCTCCACACCACAGGACACCAGTGACCGAGTCCTGGGAGCATGCTTCAGAAACTTCTGCCATGCTCTCGACTTTGGTTTTCTCAGTTTGGTTTTCCCTGTGACTTAGCACAGTCACTGTACAGCCCGAGGACAGAATCTAATGAGCTCCGTTTTGTCTTTTTGCACCAACTGGACTGAGTGCTTGTGAATGAAGTGCCCACCCTTGATCTAATCAGGGGGCCACGGTGGGGGTGAAGTTAACTCATGTAAAATGTGGCTAGGGGCCCTGGCCGGTTGGCTCAGTGGTAGAGCATCAGCCTGGCGTGCGGGGGACCCGGGTTCGATTCCCGGCCAGGGCACATAGGAGAAGCGCCCATTTGCTTCTCCACCCCCCCCCTTCCTCTCTGTCTCTCTCTTCCCCTCCCGCAGCCAAGGCTCCATTGGAGCAAAGATGGCCTGGGTGCTGGGGATGGCTCCTTGGCCTCTGCCCCAGGCGCTAGAGTGGCTCTGGTCGCGGCAGAACGACACCCCGGAGGGGCAGAGCATCGCCCCCTGGTGGGCAGAGCATCGCCCCCTGGTGGGCAGAGCGTTGCCCCTGGTGGGCGTGCTGGGTGGATCCCGGTCGGGCACATGCGGGAGTCTGTCTGACTGTCTCTCCCCGTTTCCAGCTTCAGAAAAATACCAAAAAAAAAAAAAAAATGTGGCTAGGTAAGGCTGTCCCCTTAACAGGGGCTGGATAACTGGGTGCAGTGGGGGCTCATCAGGGACTGTGCCAGTGGCAGGCCCCATGACTGCCATGTCTATTGTGTGGTAGGGTTGGGGCGACTGTCCCGGCACCCAAAGTAGGAGAATATGGCAGAAACATCGGCCATGGGCCAAGACACAGGAGAGAACAGCTGGGGAGCAGGAAGGAGCTCTGAGTACTCATTATGCAAATCTGAACGTTCTTTAGGGACACCAATGAGAGACTTGGGGGCTGTGGACTCGGGGCTGTGGGAAGCTCAAAACTGATCCAGAAATGATTGTCACCGAAGGATGGGTGTGGTAGGAAGAGGGAAAACGAAGGCAACCTTCATTTGCCTCTTTGTGTAGGTGTGGAGCTAGCTTTTCTAAAATGTGTTCTTTCCATTTTCAAGATGTCAAGTGTAAAACGCCAACTCATTCTCAATTTAAGAGTTCAATTCTTATTCCTGGGAAAAGGCAAAAGTTGCTTTTATGGTCACATGAGACATGGCTTTGAAGGATGCCTGGCCAAGACCCTGTGGCAGTGCTGGACTGCACCAGCACCATGGTAGGAACCCAGACAGGGGCCCAGCGGGGAACTGTGGTTCTCCCAGCCAGAGGAGGCTGACTGTGGCCCTAGGGGGCCCTGGGCCTCCCAGGCCAGGAAGACCTCACTCCAGCAGAGCCTTGGGCCTGCTAGGAAGAGACTGTGAAGAAAGCAACTCTGTTTCCTTCAATTTGAACAAAGTATTTGTACTTACTATTCATGTTTGAAGACCTTTACTTCCAAAAAGGAAGTAGTCTAAAGAGACTCATAACAATTCTCTTCCGCCTTTGCTGGGGTTCTGTCACAAACCAATAGGTATAGTTTTGGGGAATTGGAGGGGGTATTTTATTATGTAGTGCACGTTTTCACATTTGCTTCCCAGAAGAGGTGACGCTGAAATAGTCTCACAGGATGAGGAGGCGCCGTCTCCATGAACGAAGTGGCCATGCCTACGGACCAGCTCTGCCCAATAGAAAAATGGTGCCAGCCACAAATGGGAACCAGATCAAACAAAAGTACAAAGAAGCAGGCAAAATCAGTTGAATAGTGTATTTTATTTATTTCAACCAATCCTCGATATTGTCATTTAACAAGTAACCAGTATTTTTAAATTATGAATGAAACACTTTATATTCCTTATTTCACACTTAATTTTTAAGGTCTGGTCTGTAAGGTGTGTACACTTACAGCACAGATCAATTTGAACTTACCCGGTTCCATGTGTTTAGTAGCCGCAGGTGTAGAGTGATGACTGTATTTGACAGCAGGTTTCTATGATAGAGGAAAACCTTGGCATATGCAAGGAACAGGGAGCTCTTTGAGATGCCTGTGGCCCCGGCTGGGTAGGGATGACGGGTGGGAGATGAAAGGGAGGTGCAGGCAGACACCAGACCAAGAAGGCCTTAGATGTCTCCATTGAATCATCAAGGTGTTCAGGAGCCTTTGATGCCTTTGAGAAGCTTTAGGCAGGTCAGATTTGAGGTTTGGGAAGACGATACTGGCGACTGTGGGAAGGAGTGATCAGGGAGGCACAGTGCGAACGAAGGACACTGGCGGCCCTTCCTCAATCCCTTGTTTCTCTGCGTTTAATAAAACTTTCGTATAAACTCTAGCAGTTAGTGAACTGTTGTTCCCAATTGCCAGTGTTTCGTGATTTGTATTTTGTTTTGTTCTGTCATTTCCTGGGTCTTTATGAGAATTTGAAGGGTAAAGTGGAAGAGGAATGAAGAATATCAGGCTGTAAGAGGGAAAATGGAGGGAGTGAACACCGTTAGTCTCTGGCTAAAGCAGTTCATGGCGTGCAGTTCTTCGTCCGAGAGACCCTGCCCCCACCCCCAGCCACTTTGTGCCGGCAGTATGCCATTGTTATTAAACGCTTGCATGCCTGGCAGCAGCTTCCTAGATTCATTTTTTTGGTAAGATTGCCTATTTCATGGGGTCCTTTCTTCTTCTTCCCACCTTCCCTTCGCCATTTTGCTCTATGGCTGCTCCACTGGCTTCTAATCCCAAAAAAGGGACAATATTGATAAATTTTTATGTGTGAAAATACAGCAAATGGAATTTCTTTTCAAAGTAATATGCTAGCCATATAACTCTTCATTTTTTTATGCTCAGGAATTCCCTGAACTATGCTAGTCCCCCGAGCCAAATCATAACTAAAATCTATATGGAGCAGCTAACAAGGTTGGAGGCCATCCAGGGGTCGTCAAACTTTTTATAAAAACCGCCCACTTTTGCAGTGCTGGTCAACCTGGTCCCTACCGCCCACTAGTGGGCGGTCCAGCTTTCATGGTGGGCCAATCGCAGCGCTGTTTGGTTGAGTGGTAGGGACCAGGTTGACCAGCACTGCAAAAGTGGGCGGTTTTTATAAAAAGTTTGAAGACCCCACCGCAGGGCATGAGCCACTGGGGGGGGGGGGCTGCCTGGTCCTGCGGCCCCTTCTTAAGTCTCATGTTTCCAAATCTATAATTTCTTAAACTTCAAAGCCAAGTTCTGAAGTTACATAACATGGATGGATTGATTTACTTTCCTCAAATTAGAGCCCAGGAAATTCAGGAATGGATTGGTGATTTGATGAGATAACGAAGAGGAAAAGAGCAATGACCCCTGTTTACGTTGTTGGGGAACAGCCTCAACTTTGCTGGGCCAGACGTCGGTAACTGCTGCTCTTTCTCCGTCCTGTCCATAGTTTACTGAGTTAATAGATCATTGGAAAAGGTCTTTTTTTCTTTCTTTAAAAAAAAAAAAAGTATCTGCATTTTGAGTTAAAAGTTTCTGGGAGGCCAGCTCCAGCGCCGTGCCTGGCATCTGTCCATGGTGCTTGAGCTGCAGAAATGATCTCCTGAAAACTGCAAAGCCCCCTAACACACCTCTCTGCTCAGCCCCGTGGGGCGGTGGCCGCAAAGCAAAGCCGAAGTGAGTGCAGTCGGTGTCACTGGGAGAGAAAGACCTGGACTTGGAAAGATTTCCCACCATTAAAATAAGACACTAGGTAATTAGCCTTTTCAAAGGCAAAGGATTTCTTTTTTTATTAGCTCTTCACACTTGCTCACTCATAAAAGAAGAAAAAGTAATTATGAGCTGGAAACCTGCATGAGGTTGATTTCTGTTGCTTTTGTCAATTGTCCTCTTTCAAAGACAGATTTGGGTAATTAAGTGATAATAAGATAAATATCCCTAAGGGGGTTTCCCAAAGGAAAGAACATCTTGAGATTTCTCCGCCTGATTGGGAGCATCAGATGCATGTGAAGAGCATGTCTCAAAAGAGAAGAAAATATTGATTGAGCACACACTGGGTTTTGTCCTTACGTGGGAAAAAATGATTGCTGGAGATAAAACAAGAATAGAAAACAATGGTCTAGCCAGTGTCTCCTCGCTGGGCCCTCCTTTCTCTCAACCTCGATTTTTCAAGTATTATTTTTAGAGGGGGTGGGAGTGAGGATTTTTCTAATAGATTTTGATTAGGTTTTTTTTTAAACAGGAAGAACAGATCCAAATTAGATCTGAGATCCTAAATCAATCCCATTGATAATGAGGTGGAACAGAAACACTTGGACGTTTCAGTTAGGAAGTTGCCTTTCACAAGGGGTGGTAAATATCCCGTGATACGTGACCTGAGAGAAAAGCTATCGGGAGATGAGGATGAAATGAACTGCAATCAGATTGTCTGGGAACACAGCAAAGGGGTCATTCCAAGCTACACTCAAATACCCCCCCCCCTTCCTGGGAAAACAAAAAAACAAACCAAACTAGTTATCAATCCATAGCCCTGTAGACATGCATTTGTTCATCCATTCTTCAGTCATGAACTGAAGCCTACTAAATGTTAGCTAGGTAGCGTCAGGGGTTTAAAAATGAGTGATACACAATGCTGACTTTAGATGGGGCTGCTTTATGGAAGCAGAGGGGGTTAGGGAATGGTAACATACAAGGCAAGGGATAGGATATATGTGTGGCGCTGTAGAACCCCCGAAGATGGGCTGAGGACTTTATTATTCCTTGCAGGACTTTTTTTTTTTTTTTTTAAATAGAATTTAGTATTTTATTTTATTCTTGAAGATCTCCATCAGAGCACATATTACGTGTTTTTATATTGTTGGAAGAAGAAAAAAATCTGCATTATGCTTGGGGTACTTTTGCACTTGGTTTTGCACGTGACTAGATTTTATCAGACAATGGCGGGGAGCTGTTCAGCTCTCCAGGAGTTCTGTGATTTGAAACTGAACCTGTGTGTCAGAAAGGAGGCATATCCGATTAAGCTGGAATGGAGAACCGGGGCCTTCTGCTGCTCAGCGCCTCCCCTAGACTCCCCACCTGGCTCCCGCTCCCCTGGGATGTTTTTATTTGTGTGTAGCCGGTAAGCCCGAAAGGAAGTGTGACGTTTTACCTGACCAGGAGAGTTTGGTTTCTTGGATCCCGAGCAGGGCTCTGCGGGTTGTATGGGTTGTGCCAGTTCTCAGGAGTAGAGCACGTATGGCTGGCGTCCCTCCTGGTGACCTTCGCAGCCATCTGGGCCAGGACCTGCGTCTGCCTGCTCAGCCCAGCAGGGCAGGGTCTCAGCTCCAAGTTTGCAGATGCTTCACCCGGACGCGGCTTCCGTGACTCACGCCATCTGTTGGTAATTTGTCGTTATTCTGGAGTCAGGTTTTTTTTTTTTTTTCTTTGCAAAAGCTTTGCTTTCTGGAGTCCCCCCCATGAGGTGCACTGTCTGGCCACGGTTCTCTGACCTCAGCTCCCCATCCGGTCTCCTGGGGCCAGGCCCCCCAGCTCCAAGGGAGTCAGGCTGCCCTGAATGTAATGCTAATAATGTTCTTTGCACTTTAGAGAGCTTCACACCAAGTTCCTGCCCCCTCCTGAGCGAGCTTCACTCTTCATGGGACCTGTTTGGAGTTCAGCCAGGCTGGCAGCCCTGGGGTTCCATTTTTACAAACTCTGGCAGCAGTGGGCTGCAGTCCTTCGTGTCACTGTGCCATCTGCTTAGCTTTTTCCCTTCTCAAACTGTAAGCAAAATGAGCTACCTGCACCCCCACCCCCCTTAAAACACATTTGCACCAGAGTCAACCTAAATGACGCTGCTTTGTCTAAAAACTGCATTTCTTTCTCATACCTCCTTCAAAATTTTTATTTCCACCAAACACATGGACAATAAGAATAATAAATATCTTTTTTTAAAGATTTTATTTATTCATTATAGAGAGGAGAGAGGAGAGAGAGAGAAGGGGGGAGGAGCAGGAAGCATCAACTGCCATATGTGCCTTGACCAGGCAAGCCCAGGGTTTTGAACTGGCAACCTCAGCGTTTCCAGGTTGACGCTTTATCCACTGCGCCACCACAGGTCAGGCCAGAATAATAAATATCTTAATATTTTTCTACATACCAGACACTGTGCTACATGTTTTATGTTGTCATCATTCCATTTTGTCTAAAAAAAACAAAAAACAATGAAATACTATTTCCTAGCCCTATTTTTGCATATTAAGAACTTGGGGCTCAGATGAGTAATTAACTTACCTGTGACCATGCCACTAGTAAGTGATGAAAGCTAATATAATCTTCACTGCCTGCCCCCTGAGTGCAAGAGCTTAGCATTTTTTGCACACTGACCCTCTCTTGATGTTAATTATCCAGTCCTTTGCATTTCAATACCCTTTGACTAAAAAAAAAATCCCTTCTTAAATAGAGCACACACATCCATCAGCAATTCCCACTCGTTCATTCACCCAACACTTATGGATTGCCATGCACTATGCTGGGCCCTGAAGAGTAAATTATGAAGAAGTCTTGTCCCATGGAGCTTATAATAGAGTTTGGACTACATTTATTTATTTAACAAACCTTTCTAAGAAATAGTATACAGCCCCTGTGCTAGAGACTGAGGTTATGAAGTAAAAAATAACACAATTCCTTAACTGTTGCGCTCACGGTTAAGCTTTCCAGTATATCGGAAGTCTCAGAACTGCAGTTCAGGACTAGGAGTCAGAAGAGCTGGATTCCAGCACCAGGGTTTATTAGGTATGGCCTCGCCAAAGCATTGAACTTCTCTTTCCCTTGGTGTCTTCACTTATTAACTTGATATCAACACTATAAAAAATATTTCTACTTTAACCGGTCTTACAAGGAAAGCCAGGGTTTAGAAATATGGAGAAAGAGAAAAAAGACAAGTCTAAGTTTGTGAGAGAAGCAGGAAAAAACTCCAAGGAGCATGTTAATGAGAAAGCTTTTGGCTTCAAATAACAGAAAACAAGCCTGACCTGTGATGGCACAGTGGATAAAGCGTCAACCTAGAACGCTGAGGTCACTGGTTTGAAACCCTGGGCTTGTCTGGTCAAGGCACATATGGGAGTTGATGCTTTCTGTTCTTCCCCCCTTCTCTCTCTCTCTTCTCTAAAAATGAATAAATAAAATATTTTTTAAAAATTAACAGAGAACATTACCAATGACTTTAAAAAATAAAAATTTATTTTCTCACATAAAAAGAAGTCCAGGAAGGCCTGACCAGGCACAGTGTATAGAGTGTCTGACTAGGATGCAGAGGACCCAGGTTAGAAACCCCAAGGTCACTGGCTTGAGCATGGGCTCACCAGCTTGAGTGTGGGGTCGCTGGCTTGAGCACGGGCTCATAGATATGACCCCAGGATCACTGGCTTGAAGCCCAAGATCACTGGCTTGAACAAAGGCTCACTCGCTCTGCTGTAGCCCCCTGGTCAAGGCACATATGAGAACGCAATCAATGAACAACTAAGGTGCCACATCAAAAAATTGATGCTTCTCATCTCTCCCTCTTCCTGTCTGTCTTTCCCTATCTGTCCCCTCCCTATGACTCTCTGTCTCTGTCAAAAAAAATTTTTTTTTTTAGGAGAAAGTGTTTCTGACATTATTTCAGTTGCTCAACAATGCCGCCAAGGACCTAGGTTTTTTCTAGGTTTCTCTTCTGCCACCCTTAGTATTTTGGCCTTTACTCCTCAAAGTTATTGTCTCGTGGTTACAAGATGATTTCTCGGTTTCCAGAATCATTTTCCCACACTGGTGTCCAAAGCAGAAAGAAAGCCATAGAGGAAAATGCCTATCTCCACAGTGTGGCATTCTGTTTTTAGTTTTCACTTTGGAATAGAAGCCCTCCATCTGCTGCTGACATTTCCTTTTATCTTATTGGCTAGAAATGAGTTATGTGTCAAGCCCTAAACCAATCATTATTAATCCTTTGGACCTGAGGAGGGGCTTCTGCTTTCTCTGAAGCCACAGGATCTCCACCTGCTATCACATCCGGGTTTGTTTTGCAAAAGGGATTATGAGTAGGCAATTATGAGTGTCTGTCATAGAGAGTTGAGTGGAAGCAGTCACTCTAGCAATGGTCATTTTGCCCTAGAAAAGCCTGAACTACTTGAAGACATCATAATGAACAGGAATGCTCAACAGCTTAATTCTAGGAAAGAGATCCTGGAGAAAAATATTTGTTGTCCAAAAAGATTTTGTGATCAGAATAAATTATCCATAGGAGGGAAAGCTAGAGGATAAGACTGACGCTAGAGACTCCTACAAGTTCCTGGCCGGTTGGTTCAGCGGTAGAGCGTCAGCCCGGCATATGGAAGTCCCAGGTTCTATTCCCGGTCAGGGCATACAAGAGAAGTGACCCCCTGGTCTTGATTGCCAGGTAAGATGTTAAGGATTTTTCTTGTAGAAAGCTTCCTAGTCTGAATCGGACCTTGTGGGGGCCACGAAATTATTACAAAAGCTTTATTAATTCACAGCACAGTTTTGTAGCCTCTGAAACACGGTAGATGTATCACACAGGTGTGTACTTTTATAATGTCACTGCTAGGAACACACAGTGTGCTTGGAGCAGGAGAGGATTAGGGGAAAGAAGGTTTTCACCTTCAACAATTGATCCTGATGTGCCTGAACTCTGTGGGCACCAAGGTGCTGGCTGGAGGACTGATGAGTTGGGAATGTGCAGGAGGTCAGGAGAGTCCTGGCATCTTACGATTTCTCACATAATCAAGCCTTTCCCTGACAACCCAGAGTACTTAAACTTGGGTTCCTTCTTCGAGAAATCATATTTAAATAAATGCTCTGTGAAGGAAATATGCTCATTCATTAATCCGACTATTAGTTCAACTTTGGAAAAAGAACCGATCTGTAACATTATCACTAAATTACTGTCATTGAGGATCAGAGGGTCAGGAAGCATTATCACTTGGGGGGGCTGCACATCTCAAATTTCAGTTACCACACAAGGTTTCTTGGTTTATTCATCAAAACATTGAACCTTAGCCAGTCCTCATTACCCAAGTTTATATCATAATTATCTCTTACATTTCTATAAAACAATTGGCAAAGCATTTCTCCCACGTACATTATATCAGTGGTCTCCAACCTTTTTTGAGTCACGGACCGGTTTAATGTCAGAAAATATTTTCACGGACTGGCCTGTAGAGTGGGACAGATAAATGTATCACGTGACCGAGACAAGCGTCAAGAGTGAGTCTTAGACGGATGTAACAGAGAGAATATGGTCATTTAAAAAAAAATAAAACATTATTCAGACTTAAATATAAATAAAACGGAAATAATGTATATTTATTCTTTCTCTGCGGACCGGTACCAAATGGCCCACTGACTGGTACCGGTCCGCGGCCCGGGGGTTGGGGACCACTGCATTATATCATTCTATGCTTCCGCTAACCATTCAAGGTAGATGCGAAGGTATTAGGAAAACTGTTTTAGTGGCAAGTATTGCCATTATCCCATGTCTGGATTTTTTCAAACAAATACCTGTGTAAACAGAATGGAACAGAGGCTTGAATAATTGTCAGCAATGAGAAATTGGGACAAACATACGGGCCCTTTCCTATCCCATGCCAGTTAAATCATAGAAGGTCTACGCAGGGTTATTGGGAGTCCTTTAATATTTTTCAAGGTGAGTAAGCACCCTAGAGATGAACCAAGTGAACCCAGTAACAAATTGGGTTCCATGGCAACCAGGCAGCATGCAATTTGAAGAATTATCTCAATTTAAACCATTCTTATTAATAGCACATTTTCATAAGTACATTATGTGCCTCCAAAAGTATGGGGAAACAAAGTCAAATCCATAAGGGACCAAAGAAAAAGAAGAGAAGTTGACATGAACAGGACTGGGAAGGAGAAAGGGAAGAGGAACTGGTTACCAAGGAGTGGTCAAGTAGTGGGTCAGTAATTAGAATATTCAGCAAAGGAGAGAAATTTTAAGATTTGTTGACAGGCCTGACCAGGAGGTGGCGCAGTGGATAGAGCGTCGGACTGGGATGCGGAAGGACCTAGGTTCGAGACCCCGAGGTCGCCAGCTTGAGTGCAGACTCATCTGGTTTGAGCAAAGCTCACCAGCTTGGACCCAAGGTCGCTGGCTCAAGCAAGGGGTTACTCGGTCTGCTGAAGGTCCACGGTCAAGGCACATATGAGAAAGCAATCAATGAACAACTAAGGTGTTGCAACGCGCAATAGAAAAACTAATGATTGATGCTTCTCATCTCTCTCCATTCCTGTCTGTCTGTCCCTGTCTATCCCTCTCTCTGACTCACTCTCTGTCTCTGTAAAAAAATAAATAAATAAATAAATAAAATTTTAAAAAAAATTTTTTTTTAATTTAAAAAGATTTGTTGACAGTTTTTTTTTTCTAGACAATATTTTGATATGTGCAGCAGCAAAGTCAACTGACACGGCATCTGTTTATACAAAGTAATAAAAGAAGAAGACAGAGAGAAGAAAGAACGCAGCTTCCAGAGATCTGGAGTATGTAGTTTCATGGCGATTTCATTTTCCCCCAAGGGCGTTGCACTAAATTTACTGCTTCTTTCATTTTATTGATATTATAATGGAATTTGATACGCTCCGATTCAGAAACTGAAATGTTTATTCATTTCATATGTCAGTACAAAATCCAATCAAGGATAAATATTGCCCCTCCCAAAGCTACAATCATACACAGAATGCTAATTGCTTTGAAAAGAAATAAACAAGTGAGGGATGAGGGTGTTATTCTTTGCTATCAACCAGTGAAGCTGTCTCAAAAGTGAGGCTCTTCATCCAGATTTTTTCTACAGAATAATTTGAGTGTTTCTGTCTTGCAAAAAGAAACACTGGAAACATGATAGCTGCTATTCCCACTCATTGACCATTTCGTTTAGGGGCTTGAAAATGTCATCTGTCATCCTGATAGCAACATAGTAGATGAATCCCCTCAACAGCAGTGTGTTGTGGGCAGTCTAGCTTATCAGCTAGCAGCATAGGTTTTTCAAGAAATACAAATATGTGTTCAAGTCACAAAGATCAGGGTTTAAGTCCTTGCTTCTGCTTAGTAACTGGCTCAACCTAGGTAAGTTATTGAAGCCCTCTTAGGTTTCATTCAGTTTCCTTTTCTAGTTAGTTGGGAACTAAATGAGATGATCCATTTGAGCCATTCAAGACAGAAACGGGCACATAGGAAGTGTTCATTTTAAAAATGATTAGTAAACGTTTGTGTGTGAAACGCATAAAATAAGAGCCAACATTTGCTGAGCAATGTATATCCCGTGAACTTTTCTGCATGTTTTACATGTAAAAACTCTTGTAATCCTCTCAACAACCACACGAGGAGATCCAAAAGGTTCAGCTAACTGAAAGTGAGCCAACTAGAAAATTAGAGGAAACAATGTCTACATAAGACCATCCTCACTTCCTACGTCAATTGCAAGTTCAGATATTCTCAAAACCATCCACAGGTTCAAAAATCTGCTAGAAGGAATCACAGAACTCATTGAACACTGTTATATTTATGACTACAGGAAAAAGAATGCAGATTAAAGTCAGCCAAGAGAATAGGGGCATAGAAAAGGTCTAAGAGGTGAGTCCCCGTTGTCCTCTCCCCATCTAGCCATGGATGGTGTTAATTCTTCTTCTTATTGATGATGCGTGATAATGTGCACAGACTATTGCCAACCAAAGAAGCCTTTGGTGTCTAGAGTTTTTTCATTGGGGCTCATTCACATATTTCCTGTATGGCTGACCTTTTGTTTCCAGTCCTTTCTTGGAGGCAGAACTGATGCCAAGTAGCCCAAAGCTTTCTTCATAAAATCACATTGTAAGACTGTCTGATGGCTAGAGCTCTCAGGCAAATAGACAGTGTCAGCCAGGACATTCTAAAGGCTTTGAGAGCACTCTCCTAGGAGCTGAGGGCAACAGCCAGGCCTCTCCTTGGGTAATTCTTCACTACTACTATTCCTATGCATGGAGAAGAAACTGAAACACAGAGAGGTTAAAAAACTTGCCCAAGGATTCCCAGCTGGTAAGGAGAGCCAGGATTGAAATCCAGGCAGTATTTTACTGGGATCTTTCCACATTACTCCTTGCAGCCTGAAGATATATTCATTGACTCTCCCAAGATGAGACTGACCATAAATGCTAGGACCTAGATTTGAACCTGGGTGGATCTGATTCAAGAGTTCTCAGTCTTTTCACGTTCTTCTGCCTTTTCCTTACAAAAATATGCGAGCCCCACTGACTGCTTGTCTAACAAGCGCTGGCTTCTTCATAGGTGAAGCTGCTAATAACTCTCACTGGGTCTTCCATCTGGTGCACTAAGCCATGCTGAGCAGCAGTGGCTGTCTCAATAATAAAGTGCTGCTGTGTAGTCTTCTGGTAGCATCATATGACTATTAAGTGTCAATGGAGTTTTTATGAACCTTGAAAATAATATTATTTATAAGGCTAATAATTATGTATTATTTCTGCAGGGGGAAACAAAACAAAAAGCTATCAGTACTGGCTGGTATATGCCTGTAAGCTTAAAGCCAAGGAAAGGTATTGATGATAGTCATGTGCTTTAAGTGTCTTTAGGAAAGCAAGGTTAGGATTTCCTTGTTTGCCAGAGTACTTCACAATGGCACAAGAGTGATGCTTCCTCACACATTTTTGAAAGCAGTTTTCTGTCTCTAGAGGGTGTCTCGAATACCCTGAAATTTAGAATGTAATTATAGATATACTAAGCTACAGCTGGTATATCTCAGTTGCTTATCAGGCGGAGAGGCTTTTGAGGGGCATAGTGGGAGGAGAGCCACATCCCCACCACCACGCTCAGAGAAGAGCTTTTCTGAAAAACCACTGCAAACAAGGGAGGGATCATTGATGAAACCAAAGGGATGGGCATTTCCCACCCATGGATCAGCCATGCTGATGTTCAAGGCCAACTCATCATGGAGGCAGGAGTCAAGCTATCTGAGTTCAGTTGACAGAACTTGAATCAAGGCAAAAAATGGGTATATTTCAAAATAAATAAATAAATAAAATAAAAATGGGTATATTTCCTCCCATACTTCCTACCACTCTCATCAGTTAGCTGAATTCTTCACTAATACAGGGTAAAGCATAGGCAGCTATAGACATTTTTTAAAGCTCTACAGAGATTCCAGCACGGCAAATGTCAAACCTGTAATAGAACTGAGTTATGCCATCACTTCAAAACTTAAATTTGCAAACTATGTAAAACAAAACAACCTGTCATCTAATACTCATTTTTAGCATCTAGGGTGGGTTTATGCTTTAAAAGGAAAGGAAATGACCAACCCCCACTTATATTTAATTTTGGCTTGGAAGTGGGGCTGTTAGTGCTAAGCACCTAATTAACAGTTAAGTACATAATTAGGTATTATGAAAAATTTTTTAATTAGAGCAAGTTTACCACAAGATACCTTAATTGTCATTTATAAATACATTCGTTTTTGAATTGTTTTCACACTAGATGTAAATGACTACAATGGAAGAAAATTTTGATGCTACTGTTAGGTATGGAGATGTCCTTTCACTGGTGTATCTTTTGTGGGGACAAAGAGTTGACTAGAAGCTATTTCCCCAGAATCACTGTCAGCATCACACTGAAAAAATAATCAATTATTAAGTATTTATTGACACCAATAAGATATACTGGAGAAGATGAGATGGGAGAAGCGTTGAGTATAAAAGAAGCTATGAGGAAGTTCTTTCAGTTTGTGAGGAAGAAAGAAACGGGTTGTTGAAGTTATGTTGATGTACTAGGA
Source organism: Saccopteryx leptura (assembly GCF_036850995.1). Classification (NCBI taxonomy): domain Eukaryota; kingdom Metazoa; phylum Chordata; class Mammalia; order Chiroptera; family Emballonuridae; genus Saccopteryx; species Saccopteryx leptura. Next base: position 22,196,427 of record NC_089505.1, on the reverse strand, counting down.
GGACACAGGGAGACATAGACAGACCCACCTGGGCTGTCCCATGGTTGGACCTCACAGACAAATAATCATTGGTCATTGTTAAGACTATACAGTAGCTCCTTTTATCCAATAGTAGTTCTGGAAACCCAGCGGCAGCTCTGATAGACTCCCAAGTTCAATACTCAGTCTTCCATCACTGCTCTTCTCTCCACCAGGTTGAACTTTCTATTTCCTATTTCCTGCAGCTGTCATGGATGACTACCTCTCGGTTTCATAGCTTCTTTTATACTCAACGCTTCTCCCATCTCATGCTTCTGCTTCCTGCCTTTCTCTTGTGACTTTTGCTTCAAACCCAACCACCCTACCATTTGCTGATGCTCTTTGTGTGTCTTGTATTTAAAGCCTCTAAAACAGTGGTCCCCAAACTTTTTACACAGGGGGCCAGTTCACTGTCCCTCAGACCGTTGGAGGGCCGGACTATAAAAAAAACTATGAACAAATTCCTATGCACACTGCACATATCTTATTTTAAAGTAAAAAAACAAAACGAGAACAAATACAATATTTAAAATAAAGAACAAGTAAATTTAAATCAACAAACTGACCAATATTTCAATGGGAACTATGCTCCTCTCACTGACCACCAATGAAAGAGGTACCCTTTCAGAAGTGTGGCGGGGGCCAGATAAATGGCTTCAGGGGGCCGCATGTGGCCCGCGGGCTGTAGTTTGGGGACCCCTGCTCTAAAAGAAAAACTGGTCACCAGTCACGATCCCATATATGCACCTCCACTGGGCATTTTTTTCACTAGCATGTAACCACAAGGGCCACTGCCTGCCTACAAAGGATGTCTTTGGATGAACCACTGGTTCCTTATCCAACTGGCTTTGACCAGGAAAGTAAAGCCGTGAGATTATATTATGGCAAATCATGCATAAGAAGTCCCTTAGAAAGAGGAGACTTAGCATGGCAGGCACTGTGAGGCTTCTCAAAATGAGCTGTGGTCTATCTAAAACAAGGCTAAGCCACATCAGCACAACTGCTGGTTGAGCCAAGGCCGCTTTCTGCCCCAGCCTCTGTGTGCCTGGGATTAAATCGCCCTTCCCCATCACTGTGAGCGCCGGCGTCTTCTTTCCCTATCAAGGTTGACTCTAGAACAGGAAGCAGCTCTTTATATTCTTCCACACTTTCTTCTGTCCCTGAAAGAATGACCTGACTTTTCTATTTTAAATGTTTTCCTGCTAATTACTATGGTTTGAGCATGGGCTAATTAGAATGCCAAACGTTGGGAAATATATAAATCTCAAAAAAGTTCCCATGAGTAATTTTTATTGAAATGTAAAAAATTTCAACAAAAATTATGGCCACACCTTATGTCCAGAATCTATGAATATTACCTATCAGGACAAAAAAGTGATTATTAACTCATATAGCAAAAAATATGTGAATAGCTAAAGATCTGGAAAAGTGTAGCTTATCCTTGAGCACAAGTGTCCTTCTATGAGAAAGGACAGAGAACATTAGACAGACATAAAATGTTATTCTGTCCTTCAGTGAGAAAGGCAGGAGAACGTTAGACAGACACAGAACAGGAAAGGAGAGTGACTACAGAGACGGAGTTGGATTGATGTGCCCACAAGCCAAAGAATACTGGCAGTCTCTAGATGCTGGAAGAGGCAGGGAAGGATTCTCTCCTAGAGACTTTGAAGGGAGTGTGTCCCTGCAGACACATTAATTTCAGATTTTTAGTCTCCAAGACTCAGAATAATTTTTTTGTTGTTTTAAACCACTAAATTTATGGTGATTTTTATAGAAACCTTAGGAAACTAATATATAATACTGTCTTGAATGTCCCACAGAGGTGTCTAGAGTTCTTCTCTTGAAAACCAGCCTGTGTGAGGCTACTTGTTTGCAAAGTAGAGTGGATTTTGGCCAAAGTAGATTCAGGTAGTGTCATGACTTGGTCTGCTGAGATAGCCTGTCTGTAAAGTCTATGATTCTAGCACTGTGCTGCACATTACAGGTGTTTAATAGCTGTTAAAGGAATGAATAAATCCTCTAGTTTCCTCCCGATTGTTTTCTCTGGTTTTGTGTACCCGGATGACTCCTCTGGCCCCAGAAGGCTCTGCACTTTCAAGCTGCAAGTTTTCTGGTCTTTTGTTAGGTCCCATCCTGGTCCCTGGCCTTTGACAATTCTTTCTACTCTTCTTCCTTCCTCTACATTCATACTCTGAATAAGAAAGGCTACCTGCCCTCCTTTTTGTTCCCTTTAAACTAAAATCATTTCTATGTTTCTGAAATAAACTCCCATTGCATTTTCTTTCCATTTCTTCTCTTCATTTCTCCATCTCCAAACCTTATCAAACTCCATCACTCTTCTTTGGAGTTTCATACCACCTTTTCTTTTTATTTTATTTTATTTTATTAGATTTTATTTATTGATTTTACAGAGAGGGGGTGGGGGACAAGAAGGAGTTACTTCACTCTAGCTGTTCATTGGTTGCTTGTCATATGTGCCTTGACCAGCGTTTCAAACCAGCAACCTCAGTGTTTCAGGTCAGCGCTCTATCCACTGTGCCAGCACAGGTCAGGCACCTTATCCTTTCGTTATATCACTTATTTCTCTCTGAGAAACCAGATTCTTATGTAAATACTATCCCAATGCCTGACTTTTGAATGGCCTTACTATTTGGTTCATCTTTCTCTTAATTCATAATAAAGAAGAGCTAACTGTATAGGGACCAAATAATATTAGATAATTAAATAGATGAAAATGAGGAGAATTGAGGAAGTTCAACAAGAGTAGAAAAAACTGTGATAAAATCCTTAATGTGCTAGGCAGTTAATAAGACAAGTAAAATCATTTTGAAACAACATTAAAGGCCTAATCAAAATGGTGGTTCTGAACTCATAAGGGAAAGGTCAGAATGGATAGATGAATCTACACTTGGTTTCATGGTTTTTCCTTTTGCTGCATAACAGATTACCACAAACTTAGCATCTGATAATAATGCACATCTATCATCTCACAGTTTTTGTGGGTCCAGAGTTCAAACTGGTTTAGCTGGGTCTTTTGCATCAGGGCCTCTGACAGGTGTAATCAAAGTGTTACCTGGGTTAGGATCCTATCTGAAGGACTGAGTGGAGAAGGATGTCCTAAACTCCCTTAGCTATTGGCAGAATTCAGTCCTTCAAGGGCTGGTAAACTGAGGGCCTCAGTGTCTGTCTGGCTGTTGGCCCCTCAGTTCCCGCTATGTGGGCCTCCTTGCATGTAGCTTTTGTGTCATCAAAGCCAGCAAGGGAAGTGCCTGCTATCTAAATAGAAGTCACAGTCTCATCTAGCTTAATTGTAGAAGAAACAGTCCTTCAATTTTACCATATACTGGAAGTTAGCAAGTCCCTGAGCCAATCTATACTCAAACAAGGCCATGAATACCAGGAAGCTGGGATCATTGAAAACCTTAGAATTTGTCTGCCAGGTGTGGTTAAATATTATAGGTATTCCCTAAGTACTGTTTTGAGTGGTTTACATTCTAAAATATTGTTTCTTCCTCAGTTGGAATAAGAATTGAGTATGTTTTCTTATCGAAACAATAAAGTTAGATTTCTCAGCTTACTACCCAGGTATGGGAGTTTTACCCACAGTATACCAAGAATCATGGTACCCAAATTACTTATTTATTTATTCCAACATTTATTTATTCCACTGCTATTCTATGAGAATATGCATGGAATACTGGAGTTCAGATTGAAATATTGGAACAAATTCTTCAGTTAGCAGATCTTCAACATAGCATGTAAGGAAGTTATAAGTTCTATACCTCTGCCATCAGGAACTCATGAACTATGTATAGGAACAAATTATTCCCAATAAAAATATCTATCCACAGCTGACGTTTATCAATGATGCATTTATTGTGTAGTCATCCTATGAAGTCTTCAATATTTGCACTGACAATCTTAATGTTTCAACAGGGAGAGTGAATCATTTTCAAAGATGTTCTGAATGTGTTCATTCAGGGAACCATTTCAAATCATTTTTAAATTCTTAAAGATAAAACAAAAACTTTCACCGCAACAATACCAAATTCCCTCAGCTGAAGCAGAGGAAATCTTTTGAATTTTTAGATTGATCAGATACGGGGCCTTTCCCTGTGTGAAGTCTCCTCTTACATCTTAGTCTTCGGGGACAGCTCTGAACTCAGCTCCCACGGACCCTGCTTCCGCTTCAAAGCCTTCCTCCCTTCCACGCTGGGGAAAGTGCCTTTTGAAAGCTGTGGGCTCCTGCCAGACGTGGTTCTGTCCACGGAGTAAGCAGCCATAAACAAAAATAATAATAAGCAGCAAGTCGCAGGTGACTGTTCTCAGAGCAAGATCTGGAGAAAATGTGGAAATCAAAGGGAAGCCACCTGGCAGCGCTACTTGGTGGAGAGCAGGTTGAACATGCGTTCTTCTCCGGGGTGCTGCAGCTCTGTCACTTGTGTGAAGCAGGGAGTGGCTTTAAGTGGAATTCCCATCCTTAGGTGGAAATTCTGGCCCAGGTGAGCATCCCAGAGCCATCACACAAGAGAGAGTCCAGGTTTAAACCAACCTAAGTAATTTCCATGGGAGTCTTCCCCAGGCCCCGGAGCAGGGAAGCCCCGCCCTGAAACAAGGGCCCAGACCTCCTGGGGCGATGTCCGCTTTGTTTCATTTGAAAGCGCAGCTTGAACCTGAAATTTGGGGGATTTTTCTTTTCCTTTTTTCTTTTTTCTAGATATTGACTCATGGACTAGTTCTGGGTAGATTATTCTGTTGTGTTTTTTCTTTTCTTTTTTTAGTTTAATTCTCCTACTTAGACCTGGAAATGCTGAGGTTGCCGGTTCAAAACCCTGGGCTTGCCTGGTCAAGGCACAAATGGGAGTTGATGCTTCCTGCTCCTCCCCCCCTTCTCTCTCTGTCTCTCTCCTCTCTCTCTGTCTCTCTCTCTCTCTCCTTTCTAAAATAAATAAATAAATAAATAAATAAATAAATAAATAAATTCTCCTACTTAGATATGTAAAATTTTAGCTCAAATGAAGTATTTTTAAATTTTCTTTTCCAACAATGATGTTACTAGAGTTGTTGTGATGCCTTGTGAGGCAATTAAAGTTCAACCTTCCCCACCCTACAAGTTTCTGACTTTGTGAACTATCAGATAAACTTTCAGAGAAGAGTGTCAGGCAATGTGACATAGAATAACTCCGTAAATTGTTGCATGATGCAGAATAGTTCGTGTATGAACAGCTGGGTCTGCAATTAGCAACACCAATTGAACCATACTTTTCTCCATATGTGATAATGGTTCTTTCAGTGATGGGGTGTATTAGTTTGCTAGGGCTGCTATAACAAAATACCATCAGCTGAATCAGTTAAACAACAGAAACTTCCAGTCTCCCAGTGCTGAAGCTGGGAGTCCAAGATCAAGGTGTCAGCATTTTGCTTTCTCCTGAGGCCTCTCTGCTTAGCTTGCAGATGGCTGCCTTCTGTGTTTTCACGTGTCTTTTTCTTTGTGTGCTTACACCCCTGGTGTCTCTACCTCTTATAAGGACACAAGGGCCTCAGCCTTATGACCTCACTTAACCTCAGTTTTTTCTCAAAAGGCCCCATTGGCTTAAGGTTTCAATATATGAATTTTAGGGGAATGTGATTCATAGTATAAGTGAATTAGAGGTCATAGTTTATAACATATGTGTGAGCATGTGCATATGTAGATTTTTCTGGAAAGAGAGTTTACAGTGTTTATGGGAGTTTCAAAGAATTCTAATAGATAGGACACACTGCTTTATGTCAACCTTTCTAATTATTTTTCCATGTGTGATGATATATGTGAGTCATTCACAAAGATTCTATGATTCTGTAAACCCTATTATTCCATCCTTTCTAGATTTTGAGATAGTCTGTTTGGCTACTAGTCATTCATCTTTCCAAAGATTAGGAAATAGTTGGAGAATATATTTTTCTATCCTGCTGAGATGACTAAAATGATAATGTTGTATTTTTTATTATTGTACAGTTTTAGTATCTTCCCTTAATAAATGGTAACTTAAGTGCTTTATAAAATGTAAATAAATAGAAAATATATAGTTTCATAAATCAAATAAACATCTGGAGTAGATAAAGAGAATAACCATTAAAAAGCAATTATGAATTTAGGACATGGTAATCATATCACAATAATTAATTAATTAGTTAATTAATGAAATTGAACTTCGCAGTGTAGGAACTTGTTTATAATATGTGGGGGAAAGCAATGATAAATGCAGCTGAGAAATTAGCCCTATGGTAAAAGCCTAAAGAAATTTTAAAATTTTTAAATGTAAATTTTTTAAAAGTTATCCCTACCCATTGTTTTCTCTTGCTCTCTTGTAGAACTACAACTTTTTTGGGTCCTATGATATACTGACCTCTGGGGCTACTATTTTTATTGCATATTTATGCTACTAATTCCTTAAACCTGAATTTTGGATTTTAATTCACCATCCATACATTTCATTTTGATAGGTTTAGACATTTTTCCTGCCCAGTGATTTTCAAATTTTTCTCCAGTTATGGAACTATTAAATCCAAACACGCTCTTCCATTGATGTCAAGGATATAAAAATAGAAGTTATAGTGGATCTAATGTGGGAAAAGAGACCTACTGAAATAAAAATATACTATAATGTGGTATTTCTCTAAGGCAACATGGTATATACTCTATGTGAACTTCCCTAGTCCAATAACAGTTCATACTCAATTATTTCTCTCTTTGTTCACTGTTCCCTATATGATGGCATATCCGAAGCAAAAAATGAAACTATGTTCCCAGTTTGTTTTTTTAAGAGCAAAATTAGCTAGGACATATTTATTTTCTCTGACTGTGACCTCTTGTAAAAATGGCAGTAATGGATGGGAAAATTAGACAACACTTACTTCCTTTTCCTCATTTTAGGACAGGGACGGCAGGACAGGACTAGAAATCTTAAATCGTATCATTGGCTTTGGAAACATTTCCAACCTTTGGTCTCATTTGCCCCCAAAGCTTGCAGCTAGAGTCACGGAACTAAGTATTTAAGACATCCTATGACTTCCTGATGAGTGGTTCTTTTGGAAAGACTCTTTGCAGAATCCTATGTCGTTTTTGCTGCAGTCACTGTGTCAGGATCGAAGACAGCTGGCAGCCCCCACTGCAGTGGTCCATGCCTGACGGCTTTCAGGGAGCGCTCCAAGATCCTGGGGTCTCATCCGCTCGCTCCTGCAGGCAGTGGCATCTGAAACACTGAAATAAAAAGAAGTTGGAAATGTAAATAGTTGCTTACTATTTAGAGAGACTTTGAATATTTCCAGACAGCATATCTGTTTAAAAAAAAAAAAAATCTTCATACAATGGCTTTGCAAAGACTTGAAGAAATTTTTTTAAAAAAACAAAATAAACCTCTGAAATGAGTATAAATGCAACACTCATGAGTCTTGGGGGTTTTGAGTGGAAAAATACACTACTGAGTTTCTGTCTGTCTGTCTGTATGTAGGTAGTAAACAGCTGAAGTTAAGCATTCTCATTGTTACAAAAGCTTTACTCCTGCTTTTTTGGATTTTTGTTTGTTTTGGTTTAGGTTTGTTTTATTTTGGTTTGCTTGGTTGGGTTTGGTGTGATTTGGTTTGATTTAGTTTGGGGTTTTTTGTTTGTTTTTTTGTTTGTTTGTTTGTTTCGGTCCTCACAATATTTTGGCTCTAAATTGCTCAGCGAAGAAATAAAAGTTGTGATGTTTTATGTAATTTGCACAGGTCAAGCAGAATTTGTCTGGAAGCCAAGTTGAGATTATTTTTTAGCAGGAGGTTTTTAATCTGCTTCTTTAACTAGCCAACATACCTGCCCTTGTTTCTTGAGTTATCTGTTAGGTTCTAGATACTCTAGGGGCCATGGGCATGTAGAAATCTAAATCATGAGTGTGTTCTGCCTTGAATCCACAAGCTCGTTCAGCCTGATAGACCAGGATAACTTCTCCCTAAATTCTAACTCCTGCTTCTGCCCAGTCTTGGCTGAGGAAGATAGAGACTTAGCTCCTAAAGCCTGTGCTTTGATGACAGGATGAGTTCCCTTTACTCTTCATATTTCCTGCCAACCCTCGTCGAGGTTAAGCATATCCATGTGCAGTTGGTGGTGCTTTTTCTATTGTGATTTTGAAAGTTAAAGAAGGATGGAAGGGAAAGGAAACTAACAACTACTAAATGCCTGTTCAGCCCAGCTGTGGGTTTATGTAATTTAATCCTTATGATAATCCCATGAGAACATTATTATTATCTGCACTTGCAAATGAGGAAAGTGAGAATTAGAAAAACCAAGTAGATGCCGAAAGTCTTCCAGTTTATCCATGACATCAGCAGTATTTGAATCTAGGTTTCTCCGAAGACAAAGGCCAGATGTTTCCTGTTAGACTGAACCATTTCTATACAAATGCTAAAGAAGATAAGCTTTCAATTTCCTTATCAGTAAAATAAACTCAAAAGTCTGCCCCCTTGCTTATCTGTCATTAACTGGGAGAGGCTTGAACAGGGCCGAACAAATTAAAGCATTTGTGTTCATTCGGCCCTCTTTATGAATTGTGAACAACCACCAGCAATTTATGACTCAAATCATCTATAGAATTAATGTTTGCACTGACTCAGCAATGCTGAATTATATGTCACCTCAGTGCAAAGATTTCTTCTTAATTATAGCTAACATTAAAGAGAGCTGTATCTTCCATTTTTACCCACCCTTTTGTACAAAACTCGTAATACCTTTGTTTAAAGTTGTTTCTTCTCTCAAACGTTCTTAGCCCACAGCCTCTGCTAGCCAAAGAAGGTGTTTCATGGACCTGATTGGCAGAGAGAAATAAAGAGGGACATGTAAGTAGAGTGGAGAAAGAAACCAGTAGGAGGACTGGCACGACTGAGGCAGGGACACTTTGGAGATTATAAAAGAAAGTTTAAATTGAAAGCAACTTGAGGGAACAATTGATGAAAGGTCTTCAATTCTAGACCCAAGAGTTCTGATTGAATAATAAGGGCTAGCAGGCTCTATTGCGCTTTTGTCTCCTGTCCCAAAAATCTACTGAAATATGTTTTGCCAGATTCTCTGTTGAACTACATTTGCCAGAACATCCAAAGGCGTTTTCCAGTCCTTATTTTGCCTTCTCGGGAGTATTAAATGCTATTGACTGCTCCTTCTATTTACCACCTGGCGAAGATTCTTTCCCAAGCTTCAGACCCACATGAACTTGGACGTGATTAAGGTTTCTCATGTCTAACATGCTTATAAACAAAGTCAGAATGCACCGCCCGCCCCACCCCCACCAAAACCTGTTCCCTGTCCAGGTTTTCCAGCTAGAAACCCAAAGGGAAGGCGAGAATGATTGTCAATGTCTTGTTTGGGCAGTTGTTTGGATAACAGATCGAGAGCGCTAGAAGAGCAATAACAGGGCAGAGTGACTGATGATTAATTGTTCTGGGGTGTACAGCATTGGAATTGTCTAAGAGTTTCAGTGCAGTACGTTGACCTGGAGGCCAACTGAACAATTTCTGTAAAGTGTGTAGGCCAAAACTGTATTGGAGAAGGTTAGATTGGAGACAGTGAGGTCTTCTACTTGAGCGTGACATTTTTTTAACACACCTGGAGAAATAAAATCACCACCAAACTAACCCCACAATGGGTTGACTATGCAAAAATGGAAAGTTAGAGGAGCCCTCATTAACTTAGAGCTTTCTTTGCCTCATGAGAGGAAACCTAGTTAAGGCCACCTTCAATGAGAGCAATGAGCTAAGCAAATAACTCTAACTTTGAAATGATTTAAGAAACCTCTTGAAGTTCTTTTCCTTCCTTGATGTTAGTGCCATAATTTAAGTTGGCTGATAGTCCTTGGACTCTGGGAAAAGAAAATGGTTAGTTTATGGTCAATTTCTCTCAATGATTATCTTTCAGAAAGCGTGTGAGTTATGAGAGAGAGTATCTAACCTACCCCGCTGTTGAAAAAGAGAATTGAATGACATGTTCAAGGTGCTGCTAAGAGCTTTGCAGCAATTGCAGCAGCTCAGCCATGGATGTTTCAGTGAAATAAATAATAGAAGGCAGTCCAAGAATTTGCAAGAGGAAGTGTTTTCATAATACGGCTTAGCAAAAACATCTCTATATTAAATCTACTTGCAAATTTAAACTGTACCAGGGGAAGGTAAATGGGTTTATATAATCCAAGTAGCATAGGAAATATTAAATAGTTTATGTTGTTAAAACGGGGTGACATCATTGCCAAGTATTTTTTTTCTCCAGGATATTGAAGGCTCTATTCACAAGTGAGAGGTAGGAAGATTTATTTCATGTGAGAGAAACTCGACTGAACGCACAGCCCTGCCTTACGTTTACAATGTCTCTGGAAAACAAGAACTGCCCGATTTTATCTCATCATTTTCCTTTCAAGCTGCAAAACAAGAAGGGGAGCAAAGGTAGGGAAAATAAGGAAGTTTGTGGAATCCTTGGCCTTCGCATGAGGAAACTGCTGCCAAGAATCACATGAACTTGCTATTGGATCATATGTAGGTTTTAAGAAATGATTCTTAAGGATTTCTAGACTGAAGAAAGGACTTTTATGAAGAATTAAAAGAAAGATGGAGGAAACCAATATACACTCACTTGTTGAGAAAAATAATAATAATAATAAAGTGGTACATACCAGTAAAAAACTGTTTGGAAAATATAACAATGTAGACACAAGAAAGATGATCACTTGTCTTTCAGACAAAGGAAATTACTGTTAACATTATAATCTGTTCCTTTTAGATTGTGTTACAAATAAGATTTTTAAAACTAAATATAGTAATATAAGTACTCTTTGATGTTCTTTTTTTTTTTAAGTGAGAGACGGGGAGGCAGAAAAACAGACTCCTATACGTGCCCCGACCGAGATCCACTCACAAGACCCCTATGGGGCGATGCTCTGCCCATCTGGGGCAGCTGCTCTGTTGCTTTATAAACGAGCTATTTTAGCACCTGAAGTGAGCTATTTTAGCACCATGGAATCATTTTCAACGCCCAGGGCCAACTTGCTAGAATGAGCCATGGCTGCAGGAAGGGGAGAGAGAGAAAGAAAAAGAAGGGGGAGGGGTAGAGAAGCAGATGATCACTTCTACTGTGTGCCCTAACCGGGAATTGAACCTGGGACTTCCACACATGGGGCCAATGCTCTACTGCTGAGCCAACCTGCCAGGGCCTCTTTGATGTTCTTTGATACCTAAATATAAGTGTTTTTCTTAGTATTTTTTAATGTTATGTACTACCCATTGAGTGTTTATACCTTAGTTTAAAAACCATTCCCTTATTGTAGATCATTAAGATAATTTTTTTCATTATTTTGCTATTGTAAATAGTCAGGGAAAATATCTTTGTTTACTAAGCTGAGAAGAGTTTGTTTTTATCTTGTGTGTATTTGTTTTATTTAGGCTGATTTTTATTTCCTTAGCATAGGTCCCAGAAACGCAATTACAGTCCTTGGGAAGTGGGTTAGGGCCCTTGATAGTAGGGTCAATTTGCTTCCAAAACAGTGGTGACAATGTCTTCTTTGTCCAACATTTATGAGTGTGTCCTTTCCCCCTCATTCTTGCAACATGAAGCATTCTTATTTTAAAAGCAAGCTTTGCTAATTTAATATGTGAACATGGTTTTTCATTTGAATGCAGCTGCTTATTAGCAAGAGTGCATGTATTTCCATGAATTTGTTTATTGCTCATCTTTATTCTCTCAGTCTCTCACCCTGCTCTACCTTCCCGTCACCTTGTGCCCCACACGGCTAATTCCAGCACTCCTGTTTCCTCTGCCAGCTTTTTCTCCCCGCTAACTCATTTCTGTGATTCTCTTTTGTCTTGTGTCCAGTAACTGGTGGGGCAGTGGGACCCAAATTGCATTTTAAGATCATTTTTATGAGTTGTTCTCAGCAGGTGTCTTCGAGGCCCCACGTTCTTTTTTGGCCCCCCGCTGTGAAAAACTGATTGGCAGCTGGTGATGGGTAGGGCCTGGCACTTGGCACTCACGGGAAGCCCGGTAGGTGGTGCCCAGAGCCACGGCACAGGAAGTGTGGCCAAGCCAGCTCAAGGTGGGGGACCAGATGTCGCCCGATTATGTTCCATTGAAATCCAAACAAAGCCCCGGATTCAGGACCCCAGTGGGAAACTGGCACCTGCCCAGAACCTCACAACAGCTGGTCTCCCCGTGCGAGGGTTCGTGTGCCTCGCAGAAAACTCTACCTGGTGTTATTGATTGGCTTCTTTAAAGCAGTCAGATGAAGACCCAGACCGTACTGCTCTCTGCCGAAAATAAAAAGGACTGTATATCACTGCATGCACCAGCGGACTTGTGACAGGCTTGGGGACGCTGGGAAGGATGCGCTTTCCTTGTATTTCTGCCGCCGAATTAATCCCAAGGCTGCTTCCTGATGCTAGCTGCTTCGCAGTGACAGTGCTGCCCTCCTGTTAGGAGACTAAGCGTGTTCTTTGAAAGTGAATTATCAGGGACACCAGCAGATGAAAAGTCGTGCTTAGGGTTCTCATCATCTAGTTCACGTTGGGAAACCGGAGCGTCTTTCCAAAGGCTCACGGTGTCTTATGGTCCAGGTCACTTGCGTTCATGCCTTCCACTCTCCTCCTCTGAAGGAAGGGGCGATGTGAGCCTCGCAGGGTTGTTCTCTGAATATCAAAGAGAAAAACAAAACAAAACAAAAGTCATCCTCTTCACCCTGTTCCTTCAAACAAACAAACAAAAAATATATATAGGATAGTTGTTTCTGCTGAACAGCAGGAGAAAGATTTAATTTTAATACAAAATAAGCATTTTTAGAAAAAAAAATGAAGTCATTAAATCATATACTAGCTGACCATTCCTTCCTGACCCAGATCCAGGGACTGTGTTTTATGCACGGCCTGTGTGACCGGCTGCCCTGCTGTCTCCGTCAGCTGATACGGTCGCGGTGACTCGCTCCCCCTCGCTCCCTGGGTCCCCTTCTGCCTCTCCTCTGGCTGCCTGGCGGTCCTCAGCCCAGATTCCCAGACCTCACAGTGAGATTTGGAGCAAACCCTCTCCATTAGAAATAAACAAAATAAATTGTTTCCATTCCCCAAAGGAATGTGCTAAAGCCTTTTTTCCTCTTTAAGATGGATGCAATTTAAGTTTGGCAAGAGCTGGACCCAATATACCTCACTCAGAAGAGAAGGCTTTGTGAGAGAGACCCTTCTAGAAAGACTCCCTCATCCTCCCTGTGAACTTGCAATGACAAAAGACAACTCAATCCGTGCCTTCGGCACTGTTGGGCAGATAAAATGTATTATGCTCACTTTGTTAAAGATAACACGAGGAGGCCGTCGCCCAGGTGATATTAATGTGTGTTGGGGTGGGCTAAAGGCAGGTAGAATCCTTGTAGCCTGAGGCTTGGTTTTGGGATTAAGCCTTTCCTACCCTTTTTGATGTAGGGCGGTACAATCCAATCATGCCTCAGAAAGTGACTTTGTATTAGAGGCTTCCCTATTATGTATATTGGATTAAGGGTTTGGATTTCTACACTATAAAATGGAGGCAGAACGGGACTTGGCACTTGGTTCCTGAGGTTAGCATGAGAGAGCAGAGAAAGTAGAGCCAGCAGCGGAAGGAGGCCACGTGGAGTAGGCCAGGAGAAGCAGCCAAGATGGCGGAGTACTGAGTGAGATGTCAGTCTGTGTAGAGTTTGTATCTGGGATAAGGAAGAAAATGGGGAACTGAGGAGAATAAGGTTGGTGAGCTAGAAACCTTTGATTCTAGGAAACTCGGATAAGTCAGTGGCTTTGTGAGCACTGAGTGTGACTGGGTTTTGGAGCCCAGTGTGTATTTTTACTTGCCCGCCGGGTGCAAGGTAGGATTAAAGGCTATGGCCCACCAGTTTGTGGCTCCATGGTTTCTTTACCGACTGTCCGAATCCAATGCGAACCTGCATAGGCCAGAAGGCTGCTGTGATAGTGGCCCTGGCCTTGACTGCTGGCTTTACAGGCACCCACAGTGTTTCTGCCGAATCCTCAACCATTCATTCCCTCATTTTGTAAAAATGTGTTAAGCTTCTAATATCTGAAAACCCCATGTGTGTGTCCCTTCTGGTCTGTCCCTGTGAGGCTGTGAAGTCAATGATTCTTGTGGTGTCTGTTTCCTTTGCTCACTCTGAAGCCCCTACCGCACAGGGTTGTCCAAATATCGTTCAGGGACATTTCTCTTCGTTACTCCGATATAGAATCCTGCTTATCTGTAATGTTTCAGAGGTGATTAATACAAAGGAAACAAGAAGACCATGGCCCATTCACTGCTGGCCTTAAATAGAAATGAATTGAGATGATCTATCAAGAATTGATCAAAGATAATAATAGGATCAAGGACCAAGTTAAGCAGAGCCGAAGAACTCGGCCTCAAAGAAAATACAGCCCTGGCCGGTTGGCTCAGCAGTAGAGCATCGGCCTGGCGTGCGGGGGACCCGGGTTCGATTCCCGGCCAGGGCACATAGGAGAAGCGCCCATTTGCTTCTCCACCCCCCCCCTTCCTCTCTGTCTCTCTCTTCCCCTCCCGCAGCCAAGGCTCCATTGGAGCAAAGATGGCCCGGACGCTGGGGATGGCTCCTTGGCCTCTGCCCCAGACGCTAGAGTGGCTCTGGTCGCGGCAGAGCGACGCCCCGGAGGGGCAGAGCATCGCCCCCTGGTGGGCAGAGCGTCGCCCCTGGTGGGCGTGCCGGGTGGATCCCGGTTGGGCGCATGCGGGAGTCTGTCTGACTGTCTCTCCCCGTTTCCAGCTTTTAACAAAAAAAAAAAGAAAATACACAACTCAAAAAAGCAGCCCTGGCCCTTGCCCGTGTCCTGCCTCTCTCTCCATCCCTTCCCTGTTCCTCACCTGTGTCGGTAAAACATTTGCTCAAAGATCTGAAAGCGTCTAACATTTTTTGCTCAAATGCTGGAAGCCATGTTGCCTCCCCTGGACTGAAGCGGTCACCACAGAGGGTCAGACGCTGGGTCCTATCAGACCAGAGCGGAAGGTTCTCTGAGGCTGTATCTGAGAAGGACGTATTTGTCTCTCTTAATGATAAGAACACCTGATATTCTTAGTGCACCTTAGATTTTCCTAGTAGATTTTTATTCACAAATTTATCAAGACATTTATTTGAATCTATTTATTGAATCAATATTTGGATCAATTCATACTTTTAGTCTGTTCCATTTTCATACCCCACAGGCTGCCTGTCCTTGTCTAGCCCAGCTCACGGCTACATATAACCCTCGGCTCACTTTATTCCTAGCCCCAGTGGTCCCAGGCACTGGCTGGTGTATCTGGTTCACGCAACCCACGCCACTCCTCATTTCATACCTTTGAACGGGTCTTCCTCCATTCTTTCTTCCTTAATCTTCTCCAATTCCTCAAACGGAAAACAGCCTCAGGGTTGCAGAGAGCTCTGACCTCATCCCACTTTCTTCTTTAATGGCTCCCAGAGAGCTTGGATTAATGACTCTCCCAGTCAGACAGATTCATTGGCCAGAGCAAGGGACGGACCTGCAGGCAAGAGCTGACGGCCAGCCCCTGAAGGTCCAGTCTCCACTAAAGGAAGCCTCCTGGTGAAGAAACGTTCATTCCACTCATCACCTTATACACTGGGGATTTTTCTGTTTACCTAAGATATTCGCAGAATAGGGACCTGACTTCTGGGAGCCAACACAGGGAGGTGTGGGGAAGAGCCCACAGGCTGTGTTTTAAGCTTACAAAAACGCATCTCCCCCCATGGCGGGGCTGCAGAGGTTAATGAAAATGTCAGGCTGCTTTGATTTGGCTGAACTCTGTGAGCACAGGGCACTAGTACTATTGATTTCACGCTGATACGAAGGGAAACTTAGTACAGGGGTGAGTATAAGTGGGGTACAGTTGACAGTTGTTTATATGAAAAATAGTACAATACTTAATAAACAAGAATACAAGAATAAGCTCTGTGTTTCATGTACTCACAACTGTACACTTACTCTTGCCCGCCTTGTATATTTCTCTGATTGACTGTATTAAAATGGAGAGAGTTGTGACTTGATACATATGGTTTAGGAAATAAAGCCATTTAAAATATTGGTTCATGGGTGAACATAACAAAGCAGAAGGCCTTAAGGAAAAACAACATCAAAGGTCATGTTTGTGATCCAGCTATGGAGCCTGAAGCACATTTTCCCTCCAGTCACCGTCACCCCTGCCATGTGCACTGTCCCACAGGGGAATAGAGCTTGCTGTTGTCCATAAGACTGACTGTTCCCGGAGCCTCAAATCCACAGTGACCAACACTTGATGGCCTACTGTGTGCCTTATTCAGTGGAACAAGGTGTTGAATAGCAATGAATTAATAACAAATTTCAAACACGATTTAGTGTTAACTATGACCTATTTAATACAAAACCCAGCCACAAGTTAAGGAGACCATATAGTAAATGATAGTAGCTGACTTTATAACCCTCAAGTGTGCAGGAGTGAGGAATTTGGCCATATGCTGACCAGTTTCTTGTCTCCTAAAAACATGACGTCCCTATAAATGCCGATGTCAGTGCGTTGATAACCCTGTTGAGCAGCTGTGAATTGTCAAGCTCCACCACTGTAGGTATTCCTTCCATGCATTTTGCTGACAGAGGTTCCAGACCCCTGCACTGATGGTTGTGTGGTCAAACATGAAATGTGCAGGGAAATTTGACTCGAACAAAGACCATCCGTGGTCAGTGGATGCTATGATGTGCCACACAAGGACTGAAGGACTCGCTTCCCCAACAGCTAGGAGTTCTGTTCTTTCTACCTCTCCATTGTAAGCCGTTCCAAGGAGCTACCTTCATCTGGAGAGCTGTTTCCTATAGGTCGACCCCCCTTCCCTGGGGAAGCCCATACCTCATAACTGGTCCATGCAGGGGTATAAAGACCTGGCCCTCTTGCCCCAAGCTGGGCTCGGCCAGGGCTCCCGCACAGACTACCCCAGGTGCACTTTGCCCTCTGCTCCGTCACGCTTCCTTCTCTGTCCCTGACAGGGGCAGGTCCTCAGCAACTCCCTGTATGCTGACTTCCATCTCAGAGCCAGCTTCACCAGGAGCCTGACCAGCGGCACTAAACAATCTGGAGAGCTTGCGTCCCAAAGTGATATGTTAGGAATATTACATTATCATTTAAGGGTGAGAGTGACTGAAATGAGGAAGCAGGAGAGTAACTGAAATGAAAAAGACAGACCATCTATCTCAAGGGTTGATGGGTGGAGAACAAGTGAGACTCATATGCGGCTGATGGGAGTGTGAATGGGTGCCATCACTTTGGAAAACTCTTTGACATTGTCTACTAAAGCTAAATAGCCAGAATGTATCTTCAAGGGTCTGGACACAAATTCATGAGATTTGAACAGAACTTCTGCTGTCCACTGCTGAAGACTCTTACAGATAATTCTGGGGTCCAGAGGCTGTAGCCAACTTATGGTGAATGGCTTCCTAGCCCTGTCTTCTCTCCACTTCCTCACAGTAAGCTGAGCCTATGCAATCTCTAGAGTCCTGGTTAATTTGGACTCAATGTTGATCACATAATCATCAGTGCAGACTAAGCAAGACATAGAATGTGCAGGGAAATACGGCTTGACCCAAGACCTAGAAGGGACATTGAACTTGATACAATGTGTCCGAGATAACAAAGATGTCATCCCTTTTTTAGAGGTCTCTCTCTTCACCTACCTTCCCAACTACCCACCCACTCTTATAACCATCAATATTGCCTTGTGTTGAAAAGGTGCCCTTTCCTGTTTAAGAGGCTACAGAGAAAAAGGTTTGAGCCATAAACTGAATTGCCTCTTTCTCCCTGGACCTACCCCTGTTATCTTTGAGAGAAAATTTGACTGTCAGTGCTTTAAGTGCTCCTTCTGACAGTGTTACTTAGGTCATGGAGTCATTATTTAAAAAGAGCTAAGTTATAGCTGTTTTTATGTTATTTAAACTAGTGTTTCTACAAGAGATTGAATTTAGTATAAATAGAGATGAACTTCAAGATTAAAACTGAAATGTTCCTTAAGTATGATGGTGTGTGTGCATGTGTGTTTGAATGGGCATTGACGTGTTTGCAAGGCTGTGTGCATGAGTGTGGTCACCTGAATGTTTGCATGAATGTATGCATGAAGGTGTTTGCATGGGTGTGTGCTTGCAAGTATATACTGTATGTGTGTATGCATGGGACTATGCATGTCTGTGTTTGCATGGGCGTGTGCACACGTATGCACATTCTGTTAATGTGATGCCATCTTCAGGGTGCATGTCACCCTCTGGAGACTCACAGCTCTCTGCTTTCGATTA
The DNA here is from genome assembly GCF_036850995.1 of Saccopteryx leptura. Taxonomy (NCBI): domain Eukaryota; kingdom Metazoa; phylum Chordata; class Mammalia; order Chiroptera; family Emballonuridae; genus Saccopteryx; species Saccopteryx leptura. The sequence goes on along the minus strand of NC_089505.1, from coordinate 22,178,082 downwards.
CACTCAGTCTATCCAAACCCCCTCTGGACTAATTCTAATCAGCTTGGAAGCCACCACACTCAGGCACGAGGCTGTCAAATGTGAGTGCTTGCAGATGTCAGTGCAGGAATCCAGGAGGACAGATCAAGGCTTAGTCACTGAAAAATGCATGCCAGCGCATCCCAGCTCTAGAGCACTAGCACAGCCGTCAGAAAACGTGTCGTGACAGTAAATCAATAACCTCTTGGAGACGATCCATTTCTGAAATATCCCTGCTTAATTATGCCAGTGCACGCTTGGCAACGGCACTTTGCTCCAGCATTAACCTAATGCTTTTGCATGAAGCAGGATTATAACCGGCTCTCATAAGTCAAATTTGACATTTCAAATCAGGCTTTAAAGGTTTGGGTTATAGATTTTATAATGTCTTCAAGTCAAATGTAATTGCTCTTATTGCTGCTAGTAGACATTTGCCAATCAATCAGAATAACATTTATTTTATCATAAACAACAGTAAATTAAAACCACTTGAAGTCATTGTATTTGAAGACTCACCGGAGAAACTTCTTTAGGATCATTGAAATATGTTTGTATACATGATAGAGGAGTGTGATGAAATTATGGAAGTCACTGGAAATGTGCTTTGGGTCAAGTAGCCACCTTCCTTTTTGTAATAGAACGGTATAATTTTTATGCTTTCAAGATGAATTTATTGTTTTTATGTATTTATATATTGCAGCCAGAAATTTACTTTTTTATAAATGTCCATTAAATAGGCTTTACATAAGGGAAGGTCATACTATCATGGTCCTTGAACAAATGTTTATTGAGACCCCACTACATGCATAGTGGTTGTCGTGGGCATATAAAGAAAAAAGAAGGATTAATTCCTTCTGGATCAGGGCCGATGATATGGAACAGCGTACTAGTCAGAATAAGCTAGTTTATTCTAAAGTACCAAATTAACCCTAAAATCTTAATGAATTAACCTCACAAAGGTTTATTTCTCGTTCCACAATGTCTACTGAGGCCAAAGTGACTCCCAAGCAGCTCCCTTTCAGGCAGCGACTCAGGGATCCAGATGCTTTCATCTTGTGGCTTCATCATTCGAACACAGGGCTTCCAGGTCACTGAGGCAGGGAAAGTGAATTCACATCAGCTTTGAAATGTGTTGGCCTTGAAGTGTGTGTATTACTTTTTAAATAATAGACCATTGACCAGAACTAGTCACAATCGCCTTGCCTAACTGTGAGGGATGATTCTTTAATGAGCTGAAAATGGCCCTGCCAGAAGTAAATACTAAAGAGAAGGTCCCTAATATCAGGGGATTCCAGCGAGGGAAGAGCGTGAGCAAAGACATGAACGTGTAAGGCCTTTTGGTGGACTGCTGATGGTTCCCAGTACAGAGTGGTGTGAGATTAATCCAGAAAAGTAAGTTGAATCTGATAGTAGGAACTTTTGAAGGCAATGCTAAAAAAAAAAAAAAAACAAAAAAAAACTTAGATTTTATTATGAAGATAGTGAGAAGGTTTTAGAGAAGGAAACCAAATGGTCATAATTGTATTTTTAAAAGAATACTCTGACATTGGAGGAGGAAGGTATATACGGATAGTAGAATCATTGCAGCTCAAAATAATTTTGAGCAGCATACAACATTAAAATCCTAGTTTCTTATTTTTTGTTTCTTTTTTAATTTCAGAGTTCTCCTAGGAATGAGTTTTATTTTTCTATCCTTGCTCCTGAAACTTATCAGCATGTCGCCATCTTTAAGAATATTTTCAGTCTTATTTACTATAGCGCAGTTGATTAAATTTCCTTTTGCCTTGTTCACTACCTACCACTACCATATGCCCCATGTTCTTCCTTCACCATCATCCAATCCACCCCCGAAAATGCTTTCAAAATACTTCTAATGATTGTACACCAAAGAAAAGACGAGAAAGGTAGCGCAAATAGCATCTCAGAAAGAGAATGCCCCTTGTTGTTATTCTCACTCCTGCCCCTCTCCCTACCTGAGGCCGTCAGTACCCGTGGGAAAAGCATCAAGTCTGGTCTGATAGCCTCCACTTTGAACTTGAATGTAAAAGTCATTCATCATTCAGCTGCAGAATCATCCCAAGCTGAACGGTGGGAATGAGAGAAGGCCCCCAGTGTTTTCCTCGTAGAGGCAGGCATAAGACAGAGTGGCACCCTTTCCCGCTGCCAGTTCTTCCACTGGCTATTCCCTTATTCTCAGATCTTCCCAAGTGCTCCAGAATTCGTATAGCATTGTAGTTAAAAACTAGATTCAGCCCTGGCCGGTTGGCTCAGTGGTAGAACGTCGGCCTGGCGTGCGGAAGTCCCGAGTCCGATTCCCGGCCAGGGCACACAGGAGAAGCGCCCATCTGCTTCTCTACCCCTCCCCCTCTCCTTCCCCTCCCGCAGCCAAGGCTCCATTGGAGCAAAAGATGGCCTGGGCGCTGGGGATGGCTCCTTGGCCTCTGCCCCAGGCACTAGAGTGGCTCTGGTCACAACAGAGCGACGCCCCAGAGGGGCAGAGCATCGCCCCCTGGTGGGCGTGCCGGGTGGATCCTGGTTGGGCGCATGCAGGAGCCTGTCTGACTGCCTCCCCGTTTCCAGCTTCAGAAAAATACAAAAAAAAAAAACAAAAAAAACTAGACTCAGAAGCCAAAATGCCCAAGCCTAAGCCCTAATCTACCACCTTCCAGTTAGTAACCTTGAGAAACTATCTTTACTCTGTGCCTTTGTTTTGTAATATTAAATTGATAATAAAGTATTTATCAAAGGGTCATCTTGAGATGTAAATAAGTTTTAATTCATGTAAAGTACTTACTATAATCCCTGGTATGCAGTAAATATATTAGACAGTATTATTTAGCAATTTGTCTTAAGTAAGAAATCTCACAAAATAACTTGAATTTTTTTTTTTTGCTGTACAAGCCACTTTTACTATGAATCTCATGTAGTCCTCATGCAACCCTAATGACTTTGGTCTTTTCTGGGGTCAAGGACTTCAATTTTTTACAAGATTAATTGAAATGCATTCCCAAGAGCAACAGCTTATGGGGGGGGGGGGGACAACAATTATTGTCTGCTCTGTTCTGAGATATATTTTAACTGCCTGGAGTCATGAATGGCACACACTAGAAGTACAATAAGTATTTATTGAATGAATGGTTCAGTCTAAGGCTGGCTGCATCATTTACCAGTTCTACCAGATTACTTGGCCATTGTACCCTCATAGGAATGCAAGTCTGCATATATCTCATCATATTATAATCCTTCGATGGTTTGAGTGCAGTAATTAGAGGTGCTATTCTGTGGGGGCTACAGATATGAATTGTAAAATGTTTGTGGCAAAAGTGAATCCCTTTAAGTCACGTTAAATCACTTTTAGAGTCACGGTTACCTCATCTCTAGCATCACAGTCACAAAAGGAAGAGCTCATCTTGGTGGCCAACAGCCTGCTGGACTGAAGAAGAAGCACCACACTGGAGAGCCCTCATAATGCCACAGACCCTTAGCACCTTCTGGATACTTTTATTAGGAAGATTCGGCAAGAGAATTAACTGCCCTCGAGTCACAAAGCTTTTTAAATGCAAAAGTAATAGCCCGGTAAAATGGTGTCCCTCACCTAGTGTGACGGATGCTCCTGTGCTCTTGATCGCAAAGGTATGCGTGTCTTAGTTTGATGCACATCACGATTTTGTTTGTTGTGCCTAATTATTAAAACCGTACCTTAAGAGTTGTTGAAACGAATGTTAGAACTGGATTAATCCCAAAGTTAGAATTGTGTGCAGACAGAAATTTGGAAGTGCCTGGATCGTACTGGCACTCAATAAATTTATTGGTTTCATCTAAATCTAAGTTTCTGATGCTGGATCACATTTCTAACGTGATTCGGAGATGCCTGTATAAGAGCATCTCAGATTAATGTGACAGCCAGCAGGAACAGGTATCCAACCCCGCACGGAAAAGACACAACCGGAAAGGCTCTGGCCGTTTCCGGGGAGATTGTGTCATATTGTTCAGGCATCGATTGCCACACTAAAACCAGCACCTCAGCTCGTAGGACAAGGAGGCGGGGATAGGAGAAAGTTCCTGGAAACCACAGCGGTTAAGACGTGCAGTTCCCATTATTTAAAGCACTGGAATATCTTTGCTATGAAGAGCATGAGAAAGTGTTGCAACTTTTGAGCTGACCAATTAAGATAAAATTCATAATGACAGTTTTTGGAGAAATGATAAAACATTTGGTCAGGCTTTCAGAGTTTAAAACAATTAGGTCTTTTAGAGCTTGAATCATCTTTGTCTCCAAGCTGCCTCCAGGAAAGTCGCTGACACCTCGCCACATCCACCGACTGAATTCACAGTTGCCCCAAGGGAAGATCCAGTCCAATTCTGCGCATGCTCCCTCCCAGCACTGCTTTTCCCTGTTTCCACCCAACGTTCAGCTTGTGTGGAGAGCCCAGAAGCTCTGCGAAAGTTAGGTGCAGTCAGTGTTTTATAATCTTTGCCAGTTTCATCTGACATCACCCTTCCTGTCATTTTAGACCATGGTTTGCTAATAAAATGGGCATTATCTTCAAATTTGGAAATCCCTTCTTAGTTTATTACAGAATAAAACATTTCTCTTCTTTAATCTCCTTTTATTCTAGAGGGAATTGAGAGGGTGGGGAAGTAAACAAAATATGCAAGTTACAGTCTGGAGTATACAACTTTCTGTATCCTAGAGTATTTCCCATATTGTTTTTGTTTGTGATCTATCTGTCAAATAATCAGGACTCTCTGTCACTCCATCCTCCCAGGCAGGTCTGGTCACATCTATAGCCCTGCGTGCATCGTGGGTGCCCACACGAATGCAGGTGTTCAGTGCCACCTGTGCACACACATGCACATGCACTGGGCCACCCTCCACTTTTATTTATGGTCAGAAATTGTCAAAGGGATAAAGGGTAACCTAGATACCCTGACAAACAGGAAGGCAAGAAGTGTGGAATACGTATGCGGGATCTCCCAGGGACCCTCCTCCACACCCAGGAAGCCAGACACCCCGGGAGCTAGGCCCAGCAATCTCATCTTTCACAACTCACCTGGAGATCGGATGCACACCTTCCTTGAGAACACTCCCAGGCTCTGCCTGTGTCCCCTGGATGGAAATAAGAAGACCTGGTTGCCAGCTCTCTTCCCGCTCAGCAGGAGCTGGGCTGGTGCACCTCACACTCAAAAGCTGTTTTGGCTTCCAAGGAAGAAAATGATTTGTATCTGGTGTACATATAGTATTGGAGCAGGACTCTCCTATTGAAAAAATATTTTGGAAGAGAGGAGAAAGACCAGAGAAATAGCAGCTAAATGTAGGTTTCCTATCTTGCATATTATTTTTATAATGTATATCCTGATTACAAGTCTAGAGCTCTAAAATAATCTTGAGTGGTGAGCTCTAAAATAATCTAGAGTGGTGTCCTAATCCACCCAGTCTACATGCCTGAACGCATATCCTCGAACAGTGTAGCTTTTATTCTTCTATTTATTCCACAGCAAAGTTTATTCCAAAGCTTTCCTTTAGCTTATAGGCTACTGGTCGCCATCACAGACAATCAAAATGCTCTTCCCAATGTCCAGACCCGTCTTGTGGAGTATAAATCCATTTCATTTATCCTGTTCCAACCCACTAACCTTCCTACTCATTGGCCTCTTCGTTTCTCTGGTAAAGGAACATCTGTTCATAAATCAAGTGATTTAGCAGTTAGAAAGTACACCTACAATTTACGATCATCTGTTCTAGTGCGTAGGCTGTGAGCCCCGACGGCATGCAAGATAATTGATGTGGCACAGAGACCTGCCATTAGATAATATTGAATCATTGAGTGGAAAGGTAATTCCCTCTCAGTTATCTTTCAATCTTCCTGATTCCATTTAGGAGAGCCATTATTTTATGCTGGTGCGTCTTTAATGTCCTCTAATACTTACTAACATCCCTCCTTAACATATATAGAGCAGACCTCAGAATCAGAGCCTTTGCCAGCAAACATATCAAGTGAACATTTATTAAGATCAATTAAGTTTCATTGCATTTGTGGTTATCTTCTATTTATGACAAATGGTAGTCTATCTAGGAGAGTTTATAAGTCCCAATAAGTTTCCCTTTAAACACATTTACTTAAGGAAAAGATTTTAATTGAGTCAGAATATAATTTTTTTTAATAAACCAGGTACTGTGTAACAGGCTACATTAGGAGTTTTTACTTTATTTCCCTTTTTTAGATTTTATTTATTCATTTTTAGAAAGAAAGAGATAAGAGAGAGAGAGAGAGAGAGAGAGAGAGAGAAGGGAGAGGAGGAGGAAGCATCAACTTCCATATGTGCCTTGACCAGGCAAGCCCGGGGGTATCGGTGTCAAACCAGCAACCTCGGTGTTTAAGGTTGTTTTATCCATGGAGCCACCACAGGCCGGGCTAGTTTTTACCTTTTGTAGGCCGAGGCATTTGTATCTCTGGGTTTCTTTCTCTGTTTATTTATTTATATTTACTTGTATAGAAATTTATATATACATATACAGAAGTGTGTGCTTTATACATGTATACCAGGTTTAAAGGCATATTATTTATAAATATCTATATATTATATGTGCGTATATATAAATTTGTATATATTTTATATATAGCATTTATGACTGCATTGGTAAGAACATGAATATCATCTTTAACTCTAAAAGTTCATTTTTTTGCTTATGACTGTAAAAGAAATTCAAACCTTTTCATGGGCCCTGGGCACTGTGTCGGCCACGCCTACCTAATGCATAGTTGGGCCTGGTATGTGATACAGCAAAACTGAAAACAGTAGTTCGTCATGACTGAAGTTTGAGATGCACAAATTTTACTGTGTGTCTCCAAAGTGTATCTACACCTCCATGAGAAAACGGGACATGAAAAGATTCGAGGAATAGAAACAGATCATTCCTGAGTTTCTGGGTTTGCTGCTTTTTTTATTTTTCAGTTGTCAGTTGATCCTTTATTGAGATATTTTCCTCTATAGTTCTTAAGTCCCCAGGCATTCCATTGTACCACTGTGGGTGGCACCTGTGATGTCATGAAGGTGGTGACCATCAACATCACAGCCAACAGACCAGACAGCCCCAGGTTCTCTTTCCTGGTCCCAGAGAGATCTCTGGCTGTACAGATCAGGGCTACATCTACCAGGGTAACCAGGCAATGTTGAAAATCCCATTGAAAGTGCTTCCCCACTGTGCTGGATGGGCTTTGCTTCTCTCTGCCTCTGGCTAGTTCCTGAAGGCCTTTGACGACAGGGCAGAAGAAGGAGGTCCCCCTCAAGCTGGGCCTGTCTGTCCTGAGTGGTCAGTTTCACTGGACTTCTCAAATCCTTCCAGTCACCTGTTACCATTTCTGAAGACAGACCCAACCTTGGGGGTGAGGGCAGATGTGGCGCCCAGTTCCCACCCTGCACTTCACAAGTATGATTCTGATCTTACCTAAGTTCGACGGAACTTAGGTGTCGTGGTGGAGGCAGCTGGTGCCGGGGGAACCCCAATGCGGGGTGACCAAGGAGGCCACACTGTGGCCTCAATGAGCCCAGAACTGAAAGGGCTGCCTCCTTGTCTCCTCAGCTGTCAGTGCACCATCGAAGGGTTCTACTTGACGCCAGCTGATTTTACCATTTGTTATTATTCAGAATGCTTATATGCCACAGGAAATAAACACATTTAACAAAATATGTTTGTTTTTTTTACAGTGAAGATCTTTTTGTTTACTTTGGAGGTCGAGAAAAAAAATAGTTCTGGTCTGTTGAGAGGCAATATAAGTGATTTACAGTCGTACTCCCACACACTTATTGAGTGAATGATTATTTAACTCCTATCTTTTAAAGATGTAATTCTAAAGTAGAAAATAGAGTATGGGATTTGGTGACAGACAGAACTGGTCTTAAACCTACCTCCAGACTTACTAGCTTTATGATTTGGGACAGGATAATTCCCTTTCCAAGTCTTCATTCCCACACCTGCAGAATGGAGTTAAAAATTCTCACTTTAAGATGTTATTTTGAAGATTAAATAAATTATCTCCCCAGATATTTATCGATCCCCTCCGATGTGCCAGGCACTTGTCTGAGTGCTACAAATGCCACAATGAGCAAAATGTAAGGTTATCATTCTTGGGCAGCTGTTGGTCTTGAATTGAGCTGAATATTTTCTTCTTGGTTCTTGAGTCACTGAAGCACAGTATTATACTGGACATGAATAAGAACTGTAGTTCTTGTGCCTGTACTTCTCAAACAAACATCCCTCTTGCTGCTATAGATTTCAAGTAATAACTGAGCTGCTAACGGTTACTTAGAGATTCAGCAGGACTATTTATGGAGTTTAAATTCCTTTCTAATTCATAGAACTGTAGCTACCTGCAGGGCAACATTTATATTTGCTATAAATATTTTGCACTACTTTTATTTGTGTTAATATGTACTTTTTTTTCTTAAGTGAAAAGTGGGAGGCAGAGAGACAGACTTCCACATGGGCCCCAACCAGGATACACCCGGCAAGCCTTTTATGGGGCGATGTTCTGCCAATCTGGGGCCATTGCTCCATTGCTCGGCCACCAAGCTAGTTTAGTGCTTGAGGCAAAACCATGAAGCCATCCTCAGTGCCCAGGGCCAACTTGCTCCAACTGAGCCATGACTGAAGGAAGGGAAGAGAGAGACAGAGAAAGAAAAGGGAGAAGGTGAGGGCGTAGAGAAGCAGATGGTCACTTTTCTTGTGTGCCTGGACTGGGAACCCAGAACTTCCACATGCCGGGCCAACACTCTACCTCTGAGCCAAACAACCACAGCTTATACTGTATTTTGGTAAGCATAATTGGCATGATAAATTTTTAGAGAGTAAGATATATATCTTCTAGTGCCTGGAAATTCTGAATATAAGCTGTTAAGTTACCCTGCTATAGAAAAACCTTCTCCTGAGACTTGCCAGTATCCAAACTGGCACAAGCACAGCCAGCCACAAAAAAAGATCTTTTGTCATTAGTTATGTCACTGATGGAACAAGTAGCTCCTTTTTTAGTGGTAATGATGCCAGTGATGAAGTAATCTAGCTAGGTCTTCATTTCTCAAAGGGATTTTGTGCCTGGCATCATCAAAGTACATTCTAACACTTCCTGGTATGACATCTGATCAGCAGCAGCCAAGCCAGGTAAAATAATGATAACTGAGTAACTAAAAATATTCCAATTCATTATTTGAACTTATATCACTTTATATAAAAATGGATGATTTTCTACTCTGGAGTAAATGGTTGAAAAGGTAGAGTTTAGACATTACTTAATGATAACAAATCAAAAATAATATTATCATTCTGTAACCCACACAAGCCATCAAAGTCAGCATTGCCTTCAATGCAGACATTTTATTTTCATGGATCTTTCTTCTATGTAAGATTTTAAAAGACTTGGCCTATTGTTTGCCATATATTTGAATTTTACATTGTAAAACTATTGTTAGCTGCTGAAATTGTTGGGAGAAATTCTAGGCCACTGTCATGTGAGGTGACTAGGTTTTGGGGGGGCAATAAAAGAGATCTTTAAAATTTAATATAACTTCTCTGAAGTCACATACATGTACATTTTGCATGGTTCCCTTCGAGAGCCATTTATACTGTTTTAAACAATAATAGAGAAGCAAAGAATAAAGAAATATAAAGCCACCTGACTGACATTCTGAGAATTACTAATTACCATAATCTAAATACTAATATATTGGCAGTCAGAACGGTTGGTTATCTATAGAAGAATGCTTAAAATAGACTTTCCAGTCTTAGTATTTGTCTAAAAATCCTATTGTTCATTATTTCTATCAATATAAATAGTAAGTTGTTCCAAAAATATTCACCTTGATATTCCCACCACACAGGTAGACAGTGCCTACCTGCAACCTGTTTCTATTTTGCTACAATATTTATTAGAGTGTGAGCATCATTCCATTCAGCTTCCTGCTTTTCCTTGAATATGCAAACAATACAGCCAGAACAGAACAAAGATTCTTTTATAGCCATTAAGGGTATCAAAGAGAATGCAAACCTGCTAATGGCTCAGTTCCTAGTCCTGTCATCTTCTTTTTCTTGGGAAACTCTCCAGTGTTGGAAGGTAAATCTATACCCTGACCCAGTTTTACCTAAGCTCTTCTTTCTTCTGTCCACCAAATTTCAACATCAAGAGCACTTGACCTTCCTTTCTTGCTATCATATGGAGGAGATAAACTTCACCTCCAACCTGGCCCCTCCAAACTGAGTACATACATAGAGTAGCCACTGGGTCCAGAAAACAGGTGGTAATGTTCCACTCAGCTTCTTTGGAGTCTGTCTTCAGACATCATGTCTAAGTCCTTGCACAGCTGGTACAAACTGGTACATAATTTCTGAGAGCTAATTTTGCATTATTTCTAACTGGCTGCCAGTACACACATAATTTGGCATTATGTATTAACATCCTTCAAATCATCACAGCCTTTGACGATAAGAAAATAATTTAACATTCAGATGTCCATACAAAGACTTCTTAAAAAGATATTTACCATGATATTTTGAGTAGGTGAAAAACTGAAAATCTTATACTACTTACTCTCCAAGAACAGAAATTGGTTAAATAAATTTTGGTACATCCATAAGATGGAATTTTAAGAAGCTATGGTCAGGGTTGACATTCTTAGAAGGATTTTTTTAGTGGCTTATTAAAAATTCTCATGTTACAATTTAAAACAAAATTCATGTGCAGTATGATCTTAACTGTGTATAAATAATATGAACAGGGGACGGGGAGACATATACCAAAATATTAACACTGGTTGTTTTTATTCCTTTCTTATGTTCCAATTTTTCCCCCTTTACGTCTTTCTATACTATAGAAATTTCTTGTAACAGACATAAATAAAATTTCAAAAATTAAGATACAGAAGAAAAATGACGATGGAGCCGTTGACGCATTCCCTGTTTACAGTACACTGCTCTCTGGTGTGTCGCTTTTACAGAGGATTACACTATCCATTCTCTGACTGGAGTTGAAATAACTACTGAGGGGCGATGATGAGACTCTGTGTCACCTGGTCTGTATTCCTTTTCAGCACACAATGGTGTTGCCCTTTATACTGATCGAGATGAGGACATCACACCACGCGTATCCCAGCAGGAGCAGCGGACTCACGGCCATATGCACCTTCTCTGTTGGCTATATATTATGGTAAGGACAGTGCCTGCTGGGCGTTCGTATTGTATTAGATTTTGCACTGCTAAATTTGGGCACATATTTCGTTATGGATATAATCACTAACAGATTCACACTGCGTGCCTCATTTGGTCCAAGACCTGGGCTTTGTCTCATTTCCCCAGATGCTTATATTTTTAGAAAGTATATGCCAAACCTCACACAACAGGAATTTGTTGAACAATCCCATGTAAGCAGTGGCTCTTCCAAGGCTACATTTTTCAACTCTTTTTCAAACTAAATGTTTTTCTTGGACACCAGTTTTATTGCTTAAGGGCTTTTCTGCTTGGGATGTTTTGTTGTCGCTTTTGTTGGGGATCAGGGGAGTTGCAATAAATGAAAACAAGCACAGAAGAAATGACCTCTTAGAGGAGTGACTTTTAAACTTCATAGGAAACAAGTGAAATGTACATTTTCCTGAGTCAGTTTAAAAACCTATTCCAGAATTACCTATTAAACATAACATGCATTTAATGGTGTGTTTTTTTTTTTAATTGAGGTGATTAAATTACAAGAAATCTCTAAAGGGTCTGTTGGGCATGAATAAATCCCAAATGGGAGATGCCAAATTTATCTGATAAGAGCTTTGCCTGATGAGTTTATTGCACATGAATTGCAGTTCTTACTATGTTTTGATGTTTCACAATTGTTTATCTTAAGATAGGCAATTTCTTATTTCTCTTTATAATTCCAAGTCCTCTTTGATATATTAGCATACACAGAAGTGATCTCTCCCGCCAGCATTTCTCTCTCTTAGGACTCTCTTGTCCTGCATTCTGGGTCACCATCCCCTCTTTTAAGTCCAGAGGATTGAATAATGTTCTCTCAACCCAACGCCCCCCACCCCCAAACAAACTGTACTTAATCCCATCAAACTCCTGGAGCCCTTTGGGAAGCCAGTCTCCATGGAGAATTCTGCTCCAGCCAGCCCAAAACATATAAAATAAAGGCCAGTCCAGTACTTCATATACTTTGCTCACATAATGCCACAGATCTGAACAGAAAAGGAGTTTGCTTCTAGGAAGTCACACCCTATGACTAGATAGATCTAAGGGGACGTCCAGACTACAGACCTCAAAACAAACATGCACTAATGCTCATTCCACCGGCCTCTTCATCGACGGGTCAAAGACCATTTGTGAGGACTGGGGAATGCTTGCTTTCCTAGTCACTGTCTAGATATTTTTCCCCTGAAACATTAAGTATTACCTTTCTCTGATAGAAACAGTCCAAATGATCAGGGCTCACGGGTGAAGTGTGACTGTGAAATTACATCTTAAAAATAAACATAGGTGCTTTACTTATGAACTCGATAGTCAGAGGATGCTTATCTTTCAGAAGAGCCGTTTGGGAAGCCACACAATTATTCCAAAGATGCAGCAGTATTCACAGCATACCAGGGAACGCCTATAGCATTTGTTTAAACAGCAAATGCCCTTCTCCCTTCCCTCCCAAAAGTACATTCTCATCATTTTTCACTACTATTTGCTTACCTACGGGAAGGGAATTTTCTTACTCTGGGAACACTGGGTGTATTTGCATGAGTTCATTTATATGCCATTAAGTTATCTGAATCTTGTAGAACCCCGGAGGTTTCAGGAACTGTAAGTTTTCAGATGGTCTTTCTTCCACTGCGGGTACAATCAGTCCACGTTCCAAAGAGACATGTGGGAAATACCACATCGTCTTCATTATAGACCCCCAAGATCCCTCATTAAAATGAAGCATTGCTCACTTTCTTCACGCCAAGCGAGGCTTGCCAGCTCTGCGTACTCCCTAAGCAAACCAGTACTTGTTTGGACATGTATTTGCACTAACTAGTGAATTCTCTCAGATACGTTCTGAGAAAGCTTTCAAAATAGACTTTTTCCTTTGGTGTTCTGCCCTAGGCATTCACCACTATGCCAAGACCTAAACAATATCCCTCCCATCATGTCACATTATATAAATCCAAGGATTTTACTTGTTAACAAAAAGGTACTGGTTTTTTCTCCCTTTCAGACTGTCTTAGGGCTGATGGACCAGGATATGAAATCTCTTGATAGCATACCAGGGTTGTGGCAGGACATTTCAGAACCTCGTGCCAAAATGGAAGAAAGCATTCTTCTTATCACATGCGAGTTATAAAGTAAATAAATGTCCCTTCCAGTCCTCTCTATGGTTGAGCTGAACCTATAGCTCTGAAATGGCTGGCCAGGCTGGCTGTCTGCTCTGTCCTGATTTTAGCTTTCTCTTCGTCTCCCAACCCTCCTGTCCTATCTGTTCTCTCCGTAGATTTGGAGAGTGAGGGTTGAGAAAGCGAGGAACACTGGAACTTTTCATCATAGACTGGAGCCCATTGAGTTCCCACTCTCATGGCTCCATTTCCCAGCCCCTGTGTCAGTCCTACCCCAGCTTAGTATCTTGAAATCATCTCAGGATCCTTTCATGGTCACTTCTACATCCTCGCAGTTTCCTTCCACTCATCTAGGTGTCTGAGACACAAGCATCTCCTTGTCTACATACAGCGAGCTCTTAATTCCTTTTCTACACATCTCCTTCCATCGTCACTTCCCCAAACAGTCCTCTGCACCAGGAGTGTGAGATTTCCCCTTACAAATGAGGTGACCCATATTGTCTTATGCAACACACAACACAGAAGTCCCCTTGGTTTCCAGGGCAACAGCAATTATCAGGAACTGTAAAGGGTACCTGCCATTCATTTGAGTGCTATGCCAGTGCTTTCAAATATTATTTAGTTCCCAAGCAACCCTTTGAGATAGACCTTATCTGGTCCATTTTACAGATAAGGAAACCATGGGATTACCTGACTTGCCCAAGGAAAAGCCACTGGTGTTATTGTTATTGTTTTTGTTGCCAGGTACTATAGTGCCAGCCCCAGTGGGTGGTTGCAGAGTCTGTGCACTTAACCATATCCTCCACTGCCTCTTCCTGTGTGCAGAGACACTCCATGCGTGAGCAGACTGAGTGGGTTTCTAGTTTTTGTTTCTGTTGTGAAACAGTACATCAGAAGCAGTCATGTCTAGTAGTTAAGGCCACTTTGTGGGTTTGAATTTTGACTCCTCCACTTAACCTTTCTGGGCTTTAATTTATTCAGATATAAAATAGGAACAAGACTAAGGTGTACTTTATGGTACAGTTCTGAGGACTCAGTTCCTTGTATATAGAGCCCATACAGCAATACCACAATAAAAATTTCTATATTTATTTATTTTTATTTATTTTTTTAACAGAGACAGAGAGAGAGTCAGAGAGAGGGACAGACAGGAACAAAGAGAGATGAAAAGAATCAATCATCAGTTTCTCGTTGTGACACCTTAGTTGTTCATTGATTGCTTTCTCATATGTGCCTTGACCGCGGGCCTTCAGCAGACCGAGTTACCCCTTGCTCAAGCCAACGACCTTGGGTCCAAGCTGGTGAGCTTTGCTCAAACCAGATGAACCCACACTCAAGCTGGCGACCTCGGGGTCTTGAACCTTGGTCCTCCGCAACCCAGTCCAACACTCTATCTACTGCTCTACCACCTGGTCAGGCTATATTTATTATTATTATTATTATTATTATTATTATTATTTCTATATTTGCAGTTCTGAGAAGTTACTCAATGAATAGAAACAAGAATACATAATGCTTCATTATCAAGGGTGTTGGGCAAATGAGTTTGTAAAATTTGTGTTTTTTGAGTTTACTCATTTTTATTGTTAAAAATGGCGCTGGGAAGCCGTGTGTGTGCTTCCCCTCAGAGCAGGGCAGTTGATTACAAATTTCAGATTACCTTCCTGGTTAGGAAGAGCCATTGTTATGCTAATGTTTTCTGGAGGAGGGCTTTCGCGCCAAAAAGTTTTCAAAAGTAAAAGAGAAGAAGAAGGAAGAAGGAAGCCAAGATGGCAGGTGCTGAAGGAGAAGCTAGTTTGTGCAGAGAGGAGAAGGAAGACGATTTGCAGATGGGGAACCAGAGGTGACTGAGACTGGTGAGGGCCTTTGATTTTAGGGAAAACCAGAGAAGATTCTCCTGGTTGTGGAATCGGAGAATGTGTCAGAGTTTTAGAGCCCTGTGTGTGTGCTCATTTGCTGGTACAAGAGTAGAATAAAGGATGACCCACCATTTTTTGGCTCCACTGTTTCTTTACCTTCTGCCTGAATCTAATGGGAACCTGCATGTGAATGGCCATGATGGAGGTGGCCCCTGGCTTTACAAAGGGTTTCAGAATTTTAGTTACAAGGCTGTTATGTCCTTTCTCTTCCTTTAACTCATCCTCACTCACTCATACCATCTTCACTTAAAAAACCAAAACAAGCCCTGGCCGGTTGGCTCAGCGGTAGAGCGTCGGCCTAGCGTGCGGAGGACCCGGGTTCGATTCCTGGCCAGGGCACACAGGAGAAGCGCCCATTTGCTTCTCCACCCCTCCGCCGCGCTTTCCTCTCTGTCTCTCTCTTCCCCTCCCGCAGCTAAGGCTCCATTGGAGCAAAGATGGCCCGGGCGCTGGGGATGGCTCCTTGGCCTCTGCCCCAGGCGCTAGAGTGGCTCTGGTCGCAACATGGCGACGCCCCGGAGGGGCAGAGCATCGCCCCCTGGTGGGCAGAGTGTCGCCCCATGGTGGGCGTGCCGGGTGGATCCCGGTCGGGCGCATGCGGGAGTCTGTCTGACTGTCTCTCCCTGTTTCCAGCTTCAGAAAAATGAAAAAAATAAATAAATTAAAAAAAAAAAAAAAAAAACCAAAACAACCCTCAAAGATATAAAATATCACTTTTATTTGTTTAAATCTAAAAGAATCATCAGATAATCCCGAAGGGGGGCTGAGTAAAACAAATAGCTTTAAGATCATAGAATATTGACTGCTGTCAACCTATAGCTGACAAATTCTGCTAAACAAGACATCCTCACTTCACCTGGTGCAGGACTCCTGCTGGCCGCCCTATTCCTTGGCTGTCTGTCCCTCACTCCCACCCACCAGCATCTCTCATCCTTGTCTTCCTAAATACTGCTGCTGCTCAGTGCTCTGCTTCTTAATCTGTAAGACACAGAAAAAGGAAACCACTCCAGGTTGGAAATTTACATTCCCAAGGGTTCAACAGTGAAGTATTCTCTATGGGGGGGGGGGGGGTCTTTCTCCAGCCCCTGGCCATTCCCTCCTCCCCTGGTGGTTCTCATTCACTCAGGGCACACAAGGAGATTTCAGGGATATCGCATGATACATGCTGACCACTAAATGCAAGACACAAGACATGGTCAAGAACAAGGCACAGCATTAGTGAAGGAGTTCTGAAACTGTCTTCTTATGGGTAAATATTTCTTGTCACTGCAATGAACTACTTTAAAGCAAAGTAGAGATTTCTATTGTCTTGAAGCCCTCGAACCCAATTTTTAAAATTCTACGTTCCAAATCTTATCCTGAATGTATTCATTGTACAACTCCCCAACCCAGAAAATAAGCAAAGTAAAATTATGATAAAATGTGATCTTTCTTTTATGATGTAATTCTAAATTGACCCAAATGTGAATTTTGTCTCCTAGTAAACTTGATTATCCCTTGGCTGTGCAGTTGAAGATTTTTTTTCTTGTTGAAACTTTTCTGTGTTTCCTCAAGTTTGTGCTGGAAACATACATTATTTTTAAAACAAAAAACAATTCTTAAAAATAAAAGTGTACACACATTTAAAAGCCTTGAAAAGAATTTTTAGCCATGAACAAGTAAAAATTTTAACCATAAAGTTTGTATCCTCTTCACTGAGAAAAATAAATTTTAGACCACATCAAAATCTCCCTTGTTTAATTGGACGCTTCTTACAAGTCAACAAATCTACCAACGTATAGTTGTTCTGTGACCAGCATGAGACATTTCTCCTTGTTCAACTTGAACCTTCCACTCCACTATTAACTGCCTATGACTTTGACATTGGTAGTGATGTGTGAAAGTTCTTCTGATCTCTGGGATTCAGAGAACTGGGACCAAGCTGAAAGAGTAAGGTGTTAAGGACACACTCTGAAGAGACATCTTTCTTGGAGCTTACAAGAGACAACCCAAAGACTCCACTCCCCCGCCTGTCACAAGAGTCATCCACACTTTGTGCCACACCCATATTTCTTCTTTCTTCCTCAGTCTGGTTGGGAAGCGGGGGGGTCTTTGCAGCCTTGGGTCTAGGGAAGCCATTGGGGAAGGAAGTGTCTCCCATACTCACCAAAGCCAATTGTAAGACACTCCAGGGAAATCCCTTGTACATGTCAGGGGTAAGACAGGAATCTAACTTAGGAAGCAGACTGGTTAACTTTCCTTGTACCTCCTACCTGAGCAAGGAAGGGCATGGGAAGGATATGGCAGGATGAAGAGAGGGGCGACTGTAGTGCGGCCTATATCCCGTCCTATGTGGCAGCGGTGGGTGTTTCTTACAGATCTGGTTTGACATCAAGAGACATCACTA